>NC_091284.1:523973385-524712551 GCF_032444005.1 Ranitomeya imitator
TATACATAGAAACACCTGGGGGTGGGGGCCAGGCTCCCTTCAATTTCAGTTCATGTGCCTGCGTGGCGTTTGCAGGTCACGTTGCAAGCTGCACAGCAGGGGAACAGCTGGCGGTGCTGAACCCCCACTAACACATTGGCTGGTGTTTTTCTCTGTGCAGCTAGCATTTCCGGGCAAAAACTAGCGGTGTTTGAGCCCAGGGTCAGCAGGAGGAGGAGGAGAGGAGCAAAGTGTAGGCCGAAGCCTGCACTGGTGGCAGCTTTTGGTCGGTTGTGCCAGCGTGGCTTGTGCTGGACACGATGCCGGCTACACAGCGGGGGAACAGCTGGCGTTGCTGAACCCCACTAACACATTGGCTGGTGTTTTTCTCTGTGCAGCTAGCATTTCCGGGCAAAAACTAGCGTTGTTAGAGCCCAGGGTCAGCAGGAGGAGGAGAGGAGCAGAGTGTAGGCCGAAGCCTAGTTGAACCAATTTCAAAGGTTACCTTTAACCCCCCCTCAGGTGTTACAAAGAACAAGAGCCACTCCTTCTGCAGCATTAATGCTGCACAAGTAAAAGGTTGCTCTATTAATTTGTCTACTTGCACAAGCTGAATGCAACACGTAGACTATTTAGCCCATTATACTGTTTAACAGTAGTGGAGGCGTGACTTGTCTTTTTAAAGAAAAGCAGCACAGGTGTCGAAAACAACACCTTTTTGCATGGGCGCAGCTTCCTGAGCGTTGTTAGTTGCTGTACAGGAGTCTGCGCTCTTGTGATCCTTTGGCCATGCGCTGTGAGCGCTTCCTGTCTTATGACCTCATTTCATGTTGGCCGTTGCGGTTAGCGATGGACATGAATCCCAGACCCACAGTGTGTTTTTAAAAAATCACACTGCGGTGCTGGGATTCGTGCCCTGGTGCAGTAAATATGTTTGCCGCTCACACATGTCCTTACACCTGCTTCAGACTGGACGGCCTCATCTGATCCCTTATCGCCTGCCGAGGCCATGAGGACACCCAGTCTGAAGAAGGCGGAAGGAGATGAGTGAACACAGGCAAACATATGCACTGCACATGCCCATCAATCACACCCTCGCTGTCCAAAAAAATAAGACACCGAGGGCCGTTGTTTCGAGCAGGGGAGATGCACAGGCGCAGCCAGCTAACCAATGATGTCAAAAGACGGGCAGCGCTAACAAGGGTGGTGCTGCGTGTCATTACAAAGGAAAGTCACACCTCAGGGACATTGTAATGGTCTGTAATGAGACACATTTTGTACGTGTTGAGTTCCACGTGGGCAAGGAGAAAAAGTCAGCCACCTCGTACAAATGCAGCAGTACTGCTGTACAAGGTGGCTGTTATACATAGAAACACCTGTGGGTGGGGGGCAGGCTCCCTTCAATTTCAGTTCATGTGCCTGCGTGGCGTTTGCAGGTCACGTTGCAAGCTACACAGCAGGGGAACAGCTGGCGTTGCTGAACCCCACTGACACATTGACTGGTGTTTTTCTCTGTGCAGATTGCATGTCCGGGCAAAAACTAGCGGTGTTAGAGCCCAGGGTCAGCAGGAGGAGGAGGAGAGGAGCAAAGTGTAGGCCGAAGCCTGCACTGGTGGCAGCTTTTGGTCGGTTGTGCCAGCGTGGCTTGTGCTGGACACGATGCCGGCTACACAGCGGGGGAACAGCTGGCGGTGCTGAACCCCACTAACACATTGGCTGGTGTTTTTCTCTGTGCAGCTAGCATGTCCGGGCAGAAACTGGCGTTGTTTGAGCCCAGGGTCAGCAGGAGGAGTAGAGGAGCAGAGTGTAGGCCGAAGCCTAGTTGAACCAATTTCAAAGGTTACCTTTAACCCCCCCCTCAGGTGTTGCAAGGTACAAGAGCCACACCTTGAACAGCATTAATGATGCACAAGTCAAAGGTTGCTCTATTTAATTTTGCTCCTTGCACACGCTGAATTAAACACGTACACTATTTAGCCCATTATACTGTCAAACAGTTGTGGAGGCGTGACTTGTCTTTTTAACGAGACGCAGCACAGGTGTCAAAATTTGCACCTAGGTACTGGGCGCAGATTCCTGAGCGTTGTTATTTGCTGTACAGGAGTCTGCGCTCTTGTGTTATCCCTTGGCAATACCCTGTTAGTGCAGGCCGTCTCATGACCTCATTTCATGTTGGCCGGTGCGGTTAACGATGGCCATAAATCCCAGACCCACAGTGGCTTTTCCTAAAGTCACACTGCGGTGCTGGGATTCGTGGCCTTGTGCAGTAAATATGATCGCCGCTCACACATGTCCTTACACCTGCTTCAGACTGGGCGGCCTCAGCTGATCCCTTATCGCATGCCGCGGCCATGAGGCCGCACAGTCAGAAGAAGGCGGAAGGAGGGGAGTGAAAACAGGGGAACATATGCACTGCTCGTGCCCATCAATCACACCCTCGCAGTCAAAATATATGAGACAACGGGGGGCGTTGTGTCGGACAGGGGGGACGCACAGGCACAGCCAGCCAACCAATGATGTCAGGAGACGGGCAG
Source organism: Ranitomeya imitator (assembly GCF_032444005.1). Taxonomy (NCBI): domain Eukaryota; kingdom Metazoa; phylum Chordata; class Amphibia; order Anura; family Dendrobatidae; genus Ranitomeya; species Ranitomeya imitator. Next base: position 523,975,899 of record NC_091284.1, read on the forward strand.
CGCTAACAATGGGGGTGCTGCGTGTCATTAAAAAGGAAAGTCACACCTCAGGGACATTGTAATGGTCTGTAATGAGACACATTTTGTACTTGTTGAGTTCCACGTGTGCAAGGAGAAAAAGTCAGCCACCTTGTACAAATGCAGCAGTACTGCTGTACAAGGTGGCTGTTATACATAGAAACACCTGTGGGTGGGGGGCAGGCTCCCTTCAATTTCAGTTCATGTGCCTGCGTGGCGTTTGCAGGTCACGTTGCAAGCTACACAGCAGGGGAACAGCTGGCGTTGCTGAACCCCACTGACACATTGACTGGTGTTTTTCTCTGTGCAGATTGCATGTCCGGGCAAAAACTAGCGGTGTTAGAGCCCAGGGTCAGCAGGAGGAGGAGGAGAGGAGCAAAGTGTAGGCCGCAGCCTGCACTGGTGGCAGCTTTTGTTCTGTTGTGCCAGCGTGGCTTGTGCTGGACACGTTGCCGACTACACAGCAGGGGAACAGCTGGCGGTGCTGAACCCCACTAACACATTGGCTGGTGTTTTTCTCTGTGCAGCTAGCATTTCCGGGCAGAAACTGGCGTTGTTTGAGCCCAGGGTCAGCAGGAGGAGTAGAGGAGCAGAGTGTAGGCCGAAGCCTAGTTGAACCAATTTCAAAGGTTACCTTTAACCCCCCCTCAGGTGTTGCAAGGTACAAGAGCCACACCTTGAACAGCATTAATGATGCACAAGTCAAAGGTTGCTCTATTTAATTTTGCTCCTTGCACACGCTGAATTAAACACGTACACTATTTAGCCCATTATACTGTCAAACAGTTGTGGAGGCGTGACTTGTCTTTTTAACGAGACGCAGCACAGGTGTCAAAATTTGCACCTAGGTACTGGGCGCAGATTCCTGAGCGTTGTTATTTGCTGTACAGGAGTCTGCGCTCTTGTGTTATCCCTTGGCAATACCCTGTTAGTGCAGGCCGTCTCATGACCTCATTTCATGTTGGCCGGTGCGGTTAACGATGGCCATAAATCCCAGACCCACAGTGGCTTTTCCTAAAGTCACACTGCGGTGCTGGGATTCGTGGCCTTGTGCAGTAAATATGATCGCCGCTCACACATGTCCTTACACCTGCTTCAGACTGGGCGGCCTCAGCTGATCCCTTATCGCATGCCGCGGCCATGAGGCCGCACAGTCAGAAGAAGGCGGAAGGAGGGGAGTGAAAACAGGGGAACATATGCACTGCTCGTGCCCATCAATCACACCCTCGCAGTCAAAATATATGAGACAACGGGGGGCGTTGTGTCGGACAGGGGGGACGCACAGGCACAGCCAGCCAACCAATGATGTCAGGAGACGGGCAGCGCTAACAATGGGGGTGCTGCGTGTCATTAAAAAGGAAAGTCACACCTCAGGGACATTGTAATGGTCTGTAATGAGACACATTTTGTACTTGTTGAGTTCCACGTGTGCAAGGAGAAAAAGTCAGCCACCTTGTACAAATGCAGCAGTACTGCTGTACAAGGTGGCTGTTATACATAGAAACACCTGTGGGTGGGGGGCAGGCTCCCTTCAATTTCAGTTCATGTGCCTGCGTGGCGTTTGCAGGTCACGTTGCAAGCTACACAGCAGGGGAACAGCTGGCGTTGCTGAACCCCACTGACACATTGACTGGTGTTTTTCTCTGTGCAGATTGCATGTCCGGGCAAAAACTAGCGGTGTTAGAGCCCAGGGTCAGCAGGAGGAGGAGGAGAGGAGCAAAGTGTAGGCCGCAGCCTGCACTGGTGGCAGCTTTTGTTCTGTTGTGCCAGCGTGGCTTGTGCTGGACACGTTGCCGACTACACAGCAGGGGAACAGCTGGCGGTGCTGAACCCCACTAACACATTGGCTGGTGTTTTTCTCTGTGCAGCTAGCATTTCCGGGCAGAAACTGGCGTTGTTTGAGCCCAGGGTCAGCAGGAGGAGTAGAGGAGCAGAGTGTAGGCCGAAGCCTAGTTGAACCAATTTCAAAGGTTACCTTTAACCCCCCCCTCAGGTGTTGCAAGGTACAAGAGCCACACCTTGAACAGCATTAATGATGCACAAGTCAAAGGTTGCTCTATTTAATTTTGCTCCTTGCACACGCTGAATTAAACACGTACACTATTTAGCCCATTATACTGTCAAACAGTTGTGGAGGCGTGACTTGTCTTTTTAACGAGACGCAGCACAGGTGTCAAAATTTGCACCTAGGTACTGGGCGCAGATTCCTGAGCGTTGTTATTTGCTGTACAGGAGTCTGCGCTCTTGTGTTATCCCTTGGCAATACCCTGTTAGTGCAGGCCGTCTCATGACCTCATTTCATGTTGGCCGGTGCGGTTAACGATGGCCATAAATCCCAGACCCACAGTGGCTTTTCCTAAAGTCACACTGCGGTGCTGGGATTCGTGGCCTTGTGCAGTAAATATGATCGCCGCTCACACATGTCCTTACACCTGCTTCAGACTGGGCGGCCTCAGCTGATCCCTTATCGCATGCCGCGGCCATGAGGCCGCACAGTCAGAAGAAGGCGGAAGGAGGGGAGTGAAAACAGGGGAACATATGCACTGCTCGTGCCCATCAATCACACCCTCGCAGTCAAAATATATGAGACAACGGGGGGCGTTGTGTCGGGCAGGGGGGACGCACAGGCACAGCCAGCCAACCAATGATGTCAGGAGACGGGCAGCGCTAACAATGGGGGTGCTGCGTGTCATTACAAAGGAAAGTCACACCTCAGGGACATTGTAATGGTCTCTAATGAGACACATTTTGTACGTGTTGAGTTCCACGTGGGCAAGGAGAAAAAGTCAGCCACCTCGTACAAATGCAGCAGTACTGCTGTACAAGGTGGCTGATATACATAGAAACACCTGTGGGTGGGGGGCAGGCTCCCTTCAATTTCAGTTCATGTGCCTGCGTGGCGTTTGCAGGTCACGTTGCAAGCTACACAGCAGGGGAACAGCTGGCGTTGCTGAACCCCACTAACACATTGGCTGGTGTTTTTCTCTGTGCAGCTAGCATGTCCGGGCAGAAACTGGCGTTGTTTGAGCCCAGGGTCAGCAGGAGGAGGAGAGGAGCAAAGTGTAGGCCGAAGCCTGCACTGGTGGCAGCTTTTGGTCGGTTGTGCCAGCGTGGCTTGTGCTGGACACGTTGCCGACTACACAGCAGGGGAACAGCTGGCGGTGCTGAACCCCACTAACACATTGGCTGGTGTTTTTCTCTGTGCAGCTAGCATTTCCGGGCAAAAACTAGCGGTGTTTGAGCCCAGGGTCAGCAGGAGGAGTAGAGGAGCAGAGTGTAGGCCGAAGCCTAGTTGAACCAATTTCAAAGGTTACCTTTAACCCCCCCCTCAGGTGTTGCAAGGTACAAGAGCCACACCTTGTGCAGCATTAATGCTGCACAAGTAAAAGGTTGCTCTATTTGTTTTGCTCCTTGCACACGCTGACTAAAACACGTACACTATTTAGCCCATTATACTGTCAAACAGTTGTGGAGGCGTGACTTGTCTTTTTAACGAGACGGAGCACAGGTGTCAAAATTTGCACCTAGGTACTGGGCGCAGATTCCTGAGCGTTCTTATTTGCTGTACAGGAGTCTGCGCTATTGTGATCCCTTGGCCATGCGCTGTGAGCGCTTCCTGTCTTCTGACCTCATTTCATGTCGGCCGTTGCGGTTAGCGATGGACATGAATCCCAGACCCACAGTGTGTTTTTAAAAAATCACACTGCGGTGCTGGGATTCGTGCCCTGGTGCACTAAATATGTTTGCCGCTCACACATGTCCTTACACCTGCTTCAGACTGGGCGGCCTCATCTGATCCCTTATCGCCTGCCGCGGCCATGAGGACACCCAGTCTGAAGAAGGCGGAAGGAGATGAGTGAACACAGGCAAACATATGCACTGCACATGCCCATCAATCACACCCTCGCTGTCCAAAAAAATAAGACACCGAGGGCCGTTGTTTCGAGCAGGGGAGATGCACAGGCGCAGCCAGCTAACCAATGATGTCAAAAGACGGGCAGCGCTAACAAGGGTGGTGCTGCGTGTCATTACAAAGGAAAGTCACACCTCAGGGACATTGTAATGGTCTCTAATGAGACACATTTTGTACGTGTTGAGTTCCACGTGGGCAAGGAGAAACAGTCAGCCACCTCGTACAAATGCAGCAGTACTGCTGTACAAGGTGGCTGATATACATAGAAACACCTGTGGGTGGGGGGCAGGCTCCCTTCAATTTCAGTTCATGTGCCTGCGTGGCGTTTGCAGGTCACGTTGCAAGCTACACAGCAGGGGAACAGCTGGCGTTGCTGAACCCCACTGACACATTGACTGGTGTTTTTCTCTGTGCAGATTGCATGTCCGGGCAAAAACTAGCGGTGTTAGAGCCCAGGGTCAGCAGGAGGAGGAGGAGAGGAGCAAAGTGTAGGCCGAAGCCTGCACTGGTGGCAGCTTTTGGTCGGTTGTGCCAGCGTGGCTTGTGCTGGACACGATGCCGGCTACACAGCGGGGGAACAGCAGGCGGTGCTGAACCCCACTAACACATTGGCTGGTGTTTTTCTCTGTGCAGCTAGCATGTCCGGGCAGAAACTGGCGTTGTTTGAGCCCAGGGTCAGCAGGAGGAGGAGAGGAGCAAAGTGTAGGCCGAAGCCTGCACTGGTGGCAGCTTTTGGTCGGTTGTGCCAGCGTGGCTTGTGCTGGACACGTTGCCGACTACACAGCAGGGGAACAGCTGGCGGTGCTGAACCCCACTAACACATTGGCTGGTGTTTTTCTCTGTGCAGCTAGCATTTCCGGGCAAAAACTAGCGGTGTTTGAGCCCAGGGTCAGCAGGAGGAGTAGAGAAGCAGAGTGTAGGCCGAAGCCTAGTTGAACCAATTTCAAAGGTTACCTTTAACCCCCCCCTCAGGTGTTGCAAGGTACAAGAGCCACACCTTGTGCAGCATTAATGCTGCACAAGTAAAAGGTTGCTCTATTTGTTTTGCTCCTTGCACACGCTGACTAAAACACGTACACTATTTAGCCCATTATACTGTCAAACAGTTGTGGAGGCGTGACTTGTCTTTTTAACGAGACGCAGCACAGGTGTAAAAATTTGCACCTAGGTACTGGGCGCAGATTCCTGAGCGTTGTTATTTGCTGTACAGGAGTCTGCGCTATTGTGATCCCTTGGCCATGCGCTGTGAGCGCTTCCTGTCTTCTGACCTCATTTCATGTCGGCCGTTGCGGTTAGCGATGGACATGAATCCCAGACCCACAGTGTGTTTTCAAAAAATCACACTGCGTGGCTGGGATTCGTGGCCTTGTGCAGTAAATAGGTTGGCCGCTTACACATGTCCTTACACCTGCTCCAGACTGGGCGGCCTCAGCTGATCCCTTATCGCCTACCACGGCCAGGAGGCCGCACAGTCTGAAGAAGGCGGAAGGAGATGAGTTAAGACAGGCGAACATATGCACTGCTCGTGCCCATAAACCACACCCTCGCTGACAAAATAAATATGACAACGAGGGGCGTTGTTTCTAGCAGGGCGGATGCACAGGCGCAGCCAGCTAACCATGATGACAAAAGACGGGAAACGCTACCAAGGGGGGTGCTGCGTATCATTACAAAGGAAAGTCACACCTCAGGGACAGTGGAATGGTCTCAATGAGACACATTTTGTACGTGTTGAGTTCCACGTGGGCAAGGAGAAAAAGTCAGCCACCTTGTACAAATGCAGCAGTACTGCTGTACTAGGTGGCTGTTATACATAGAAACACCTGGGGGGGTGGGGCCAGGTTCCCTTTTAATTTCAGTTCCTGTGCCTGCATGGCGTTTGCAGGTCACGTTGCCGGCTACACAGCAGGGGAACAGCTGGCGTTGCTGAACCCCACTAACACATTGGCTGGTGTTTTTCTCTGTGCAGCTAGCACTTCCGGGCAAAAACTAGCGGTGTTTGAGCCCAGGGTCAGCAGGAGGAGGAGAGGAGCAGAGTGTAGGCCGAAGCCTGCACTGGTGGCAGCTTTTGTTCTGTTGTGCCAGCGTGGCTTGTGCTGGACACGTTGCCGACTACACAGCAGGGGAACAGCTGGCGGTGCTGAACCCCACTGACACATCACCTAGTGTTTTTTTCTGTGTAGACAACACTTCCAGGTGGCAACTGACAGTGTTGAAACCCAGGGAATCAAAGAGGAGCAGAGTGTAGGCCGAAGCCTGCAGTGGAGCAAGTTGAAAGGGAACCTTTAACCCCCCCCCCCAGGCATTTGTTGCTGAAAGAGCCATCTTGTACAGCAGTAATACTGCACATGGAAAATGGTGGCTCCGAAAATTATGCTCCTTGCAAACGCTGAAGTACACACTCATATAATGTGTCCCCTCACACCGTCAAACCATCCCGGAAGTGGGACTTTCCTTTGTAATGTGACACAGCACAGCCGTCATTCCAACCCCCTTGGTGCCGGGCACCACCTCCTCAACGTTGTTTGGTTCTGTCACGGAGCCCGCACTGTAATGTTATCCCTTGGCCATGCACAGTTAGCGGTGCCCGTCTTCTGACATCATGTAGGTGTCAGGCTGGCAGTGCCTGTGCGTCCAAGCTGCCCGAGATCCAACCTTGCAGTGTCATCTAATGTAGTCCCACTGCGGGCCAGGGATCCATGGGCATGCGCAGTGCATATCATCGCCTCTCACTCACCTCCTTCCTGCTTCTTCAGACTGTGCGGCGTCACGGCCGTGGCATGCTATTAGGGATCAGCTGACGCCGCCTAGTCTGAAGAAGCGTGAAGAAGGGGAGTGAGAGGCTAGTATATGCACTGCGCATGGCCATGGATACCAGGCCCACTGTGGGATCACATTAGACGACACTGCGAGGTGTGATTTCGGGCAGCGTGGACGCACAGGCGCAGCCAGGACGACAACAAATGATGTCAGAGGACGGGCAGCGCAAACTGTGCATGGCCAAGGGATAACATAACAGCGCAGGGTCCATGACGGAATCAAACAACGCTAAGGAGGCAGCGCACGGTGCCAAGGGGGTAGCAATGACGGCTGTGCTGTGTCACATTACAAAGGAAAGTCCCACCTCCGGGACGGTTGGACGGTGTGAGGGGACACATTACATGAGTGTGTAGTTCAGCGTTTGCAAGGAGCATAATTTCAAGAGCGACCTTTCCCTTGTGCAGTATTAGTGCTGCACATGGTGGCTCTTTCAGTAACAAACGCCTAGGGGGGGGGGGGGACAGGTCCCCTTACATTTTAGTTGTGCCAGCGTGGCGGTCGCATGACACGTTGCCGGATACACAGCTGGGGATCAGCTGACGTTACTGAACCCCAATAACAGAGGAGCGACTGTTGACTGTGCACACAGCACTTCCAGGCACCAACTGGCGGTGTTAGAGCCCAGGGACAGCAGGAGGAGCAGATTGGAGGTATTGCCGCACACACAGCTGGGGATCAGCTGACGTTACTGAACCCCAATAACAGAGGAGCGACTGTTGACTGTGCACACAGCACTTCCAGGCACCAACTGGCGGTGTTAGAGCCCAGGGACAGCAGGAGGAGCAGAGGAACAGAGTGTAGGCCGAAGCCTGATTGGAGCAAGTTGAAAGGAAACCTTTAACCCCCCCCCCCAAGACGTTTGTAGCTGAAAGAGCCATGTTGTGCAGCACTAAGGATGCAAAAGGAAAAGGTTGCTCTTTTAATTATGCTCCTTGCAAACACCGAAGTAAACACTAAAAATGTGTCCCTTTATACCGTTAAACCGTTCCGGAGGTGCGAATTTCCTTCGTAATGGGACACAGCACAGCTGTCATTCCTATCCCCTTGATGCCGTGCGCTGCCTCCTCAGCGTTGTTTTAAGCTGCCACGGAGCCTGCGCTGTTCTGTTAGCCCTTGGCCATGCCCAATTAGCGCTGCCTGTCTTCTGACATAATTTGGTGTCAGGCTGTCAGTGCCTGTGCGTCCACGCTGCTCCAGATCCCACCTCGCAGTCTCATCTAACGTAATCCCACTGCGGGCCTTGGAACCATGGGCATGCACAGTGCATAACCTCGACTCTCACTCCCCTCCTTCCCTCTTCTTCAGACTGTGCGGTGTCACGGCCGTGGCATGCTAGGGATCAGCTGACGGCGCACAGTCTAAAGAAGGCGGAGGGAAATGAGCGAGAGCCCGAGGGGAAGATATGCACTGCGCATGCCCATGGATCCCAGGCCCGCAGTGTGACTCAATCAGAAGACACTGCGAGGCGGGATCTCGGGCAGCGCGGCCGCACAGGCGCAGCCAGCCTGACACCAAATTATGTCAGAAGACAGGCAGCGCAAATAGGGCATGCCCAAGGGATAACAGAACAGCGCAGGCTCCGTGACAGCTTAAAACAACGCTGAGGAGGCAGCGCATGGCACCAAGGGGGTAGGAATGACGGCTGTGCTGCGTCACATTACGAAGGAAAGTCCCAGCTCCGGGACGGTATAACGGTATCAGTGAACACATTTTATAAGTGTTAAGTTCTGCGTGTGCAAAGAGCTAAAAAAAAAGAGCTACCTTTTCCTTGTGCAGCATTACTGCTGCACAAGATGGCTCTTTCAGTAACAAACGACGGGGGGGGGGGGGGGGGACAGGTTCCCTTACATTTAGGTTGTTGTGCCAGCGTGGCGGTCGCAGGACACATTGCCGGCTACACAGCTGGGGATCAGCTGACGTTACTGAAACCCAATAACACTGGGTCGTATGTTTTTACTGTGCAGCCTGCACTTCTGAGCCGCAACTGGCGGTGTTGGAGCCCAGGAATAGCAGTTCAGGTGGTAGAAAGATGAACACAGCAGGAGACCTGGATGACACCCAATTACTTAATCAGGCAGAGGAGTGGCAAATTCCTGCGAGATCCAGGCCTGGTTCATTTTCAGGAAAGTAAGCCGGTCAACGTTATCGGAGGATAGTCGCATGCGACGGTCTGTTAGTACACCACCTGCGGCACTAAAGACACGTTCCGATAAGACACTAGCCGCAGGGCAAGCCAGCACCTCCAATGCATACTGGCTTAGCTCTGGCCATGTATCCAGCTTAGAGACCCAAAACTTGAACGGGGAAGAGCCGTCTGGGAGTACAGTAAGAGGGCAAGCCATGTAGTCTGTCACCATCTGACGGAACCGTTGCCTCCTGCTGACTGGAGCCGCCGGTGATGGTGTAGACATTTGGGGCGGGCACACAAAAGTGTGCCAGAGTTGTGCCATACTGGGCTTGCCTTGGGCAGAGGCACTGCTTCTGCTCCCTCTTTGGGCAGAGCCTCCCCCACTGCCTCGACGCACTGAGCTGCTTTGTAAAGCACTAGCAGCACTCCTCTCAGTTGGACAGGAGAAGATGATGGAATTCACCAGTGTGTCGTGGTACTCCCGCAATTTACGCTCCCGGGTCAACGCAGGGATGAGGTTTTGGACGTTGTCCCGGTAGCGAGGATCGAGGAGGGTGAACACCCAATAATCAGGCATGTTGAGAATGTGGTCGATGCGGCGGTCGTTTCTCAGGCACTGCAGCATGAAATCCACCATGTGCTGCAGAGTGCCAACCGGCCCAGAAACGCTGTCCCCTGCTTGAGACATGATCTCTGCCCGCTCGTCATCACCCCACCCTCGCTGTACACACTGACCACTGGACAATTGTGTCGCTCCCTCCTCTGGACGGAGCTCTTCCTCCTCCATTGACTCCTCCTCATCCTCCTCACAAATTGGCCCCTGCGTACCCCTTTGTGAGGAACCACGTGGCGCTGACTCTCCAGAAGCTGATGGAAAAGGTGACTCCTCATCCTCCACCTCTTCCACCACATCATCCCTTAACCCTTGCAAAGTTTGCTGAAGCAGGCAGATAAGGGGGACAGTCATGCTGACTAGTGCATCATCTGCACTTGCCATCCGCGTGGAATAATCAAAAGGACGCAAAACCTGGCAGACGTCCTTCATAGTGGCCCACTCTGTGGTTGTGAAGTCTGATCGGCGCTGACTGCGACTTCTTTGCGCCTGATGCAGCTGGTACTCCATAACTGCTTGCTGCTGCTCACACAACCGCTCCAACATATGTAACGTGGAATTCCACCGGGTAGGTAGGTCACATATGATGCGGTGTTCCGGAAGGCGGAATCGGCGCTGCAGAGCAGCAATGCGGGATCTGGCCAAGCTGGAACGCCGCAAGTGAGCACACTCTAGGCGGACCTTGTGCAGCAGGGCATCAAGATCCGGATAGTCCCTCAGAAAACTCTGCACAACCAAATTGAGCACATGTGCCAGACATGGGATGTGAGTGAGGTTGCCAAGGGCCAAAGCTGCCACCAGATTTCGGCCATTGTCACACACTACCATGCCTGGCTGGAGATTCGCTGGCAGTAACCACACATCGCTCTCCTGCTTTATGGCATTCCAGAGCTCCTGCGCTGTGTGGCTTCGATGCCCCAATGAAACTAGTTTCAAGACGGCCTGCTGACGTTTGGCCACGGCTGTGCTCATGTCGGTCATAGGTAAACGTTCACGGGTCCATGTGGGGGTGGACTGTGACGGATCCTGCAGAGAGGAATCAGAGGAACTGGTGTAAGAGGAGGAGTCGATGCGTACAGACTGGATTCCTGCAATCCTTGGAGTGGGCAGGACACGTCCTGCGCCACTCGCACGATCTGTACCTGGCTCAACAACATTAACCCAATGGGCAGTGAGGGAAACATATCGCCCCTGTCCATGCTGACTGGTCCACGCATCGGTGGTGAGGTGGACCTTGCTACTGACGGCGTTCAGTAGCGCATGTTTTATGTTTGCCTCAACATGCCTGTGCAGGGCAGGGACAGCCTGCCTGCTGAAGTAAAAGCGGCTGGGCACCTTGTACTGTGGGACTGCCAATGCCATCAAGTCACGGAAGCTGTCAGTCTCCACCAGCCTGAACGAGAGCATTTCCAGGGACAACAGTTTGGCAATGCCTGCATTCAGAGCCTGTGCTCGGGGGTGGTTGGCCGAGAATGCCCGCCTTTTCTCCCATGCCTGTACTACCGATGGCTGTAGAGTAGACTGGGAGTGTGAGGATGACTGGGAAGGTGGTGCTGTGGGTGGAATTACACAAGGTCTCTGGGAGGAAGCCAAACCAGCTGTGCGTGAGCTGGAGGAAGAGGCAACACGAGCTGAAGAGGTGGTAGCTGCCGCTGTTGGTTGGCCTACATCTTCAGTGTGTTTCTGTAACTCCACCGCGTGCCTGGTCCGCACATGTTTCCACATATTTGTGGTATTGAGGTTGCTGACATTTTTCCCTCTTTTTACTTTATGATGACACAGCTTGCATTTGACAAAACAAATGTCATCTGCAACTGTGTCAAAAAAGGACCAGGCACTGCAAGTCTTGGGAGCGCCCTTTTTGGCTTTGGAAAGAGACAGGCTCCTAACGGGTGCCAAAGTGGAGGCTACAGGCTCCGCAGTCTTCCCCCTCCCTCTCCCTCTTTGGCCCGTAAGAGGAAGCTCTTCCTCTGAGCTGCTCCCACCACCTTCCTGTTCCTCACGCCACGATGGGTCAAGGACCTCATCATCTCCACTACCCTCTGCCACCAACTGCTCCTCCTGGGTAGTCTCAGCAGCACAGTACGCACGAGAAAGCGGCACCTGAGTTTCATCATCAGATGCGTACTGCGCTGTGGTCACCGGAGGCACTGGCCCACCTGCCTCTTCAGAGTCAGAGAGATAAAGCTTTTGGGCATCACTGCACACTGCCTCTTCTTCCATTTCTCCAATGCTGCTTGGCTGGCCCCCTGTTTCCAAGCCAAGAGATTCAGAGAACAGAAGTAGAGACGGCTCCTGTCCTGGGCTCTCTGACTGCCTGGCCAATTTGGCAGGTGGTGAAGAGACAGATGGCTGCTCTCCAGTGCTCTGTGCCTGAGAGGATGTGGCACTAACTGAAGTCGATGCCGAGGCGTTAGCTGCCATCCACCCGACAACGGCTTCAATTTGTTCTTCACGCAGCAGCGGTGCACGGCGCTCTCCGACAAAGCTGCGCATGAAGGACTGTTCCCTGCTGAAACTGAGTGACGACGAGTCACCGGCGCCCGCAGCAGGCACAGAATCACCACGTCCTCTCCCTGCTCCTCTCCCTGCTCCGCGCCCACGCCCACGTGCCTTACTCCCTGCCCTCTTCATCTTGGTTGACAGATAAAGATAAGCAGAAAAGTACTAAGGCCTTAGTGTGCTTATTCCTGTAATGCTCCTCCTAACAGGTGTAAGAAACACTAATGTTGTAAATTGTGGACTAAACTTTATTATTTTTCAAATGTGGCCTACACAAGTGTAAGTTGTGTTTGGTGAACTTAACCTTTTTTTTGGTGCAGATCGGGCTACAGAGCTAGTTTAAATCACACGGAGACCGTGCAGACAGCCGTAAACGGCGCTGCAAGGCCAAGAAACCCTCCTCTAGGTTATCCTATATAGTGTTTTTCCACTATTTAGCTGGATACAAGTGGAAAGACACTAATAGGAATTTTTTTTTTCAAATTTTAAACTGGCTGCACTATTTGAAAAAAAGGAAATTTTTTTTCAAGGTATGAGGCAGTAACGCACCCTGAGCTGAATCCAACCGGCTATGGCTGCACACAGACTACAGGGCGAGCTGGGCTCACACGGAGACCGTGCAGACAGCCGTAAACGGCGCTGCAAGGCCAAAAAACCCTCCTCTAGGTTATCCTATATAGTGTTTTTCCACTATTTAGCTGGATACGAGTGGAAAGACACTAATAGGAATTTTTTTTTTCAAATTTTAAACAGGCTGCACTATTTGAAAAAAAGGAAAATTTTTCTCAAGGTATGAGCCAGTAACGAACCCTGAGCTGAATCCAACCGGCTATGGCTGCACACAGACTACAGGGCGAGCTGGGCTCACACGGAGACCGTGCAGACAGCCGTAAACGGCGCTGCAAGGCCAAAAAACCCTCCTCTAGGTTATCCTATATAGTGTTTTTCCACTATTTAGCTGGATACGAGTGGAAAGACACTAATAGGAATTTTTTTTTTCAAATTTTAAACAGGCTGCACTATTTGAAAAAAAGGAAAATTTTTCTCAAGGTATGAGCCAGTAACGAACCCTGAGCTGAATCCAACCGGCTATGGCTGCACACAGACTACAGGGCGAGCTGGGCTCACACGGAGACCGTGCAGACAGCCGTAAACGGCGCTGCAAGGCCAAAAAACCCTCCTCTAGGTTATCCTATATAGTGTTTTTCCACTATTTAGCTGGATACGAGTGGAAAGACACTAATAGGAATTTTTTTTTTCAAATTTTAAACAGGCTGCACTATTTGAAAAAAAGGAAAATTTTTCTCAAGGTATGAGCCAGTAACGAACCCTGAGCTGAATCCAACCGGCTATGGCTGCACACAGACTACAGGGCGAGCTGGGCTCACACGGAGACCGTGCAGACAGCCGTAAACGGCGCTGCAAGGCCCAAAAACCCCCCTCTAGGTTATCCTATGTAGTGTTTTTCCACAATAGAGCTGGAGACTGGTGGAAAAACACTAATAGGAAATTTGAGAAAAAATGTGCAGCAGGCTGCACTAAGAGCAAAAAAGAACAACTGTGTGAGGCAGTGTGAACCCCCCCTGAGCTGAATACAACCGGGTATATGGCTGCACACAGACTACAGAGTGAGCTGCACACACACACACACACAGAGACCTTGCAGAACGCTGTTAAAACAGCGCTGCAAGGCAAGAGCAAGGTGAACAGTGAAGAACACACAGCGTTTTGCTAAATTAGCCTTTGGAAAGGAAAATAAAGCAATTAGCTAGCTCAACTGGCCCTCAGTTAGAACACAGCGTCCTGTCCCTAACTGAAATCACAGCAGAGTGAGCGCAAAATGGCGGCAGCGCTTTTTTATAGTGCAGAGTGACATCATTTCAGCAGCCAATCCAAGCCTTGCCAGTACTTACATGCCCACCATGCTAAACAGGATGTGCCCACACTTTCATTCATTCCTCATTGGCTGCTGCGTTCAATTTGAATTCTGGGAACTTCCGATTCCGGTATCCGATACGCGGGAAGTATCGGAATTCGGTATCGGAATTCCGATACCGCAAATATCGGCCGATACCCGATACTTGCGGTATCGGAATGCTCAACACTAATTATTATGCATTCATAATTACAGTTTATGGGAGCATAAACATATGCTCTTATCCGAGGGTTAGAGAGACAAAAGGAATTGCATCATTTGTGTAATATTTTGCTGTAACATTTGTTGGTAATCTTTACAGAAATATTCATGTGTGTATCTTATGTAGGTTTGCATTTTGTTCTATGAGATGCACATTTGATGACAGTGGATTGTCAAAGAAAGGTTTTCTAAGTAAACATTATTTTAATGTATGCGCTGTTGTGAATTTCTGAGCAAATGGAAGTACAGATGTACTAGGAATAAAAAAAAAAAAAAAAAAAAAAAAGATTTGCGCATTTGTTGGAAAGTATGTTGTATGCAGGGTTTTATTATTGTGATGTTCCAAAAAAAAACAGAGCACCAGTTATAGAGCCCACATAAAATGTCAGCCACAGAAGCCCCCATACATTCAGCAGCAGAGAACCCAAGAGGAGTCAATTGCAGAGATCGCAGTCTCCTTGAATCTGAGACATAAGTGTGAGAGATTGAGGGAATTGACCTCCTCTCTGTTCTGTACATCTGTAAAGCACTACTCCAGAATTTTTTTTTAATTTCAGGACTGGAGTGATGTTACTAATCCAAATTCCTTGCCCCCAATATTATACTTACCTGCTGTCATCTTCAGCTCTTGCCAGCGCTGCTCCAGTCCCGTGCCATCTTTTGACTGCAACTTCTGACTGACCAGTAACATCACAACCTCTCAATGCAAATCCATGAGGGCCTCATAGACTTATGTGACACCCCAGGATCCTGGTTGGCACAATGGCATTGTTTCCTCATGGGGAGAGTGATGTCACGCTTGGAAGCGAGGGAAGATCTTCTCTATCAGGTACACACAAACAAGCAACATGTTCACACTCCAGGCCAGAAGGGGGAGCTCTGATCCATCTTGTGGGTGGCTCCCCTATATACATATTCTGGGCTGGAGGGACAGTCAGCCAGTCTGAGGGAGAGTTCCTGCCAGAGTGACAGACGAGAAGGAAGTTAAGGGGCCATGCAGCCACAAGGGTGCTGCAGCTCCTAGAGAAAGAGAAGGAGAAAGCTGAACAATTGTAGAGAGCGTATTGGAGAAGTGAAGCACAGGAGAGTAAGAACTGGGGAGGACAGCTGCGACTGGGCTACCTCCCTACAGAGCGCAGACACCGGTAGCCGGAAGACCGAGGTTGTGAGGGACTTCAAGACTTACAGCAGAAACCGGCAGGACAGCTAGACTACACATCACCTGTCCACCCTAACACCTGGAGACACCATGGCGCATAGAGCCCGGGTCGTGTTAGAGACCCTGTAAAAAGGTTCGAGCCACAGGCAGCAAGGGACTACACCACAGCACTAGTAGGAAGGGGTCTAACTCAACCTGGTAAAGGGGACTCTGAACTCACTTCCAAGCTGGCAGTACCCTGCCTGTACCTGTGATCTGGTGCCCCGGACTGTGGCTGCCTGAAGTCTTCAGTAAGCCAGGTAAAGAGACTGCAAACCTGTGTCCTCCATTTCTTCCTACACTACCCACCATCTCCATCTACACACCGGGAGCCCTGGGGACCTAGCTTCACCTGTGGGAAGCTATACCATCTTAGCTGCCATAACATCACCCCAGTGGACCCCTTTAAGCAGCACCAGTCACCTATGACCGAGAACCACAGGTGGCGTCGTGAACACAAACTTTATGCAAACCCCTTTTGTACATGGGCACCCAGGGCCACGGACCGGGTCACCGCCACTGTGACACATCCCCTTTAAGTACCGGACCCGGTACGGAGTACCCCCCATGGCCCTAGCAGGCGTTCCACTTACATTGAGTTGGGACTTCCAGATTGCCCAGCATATAGTGGAGCGATCCGGCAGGTCACAACCTTCAGAAGACGACTGGAACGGAGCAGATAAAAGAAGAAGACGGCAGCTGGTAAGTATAATACTAGAGGCAGGGAACCTGGTATAGTAGCATCACTCCAGCACTGCTATTAAAAAAATCCCCGGAGTGGTGTTTTAAAGTTATCCTTAGAAATAAATATTCTACACAATACAGGGCAGTTCTCAATACATTCTGCAGGAATTGCACTTTAAGACCACTCTTTAGCAAACATTAAAAATGGATTAATTCCCGTTGTACTATCCCAGAAGTGGTTAATGTTACTTGCTTGTTTACATATAACAATTATGTTAGCAGCAAATTCTAACAACGGCCACTGAGCAAGCATCTTGGGCTCATATCTTGCCTTGGGCAGGATGTTTTGATTAGCGGTTCCCATTGCTAGGCATCAGCGCACACTGAAATAAACCTAACTGTTTACAATCCCCATGCAATTAACACTCGGCCCTGAATCAGGTTTATGTTATGAATCCAGAACTTTCACTGAATATGGCAGGTTGTGTCTCAAAGGTCTTGTACAAAAGGAGAAAAGATTGTTCTCCATTCCCTACAGCCATCCAAATGTTTCCAAAGTTGCAAGTGATTGCCAGGGCTATTCATCAACTCACTTGGCTCTCACCGTGTTTTGTACACCTCATCAATAAGCAGTCTGAGGTATAATTACTCATTACAATGGATACAAATGTTCCAATATTCATAGGAGATATTAACACAGAAGCTATGCATTGCAGCGTGTTTTAATTTGTCTAGCGGAAATTCTGTTAAAGCGTTCCTTAAATGAATTTGTAAGACACTTAAATTAAATAGAACCCTTGTAATCTGCACATTGTAACTCCTGCTGGCATATTCTTTTGTATTTTCTTTATGTGATCAGCTAATCCACACTGTCCCAAAGTAATATCCTCGGTGGAAAAAAAAAGCTAATATATAAAATGTATGGGACATTATTGTCTGCAAGGCTGAATTCTTTCAAAAACATTAGGTAATAAAGCCTTCATTCTGCTACCGAACAACAAAGAAGACTATGGGCTTCATTTAGGAAACTAATATGATGGACTGAAGTAGTGACAGAGGATCTCGGAAACAGCAAAGCACTGCAGTTCTATTAAACCAAGGTTGAAACATCATCTGTATGAGACAGAGAGTTTAAACGAATAGTTGTGGAGTCCTTCAGTCTTGCAAATAAAGCATTATACATTAGGAAATTGGCAGAAAGGGAAAAACAGCAAAATGATCTCATGATGTGCTACAGAGGAGAGACATCTCATGGTTTCACTCCTTAAGACAATAAAGTGTGATGAGAGGAGGCTCCAACCACTGCGACTCTACTCACCATCATCAACCATTGACTTTAAAGGGCCTCCTCTAACATTGGAAGCTTAGCGGTGAGCACTGTCAAGTACTATATCTGTTTTCCTTGTTTTTTTGTGGCTTGCCTGTGGGTTCACCAATTTTTTTCCACGTCCGATAAACATAGGGATATCTTAATTATCTTACTGGAAACTTTGTTCTGGTTCTGTCCGTAAATTTTATTTTGAGCCTTGTTGCGTATAGAACAAATGTGGATGGTGACAACTTCAGATCATCTCTCTATTTCCTCCTGCCACTTACCTCTAAGGAATTTAGCAGGCCCAACAGATGAGACAATAGTGGCACATCCTAAATGAGCTTACATTCTATATATTCCTTTTTCTGGGAATCAGTGGTGGTCCAAAATTAAAAAAGTTATCTTTAATATATTAAAAGAGTATTTTGACTGGGTTCCCCTAAAGATGTTTTCCATTAGGTTTTCCGTAATGATTGTTTTGCTTTGGGGGTACAACACGCTAAACTACTGTGTTAAAAATTTAGGGTTATCATGAGCTTAGCCCAGTAACAGAAAAGCCAGCACTCTGACCTTCTTGAGAAACTCCACGTTTATTGTTGTAACTTTATTCCATATGTGAGCTTAAGTAATCAAACAATGACGCGTTTCAGGAGCAGAATGGAGGGGCCTGCAATACTAAGGAGAAGCAGGGTGCTGCTGGGAGATGTAGTTTTTGCTTTGTAAGAATAGGATTACTATGTGAAACTAGGTGCCCAAATGGGCAGATAGAGCTGAAAAAAAGACACAAAGGAGCAAAAAACCTTTATGTTGGACTTCATCTGTATATTAACAATAAGTATGCAAATACTGTTTTATGAAAAAGAAAGGTGATTGTGGGAATAACCTTTAATATTAGAGCACTGTTGTGTTCATTGCAATAGAGGCAGATGTTAGAACAATATAATACAAAACTGACTGCTCCATGCAGGGGCATAACAATCGCGGTCACAGAGGGTGCCACGCAAGGCAGTGACGTTAAGAGCTGCCCATGCCAGCACACTGAAGTCAGTTGCCAGCTACAGAAGAGGACTCTGCATGTCATGGAAGTGGATAAAGGTTATTAATATTATTATGCTTTGCTTATATAGCGCCATCTTATTCTGCAGCACTTTAAATACATCATTGCTGTCCCCAATGGGGCTCACAATCTAAATTCTTTAGAGTGTTTGAGGAAACCGGAGAACTCAGAGGAAATACATGCAAACACAACACAAGGTGAACATACAAACTCCTTGCAGATGTTGTCTTTGGTGGGATTTGAACCTAGAATCCCAGTGATGAAAAGCAACAGTGCTAACCACTGAGCCATCATGCTCAATCATATTTTTATGTTTTATAAAACAGAATAGTTATTATACCAGAAAGGGGCCCAAGATCGGGGTCATTATACAAGGAAGGGGCCAAGGATGGGGTTCATTATACCGGACTTGGGTTGAGGATGTGGGTCATTGTGCCAGAAAGGAGCCAAGGATGGAGGACATTATTATAGATATGGAACATTATACCAGGAAAGAACCAATCATGAGGGACAATATACCAGGTTAGAGGACATTGTTACAGCAAAGGGCCATGATGGGGTAAATTATTACACTAAGGAGCCCAGGACAGTGGAAATTATATCAGGAAGAGGCACAGGATGGGGGACATTATAACAGGAAGGTGCTCATGATGGGAGACATTATACTAGAAAAGGGGACATATATTGAAGGTGCCCAGGATGTTGGACCTTATTATAGGATGGGATATATTATACCAGGAAGGGACCCATTATGAGGGACATTATACAAGGATGGGGGACATAGTTACAGCAAGAGGCCATGATGGGGGACATTATTACAGTAGTGAAAACATGACTGGGAACATTATAACAGGAAGAGGCGCAAGACAGTGGATATTATAACAGGATGATAGAAATCATTACAGGATGGGGGACATTATTATAGAAAGAGGCAAGGACTGGGGACATTATTACAGAAAGGTTAGTGTATGAGGGACATTATTATAGAAAGGGGCCATCATGGGGGCAGTATTACATATTATATATTATAGGATCTAGAATGCTACAAAGGCCTTTACATCTAACCAACATGAAGGTGGGGGCACAGGTCCAAATTTTGCACTGAGACTCTAGTTACACCACTGACTGCACGATGCTGTATTATCACGGTGATCATCATTTATGCACAGTTGAAATAAACATTTGCTTTCTACCATACATGAATAGACTACTTTGTGATCTCTCTATTTTATATAACAAAGATGGGGATGTATTTATAATGCATACATTTGTAACTCAATGCTTTGCACTCATCATGCTGATGACTCCACTACCTACTGCCATCATTTAATTAATATTAAATAGATATTATTATTATTATTATTATTATTTTGCAAGCTCTTATGAATTGATAGCTCCTATCTTCTTGTTTCATACTCAGATTTAGTAATTTTACTATCTCACCCCGATTGTAAAGTATTGTGGAATATGTCTTGATAGCAATTTTTATCACATTATCTATTATTATTTCTATAATGAAAAACACCAAAAATAATTAACTTGGAATAAAACATTCTGCAGTTTGGCCTGAGCTGACAGTGATATAAGCTAGGACTGAAACTTGAGTAACAGTTTCCATAGCAGGTGAGTAGTAAACTCTCAATTTATGAGTGTCATAAAATGGAAAATGTCTCTCTTGAATTGGAAACATAAACTTGAGCCCTTCAAAATCAGTAGGAGTAATAGGGCAAGGAAGGTTTACTGAATCCCGCCTGTTTGCCTGCTTCCTTATCATGTCTATCCTTCATTTACCCTTATGAGGTGAATAATAAATGTAGTCTAAATGCATGCACCAGGGCTCTCTGATACATGGCTGTTATGTTCTACATTTCCTGATGTTCTTTTTTGCCTAAGGGTACCGTCACACAGTGGCATTTTGATCGCTACGACGGCACGATCCGTGACGCTGCAGCATCGTAACAATATCGCTCCAGCGTCGTAGACTGCTGTCACACTTTGCAATGTACGACGCTGGAGCGATAATTTCTAAGGGTACCGTCACACAGTGGCATTTTGATCGCTACGACGGCACGATCCGTGACGTTCCAGCGATCTCGCTGTGTCTGACACGCTCCTGCGATCAGGGACCCTGCTGAGAATCGTACGTCGTAGCAGATCGTTTGACACTTTCTTTCGTCGTCCAGTGTCCCGCTGTGGCGGCATGATCGTATGGTGTAACAAAGGTGTGCATGATATTGTATACGATGTGCGCATAGTAACCAACGGCTTCTATATCGCACATACGTCATGAAATTATCGCTCCAGCGTCGTACATTGCAAAGTGTGACAGCAGTCTACGACACTGGAGCGATATTGTTACGATGCTGGAGCGTCACGAATCGTGCCGTCGTAGCGATCAAAATGCCACTGTGTGACGGTACCCTAAGACATGTTAAGTCAGTCTGCAGAGAAAACCTGCTAAGAAATGTGACAGGGTTTACTACATTCAAACCAAAAGAAAAGAAACATGCATACACGCAGGGATCACAAAAATATAACAAAATTTATTGATAACAAATCCTTAAACCACATACACAAGTTTAAAAACACTTAAAAAATCCATACTAACAGAAATACATGTTTACCCAAGAAAAAAACACACAGGGGTCCCAACCCCTCCTCCTCCCCCCCTAAACAAAACCCTCTCCTCTAGTTATAAAGCGACATATAAAACTAAGCGGTGTCTTGCCCTGATACAGCTGTGACCAATGGTTATGTAAAAACCAACAAATGTTAAAGACTAAATAAAAGTACCCAATACAGAGAGAGAGATACTATTAAAGCAATAGGGCAAGTAAAGACAAAGTTATTGCAGACAAATCAGTATGAATACCGCTATACAAGAGACTTTATGTCAATAATTTACAATAAACTCCTAATGGACAAGCTCATGTTCAATGTTCAATCATACCGCTCAGGAGGGGATGTGAGGAAGAGGGAGCCGGTTCCCATGTGGTCAACCCGACGCGTGTCGTCACAAATGTGACTTCATCAGGGGTAACAAGGATAAAGTGGTTACTGTATCCTGGATTATATAGTACTTACTCATTTAATGATCTAATACAGCTGTAGAGAGAATGCTGCAAGGAGCCCAACACCCCCACAAGATCCCAGACAATCAGCGTCCCGGAAATACCAACTGCGCATGTCTGGTGGTCACCTAGGTAACATGACAACACCATCCATAACGCGCAAATAGCGCCGACACCATGGGAGCATATATCACGGATATACAGCAATGTTGGTCCGGTTCCTATATCCAATCGGCCCGCACCACCACAAGTGTAGCGTCTCCAAGTATACATTGGGTGGTATATATTCCTCATATCTGACTCATCACGTATTTACATTATGTGGCAGTCAGGTCTCGTTGAGTATTAAGGTTTGGTGAGGCTATTGGACTCATTATGATGGACATTTAGTCACTTATTTATGTTCATTTTTTATTGCTTATTGTATAACATTAAAGAGGTATTGCATGAGGTGGTACTCATTGTATGTTTGCTTTAGGTCTGCTTTGATTATGCCACCAGGATCTATATCTGTCCTTGTTTGGGGGCGTGATGAGTCAGATATGAGGAATATATACCACCCAATGGTGGTGATCCTATTGAATTGGATGATGCTTGTACAGTTGCAGTTTCTGAGGCTGGGCTGCATGTGGGCGGTGCGCATGCGCGATGGGGCCCGTCGCAGCGGCTCATCGTCACGGTGTTTGCCCTGTTCTCTGAATACCTGCATGATGTGAGTCTTGGAGCTGGGTCTGGGTTGGCGGGTCGGAGTTTGCGCATGGACGGTTTGTTTGTCTGTTACCGGGGGAACCATTCCTCTTCACTGTGGTGTGTCGGGCTATTTCTGGTCATGCGCAATGGTACTGGGCGCCCGGGTATTGATTGTCGGTAGTACTTGGAGACGCTACACTTGTGGTGGATATAGGAACCGGACCAACATTGCTGTATATCCGTGATATATGCTCCCATGGTGTCGGCGCTATTTGCGCGTTATGGATGGTGTTGTCCTGTTACCTAGGTGACCACCAGACATGCGCAGTTGGTATTTCCAGGACGCTGATTGTCTGGGATCTTGTGGGGGTGTTGGGCTCCTTGCAGCATTCTCTCTACAGCTGTATTAGATCATTAAATGAGTAAGTACTATATAATCCAGGATACGCTAACCACTTTATCCTTGTTACCCCTGATGAAGTCACATTTGTGACGACACGCGTCGGGTTGACCACATGGGAACCGGCTCCCTCTTCCTCACATCCCCTCCTGAGCGGTATGATTGAACATTGAACATGAGCTTGTCCATTAGGAGTTTATTGTAAATTATTGACATAAAGTCTCTTGTATAGCGGTATTCATACTGATTTGTCTGCAATAACTTTGTCTTTACTTGCCCTATTGCTTTAATAGTATCTCTCTCTCTGTATTGGGTACTTTTATTTAGTCTTTAACATTTGTTGGTTTTTACATAACCATTGGTCAACAGCTGTATCAGGGCAAGAAAGCGCTTAGTTTTATATGTCGCTTTATAACTAGAGGAGAGGGTTTTGTTTAGGGGGGGAGGAGGAGGGGTTGGGACCCCTGTGTGTTTTTTTCTTGGGTAAACATGTATTTCTGTTAGTATGGATTTTTTAAGTGTTTTTAAACTTGTGTATGTGGTTTAAGGATTTGTTATCAATAAATTTTGTTATATTTTTGTGATCCCTGCGTATATGCATGTTTCTTTTCTTTTGGTTTGATGCAATTTGTGTTTAACATGCAGCGGGTTGAGCACTTTAACTAGAATACTGTGATGGTGCCCTCTTTCTAGTAGCTTTATAGTGTGTTGTTTTTGGGTGGTTTTGTGACCACCGTTTCTTGAGTGTTGGCACATCTGTACTATACCATTAGTGTAGTTATTATTACTAAATAGAATTATATGATGGATCTAACAGCTAGGGAGGATGCTTGGAGCCAGCAGGCACATGGTATTTTCTCAGCACCCAGTGATGGGGTAATGGCACCCAGTGGTAATCCAGATTTCCAGACGGTTTCTATGGAAATTACTAATTTACATAAGACTTTGACCCGTGTGTGGTGGAATGTGAGGAGTCTAGGGGAATATAAGAAAACAGGTCTAGTACCGAGGGGCCTGCGGGTACAGATCTTTCCGGCCTGGGAGGTTATGGGGACGTTTAAAAAGGTCTGGGAGACAGGGCTTTTACAGTGCTCAGGGATCTTAATGGACATGCTCATAGAACATGATCAAACACTCTTAACAAAAATAAAGGAGGATATAAAAATTAGTGAGAGCAAACTTGGGACATTCGATAAGGAGACCCTGGTCAACCCATTCCTTGTAAAATTGAAGAAGACACTAGATGAGTTTGAGAAAGATATCATTAATGGGAAGAGAAACAAATTTTATAGGGACAAAATGGACTTTGGTAAAGATCAAACCTTTAAGTGGGTATACCATGGTAACAGACGTTATACCACCAAGACCCAAACAGGCCCTAGTGGCAATGCATTTGAGCAACCGTCCAGATGTGAATTATCTTCCAGTGATTTTTTGTCCTCGGACCTAAGCGACCCGGAGGGGGCCGCAGGCGGCGTAGGAGAAGGAGGGGGAGACGCAAGTCACGGATCTATCCGGAAAAAAGGCAAGAGTCATCGCAATTGGTCGCCAGTACACAAGAGAGAGACGAGATTCAATCGGAGGCGATAGCCTTGGCAGGTATGTCAACATATCCCAAGATTGAAGAATTACAAATTATCAATCTCTCCTCCTATGTTTTGTCGGATTTGGAAAAATCTGTATTGATGAAAGGCCTATCATTTTCACCTACGAATCCCTTGGACAAATTTACGTTAGTAAAAGATGTGTATTTATTTTGTCGGAAGATGACGTTTAAACTATTGTACCATAAACCTTCCCTAGTAGACTCACTCCCTGAAGATGAGAGACAGACCTTTAGAGATCTCCTGGAACTTCTACAGGAGAATGAGAGCACACCGGACCGGACCAGGTTTACTGGAAGATCTCCATCACAGGTGACACCATCACTCTCACTTTTTCCAGCTGTACAAATTTTTTTTTGAAAGTGTATGTAGAGACATCGAAGACCTAAGACTAGACAGCTCAAAATATAACAACCTTAGTGCCGGAGACAGGAGAGCCTTAAAGGAGTTACGTAACAACACAGAGTTCCTTGTCCGTGAAGCGGACAAGGGAGGGAATGTTGTCCTTTGGCCTCACGAGTAGTGTTGAGCGATACCGTCCGATACTTGAAAGTATCGGTATCGGATAGTATCGGCCGATACCCAAAAAATATCGGATATCGCCGATACCGATATCCGATACCAATACAAGTCAATGGGACATCAAGTATCGGAAGGTATTCTCATGGTTCCCAGGGTCTGAAGGAGAGGAAACTCTCCTTCAGACCCTGGGAACCATAGGGATGTGTAAAATAAAGAATTAAAATAAAAAATATTGATATGCTCACCTCTCCGGCGGCCCCTGGACTTCACGCTGCTAACCGGGAGGCTTCTTTGTTTAAAAAGCGCACCTTTCGGACCTGTGAATGATGTCCCGGCTTCTGATTGGTCGCGTGCCGCCCATGTGACCGGCACGTGACCAATCAGAGGCCGCGACGTCATTCGCAGGTCCTCAATTCCTAGCATTAGCAGTTTTGTGAATGAGAATGACGTCGCGGCTTCTGATTGGCCGCGTGCCGGTCACATGGGCGGCACGCGGCCAATCAGAAGCCGCGACGTCATTCTCATTCACAAAACTGCTAATGCTAGGAATTGAGGACCTGCGAATGACGTCGCGGCCTCTGATTGGTCGCGTGCCGGTCACATGGGCGGCACGCGACCAATCAGAAGCCGGGACGTCATTCACAGGTCCGAAAGGCGCGCTTT
Organism: Ranitomeya imitator; assembly: GCF_032444005.1. Classification (NCBI taxonomy): domain Eukaryota; kingdom Metazoa; phylum Chordata; class Amphibia; order Anura; family Dendrobatidae; genus Ranitomeya; species Ranitomeya imitator. Next base: position 524,001,231 of record NC_091284.1, read on the forward strand.
TTAAACAAAGAAGCCTCCCGGTTAGCAGCGTGAAGTCCAGGGGCCGCCGGAGAGGTGAGCATATCAATATTTTTTATTTTAATTCTTTATTTTACACATCCCTATTAATTCGATACCGATACCCGATATCACAAAAATATCGGATCTCGGTATCGGAATTCCGATACCGCAAGTATCGGCCGATACCCGATACTTGCGGTATCGGAATGCTCAACACTACTCACGAGATGTACTCTATTGAAGTATTGCGTCAACTGAACAACACTAAGGGTACCGTCACACTATAACATTTCGATCGCTACGACGGTACGATTCGTGACGTTCCAGCGATATCGTTACGATATCACTGTGTCTGACACGCAGCAGCGATCAGGGATCCTGCTGAGAATCGTACGTCGTAGCAGATCGTATGGAACTTTCTTTCATCGCTGGATCTCCCGCTGTCATCGCTAGATCGGTGTGTGTGACACCGATCTAGCGATCTAGCGATGCGATCCAGCGATGTGTTCGCTTGTAACCAGGGTAAACATCGGGTAACTAAGCGCAGGACCGCGCTTAGTTACCCGATGTTTACCCTGGTTACAAGCGTTAAACTAAAAAAAAACAAACAGCACATACTTACATTCTGGTGTCCGTCAGGTTCCTTGCCGTCTCTGCTTCCCGCACTGTGACTGCCGGCCGTAAAGTGAAAGCAGAGCACAGCGGCTGTGCTTTCACTTTCACTTTACGGCCGGCAGTCACTGAGTGCGGGAAGCAGACTGCAAGGGACCTGACGGACACCAGAATGTAAGTATGTGCTGTTTGGTTTTTTTTAGTTTAACGCTTGTAACCAGGGTAAACATCAGGTAACTAAGCGCGGTCCTGCGCTTAGTTACCCGATGTTTACCCTGGTTACCCGGGGACCTCGGCATCGTTGGTCACTGGAGAGCTGTCTGTGTGACAGCTCCCCAGCGACCACACTACGATTTACCTACGATCACGGCCAGGTCATATCGCTGGTCGTGATCGTAGGTAAATCGTATAGTGTGACGGTACCCTAACAATTATCATGTTCTTCCCTCAGACCCTACGTGGGTATTTAAGGGCAAATTGGATCATCTCATAAAAGAGGCGACTGGAGAAGGCATTCTGAACAAGAGGGAAGCGGATTTTCTCGTTACTCACCATCCGGTGGTTCCCACTTTCTATATATTGCCAAAAGTGCACAAGTCACTCAACAGACCCCCGGGAAGACCGATAGTATCTGGCATTGGTGGCATCATGGAAAGACCCTGTATATATCTAGATCACTTCCTGCAACCTATGGCTCTCTCTCTCGACTCTTATATAAGGGACTCGGCACATTTGATGATACATCTGGAAGATCTGACGGTTCTAGAGGGTACCCTGTTGGTCAGTCTTGATGTCGAATCCTTGTATACGAGCATAGCTCACGATCTTGGCATTCAAGCAGTCTCCTTCTACCTGGATAAACATCATGGGAACGGTGAGCATAACCTTTTTCTATTGGAATTGTTACACTTTGTCTTGGACAAGAACTATTTTATCTTCGACAGAAAATATTATAGACAAATCTCCGGGACTGCTATGGGGGCGCGGTGTGCGCCCTCATATGCGAACCTCTTTTTGGGGTGGTGGGAGGAGACTGTGATGTACAAACATGCACTATTTTTGAGTAATGTCGTCACTTGGCGACGGTATATAGATGACGTGGTGTTTCTGTGGACGGGGCCACAGTCTGTATGTGAGGAATTCATTCAAGATCTTAACTCCAATTTGTTCAATATCAAACTGACCTCTGTTATTTCCTCACGCACTATAGACTTTTTGGACATCAAAGTCACCTTAGAAGGAAACCGTGTCTCCTCTTGTCTCTATCAGAAATCGACAGCTACAAATAACCTCCTTCACTACTCCAGCTTCCATCCGGTACATTTGAAGAACGGCATCCCAAAAGGTCAGTTTTTGAGACTTCGCAGAAATTGCAGCTCATCAGATGATTTTCTAAGACTGGCAGGAGACCTAACCACGCGTTTTACCAGTAGGCAATACCCGCGGAAAATAGTATCTCGGGATTTTCAGGCGGCAAAACAAAGAGATAGACTCAGCCTCTTTGGTCGGCAGGAGCGTGAATCAGTCCAACCGCTCTCTTTAATCACCACTTATAATAACCAGTGGTCTGATGTATATAGAATTTTGAATAAAAACTGGAATATCCTTCTTAGTGAGCCTAAATTGGTATCACACATTACACCGTCCCCTAAAATAGTGGCAAGAAGAGCCACCAACTTGAAAGACCAATTGTGCCATAGTCACTACCAACGCCCCAAGAGTAAATTAAGGACGGGTCAGAGGATCAGGGGCACCTTTCCTTGTGGGGGGTGTAATGTGTGCCAGTTCATGATTGCACGAGAAGAAATCTCGATTGATGTACTATCATCCCCGCTTAAGTGTAACTTTTATTTCAACTGCAGGTCAACTAATCTTCTGTATGTTCTATTATGTGATTGCCCTAAACTCTATGTGGGCCAGACATCTCAACAATTGAGGAGGAGGTGTCAACAGCACATCTCTAACATCAATATGGCCAGACGGGACCTCTCAAGGGGGAAGAAATTGACATCAGTGGCGAAACATTTTTTGGAAGTACACGGCGGTAACCTCAGAGGCCTCAAAGTGATGGGACTGGAGAACGTTAATGCCACTATCAGAGGAGGCAATTTGACCAACCAACTGCTGCGATGTGAATCTAAGTGGATCTACAGATTGAAGAGTCTTGCACCGAGAGGACTTAATGAGGAACTTTTATTTACTGGATTTTATAAACAACTTTAGGATGTCTTTGTTCCCCTTCTTCTTTTATCTCATGTATATAATACTTGGCGTATAATGTGTTTTTTTGAACAATAGCACCGAGGAAAAAAAATTCTATATGAGAGAGAGTAGTCATAGGTGTATTGTTGCACCCAATTTAATTAAACTGCATAGCTGGGGAATGAATTAAAGTTAGCCTTACCCTTTGCCGCTTGGATATTATTTAAAGTTTAGGCGGATCAGCCAGTAATGGGTGATAGTATATTATATTTCTGGCCCTCTTGTTCAGTATGCAATTTCTATACGTGTGGGTTTTGTTGCTCAAATGGAATCCTGTAAGGCTTCCTTCTCCAATGATCTGTATTTACATTATGTGGCAGTCAGGTCTCGTTGAGTATTAAGGTTTGGTGAGGCTATTGGACTCATTATGATGGACATTTAGTCACTTATTTATGTTCATTTTTTATTGCTTATTGGTATAACATTAAAGAGGTATTGCATGAGGTGGTACTCATTGTATGTTTGCTTTAGGTCTGCTTTGATTATGCCACCAGGATCTATATCTGTCCTTGTTTGGGGGCGTGATGAGTCAGATATGAGGAATATATACCACCCAATGGTGGTGATCCTATTGAATTGGATGATGCTTGTACAGTTGCAGTTTCTGAGGCTGGGCTGCATGTGGGCGGAGCGCATGCGCGATGGGGCCCGTCGCAGCGGCTCATCGTCCCGGTGTTTGTCCTGTTCTCTGAATACCTGCATGATGTGAGTCTTGGAGCTGGGTCTGGGTCGGTGGGTCGGAGTTTGCGCATGGACGGTTTGTTTGTCTGTTACCGGGGGAACCATTCCTCTTCACTGTGGTGTGTCGGGCTATTTCCGGTCATGCGCAATGGTACTGGGCGCCCGGGTATTGATTGTCGGTAGTACTTGAAGACGCTACACTTGTGGTGGATATAGGAACCGGACCAACATTGCTGTATATCCGTGATATATGCTCCCATGGTGTCGGCGCTATTTGCGCGTTATGGATGGTGTTGTCCTGTTACCTAGGTGACAGTTGGTATTTCCGGGACGCTGATTGTCTGGGATCTTGTGGGGGTGTTGGGCTCCTTGCAGCATTCTCTCTACAGCTGTATTAGATCATTAAATGAGTAAGTACTATATAATCCAGGATACGCTAACCACTTTATCCTTGTTACCCCTGATGAAGTCACATTTGTGACGACACGCGTCGGGTTGACCACATGGGAACCGGCTCCCTCTTCCTCACATCCCCTCCTGAGCGGTATGATTGAACATTGAACATGAGCTTGTCCATTAGGAGTTTATTGTAAATTATTGACATCAAGTCTCTTGTATAGCGGTATTCATACTGATTTGTCTGCAATAACTTTGTCTTTACTTGCCCTATTGCTTTAATAGTATCTCTCTCTCTGTATTGGGTACTTTTATTTAGTCTTTAACATTTGTTGGTTTTTACATAACCATTGGTCAACAGCTGTATCAGGGCAAGACACCGCTTAGTTTTATATGTCGCTTTATAACTAGAGGAGAGGGTTTTGTTTAGGGGGGAGGAGGAGGGGTTGGGACCCCTGTGTGTTTTTTTCTTGGGTAAACATGTATTTCTGTTAGTATGGATTTTTTAAGTGTTTTTAAACTTGTGTATGTGGTTTAAGGATTTGTTATCAATAAATTTTGTTATATTTTTGTGATCCCTGCGTATATGCATGTTTCTTTTCTTTTGGTTTGATGCAATTTGTGTTTAACATGCAGCGGGTTGAGCACTTTAACTAGAACACTGTGATGGTGCCCTCTTTCTAGTAGCTTTATAGGGTCTACTACATTCGATCCAATATTCATTTATCAATTTAAAGTAATCAGTAATCAGTGGTGTAACCACCGCTGTCACAGATGTCATGCTCACAACTGGGCCCATGCAGGTGAGGGACTGTGCGTGTGATGAATGCCGGTGGAAACTTCAACTGGATGTTCATCCTGGACGTATATTCAGTTGAAGTGTATTACGGCGCACAGATGCATTGGGGCCATGCGCAGCAATACACGCTGCCAGACAATCAGAGGCCAGCAGTTGATGTCGTCGTGTACGTGACAGGAGGCACATGGCAGTGACATCAGGTGCTCCCGTTGCTTGAACGCTGAATATCAGCTAAAGGCTTCAGAAGAAGACGCCACACAGCAGGGGAGCAGAGGCAAGGGTGAGTATAATTGGGATTTTTTCTGTGCATTTAAGCACAGTGACATAAGATATACCATAAACGTATACCAGCATGGGGCCCACAATAAGGGACAAATTACCAGAATGGGTCCCAGGACAAGGAACATGTGCCAGGATAACAGGCATAATACCAGTATGGGGCCCAGGATAATGGACGTATGCCAGGATAAGGGTCATATACCAGAATGTGGGGTATATACTGTATATCAGGAGGGAGCCCAGGATAATGGACACATGCCAGGATGGGGGATATATAAACCAGGAAAGGGCCCAGGATAAGGGACATATATACCAGAATTGAGAATATATATATAAAACTTCCTTCTCACCCCAATGGGAGTGGTCTTTTGTTGTTCTTTCTCATTCTCGGGTCCTCTACTAGAGGTCTGGGAGTTTGAGAGTTATGTGCAGGATCTTAGCTGTTCCCAGCATTGCGCTTTTCTGGACAGAGAGCTCTGATGTTGCTCCTCGGATCTGTTGTAGCCATTCTTCCAATTTAGGGGTCATTGCCCCAAGTTCTCCTATCACCACTGGAATCACTGTTGCCTTCACCTTCCACATCTTCTCCAGTTCTCCTTTGAGGCCCTGGTATTTCTCCAGCTTCTCATATTCCTTCTTTCTGATGTTGATGTCACTTGGCACTACCACATTTATTATCATTGCTGTCTTCTCATCCTTGTCTATTATCACAATGTCTGGTTGGTTAACCAACACCTGCTTATCCATCTGTATCTTGAAGTCCCACAGGATTTTAGCCCTTTCATTCTCCACCACTTTTTCTGGGGTCTCCTACTTCGACTCAGGTGAACTTAGCTCATATGCAGTGCAGATGTTCCTGTATACAATTTCCGCTAGTTGGTTGTGGTGTTCAGTATACCCTGTTCCTGCTTGCATTTTGCATCCTGCCACTATGTGTTGTACTGTTTCTTTGCATAGTCTGCACCTTGAGTCTTGTCTTGTATGGTAGATTCCTGCTTATATGGATCTGGTACTTAGTGCTTGTTCTTGTCACGCTATGATTAGTGCCTCTGTGCTGTAACGGAATCCTGCTTTCTCCAGCCATGGGTAGGATTTCTCCATGTCAGCCACCTCCATTAACTGTCAAAGGTAGATCCCATGCAGCGGCTTGTCTTGTCATGGTGCTTCATGTTCCTGTTCTTCCTTCCTGATCTGTTGTTGTTGATGCCTTAGGCTTTCTCTCAGCATCTCATCTTTTGGTGCCATTGTCCAGATGTATTCCTGGATACTCCTTGTTTCATCCATGATTGTGGCTTGGATGCTTATCAAGCCTCGACCACCCTCCTTTCTGTTGGTATACAATCTTTGTGTGTTAGACTTAGGGTAGAGACCTTCATTCATTGTGAGGAGCTTGTGTGTCTTCACATCTGCAGCTTCCATCTCTTCTTTTGGCCAGCACACTATGCCAGCAGGGTATCTGATAACTGTCAGGGCATATGTATTGATGGCGCGGATTTTATTCTTCCCATTTAGCTGACTCTTCAGGACTTGTCTTACGCTTTGATATTTGGATGTTGCTGCTTTCCTTGCCTCCTCATTGTGGTTTCCGTATCCCTGTGGGATGCCGAGGTACTTGTAGCATGTCTGTACATCTGCTATGTGCCCTGCTGGTAATTCCACTTTATCAGTTTTGACTACCTTGCCTCTCTTTACTACCAATCGGCCGCAATTCTCCAGTCCGAAGGACATCCCGATGTCTTTGCTGTAGATCCTTGTCAGGTGGATCAGCGAATTGATGTCTCGTTCATTTTTTGCATACAGCTTGATGTCATCCATGTAATTTTTGTTTTGCCCATTCTGCAAATTCAGCACGCCGATCTGGCAACAGTCGAATATCCCTTTGGCGGATATTAGCTACTCACAAATGGCACCCTTGCAAAATCCAGCTGCTGCAGCAACTCAACGAAGTTGAGCCAGATCGGTGAGCTGAATTTGCAGAATGGGCAAAACAAAAATTGGAACAGGGCCCTCAGTTTACACAGAACATTATGTTCAGTGATGAGGCAAACTTTTTTGGGTGAGCCATTTATATGGATACTCCTAAATAACATGGGAATGGTGACAGGTTTCTTGCGTAGGGTGTCTTGCATTGAAATCTGCTGCAATGATCCGGGTACTGCGTTCACCAGACATCAACACAATTTCTATCCGCTCCTCACGTGTTAACCTCTGTGACATGTCAATGGCTGTAAACAGAGAGAAACTTGTAAATAACTCGTGAAAGAATAACATTACGTTAAAACCAAGCACACCTTGTTAGGTGTCGAGTTCCCGCTTCTGCACAAGGGGAATCTTGAGCCATCTCCGCTGCGGTCTCCCATTCTTATCCAGCCGCAGTGGAGTCTGCTCAGCAGAGACGTCGGTCCCAGCGTCTTGCTCAGTCTCACTCTGTACAAAGAGTTACTGCTGCTTTTCCTGCTTCTGTCATTGAAGTCAGTGTTGGGCAGCGGCGAGCAGATGCTTTTGGGGCTAAGTCCTGCTTTTCTCTTTCTGAGCATGCCCAGGGCAAGATCTCCCATTGGAGATCGAGGGTCACATGCTCAGGTTCTGCAGCACATCCCATTGGTCCTCCGGGAAGGTCCTGAAAGGGCAAAACTTTGGTAGCAGCTTCCCATTGGTCCTTTATTGGAAGGTCCTGAACGTGCTGCAACTATTTAAGCTGCGCATGACCGCACGGCCATGCGCTAGTGTACATTTGTAAATGTGTGTGTGTTGTGAGTGAAAGTCGCTCTTTAAATAACCCTCCCTATTGGATGACTGTTCGCGGAAGGTGTATGTTTGCTATCTAGCACCCGACTTAGCCATCAGCACGTAAACACACAATACAGCGTCTTATTGCTGTGACCGCCAGTGCGGCGCCTTGTGCTTTCACAGCGCTTTCCTGACCCAAGCCTGGGTGGTTAGTGGCGTTCGCCAGTGCGGCACTGCATGCACTCTCGTGCTTCTATTGCTGTCACTCTGACACCTCAGTAGCGGTGTCGAGCGCATGAGGTCTATGTACTCAAATCCTGTGTCTTGGGATTGAGTTCTGAGACTCGTTGCTTGCGCTCTTGGTGCGGTACCACGGCCCTGTGACGTAACAGGGTTCGCTTCCTTCACACAGGGTGAGGTTAGCCCATGTGTGTATTCACTTTGTACCGCCATATAGTCCGTCATTACTTGGCAGCAGGTTCCATCTCTGCACGGTGGACCCTGGGCTGCGAACGCACCTTACTCCATCTGTCTTATTATTTGGTGCGTTCCGCTAGCCCTAACATTACACTAGCGCCAGGGTCTGGCTAGTAATGACGGACAAACAGCAATCCTTGTGGTATATCCAGCAGCTGGAGGGTAGGTTGGCGGCTTTCGAGAGCTCAACCTCAGCTGTGGATGTTACCGCAGTTGCTGTACAGGCTGCTAGCGTGGCTGCAGCAACCTTGTCCATTGCCACCCCTGTTCCGACATTATCTCGCCTCCCGCTGCCAGAAAAATTTTCTGGTGATAGCAAATTTTGTAGGGGATTCGTGAGTCAGTGCTCTATTCACCTCGAGCTCTTAGCTGCACGTTTTCCCACAGAGCGGGCTAAGATGGGATTTATAGTTTCTCTCTTGTCGGACAGGGCGTTGGAATGAGCTACGCCGCTGTGGGAACGTGGCGATCATGTGGTGCAGAGTGCTTCGCTGTTCCTGAGCACTCTGAAACAGGTCTTTTTAGGACCTCAAGTCACCCATGATACTGCGCTCCAACTGCTGGCATTAACTCAGGGTGAGTCCTTGGTCAGTCAATTCCGCACTCTAGCTTCTGAGCTGGACTGGTCGGATAAAGCCCTTATCCCCATATTTTGGAGGGGCCTGGCTGATCACGTTAAGGACGCTCTAGCCACTAGGGAGATTCCTGCCACACTGGAGGAGTTAATAACTGTTTCCACTCGAATTGACCTCCGTTTTAACGAGCGGAGGTTAGAGCGAGCCCAGTGTAGGCAGAGGTTTCGGCTGGCTCCTACCTTCGCCAAACCTCTGGAATCTCCGGTCCTGGTTCCTGAGTCACATGAGGCCATGGAAGTGTCACAAGCGGGATCTAAGTCCCGGACCACTTGTGCACTCAAGGTCTGTCATGTTTGCCAGCAGTCAGGACATCTAGCCACCAGATGTCCTCAGCGGTCGAGGAAACGTCAGCGTCTAGTGGTAGTAGGTGGAGGTACACTAGACACGGCGACGTTTGCCTCTAAATTGTCCTTTAAGGGGACAATTATTATAGGCTCATTCTCCCACTCGGTAGAGCTCTGCGTGGATTCTGGGGCGGAGGGCAATTTTATGTCTTCTGCCTTCGCCCAACGTCACGCAATACCCCTGGTTATGCTAGCTCAACCAGTAACGGTACGAGTGGTGAATGGGTCGACACTGCCCTCACAGATAACACACCAGACCATCCCTTTTACTCTGTCCATGTCGCCATCTCATCAGGAGATTATATCTCTGCTCGTCATTCCTGAGGGAATTGATGAGGTCCTGTTGGGAATACCTTGGCTATGGTACCACTCTCCTCATATCGAGTGGTCCTCAGGCAGAATTCTGGGATGGGGCGAATCTTGTGGGGGTAGGTGTCAGAGGGAGTGCGTTCAGGTTGCTACTACAGAGGTACCCGCAGATCTATCCTCTCTCCCCAAGCAGTATTGGTCTCATGCAGACGTGTTCTCCAAAAAGGCGGCGGAGATCCTTCTGCCCCATCGCCCCTATGACTGTCCTATTGATCTCTTGCCTGGTGCTGAGCCTCCCCGGGGTCGAGTCTATCCGTTATCTCTCCCGGAGACGGAGGCAATGTCACAGTACATCCAGGAAAATCTGGCAAGAGGATTCATTAGGAAGTCAGTGTCACCTGCTGGGGCAGGGTTCTTCTTCGTGCAGAAGAAGAATGGGGAATTGCGTCCATGCATAGACTACAGGGGTCTTAACGCCATCACCGTTAAGAATAAGTATCCTTTGCCCTTGATATCTGAGCTCTTCGATAGGCTTCGGGGAGCAAGGGTATTTACTAAATTAGATCTGCGGGGTGCTTACAACCTGATTCGCATCCGTGAGGGGAACTAATGGAAGACGACTTTTAACACCAGGGATGGTCACTATGAATATCTGGTGATGCCCTTTGGGCTCTGTAATGCCCCAGCCGTTTTCCAAGACTTTGTGAACGACATTTTCCGGGATATGCTTTCCACCTCGGTCGTAGTCTATCTGGTTGATATTCTCATCTACTCTCCAGATATTGACTCCCACCGGAGAGATGTTTGCAAAGTCTTCGACCTCCTACGGGCAAACTCCCTCTATGCCAAGTTGGAGAAGTGTATGTCCGAGCAGGAGTCCTTACCTTTCCTAGGCTACATCATCACTGCCCAGGGATTGGCTATGGATCCTGCCAAACTACAGGCTGTGATGGACTGGCAGGAACCCCATTCTCTTAAAGCGGTGCAGCGCTTTATGGGGTTCATTAATTATTATCGCCAGTTCATTCCGCACTTCTCAACTTTGGTAGCTCCCTTGGTTGCCCTCACCAAGAACGGGGCGAATCCCAAATTGTGGTCTGAGGAGGTCTCCAAGGCCTTTAACTCTATAAAGTCACACTTCGCTAGTGCTCCCATCCTACATCGCCCCGATGTTGATAAGCCATTTATCATGGAGGTGGATGCCTCTTCTGTTGGTGCTGGAGCAGTCCTCTTCCAAAAGGATGCTCAAGGTCGGAAGCATCCTTGCTTCTTCTTTTCTAAGACCTTCTCACCAGCAGAGAGGAATTATTCCATCGGGGACAGGGAGTTGCTAGCCATGAAGTTGGCTATCTCGGAGTGGAGACATCTCTTGGAGGGAGCACGTTTTCCCTTCCAAGTCTTCACAGACCATAAAAATTTGGTGTACCTGCAGACAGCCCAGCGGTTGAATTCTCGCCAGGCCAGATGGTCCTTATTCTTCTCCCGGTTTCATTTCACCCTCCATTTTCTTTCTGGGGAGAAGAACATTCGGGCCGACGCTCTCTCTCGCTCCGTTGTGTCATCTGCGGAGGAGGAAGAGGAGCCTCGGCTTATTGTCCCGACCGAGAGCTTGAGAACTGTGGCCCCGGTTTCGCTAGAGTCTGTGCCTCCGGGCAAGACTTTTGTACCATCCAGTTTGCGACCGGAGGTTCTCTCTTGAGCACACTCGTCCAGGGTGGGTGGACATTTTGGTTCCAAAAGGATATCTGAGTTACTGGCGAGGACATACTGGTGGCCGCATATGGCTCGTGATGTCGCAGAATATGTTCGGGCGTGTGTCTCTTGCGCCAAGAACAAGTCCCCTCGGCAACGGCCAGCTGGTTTGCTTTACCCTCTGCCGGTGGCAGACAGGCCCTGGGAGATCGTCGGGATGGACTTTGTGGTGGACTTACCCAAGTCTCGTAACTGCACCATTATCTGGGTGATCACCGACCATTTTTCCAAAATGGTGCACTTGGTGCCTCTTCCACGGCTACCTTCTGCACGGGCGTTGGCTGTCTTGTTCATCAAACATATCTTTCGCCTACACGGTATGCCAGACAAAATTGTTAGTGACCGGGGTCCCCAGTTTTCGTCTCGATTCTGGAGAGAGCTTTGTCGTCTACTCAGTACTGAGTTGAATCTCTCTTCGGCATATCATCCCGAGACGAATGGGTTGGTAGAGAGGGCCAACCACACCTTGGTCACATATTTACGACATTTTGTTTCTGCCAGGCAGGATGACTGGGCATCCTTGCTATCGTGGGCAGAGTTTGCGCTTAACAACGCCGTAGCCGACTCCACCGGTCAGACTCCATTCCTCCTAAATTACGGCCAGCATCCGCGTGTCCCTGTGCCCATGCCTGTGTCTTCTGCTGACTCCAGGGTGGCAGACTGGGCTGTGGAGGCACGGGACATTTGGGACCGCACTCAGAATGCCATTCGGGCCTCCAAGGAGAGAATGAGGTCCTCCGCCGATGCTCATCGGCGTCCCGCTCCGACCTTTGCTCCTGGCGACTTAGTGTGGCTCTCCGCCCGTAACATCAGGCTGCGTGTTGAGTCCACTAAGTTTGCACCTCGCTACTTGGGTCCCTTCAAGGTCCTTGAACAGGTTAACCCTGTGGTCTACCGTCTGGTCCTTCCTCCACGCTTGGATATCACCGACACCTTTCATGTGTCCCTCTTGAAACCCGTATACATGTCCCGGTTTTCCGAATCATCTGCCGGGACATCGGGTTCGTCTACGGACGATTACGAGGTGAACGCTATTTTGGGGTGCAAGGTGGTACGTGGCAAAAAGTTCTATCTGGTGGATTGGAAGGGTTATGGCCCATAGGACAGGTCCTGGGAGCCTGCTGAAAACATTCGGGCCCCACAGCTCATTGCTGCCTTCGAGCGTAGCAAGGCCCAAGGATGGGGGGGTCATGTTAGGTGTCGAGTTCCCGCTTCTGCACAAGGGGAATCTCGAGCCATCTCCGCTGCGGTCTCCCATTCTTATCCAGCCGCAGTGGAGTCTGCTCAGCAGAGACGTCGGTCCCAGCATCTTGCTCAGTCTCACTCTATACAAAGAGTTACTGCTGCTTTTCCTGCTTCTGCCATTGAAGTCAGTGTTGGGCAGTGGCGAGCAGATGCTTTTGGGGCTAAGTCCTGCTTTTCTCTTTCTGAGCATGCCCAGGGCAAGATCTCCCATTGGAGATCGAGGGTCACATGCTCAGGTTCTGCAGCACATACCATTGGTCCTCCAGGAAGGTCCTGAAAGGGCAAAACTTTGGTAGCAGCTTCCCATTGGTCCTTTATTGGAAGGTCCTGAACGTGCTGCAACTATATAAGCTGCGCATGGCCACACGGCCATGCGCTAGTGTACATTTGTAAATGTGTGTGTGTTGTGAGTGAAAGTCGCTCTTTAAATAACCCTCCCTATTGGATGACTGTTCGCGGAAGGTGTATGTTTGCTATCTAGCGCCCGACTTAGCCATCAGCACATAAACACACAATACAGCGTCTTATTGCTGTGACCGCCAGTGCGGCGCCTTGTGCTTTCACAGCGCTTTCCTGACCCAAGCCTGGGTGGTTAGTGGCGTTCGCCAGTGCGGCACTGCATGCACTCTCGTGCTTCTATTGCTGTCACTCTGACACCTCAGTAGCGGTGTCGAGCGCATGAGGTCTATGTACTCAAATCCTGTGTCTTGGGATTGTGTTCTGAGACTCGTTGCTTGCGCTCTTGGTGCGGTACCACGGCCCTGTGACGTAACAGGGTTCGCTTCCTTCACACAGGGTGAGGATAGCCCATGTGTGTATTCAGTTTGTACCGCCATATAGTCCGTCATTACTTGGCAGCAGGTTCCATCTCTGCACGGTGGACCCCGGGCTGCGAACGCACCATACTCTATCTGTCTTATTATTTGGTGCGTTCCGCTAGCCCTAACACACCTTTGTTTTTCTTGTGAAATTCTCAATAAGTTTGATGTGTTACATGACCCTCTTCCCATTGGAAAAATAAAGTTGGATCCAAAATGTCCAACTTCAAAATGGCTGCCATGGTCACCACCCATCTTAAAAAGTTTTCACTCTCCCATATACTAATGTGCTACAAACAGGAATTTGATATCACCAACCATTTCCATTTTATTTATGTGTATCCATATACATGGCCCACCCTTTATATACTAGAATTGAGCCCAGGATAAGGGACATATATACCAGAATGAAGTCATAGTTATTATTAAGGTTGAAGGAAGACTTTAAGTCCATCTAGTTCAACCCATAGCCTAACCTAACATGCCCTAACATGTTGATCCAGAGGAAGGCAAAAAAAAACATGTGGCAAAGAATAAGCTCCACATTGGGGAAAAAAATTCCTTCCCGACTCCAATAGAGGATATTTATATATCAAGATGGGGCCCATGATATGGGACATGTATAATAGGATGGGAAATATATACCAGTATAAGGGACATACATACCTGGATGCGGCCCAACCAGGATAAGAGACTTAGATACCATAATCGGGATATATATACCAGGATGGAGTACATATACACTGCTCAAAAAAATAAAGGGAACACTAAAATACCACATCATAGATATCACTGAATAAAATATTTCAGTTGCAAATCTTTATTTATTACATAGTGGTATGTGTTGAGAACAATAAAACAAAAATGATCAAAACCAGGGATTCAAGCTTGAGGAGGCTAATTTGCATATTCCAGGTGCCTTCTGGGAAAGCGAAGAGTCTCCCTAAGCTAGAAGATCGTTGGGTACAGCCGGGACCAGCTGCTTGGAAAGAATCACCAAACCAGGGATTCAAGCTTGAGGAGGCTAATTTGCATATTCCAGGTGCCTTCTGGGAAAGCGAAGAGTCTCCCTAAGCTAGAAGATCGTTGGGTACAGCCGGGACCAGCTGCTTGGAAAGAATCACCAAACCAGGGATTCAAGCTTGAGGAGGCTAATTTGCATATTCCAGGTGCCTTCTGGGAAAGCGAAGAGTCTCCCTAAGCTAGAAGATCGTTGGGTACAGCCGGGACCAGCTGCTTGGAAAGAATCACCAAACCAGGGATTCAAGCTTGAGGAGGCTAATTTGCATATTCCAGGTGCCTTCTGGGAAAGCGAAGAGTCTCCCTAAGCTAGAAGATCGTTGGGTACAGCCGGGACCAGCTGCTTGGAAAGAATCACCAAACCAGGGATTCAAGCTTGAGGAGGCTAATTTGCATATTCCAGGTGCCTTCTGGGAAAGCGAAGAGTCTCCCTAAGCTAGAAGATCGTTGGGTACAGCCGGGACCAGCTGCTTGGAAAGAATCACCAAACCAGGGATTCAAGCTTGAGGAGGCTAATTTGCATATTCCAGGTGCCTTCTGGGAAAGCGAAGAGTCTCCCTAAGCTAGAAGATCGTTGGGTACAGCCGGGACCAGCTGCTTGGAAAGAATCACCAAACCGCGCGCCGTAAGGCCTGTAGGACATTATTGCAAGAGAGCTTGGCTGAGTAGATTACACAAGAAGGAAAACACACAGCAAGTCAGCAGGATCTAGGAGCAACATGGCAGATGTGACAACCTACATGGTGCGCTGCAGCATGTGCTACATGTTCACAGATCGACCAGAAGAAGAATTAAATTTCACCTGTCAGAAGTGTAGACTAGTGGCCCTTTTAGAAGAAAAGGTGCGGGGTCTGGAAGAAAGAATAGCAACTTTGAAACTCATCAAAGAGAATGAAGACTTTCTAGACAGAACAGAAGCATCTCTACTGGTCACAGAAGGTGAAAAAAGTGTCAGAGAACCTCCAAAAGCAGATGAGTGGAAGCATGTGACCAAAAGAAGCAAGAAGACCATGGAGAAATCACCAACCACACAACTGAAGAACCGATATCAAATCTTTGTAGAGGATGAAGATAGCACACATAAGGATGAAGCAATACCAGCAAGCAAAAAAGAAAAGGGCACACAGCAACAAGTGACAGCAAAAAGTACAGCCAAGAAGCAACGAAGAGTGGTGGTGGTGGGAGACTCACTACTGAGAGGCACAGAAGCAGCCATCTGCAGACCGGACATAACTGCAAGAGAAGTATGCTGCCTTCCAGGTGCGATGATCAAGGATGTGACCGATAGGATACCAAAGCTCTTCAACTCCAAGGACGTCCACCCATTTCTTCTGATACATGTTGGCACCAATGACACGGCAAGGAAGGACCTACCGACAATCTGCAAAGACTTTGAAGAGTTGGGGAAGAAAGTAAAGGAACTGGATGCACAGGTAGTTTTTTCTTCTATCCTTCCAGTAGACGGGCATGGCACCAGGAGATGGAACAGGATCCTTGATGCAAACAACTGGCTAAGACGATGGTGCAGACAACAAGGATTCGGATTCCTGGACCACGGTGTGAATTACTTGTACGATGGACTCCTCGCCAGAGACGGACTACACCTCAACAAACCTGGGAAACACACATTCGCCAGAAGACTCGCTACACTCATCAGGAGGGCGTTAAACTAGAAGAAGAGGGGACGGGAAGAAAAACATTAGACTTGAACAAAGAAGATCCAGGAAAACATACTCAGAAGGGAGGTAAGAACATTTCTAAAACAATCCACAGCGAGGAGATTGGAACAAAACAAAATCCTCTAAACTGCATGCTTGCAAACGCCAGAAGCCTGACAAACAAGATGGAAGAACTAGAAGCAGAAATATCTACAGGTAACTTTGACATAGTGGGAATAACCGAGACATGGTTAGATGAAAGCTATGACTGGGCAGTTAACTTACAGGGTTACAGTCTGTTTAGAAAGGATCGTAAAAATCGGAGAGGAGGAGGGGTTTGTCTCTATGTAAAGTCTTGTCTAAAGTCCACTTTAAGGGAGGATATTAGCGAAGGAAATGAGGATGTCGAGTCCATATGGGTCGAAATTCATGGAGGGAAAAATGGTAACAAAATTCTCATTGGGGTCTGTTACAAACCCCCAAATATAACAGAAACCATGGAAAGTCTACTTCTAAAGCAGATAGATGAAGCTGCAACCCATAATGAGGTCCTGGTTATGGGGGACTTTAACTACCCGGATATTAACTGGGAAACAGAAACCTGTGAAACCCATAAAGGCAACAGGTTTCTGCTAATAACCAAGAAAAATTATCTTTCACAATTGGTGCAGAATCCAACCAGAGGAGCAGCACTTTTA
Organism: Ranitomeya imitator; assembly: GCF_032444005.1. Classification (NCBI taxonomy): domain Eukaryota; kingdom Metazoa; phylum Chordata; class Amphibia; order Anura; family Dendrobatidae; genus Ranitomeya; species Ranitomeya imitator. The sequence goes on from NC_091284.1 coordinate 524,017,946, forward strand.
GACCTAATACTATCTAATAGACCTGACAGAATAACAAATCTGCAGGTGGTCGGGCATCTAGGAAATAGCGACCACAATATTGTACAGTTTCACCTGTCTTTCACTAGGGGGACTTGTCAGGGAGTCACAAAAACACTGAACTTTAGGAAGGCAAAGTTTGACCAGCTTAGAGATGCCCTTAATCTGGTAGACTGGGACAATATCCTCAGAAATAAGAATACAGATAATAAATGGGAAATGTTTAAGAACATCCTAAATAGGCAGTGTAAGCGGTTTATACCTTGTGGGAATAAAAGGACTAGAAATAGGAAAAACCCAATGTGGCTAAACAAAGAAGTAAGACAGGCAATTAACAGTAAAAAGAAAGCATTTGCACTACTAAAGCAGGATGGCACCATTGAAGCTCTAAAAAACTATAGGGAGAAAAATACTTTATCTAAAAAACTAATTAAAGCTGCCAAAAAGGAAACAGAGAAGCACATTGCTAAGGAGAGTAAAACTAATCCCAAACTGTTCTTCAACTATATCAATAGTAAAAGAATAAAAACTGAAAATGTAGGCCCCTTAAAAAATAGTGAGGAAAGAATGGTTGTAGATGACAAGGAAAAAGCTAACATATTAAACACCTTCTTCTCCACGGTATTCACGGTGGAAAATGAAATGCTAGGTGAAATCCCAAGAAACAATGAAAACCCTATATTAAGGGTCACCAATCTAACCCAAGAAGAGGTGCGAAACCGGCTAAATAAGATTAAAATAGATAAATCTCCGGGTCCGGATGGCATACACCCACGAGTACTAAGAGAACTAAGTAATGTAATAGATAAACCATTATTTCTTATTTTTAGGGACTCTATAGCGACAGGGTCTGTTCCGCAGGATTGGCGCATAGCAAATGTGGTGCCAATATTCAAAAAGGGCTCTAAAAGTGAACCTGGAAATTATAGGCCAGTAAGTCTAACCTCTATTGTTGGTAAAATATTTGAAGGGTTTCTGAGGGATGTTATTCTGGATTATCTCAATGAGAATAACTGTTTAACTCCATATCAGCATGGGTTTATGAGAAATCGCTCCTGTCAAACCAATCTAATCAGTTTTTATGAAGAGGTAAGCTATAGGCTGGACCACGGTGAGTCATTGGACGTGGTATATCTCGATTTTTCCAAAGCGTTTGATACCGTGCCGCACAAGAGGTTGGTACACAAAATGAGAATGCTTGGTCTGGGGGAAAATGTGTGTAAATGGGTTAGTAACTGGCTTAGTGATAGAAAGCAGAGGGTGGTTATAAATGGTATAGTCTCTAACTGGGTCGCTGTGACCAGTGGGGTACCGCAGGGGTCAGTATTGGGACCTGTTCTCTTCAACATATTCATTAATGATCTGGTAGAAGGTTTACACAGTAAAATATCGATATTTGCAGATGATACAAAACTATGTAAAGCAGTTAATACAAGAGAAGATAGTATTCTGCTACAGATGGATCTGGATAAGTTGGAAACTTGGGCTGAAAGGTGGCAGATGAGGTTTAACAATGATAAATGTAAGGTCATACACATGGGAAGAAGGAATCAATGTCACCATTACACACTGAATGGGAAACCACTGGGTAAATCTGACAGGGAGAAGGAATTGGGGATCCTAGTTAATGATAAACTTACCTGGAGCAGCCAGTGCCAGGCAGCAGCTGCCAAGGCAAACAGGATCATGGGGTGCATTAAAAGAGGTCTGGATACACATGATGAGAGCATTATACTGCCTCTGTACAAATCCCTAGTTAGACCGCACATGGAGTACTGTGTTCAGTTTTGGGCACCGGTGCTCAGGAAGGATATAATGGAACTAGAGAGAGTACAAAGGAGGGCAACAAAATTAATAAAGGGGATGGGAGAACTACAATACCTAGATAGATTAGCGAAATTAGGATTATTTAGTCTAGAAAAAAGACGACTGAGGGGCGATCTAATAACCATGTATAAGTATATAAGGGGACAATACAAATATCTCGCTGAGGATCTGTTTATACCAAGGAAGGCGACGGGCACAAGGGGGCATTCTTTGCGTCTGGAGGAGAGAAGGTTTTTCCACCAACATAGAAGAGGATTCTTTACTGTTAGGGCAGTGAGAATCTGGAATTGCTTGCCTGAGGAGGTGGTGATGGCGAACTCAGTCGAGGGGTTCAAGAGAGGCCTGGATGTCTTCCTGGAGCAGAACAATATTGTATCATACAATTAGGTTCTGTAGAAGGACGTAGATCTGGGGATTTATTATGATGGAATATAGGCTGAACTGGATGGACAAATGTCTTTTTTCGGCCTTACTAACTATGTTACTATGTTACTATGTTACTAATGTAAAACAAAATTAATATCCCATGGAGGTCTGGATTTGGAGTGATGCTCAAAATCAAAGTGGAAAATTAAATTACAGGCTGATCCAACTTCAGTTGAAATGCCTCAAGACAAGGAAATGATGTTCAGTTGTGTGTGTTGGCTCCATGTACCTATATGGCCTCCCTACAATGCCTGTGCATGCTCCTGATGAGGCGGTGTATGGTCTCCTGAGGAATATCCTCCCAGACCTGGACTAAAGCATCCACCAACTCCTGGACACTCTGTGGTGCAACGTGACGTTGGTGGATGGTGTGAGACATGATGTCCCAGATGTGTTGTATCGGATTCAGGTCTGGGGAATGGGCAGGCCAGTCCATAGCTTCAATGCATTCATCTTGCGCGAACTGCTGACACACTCCAGCCACATGAAGTCTGGCATTGTCCTGCTTTAGGAGGAACCCAGGGCCAACTGCACCAACATATGGTCTCACAAGGAGTCCGAGGATCTCATCTCAGTACCTAATGGCAGTCAGGCTACCTCTGGCGAGCACATATAGGGCTGTGCGGCCCTCCAAAGAAATGCCACCCCACACTATTACTGACCCACTGCCAAACTGGTCATGCTGAAGGATGTTGCAGGCAGCAGATCGCTCTCCATGGCGTCTCCAGACTCTGTCACGTCTGTCACATGTGCTCAGTGTGAACATGCTTTCATCTGTGAAGAGCACAGGGCTCCAGTGGCAAATTTGCCAATCCTGGTGTTCTGTGGCAAGTGCCAAGAATCCTTTACGGGGTTGGGCTGTGAGTACAACCCCCATCTGTGGACGTCGGGCACTCAGACCATCCTCATGGAGTCAGTTTCTAACCATTTGTGCAGACACAGGCACAATTGTGGCCTGCTGGAGTTCATTTTGCTGGGCTCTGCAGAGCTCCTTCTGTTCCTCCTTGCACAAAGGGTGAGGTAGCGGTCCTGCTGCTGGGTTGCTGCCCTCCTACGGCCCCTCCACATCTCCTGGTGTACTAGCTTGTCTCCTGGTAGCGCCTCTGGACACTACACTGACAGACACAGCAAACCTTCTTGCCACGGCTCGCAATGATGTGCCATCCTGGATGAGCTGCACTACCTGAGCCACTTGTGTGGGTTGTAGAGTCTGTCTCATGCTACCACGAGTGTGAAAGCACAACCAACATTCAAAAGTGACCAAAACAACAGCCAGAAAGCATTGGTACTGAGATGTGGTCTGTGGCCCCTACCTACAGAACCACTCCTTTATTGAGTGTGTCTTGATAATTGCCAATAATTTCCATCTGTGGTCTATTCCATTTGCACAACAGCATGTGAAATTGATTGTCAAACAGTGTTGCTTCCTAAGTGGACAAATTGATTTCACAGCAGTTTGATTTACTTGAAGTTATATTCTGTTGTTTAAGTGTCCCCTTTATTTGTTTGAGCAGTGTATATATATACAGTTAGGGCCAGAAATATTTGGACAGTGACACAATTTTCGCGAGTTGGGCTCTGCATGCCACCACATTGGATTTGAAATGAAACCTCTACAACAGAATTCAAGTGCAGATTGTAACGTTTAATTTGAAGGGTTGAACAAAAATATCTGATAGAAAATGTAGGAATTGTACACATTTCTTTACAAACACTCCACATTTTAGGAGGTCAAAAGTAATTGGACAAATAAACATAACCCAAACAAAATATTTTTATTTTCAATATTTTGTTGCAAATCCTTTGGAGGCAATCACTGCCTTAAGTCTGGAACCCATGGACATCACCAAACGCTGGGTTTCCTCCTTCTTAATGCTTTGCCAGGCCTTTACAGCCGCAGCCTTCAGGTCTTGCTTGTTTGTGGGTCTTTCCGTCTTAAGTCTGGATTTGAGCAAGTGAAATGCATGCTCAATTGGGTTTAGATCTGGAGATTGACTTGGCCATTGCAGAATGTGCCACTTTTTGGCACTCATGAACTCCTGGGTAGCTTTGGCTGTATGCTTGGGGTCATTGTCCATCTGTACTATGAAGCGCCGTCGAATCAACTTTGCAGCATTTGGCTGAATCTGGGCTGAAAGTATATCCCGGTACACTTCAGAATTCATCCGGCTACTCTTGTCTGCTCTTATGTCATCAATAAACACAAGTGACCCAGTGCCATTGAAAGCCATGCATGCCCATGCCATCACGTTGCCTCTACCATGTTTTACAGAGGATGTGGTGTGCCTTGGATCATGTGCCGTTCCCTTTCTTCTCCAAACTTTTTTCTTCCCATCATTCTGGTACAGGTTGATCTTTGTCTCATCTGTCCATAGAATACTTTTCCAGAACTGAGCTGGCTTCTTGAGGTGTTTTTCTGCAAATTTAACTCTGACCTGTCTATTTTTGGTATTGATGAATGGTTTGCATCTAGATGTGAACCCTTTGTATTTACTGTCATGGAGTCTTCTCTTTACTGTTGACCTAGAGACAGATACACCTACTTCACTGAGAGTGTTCTGGACTTCAGTTGATGTTGTGAACGGGTTCTTCTTCACCAAATTAAGTATGCGGCGATCATCCACCACTGTTGTCATCCGTGGACGCCCAGGCCTTTTTGAGTTCCCAAACTCACCAGTCAATTCCTTTTTTCTCAGAATGTACCCAACTGTTGATTTTGCTACTCCAAGCATGTCTGCTATCTCTCTGATGGATTTTTTCTTTTTTTTCAGCCTCAGGATGTTCTGCTTCACCTCAATTGAGAGTTCCTTTGACCGCATGTTGTCTGCTCACAGCAACAGCTTCCAAATGCAAAACCACACACCTGGAATCCACCCCTGACCTTTTAACTACTTCATTGATTACAGGTTAACGAGGGAGACGCCTTCAGAGTTAATTGCAGCCCTTAGAGTCCATTGTCCAATTACTTTTGGTCCCTTGAAAAAGAGGACGCTATGCATTACAGAGCTATGATTCCTAAACCCTTTCTCCGATTTGGATGTGGAAACTATCATATTGCAGCTGGGAGTGTGCACTTTCAGCCCATATTATATATATAATTGTATTTCTGAACATGTTTTTGTAAACAGCTAAAATAACAAAACTTGTGTCACTGTCCAAATATTTCTGGCCCTAACTGTATATATATATATATATATATATATATATATCAGGATGGGGGTCTGGTCAAAATCTTGCAGTGGGCGCTCTAGTTACTCCACTGGTAATCACAAATAACTATTTGTACAATAATAACCTGAAAGGTTGTCGGACACCACATTTTGAAATATCCTCTTATTAATTTTTACTTGATTAGAACAGGGACACATATACTCAGTACCCTTACGCATTAGCCAAAAAGCACAATGCCTACACAGAGGGTATTTGGAGAACCTGGCATGCCAGTGGGCAGCACGGTGGCTCAGTGGTTAGCACTACAGCCTTGCAGCACTGGAGTCCTGGGTTCAAACCCCACCAGGGACAACATCTGCAAAGAGTTTGTATGTTCTCTCCGTGTTTGCGTGGGTTTCCTCCCACATTCCAAAGACATACTGATAGAGAATTTAGATTGTGAGCCCCATCGGGGACAGCGATGATAATGTGTGCAAACTGTAAAGCGCTGCAGGATATGTTAGCACTGTATAAAAATAAAGATTATTATTATCAGCATGTCAGTGCATTATGTGGATCATCTATTAATTTCGATAGCTATTATTTAATATTTAGCTTCTCTTATGATGGCACAGCACAGAAATCTGAAGAGGTCATAAATTAGCAGAAAGAGACAGACTATCAAAAAAAGATAAAAGAGTTACAGTGTAAGGGTACCGTCACACTATACGATTTACCAACGATCATGACCAGTGATACGACCTGGCCGTGATCGTTGGTAAGTTGTAGTGTGGTCGCTGGAGAGCTGTCACACAGACAGCTCTCCAGCGACCAACGATGCCGAGGTCCCCGGGTAACCAGGGTAAACATCGGGCTACTAAGCGCAGGACCGCGCTTAGTAACCCGATGTTTACCCTGGTTACCAGCGTAAAAAACCAAACAGTACATACTTACATTCCGGTGTCTGTCCCTTGCCGTCTGCTTCCCGCACTGACTGAGCACCGGCTGTAAAGTGAAAGCACAGCACAGCGGTGATGTCACCGCTGTGCTCTGCTTTCACTTTACGGCCGGCAGTCAGTGAGTGCGGGAAGCAGACGGCAAGGGACCTGACGGACACCGGAATGTAAGTATGTACTGTTTGTTTTTTTTTACATTTACGCTGGTAACCAGGGTAAACATCGGGTTACTAAGCTCGGCCCTGCGCTTAGTAACCCGATGTTTACCCTGGTTACAAGCGAAAGCATCGCTAGATCGGTGTCACACACACTGATCTAGCGATGACAGCGGGAGATCCAGCGACGAAAGAATGTTCCAAACGATCTGCTACGACGTACGATTCTCAGCAGGATCCCTGATCGTTGCTGCGTGTCAGACACAGCGATATCGTATGGATATCGCTGGAACGTCACGAATCGTACCGTCGTAGCGACAAAAGTGCCACTGTGTGACGGTACCCAAAGGCTGCTGTTACACTAGCAGTATTTGGTCAGTATTTTACATCAGTATCTGTAAGCCAAAACCAGGAATGGAACAAATAAAGGAAAAGTATAATAGAAACATATGCACCGCTTCTGTATTTATCAACCACTCCTGGTTTTGGCTTATATACTGTATACTGGGGTAAAATACTGACCAAATACTGCTAGCGTGATGGCAGCCTAAATGTTCTGTCAAAACAAGCTCACTGACGGATTCCCAATTAACTCATTCTACAACCTGCAATGTGCATTGAGACAAAGAGGTTGTCAAATCCAAACAGTGCAAGATTTTTAATGAAACTTAATTGCAAAAACTATTTTTAGCCCAAAAATGCAAGAATTTAAGAAAAAAAGAATGCCTCAATAATGTCCACATTTTTTTTTACTTAATATGCCAAACATAGTTCACTATGAAAGCTGTTGTAGGAACTAGAGCAAAAAGTAGGGTCTTGTCTGAGAGATAAAATGGTTAATACAAAGGACTGCACTCACCAAATGTAGCTGAGCTCAAGCATTGAGAATATTTGCTGCAGCAGATCCGTCCCTTAGGTTTAAAATTAGGGAACAATGTGGTCCTGTTCTGTGCTGCTGAATCACTGAAGTCCAGACAGATTAATACTTGTGGTTTTTATTCAACGCGTTTCAGAGTTTCACAGAACTACTTCATCAGGATATACCACAAAATGCCCACACTTTTAGATCAGCCCAGTGCTATGCAAAATGCATCCCAAGTGAACCCACTTAATTGGCAGGCTGTGAGTGGTTGTCTCATCGGCATTTTTGCACCTGTGTTAAGTGGGTCCACTGCATCCTGTTATAGTGCATTTGTCTGGAGGCCTGGGCAGGTAAACATCTCTGCCTTTTTTATGCTGTTTTTCAAATTTATGGAGGATTTTAAAGTCCTCTTTTTGCTGCTTAGTGATGGATTCATCTGAGCACAGCATGCCAGCCATTGCTGGTACTCCAACTCCTATCAGACTGTATGTGGATGAGGATCAGAGAAGACTACGATAAGTGCCGTTTAACCCCTTCATGACCCAGCCTATTTTGACCTTAAAGACCTTGCCGTTTTTTGCAATTCTGACCAGTGTCCCTTTATGAGGTAATAACTCAGGAACGCTTCAACGGATCCTAGCGGTTCTGAGATTGTTTTTTCGTGACATATTGGGCTTCATGTTAGTGGTAAATTTAGGTCAATAAATTCTGCGTTTATTTGTGATAAAAACGGAAATTTGGCGAAAATTTTGAAAATTTCGCAATTTTCACATTTTGAATTTTTATTCTGTTAAACCAGAGAGATATGTGACACAAAATAGTTAATAAATAACATTTCCCACATGTTTACTTTACATCAGCACAATTTTGGAAACAAAATTTTTTTTTGTTAGGAAGTTATAAGGGTTAAAATTTGACCAGCGATTTGTCATTTTTACAACGAAATTTACAAAACCATTTTTTTAGGGACCACCTCACATTTGAAGTCAGTTTGAGGGGTCTATATGGCTGAAAATACCCAAAAGTGACACCATTCTAAAAACTGCACCCCTCAAGGTACTCAAAACCACATTCAAGAAGTTTATTAACCCTTCAGGTGCTTCACAGCAGCAGAAGCAACATGGAAGGAAAAAATGAACATTTAACTTTTTAGTCACAAAAATTATCTTTTAGCAACAATTTTTTTATTTTCCCAATGGTAAAAGGAGAAACTGAACCACGAAAGTTGTTGTCCAATTTGTCCTGAGTACGCTGATACCTCATATGTGGGGGTAAACCACTGTTTGGGCGCACGGCAGGGCTTGGAAGGGAAGGAGCGCCATTTGACTTTTTGAATCAAAAATTGGCTCCACTCTTTAGCGGACACCATGTCACGTTTGGAGAGCCCCCGTGTGCCTAAAAATTGGAGCTCCCCCACAAGTGACCCCATTTTGGAAACTAGACGCCCCAAGGAACTTAACTAGATGCATAGTGAGCACTTTGAACCCCCAGGTGCTTCACAAATTAATCCGTAAAAATGAAAAAGTACTTTTTTTTCACAAAAAAATTCTTTTAGCCTCAATTTTTTCATTTTCACATGGGCAACAGGATAAAATGGATCCTAAAATGTGTTGGGCAATTTCTCCTGAGTACACCAATACCTCACATGTGGGGGTAAACCACTGTTTGGGCACATGGTAAGGCTCGGAAGGGAAGGAGCGCCATTTGACTTTTTGAATGAAAAATTATTTCCATCGTTAGCGGACACCATGTCGCGTTTGGATAGCTCCTGTGTGCCTAAACATTGGCGCTCCCCCACAAGTGACCCCATTTTGGAAACTAGATCCCCCAAGGAACTTATTTAGATGCCTAGTGAGCACTTTAAACCCTCAGGTGCTTCACAAATTGATCTGTAAAAATGAAAAAGTACTTTTTTTTCACAAAAAAATTCTTTTCGCCTCAATTTTTTCATTTTCACATGGGCAGTAGGGTAAAATGGATCATAAAATTTGTTGGGCAATTTCTCCCGAGTACGTAGATACCTCATATGTGGGGGTAAACCACTGTTTGGGCACTCGGCAGGGCTCGGAAGGGAAGGCGCGCCATTTGACTTTTTGAATGGAAAATTAGCTCCAATTGTTAGCGGACACCATGTCGCGTTTGGAGAGCCCCTGTGTGCCTAAACATTGGAGCTCCCCCACAAGTGACCCCATTTTGGAAACTAGACCCCCCAAGGAACTTATCTAGATGCATATTGAGCACTTTAAACCCCCAGGTGCTTCACAGAAGTTTATAACGCAGAGCCATGAAAATAAAAAATAATTTTTCTTTCCTCAAAAATGATTTTTAGCCTGGAATTTCCTATTTTGCCAAGGATAATAGGAGAAATTGGACCCCAAATATTGTTGTCCTGTTTGTCCTGAGTACGCAGATACCCAATATGTGGGGGTAAACCACTGTTTGGGCGCACGGCAGGGCTCGGAAGGGATGGCACGCCATTTGGCTTTTTAAATGGAAAATTAGCTCCAATCATTAGCGGACACCATGTCACGTTTGGAGAGCCCCTGTGTGCCTAAACATTGGAGATACCCCAGAAATGACACCATTTTGGAAACTAGACCCCCAAAGGAACTAATCTAGATGTGTGGTGAGGACTTTGAACCCCCAAGTGCTTCACAGAAGTTTATAACGCAGAGCCATGAAAAAAAAAAAAAATTATTTTCTCAAAAATGATCTTTTAGCCTGCAATTTTTTATTTTCCCAAGGGTAACAGGAGAAATTTGACCCCAAAAGTTGTTGTCCAGTTTCTCCTGAGTACGCTGATACCCCATATGTGGGGGTAAATCACTGTTTGGGCACATGCCGGGGCTCGGAAGTGAAGTAGTGACGTTTTGAAATGCAGACTTTGATGGAATGCTCTGTGGGCGTCACGTTGCGTTTGCAGAGCCCCTGATGTGGCTTAACAGTAGAAACCCCCCACAAGTGACCCCATTTTGGAAACTAGACCCCCAAAGGAACTTATCTAGATGTGTGGTGAGCACTTTGAACCCCCAAGTGCTTCATAGAAGTTTATAATGCAGAGCCGTGAAAATAATAAATACGTTTTCTTTCCTCAAAAATAATTATTTAGCCCAGAATTTTTTATTTTCCCAAGGGTTACAGAAGAAACTGGACCCCAAAAGTTGTTGTCCAGTTTCTCCTGAGTACGCTGATACCCCATATGTGGGGGTAAACCACTGTTTGGGCACATGCCGAGGCTCGGAAGTGAAGTAGTGACGTTTTGAAATGCAGACTTTGATGGAATGCTCTGCGGGCGTCACGTTGCGTTTGCAGAGCCCCTGATGTGCCTAAACAGTAGAAACCCCCCACAAGTGACCCCATTTTGAAAACTAGACCCCGAAAGGAACTTATCTAGATGTGTGGTGAGCACTTTGAACCCCCAAGTGCTTCATAGAAGTTTATAATGCAGAGCCGTGAAAATAATAAATACGTTTTCTTTCCTCAAAAATAATTATTTAGCCCAGAATTTTTTATTTTCCCAAGGGTTACAGGAGAAATTGGACCCCAAAAGTTGGTGTCCAGTTTCTCCTGAGTACGCTGATACCCCATGAGTGGGGGTAAACCACTGTTTGGGCACACGTCGGGGCTCAGAAGGGAAGTAGTGACTTTTGAAATGCAGACTTTGATGGAATGGTCTGCGGGTGTCACGTTGCGTTTGCAGAGCCCCTGGTGTGCCTAAACAGTAGAAACCCCCACAAGTGACCCCATTTTAGAAATTAGACCCCCCAAGGAACTTATCTAGATATGTGGTGAGCACTTTGAACCCCCAAGTGCTTCACAGACGTTTACAACGCAGAGCCGTGAAAATAAAAAATCATTTTTCTTTCCTCAAAAATTATGTTTTAGCAAGCATTTTTTTTGATTCACAAGGGTAAATTGGACCCCAGTAATTGTTGCGCAGTTTGTCCTGAGTATGCTGGTACCCCATATGTGGGGGTAAACCACTGTTTGGGCACACGTCAGGGCTCGGAAGTGAGGGAGCGCCATTTGACTTTTTGAATACGAGATTGGCTGGAATCAATGGTGGCGCCATGTTGCGTTTGGAGACCCCTGATGTGCCTAAACAGTGGTAACCCCTCAATTCTACCTCCAACACTAACCCCAACACACCCCTAACCCTAATCCCAACTGTAGCCATAACCCTAAACACAACCCTAACCGCAACACACCCCTAACCACAACCCTAACCCCAACACACCCCTAACCATAACCACAACCCTAATTCCAACCCTAACCCTAAGGCTATGTGCCCACGTTGCGGATTCGTGTGAGATATTTTCGCACCATTTTTTAAAAATCCGCGGGTAAAAGGCACTGCGTTTTACCTGCGGATTTTCCGCGGATTTCCAGTGTTTTTTGTGCGGATTTCACCTGCGGATTCCTATTGAGGAACAGGTGTAAAACGCTGCGGAATCCGCACAAAGAATTGACATGCTGCGGAAAATACAACGCAGCGTTTCCGCGTGGTATTTTCTGCACCATGGGCACAGCGGATTTGGTTTCCATATGTTTACATGGTACTGTAAACCTGATGGAACACTGCTGCGAATCCGCAGCCAAATCCGCACCGTGTGCACATAGCCTAATTCTAAAGGTATGTGCACACGCTGCGGAAAACGCTGCGGATCCGCAGCAGTTTCCCATGAGTTTACAGTTCAATGTAAACCTACGGGAAACAAAAATCGCTGTGCCCATGCTGCAGAAAAACTGCACGGAAACGCAGCGGTTTACATTCCGCAGCATGTCACTTCTTTGTGCGGATTCCGCAGCGGTTTTACAACTGCTCAAATAGAAAATCGCAGTTGTAAAACCGCAGTGAAATGCACAGAAAAACCGCGGTAAATCCGCCATAAATCCGCAGCGGTTTAGCACTGCGGATTTATCAAATCCGCAGCGGAAAAATCCGCAGAGGACCAGAATACGTGTGCACATACCGAAACCCTAACCCTAGCCCTAACCCTACCCCTACCCCTAGCCCTAACCCTAACCCTAACCCTACCCCTACCCCTAGCCCTAACCCTAACCCTACCCCTAGCCCTAACCCTAACCCTAGCCCTAACCCTACCCCTAACCCTAACCCTACCCCTAACCCTACCCCTAACCCTAACCCTAATCTAACATTAGTGGAAAAAAAAAAATTTCTTTATTTTTTTATTGTCCCTACCTATGGGGGTGACAAAGGGGGGGGGGGTCATTTATTATTTTTTTTATTTTGATCACTGAGAGATTATATCTCAGTGATCAAAATGCACTTTGGAACGAATCTGCCGGCCGGCAGATTCGGCGGGCGCACTGCGCATGCGCCCGCCATTTTGGAAGATGGCGGCGCCCAGGGAGAAGACGGACGGGACCCCGGCTGGATCGGTAAGTATGATGGGGTGGGGGGGGACCACGGGGGGGATCGGAGCACGGGGGGGGAATCGGAGTGCAGGAGGGGTGGAACGGAGCACGGGGGGCGTGGAACGGAGCACGGGGGGGCTGGAATGGAGCACGGGGGGGTGGAACGGAGCACCGGGGTGGTGGATCGGAGTGCAGGGGGGGTGATTGGAGCACGGGGGGGTGATTGGAGCACGGGGGGAGCGGACAAGAGCACGGGGGGGAGCGGAGCACTGGACGGAGGGGAGCCGGAGCAGTGTACCGGCCAGATCGGAGGGCTGGGGGGGCGATCGGAGGGGTGGGGTGGGGGCACACTAGTATTTCCAGCCATGGCCGATGATATTTCAGCATCGGCCATGGCTGGATTGTAATATTTCACCCGTTATAATGGGTGAAATATTACAAATCGCTCTGATTGGCAGTTTCACTTTCAACAGCCAATCAGAGCGATCGTAGCCACGAGGGGGTGAAGCCACCCCCCCTGGGCTAAACTACCACTCCCCCTGTCCCTGCAGATCGGGTGAAATGGGAGTTAACCCTTTCACCCGATCTGCAGGGACGCGATCTTTCCATAGGCATAGGCGTCATGGGTCGGAATGGCACCGACTTTCATGACGTCTACGTGGCGTCATGGGTCGGGAAGGGGTTAAACATGCAATGGAAACTTTCATTGGGTTAGTCCAAAATTCGTTCCACTCACTACGAGATGATATTAACAGAGGGAAATTATTCTACCCCCCTAATCTTTCAATCACAGAACGTCAGGCTCTAAAGGACCTACAGGAAGACAGCAATATTATAATAAAACCGGCCGACAAGGGGGGTGCCCTGGTAGTCATGAACCGATCTGACTCCCTCAATGAGATTTCTCGACAATTAAGTGACACAACTATCTACCATAAGTTACTTAGGGACCCCACGACCACAATACACCAAAAAATCTCAGACATTCTCCAGAGATATACACAACTAGGGATCTTGGATCCCAAAACATGTGATTTCCTCACTAATTCCCACCCAGTCATTCCCATCTTCTATACCATTCCGAAGATACGCAAAAATCTAGAGAAACCACCAGGGAGGCCCATAGTGGCCTCCACGGATTCTATCCTCTCCCCTCTAGCAGTGTATGTAGAGAAGATCTTGACTCCATTGATACAAACATCCAAATCCTATATCTTAGACACAGGGGCTTTCCTCAATGTCTTGAAAGGCCTAGATAAGATTCCACCTAATGCAGTACTGGTCACGATGGACGTCAAGGACCTGTACACTTCGATCCCACACATAGAGGGAATCAATTCTGCTCATAAGCTGTTAACTCAATCTGGCCTACAAGTCGATCAGGTTAATCTATGCATAGAACTCTTAACCATTATTCTCACCTTTAATCATTTTATGTTCCAAGATGATTTCTATCTCCAGATACGTGGCACCGCGATGGGCTCCAACGTAGCGCCCCCTATGCAAACTGCTACATGGCGGACTTCGAGGAGAGCTGTATCTACCAAAGTCCATATTTCCAGTCTAACGTCCTCCTATGGAAACGTTACATAGATGACGTCTTCTGCATATGGGGGGGCACGTTGGAAGCCCTCGCCTCCTTCTTGGAGTGGCTGAATGTTGCCTGGCCAGGCATTACATTTACAATGTCACATGACCCACAAAAAATCAACTTCCTGGACACAATGGTCATACTCAAACCAGATGGATCCATTTCCACTGACTTGTACACCAAAAGTACTGACCGTAACAGTTTGTTACACTTTTCCAGCTTCCATCCCCCCGCCACTAAACGGTCTATACCCAGATCCCAGTTCCATAGGGTCTCTAAAATTGTGTCAGATTCAGATCTTCGTCCCCTCAGATTACAAGAGATGGCCTCCAAATTTTCTCAATGGGGTTACCCGACTACGATTCTCCAAAATGCTTCGGCACCTTCTCCACCCAGATCAAACAGATCCTCTAACCGTATTCCGTTTATCCACTCTTTTCACCCTTTCGCATATGTCCTAGATAGGTCTATACGCAGACATTGGCACCTTCTAGCAAGTGCCCATCCAGAAGTTCCGGAATTTCGAGAACCCTTCCCTGTTTTAGGAGGGCCCCCAATCTGAAGGACTCCCTAGTGAGAGCTGACATTGGTACTAATAAATCCATACCACGACAAAGGTTTCTGCAAAATCCACGTACAGGCACTTTCCCCTTTCTTCATTGTTCTCAGTGTCACAATGTTCTCAAAGGCGCATCCTTCAGCCATCCACACTCGGGCAGAGTATTCCAGATCCCAGATTTCTTCACCTGCGACACATCGTGGGTAGTATATCTGATTAAATGCCCGTGCGGCTTATTGTACGTAGGGGAAACCACACAACCCATACGTGATCGTATTTCAAAGCATAAATCTACCATACGCTGTCAGAATTTATTGCTCCCCATCCCCTCACATTTTACCACCAAGAGCCATACCATTTCACAACTTCGGTTTCAGGTCATCGAGCACATACCCCCTCTGAGACGGGGTGGAAACAGAATGGCCCGTCTCAAGCGCCGAGAGGCTTTCTGGATTCATAGCCTCGAAACCCTACACCCAAAAGGCCTAAACAGGGACTATGACCTCTCAGCCTTTCAGTAAAACAAGACAGTAGACCATTCCTAGAACACCTAGAGGGCTCAGGGGTAATTTCCCCCTTCTGTATAGATACTATTTGTGTACTTTACCTTTAGTTCTTCCCGTTTTCCCTCCATAACTACCGTTATGTTTTTTCAGCTATACATTGTCTTTTCAGCCAGTATTAGCGTCATTGCTCTACATGCCTTTGCCTTGTGTTTTTTCCATTACAGAACAAATTTTATCTGCGTATATATGGTATGATCTAACAATAATATCCTACACAGGATATGTATTACTGTTTCAGTTTTTTCCTTTTTTCCTTTATTTATGGTGTACGGATGTACTTATTTCTTCAACTAATACATGTTTTTTCTGTTATAGAGCGGTCTGTACTGAAGTTCTGTGCACCACTCTTGTTGTCACCTCGTCTTCAGAAATATGTTCCACAGGACATAGCTTACCTTCACCAGCTATGTCCTACACATCCGGATTCTCTTTAGGACTGATCGCTTATCATGTATTAATCCCTCACTTAGTCACGTTCCGTTCTCCTCCCCTTTTGGCACAGCCTTTTCCAGTCATCCCCATATTTAGCATCCATACTGCACCCTGTCAACAGTGGAACATACTTGCCGCTATTTTCCCTACCCGGACGCCGCACATGGACTGACGTCACATCCGCTAGTTGGACTGTATTAGTAGTGGCACACACCGTCATCTAGGGACGCGCACGGACTTCTCCCGCTGACGTCACTTCCGCCCTACTGTGCACGCTCTCTCATTGGTCAGGACGTTTCACTTGGGCACGCCCCTTCTCTATGAAAATGCGCGCTATCCCCCACACTGCAGACGAGTGGAGGATTCCGCGTCTGCTTCCCGGGCACGTACCTCCTCAACTCTTACAAGGTAATACATTAGCACTGTCCTTCTTCTCCGGACCAAACGGGCACCTGTGGGTCATGCCACATATACTTTTACTTATGTGATGTCTCTATTTTCGTCCTAGTGGGATTAGGTCCCTGGTCCTATATTAACCTAAGGTAGGCCACCATACAGGGTTCTCCTCTTGAGCACATGAAGTCTTATAGTCTGGGTCACCTTTATATTCTTTTTTATCCCATATCCCAGACGCTGCGTTTAGTGTGCCCAGAGACACGGTGGTCTCCTCTATTTTCCTCACAGTATGGTATGTTGCTGTATTCTCTATCCCCATCCACTATTCACAACATTACCTAAATACTAGTAGTATCTCTCTGTGTATCGCCATTTATGTCTGTACTATGACCATATTGTGAATCACACTGGCTCTCTAACATTCTATTTTTTGACCAGTTTATGTATATACTTCTGTTTTTTTATTATTATTTTGTATTTATGTATTATTATGGTTTGTTTTCACTTTTTGTAGTAACTGATGAAGGTCCTGTTTGCTCACCAGAGCATTGAAAGTTGAGTGCAAGGTCTTTTCTTTATACATTACAAGGTGTGGGAACCTACCTTTGCACCATCAGCAGTTGTGCACACGTGTTTTACTATTACCGTTTAAATATTAGACTGTCGCTTTAACTCCCTTGATTCTTGTTTATTAACTCCCTGTGAGGAGATCAATTTCATCCTTTTGTTCAAATTAAATAATATTGTTATACTGCATTGTTCTGCAATCCCTGCGTTACTGCATTTCCGAACCTGCTTACAGGTACGTGTAAAATGTGTAGTCATGTAAAGGCAGAGAAGATGTTGGAACACCTTCTCTGGACAGTCCTAATGTAATTTAGTGTGTCGCCTGTTTTTATTATGTGACTATTCCTCCAGCAGGATGCAGTTTTCCTGTGTGCAGTGGTGGACAGAGTTAACCATAAGGCCAGCCCATGGTTTGGGGAAGAGTAAGCGTGCACTGTTTTTCAGTTAATTCAAAAAAGAAAGCAGACACTCAGCATTGTCAGCCGTGTGTGTAAAGAATAGCAGGCTCAAAAGAATTTAGTAAGATCCTTCATGATCAACCAAAATTGACAGCACTTTCTCTTCTAGCAAGTTAGGGCACATACTCAAAGAGAATTTTAAGCATGAATCTAACTGTTAGCCAGACCTGGAGGTCTTTGTGAAGGAATGCGAGATCAGCCAGATTGGAACACATCCATAAGGTATTGAAGCTGGAAGAGCTCCCTTACATAGTCCACAGAGTTTTGTTTTTTTTCAACATATGTCCTTAAATAAGCTGTAAATGGCACTTCAAACTACTATATCAACAAAAAGCGGATTTAGATCCCATTAACCGCAAGAAGAGAACCATGTGAATAAAAGTAGAATATCTTTATTAAATAATAAACATAAAAAACAAAAAACAAGACCTGATGATATAATATAACAAAGTGTCCTGAGAGAGATATATGAACCTACATACTATCCCTAAAAATAGCTGCAATATTAGCCAATTACAGTAGTATGTCCGTATATATTGCCAAACAACAAGCTAGAGAAGTAAGCTATAGTATATGCTGATAAACAATAGTGTAATCCACAATACAGAGATACAGGGGGAAGTAGTAATTCTCCCAAGTGCCTAAACAATAACCCCGTCCATATGTGGAATCCTAAGTAACCAACACAGTCCTCCCACTAGCTCCTATGATGTGCATTTCAAATAGACAATGATACATATAGAAAGGATAGTACCGTAATGAAGTAGGTCCCTTCTCTCACGTGCGCCCCGACGCGCGTTTCGCCCAGAGCTTCCTAAGGGGGCGTACACAGAGTGCAGAGTGCAGCGGTCACAGCGAAACACATTGACTCATGTGGCTCTATACTGGGAATATGGAGGTCTCAAGTTAACCTGTTGTTCTTCAGTAATGTTTTTTTGGTGTGTGTGTGTTTTTTTTATTAGTGGATTAGTAATGGGGGTGTCTGATAAACACCTCTCCATTGCTAACACTAGGTCTTGATGCCAGCTGTGGTTTGTTTTGGGGATGGAAAGGGCCCAAGAACCAAGGACCTTCCCAGCCTGAAAATATCAGCTGACAGCTGTCTGCTTTACCTTTGCTGATTATCAAAAATTGGGGCGACCCACGTAATTTTTATCATTAATCGGTTTATTAGCTTAATACATGTACAGTAGCCAACACACACAAGGCCCTAGTTATATATCTTATGGATATATTCTAGCTATATATACCCCATATCTATCAATCTATCTATTTTATCTATCGATCTATCTATCTATCTATCTATCAATCTATCTATCTATCTATCCCATATTTATCTATCTCTATCTTTGCGCATCTTTAACACGTAAACATTGCTAACTTCTATTCTCCATTCAATTCTGGCACGTGGCGCACAGATGTCACACTTTATGTCATCTGCATGCATAGTCCATGTAAAAATACAGACATATGCGCAGCCCCATAGATTATAATGGGTGTGAGTATATGCATGTCTCCGGTACATGTGAAACCGTACACCACACATACCAGAAACATGGATGTGTGAAGGGGGCCTTAGATGGGAATTTCCATGTAAATTGGCAGTAATGGTGCACTGAATGGGTACTGTATGGCACTGAATGGTATATGTCCATTATAGAATTAACGTATTGTACATGGGCCCTAATAAACATTGAATGATATGAAAAGGAGAAACATATATTGTACTAAGGGGTATGTACGCACTGGTTATATTGACAATGCTGCTGTGAATTTTAATAACGGCTGTGTATGTAATGTAATAGGGAAACTATTTATATTCAGATATTAGTATTGATGTGGAGCTCGAAGGCACTGTAAGCACAGATAGACCTTCTTTTCTATGTTTTAACCCTTCTACTTTGTAAAGTCTTGAAAAACCTCCGAGAGAAGATTGTAACATTGTAGATGAGTGAATAAAGATCTGCATACAATTTCTAGACATTGGAGGTCAGCAGTTGATGTGTTGGGAGCAGGAAAATTATCAAAAGGTTAGCCATCTGGTCAATCTCGCAGCTACTGTAGAAGAAATAGCTGATAAACTGCAGACTATGATGGAAAGATCGTAAGATGATAAAAGGAGGCTGCCGTTTGCTGTGTCTGGGGCAGTACAGCTGCATAGGATAAAATATTTGGCAGGTGCTTTGCCTAATGACTAATCGGTGGCTAAATATAAAAGTATAGGGCTGAGAGAGAGAGACAGATACACACGCACGTGTCCTCGGGAAACCAAGTACAAAAATAATGGCTTGGGGGCACCAAAGGGCAATTTTGCACAGGGCACCATTCCGCCTATGGCTGGCCGTGGTAGGTTTTCCCATCATCATTAATGAGTTTATTACAATACACTGAAACTGTAAAGTTGCTGCACAGTGCAGCTTACTTATAGTTCATGAGATAGTGCTGATCACCGTGGGCTTCATTAAAAATTCATTATCGACTTTCATTTGATATGACCTCAGAATGATAGATTGCACTTTTAGTATTGGAGTTAATTATCTGTACAGCTTCTGTAGCAAACAACTTACATCGCTAGCAAACAATACATTGCTAAAGGTCATGCTTGCTGTATATTACGCCCTTCATTTAATTTGGAGACCAGCATTATGGGAAGGCTACGTTTAGAATAAGGTTGATATCACACGTGCGCTTGGTGCTTACATTTTAATCCCAGGCAGCTAAACACTCAACATTTCTTCAGGTTGCTTGCATAACACCAATGTATAACATTATACTGCTTAGAGAGCAGCGGTATCGGAGTATATTGATACACTTACACTTTATTACATGCATATATACACACATTTCATGAATTAGAAAAACGTAGCCCTCCTATGAATATTTCTTCATGAATTCTATATATATGTGCATATAAGATACTGTATATGGTGTGAGTATATCAGTACACTCATAATATACTACATGCACAAATACACAAAATGAATTAAAAAAATAATTATAGGAGGGCTTCATTAATCTTGACCTTGTATGTTCGTTTAGTTCAACCTCATCGAATGGCGACTCTCTGCCTGCAGTCACCTTGTTGGCCAATGCAAAGATCTTCTTATTCCTGCTTGCACCTGGCTATACAGGCACGTGTCACACATTTTAGAAGCCAATAACTGGGGCCTGAGAATCGGTAAATATAGCAGTCACAATGTAAAGGTGGGATTCAAGGGTGGAGAGGAACACCAAATTGATGTTTTTTCAGGAAATATGGAACATGCAGCATTGAGTATAATAAATCTATAGATAACATCAGATCCAGACGTGTTTTAACAGTGACACAATTTTCAACACCACAACAGATTTGAGCAGAAAGTGATGAAGATGTGATTGAAGTGTAGACTTTGAGCTTTACTTCAAAGGGGTTTAAGAAAAAAATTGCAATAACCATTAAGGAATAACAGATATAAAGGCATAGTAGGTCACTTCGCTAGATCTGCTGGGTGCCACTGGGGGGTCCATCCTTGTGATTGAATGCAACACCATTGGAAATGAGTCCCCCACCAGGGCAATGGGGATACTCGGTACCGGGTCTGGTACTTAAAGGGGACATCACGGTGGCTGCGACCCGGTCTGTGGCTCTGGGTGTCCAATTAAAGGGAAAGGTCTTTAAGGGGGTTTGTAATATTTATGTTCATGACGCCACCTGTGGTTTTCGGTGAGTAGGGACCGACGCTGCTTAAAGGGGGTCCTCTGGGGTGATGTTATGCAGCAAGATGGTGATGCTTCCCACAGGTGAAGGGGGGTCACCAGGGCTCCCAAGGTGTATGGCACAGATGGAGTGATGGATGGTATAGTAAAGATGGTATAGTAAAGAACTAGGACACAGGTTTGCAGTCTTTACCTGGTTTACTGATGGTAGCAGTCAGCCTCAGTCCAGAGTACCAAGTGCAGGGGTAGCTGTGGTCCGGCCAGCTTGGAGGCAATAGAGGGTCTCTCTCTCAGGTGAAGTCTGTAAGCCTTTCCTATTTGCTCTAGTTGGCAAGGTCTCTGCTGCTTGTAGCTTGCTGGCAAGGTCCCCTGTCTCCTGTCCGAAGACAGATGTCTGTACGATAGGCAGTGCGAGACGTTTTATAGGGTCTATATCATGACCCGGGCTCTCAGGTTACTGCTTCACCTCAGACTTGGTGTGGGCAATTAACATACAGTCCTATGCCCTCCTGTTCTGCCGTGCATCCTTGAGAACAACTCGACCTAGGGCTTCTGGTACCCGGTTTCTGCGCTGTGGCTCTGAGGGTGTCCAGCTGCCGTTCCCCTCTGAGCCCCTTCTCTTCCACTGTGCTCCTTTCCTCTCAAGCTCCACTGCACTAGAACCTTTCAAGTTTACTTACTTCCCTGGAGCTGCAGCTCAATCCTGGATGCCAGCTCCGCTGTCTGCTCTCTCAGACTTCCTTCTCTCTTCAGTGTCTCTCAACAACTGCCTAGCTCCTCCTCCAGACCAGAACACATAAAGCTGGGGGACGCTCCCCTGAATCCGGGTCCAGAGCTTCCCCTTCTGGCCTGAATTCGGAATGTGTTGCATGCAGGTGCATACCAGGTAAAGGGAATCCTCCCTTGCATTCAAGTATGATATCATCTTCCCCAAAGGGAAGGCAACATCACTGTAACAGCTTGTTACCTGAGGTGTTACATAAGCAGGTTGCGGGATGCAGTGACGGACAGGAGGCAGATCAAGTGTTAACAGGTTTTATAAACAAGGTTTTACTCCACGCAGGGAGATAGGGAAAATGTGAGGTAAAATATAGGCAGAATAGGGAAAACAGGGTACAATGAACACAGGAGAGTCCCAGAATAAGAATGACGGCTCTGGTAACAACAGTTCCTGTGACAAAGTTGTATCAGAAGCTCCACAGACTATAACTCCTGCTGAGCACTCAATGGCGCCGACAATGGCTGGTGCAATGTCTTGGCTAATGGGGTTCAGCAAACAACAATGCCCTGTCTTCTGGTGACAGTGGTCGGTCTATGGTACCTTCCACTGCCCCTAGTTCATATAGTGTAGTGGCTACTTAATGGTGAGGGGCCACAGTCATGTACAAGCCCAGCACTGCCCTGCTAACATATGCTGTCGAAGTCAGGTCACAAGTCTCTGGGCTGACAGTCACTAGTACAGTCGGGATGTAAATAATGGTCACACTCCCGGTCTCTTTCAGGTGGCGCGCGCTTGGTACTCACGATCCTGTAACATCTGGCACCTGGCTTTATAAAGGTCACTGAGCACACACTGCCCATCTCTCTCTCTGGTCCCTGCTGTTTACGGGGGGGGGGGGGGGTGACAGTGGTCGCTGGCCTTTGTGGCTCTGATGCTCCCCAGATGGAGCACTCCTCTCTCTGACTGCTGAAGCACCCGGCTTGGCTCTGCTCTGCGGGCACGGCTCTGCTCTGCACAGCTCTGCTCTCCAGGCGACGGGGGCTCCTTCTATATGGCCCATTGCCACACCGATACTCTCTGATGAGAGAAGGAGAGCGCGCTGCTTCCTACGCTGCCCTCCTCACTGCCCTGAGCCGTCGCCAGACTGACATGCTTCGCACGCTTTTTTTTTATGTCTCAATCGCTGCGCTCCCTTTTCTGGCTCAACCCATCCTAATGGGTTCAAGGGTTGGTCTGCTTCCCTCAGGCCTCTTCCCAGCAAATGGGGAAGGTCCGGCTCTCTTAAGCCTTCCCCCAGAAACAGAGGATGCAGCCCCTTCACTTCCGGACCCAACACGCAGATACCCGTTGCCTCTTCAACCCCCTTACACCATTTTCCCCTCAAAATAGCTGAATAAACAATGGAGATTTCTATGGAGAACTTTGCCCAAGAACAGGAGCAGAACTCACAGCAGATCTGGTGGACCAAATAGGCTTTGTATGACCTTGTGACACATGCTGCTGATCAAAGTTGTGATAGTGCAGAATTAAATACTAAATTCTTCTGGTACCTTCCCCTCTGCCTTCAAACATGCCACCATCACACCCATCCTCGAAAAAGCTAACCTTGACCAAACTGCTATGCCCAGCTATCGCCCCATATCACTGCTCCCATTTGCTTCCAAACTCCTTGAATAGCATGTCCATGCTCAACTTTCCTACCACCTCTCATCTAACTCTCTCCTTGACAACCTCCAATCTGGCTTCCATCCCCACCACTCCACCGAAACTGCTCAAACCAAAATTACTAATGACTTACTCACAGCCAAAGCTAACAGACAGTTCTCCATCCTCCTCCTTCTTGACCTGTCCTCTGCTTTCGACACAGTCGACCACTGCCTACTGCTACATATTCTTTCTTTCCTTGGCATCAAAGGCCTTGCCCTCTCCTGGATTGCTTCATACATTTCTGATCTCACATTTAGCATTTCCCACTCCCAGACTACCACCTCATCCCGCCCTCACTTTGTTAGAGTCCCTCAAAGCTCTGTCCTAGGGCCCCTACTTTTTTCCATCTATACACTTGGCCTAGGACAACTCATAAAGTCCCATGGCTTCCAGTACCACCTGTATGCGGACAACACTCAGATCTACCTCTCTGGCACAGAAGTCACCTCTCTGCTGTCCAGAATCCCAGAGTATCTATCAGCCATATCCTCCATCTTCAACTCTTGTTTCCTAAAACTCAATGTAGACAAAACCGAACTCATCATATTTCCCCCATCTCACGTATCCCCCCACCTGATCTATTTATTATGGTAAACGGCATCACGCTCTCTCCCGCACCTGAAATCCGCTGCCTTTAGGTAACTCTCAACTCTGCCCTGTCCTTCCAACTGCACGTCCAAACTCTTGCCACCTCCTGTCGCCTCCAACTCACAAATATTGCCAGAATCTGTCCCTTCCTCAGCCCACAATCTACGAAAACTCTTGTGCATGCCCTCAACATCTACTGCCTCGATTACTGCAACACCCTCCTCTGTGGCCTCCCTGCTAACTCTCTTGCACCACTCCAGTCTGTCCTCAACTCTGCTGCCTGGCTAATCCACCTCTCTCCTCGCTACTCCCTTCTTTCTCCCCTCTGCAAATCCCTCCACTGGCTGCCAATTCTCCAACGAATCCAGTTCAAACTACTAACACTGATCTACAAAGCCATCTACAACCTGCCCCCTCCCTATATCTCTGAACTATTCTCCCACTATCTTCCCTCATGTAATCTTCGATCCTCCCAAGACCTCCTACTCTCCTCCACACTTATTTGTTCCTCACACAACCACCTCCAAGATTTCTCCTGAATATCCCCCATCCTCTGGAACGCCATGCCTCAAAAAGGTCCGATTATCCACCACCCTCAGATTCTTCAGACGGAACCTGAAAACCCATCTTTTCAGGAAAGCCTACAGCCTGCAATAACCATTCTGCTGCCTCACCACCACCCGAGCTGCCACCTCACTAACCACTCGAGTTGCCACCTCACCAACCACTCAAGTTGTCGCGTCACCACCACCCGATCTGCCGCGCTACCACCGCCAAAGCTGTCGCATCACCACCGCCAGAGCTGCCGCCTCACAACCACCAGAGCTGCCGCCTCACCACCACCAGAGCTGCCCAGACCTTTTGTCTCCTCCCCATTATACCATAGAATGTAAGTCCGCAAGGCCAGGGTCCTCTCCCCTCTGTACCAGTCTGTCATTATAAATTTGTTTACTGTAAACGATATCTATAACCCTGTACGTAACCTCTTTTCTCATGTACAGCACCATGGAATTAATGGTGCTATATAAATAAATAATAATAATAATAAATCCCCCTTTACACAATAGTCTAATGTCGGCTGCCTCCGCCAACATTGATTAATTCAGCCGACACTAATGTGTATAAGGGCACCGACCAACTAATTTTTGGGGAAAATCTCAATCGGGCATATCTGATTTCGGACTGTCCATATCTTTGTTCTTGAGGAGGTAAGCCACCAGCAGACATATGTCAGCAGCCTTTTCATAGATAACACATGACTGCTTGACTAAACGAGTGCTTCTGTGTATGGGTGACATGGAAGAGATGGCTGTCGGCCAAACGATTCTTCGAAGCAATGTAGGCCGACAGCTATCTAATGAGTATTGGGGCCTGAAATGAATTTTGGTGTCCTGAGGTTCCTTATTAGTTACGTCTCATTTAACTCTTGGCTTTGTCCAGCATTGGAGGAATTTAATTTCTTTACAGAAATCTTTTAACCTCCATCAATGGGTCTGGCATTAGAACTTATTTCAATTAAGTGAATAGCAAAAACTGCAATACCAGACTCAGCTCGTGGACGTATGTGGCACTGTTTATGGAAGGATGGAAGAAATCTTGTATAATGCCTTTAATTTTCTAACATACTAGGCTTCTGACCCCACTCAACAAAGTATTACTGGTTTCTAGACCAGGTTTTACTGGTTTTACAGTATAGGCAAATTCAGGAACAAATGTATGTTGGCATTAGATGCAATATAAAAGGATAATAAAATTTTTGGCACACCTTATCTCTTTAAGTTATGACTATGTTGTGAATGAGGGGACTCAGACCTGGTGAGGAGGAGAATGAATGCAATGTCGGCCCCCACCTCTAAGGGTCTCTGTTCTATGAGAGTTACATAGCAGTAGCGCAATCATGCTTAGTTCTTTCAAGAACGTCTATGGAAATAAAGGTAAAAAATGTGGGATAGATACGCATCTATCAAAAATTAATAGCATATCCTGTCGTTTTTGGGCATTTTCTAAAAAGAAAAATCATTCAAAGATTATAGTGAAAATTCCACAGGAGTCATAATGACTTGAAATATAAATTACGTTTCATCTTCACTGCAAAATGTTATAGGCCTTTTACATATTTATTTTTCTAATTTACTAAATTTTGTTTTCAGTGTGTCTAATTGATGTAAGTGCAAATTAATGTCACTGCGCAAACAAATGCATCCAGTACAATGTCATCAAAAATGGAGCACGTTACATCAGCGCTGCCTACTGCGCAGCTCTCAACAAAGGAATATTTAAATGAGTCACTTTTGACTACCTGCTGGGTTTGCAAGTGGTTATTTCTCAACTTGTTTATTTTAAGGGCTCATTAAAAAAAGATTGATACATTTCACCCCAGTGTCCTCTAGTGTTGAAAAAAAAATAATCAGGTTAAGTCTAATGTTTTCTAATTAAAGTTACAGCTTAATTGTTGCTTACCAGAAACAAGCAATGTGATTACGAAAATCTTTATTTAGAATGAGGGGAATAAGATCGTTATCTAACTTTCAGCATAGTTCATGTAAATCAGCTTTAAAACCACAAATGCTTTATATGGCTACATTATGAAAGGTGAGAGGAGGCATCATTACCACTGTAACCTTGTCACATACAAAGACATGCTGATTTTATAAAATATTTATGATGTTTGCTCAAACTATTTGCCTTGTTTTGAAATTGTAAATTCATGTTCATTTAAAGATCATTGAGAAGAGCTACAGTTGAAGTAATTTACAGAACTTGTACTTATGTGTTCAAAAGTGATTCAACACAATGATAAATCTGTATTCATGAGGGAAGGTAAAGGGGTTTCCCACTGTAGACAGTAATGGCATAGCCACAAGATTTCACATGTTTAATCAGCAAGGCTAGGTGCACATGAGCATATTGCTGATAATACAATCTGATAATACATTGGATTATACTCGGACCAATGTTATTCTATGGGGCCATGCACAGCTCAGATTTTTCCTTCAGATAGAGACTATCCGATGAAATGAATCCCTGAATACCCGAGTTTGATCCAGTTTTCTGATCATGCTTGGCCATGCAAGTCAATTAGTGCAAGGGAAACATCGGACTGCGCCTAGATTTTATTTGAGTGCAGTTCGATTTCTGCACACTCACAGAATGGAGAAGATGAAGAATTTTTTTCCCCCATCTTCTGCTCATCCGAAAGAATCGGATCGCACTGTGAACAAACCCAAATCAAACTTTGAACAGAGACTGAGCAAAGTGTAATTTGAATAATCTGTGGTTGTCTGTACCTGCCCTAAGTGTCTACGACAAGTAGAACATTTCTCAGATTTAGTAACCCTTAGATTAAACATTTGTTATAAATTTGTTCATGTAGTTTCCCTAGGGTAGATATACAGCCATGACTAAAAGTGTTGACACTCTTGAAAGTGTTCTAGAAAATGAAGTATTTCTCCCACAACATTTTTGCAATTACACGTTTTGTTATACACATGTTTATTTCCTTTGTGTGTATTGGAACAACATAAAAACAGAGAAAAAAGGCAAATTGGACTTCATACAAAACCCCAAAATCAACATAATTGTTGGCACCTTTCCAAAATTGCAGGTAAGCAACTTTGTTTCAAGCATGTGATGCTCGTTCAAACTCATCTGTGGCAGGTAACAGGTGTGAACAATTTAAAAATCATGCCTGAAACCAGATGAAAATGGTAAACGTTGACTCAATCTTTGCATTGTGTGTCTAAGTGTGCCACACTAAGCTTAGAGAACAGAAAGTGGAGAAGAGAACTGTCTGAGGACTTGAGAACTAAAATTATTGAACAATATCAACAATCTCAATGTTCCAAGTCCATTTTCAGATATTTTGATGTTCCTTTGTCCATGGTGTGCAACATAATCAAGAAGTTTACAACCCATGGCACTGTAGCTAATCTCCCTGGATGTGGATGGTAGAGAAAAATTGATGAAAGGTTGCAATGCAGGATAGTTCGGATGATGGATAAGCAGCTATAATCAAGTTCCAAAGAAATTCAAGCTGTCCTGAGGTTCAGGGTGCATCAGTATTAGTGCAAACTAGCTGCTGAATTTTGAATGAAATGAAATGAAATGCTATGGCAGGAGACCCAGGAGGACCCCACTGTTGACTCAGAGACCTAAAAGAGCTAGACAGAAGTTTGCAAAAATATATGTCAGTAAGCCTAAATCCTTCTGAAAAAGATTCTTGTGGACACATGAAACCAAGATAGAGCTTTTTGGTAAAATACATCATTCAACTGTTTACTGAAAACTAAATGTGGCCTACAAAAAAATGAACACAGTACCTAAATTCAAATATGTGGGGTTGAGGTTGTTTTGCTGCTTCTGGCACTGGGTGCCTTGACTGTGTGCAAGGCATCATGAAATCTGGAGATCACCAAAGGATTTTAGGCCCCAATGTAGTGGCTAGTGTTAAAAAGCTGGGTTTGCATCCTGGGCCATAAGTATTCCAGCAGGACAATACCCAAACATACTTCAAGATGCCCCCATAAATGGATTTAATCAAAATGCTGGAGAATTATGAAGTGGCCAGCAATGAGTCCTGATCAAAATCCGATTGGACACCTGTGGAGAGATCTTAAAATTGATGTTGGCTGAAGACTCCCTTCAAATATGAGAGCCCTGGAGCAGTTTGCAACAGAAGAGTGGTCCAAAATCCCAGTTCAGAGGTGTAAGAAGTAGTGTTGAGCCACCTCCCTAGTGTTCGAGTTTGGTTCGGTTCGTCGAACTGGGACGTGTTTGACGAATGTTCGTCGAACGTTCGACGAACACCGTCGAACCCCATTGAAACCAATGGCAGGCAAACACAAACACATACAAACACATAGAAAACACATAGAAAACACATAGAAAACACCTTAAAAGGTGTCCAATAACTGACAAACTGTTCAGAAGACACAACAAACACATGGAAAAGTCACAACTATATATAGTCATGCGAAAAGAAAAGAGGTTGAGGAGTAAAAGGAGGAGACACAGATATAGGCATGTCATGCCCTTCTAAAATCAAAAGACACAAAAGAGAATAGTAAAACCAAAAACACTCAGTTTGAAAAAATGTTGCAGTAATCCGCAAGTGCTAGTAAAAGATGTAAAAAACAGGGTATTTGGTTGATACGTTTTTTGCAAAAAATGTATACTAAGCTGCTCTACCAATCTTCACGGTATACCCTTATCAGAGCAGTCCCAACTAATGTATGCAATCCCTATCTGATGTATTTAAAAACCTGATCATCTGTATATAACCTGTGTGAACAGGGTTCAGAGAGGAAAAATCCATGTGTGCATACAGGGTAGAACAGCTTTTGTGCAGATAGCCCAAGAGGAGTGGTGGAACTCCCCAGTCTTGTAGACACAAGAGAACAATTATGGAAACAGGAACACATGGGCTACTCAAACTGAGTGTTTTTGGTTTTACTATTCACTGTGCATACATTAGTTGGTACTGCTCTGATAAGGGTATACCGTGAAGATTGGTAGAGCAGCTTAGTATACATTTTTTGCAAAAAACGTATCAACCAAATACCCTGTTTTTTACATCTTTTACTAGCACTTGCGGATTACTGCAACATTTTTTCAAACTGAGTGTTTTTGGTTTTACTATTCTCTTTTGTGTCTTCAGGTTTCTTGGTGGTGTGTGAACATGATCATACAGACTTGTTCACTGTGCAAGTAGCCCATGTGTTCCTGTTTCCATAATTGTTCTCTTGTGTCTACAAGACTGGGGAGTTCCACCACTCCTCTTGGGCTATCTGCACAAAAGCTGTTCTACCCTGTATGCACACATGGATTTTTCCTCTCTGAATCCTGTTCACACAGGTTATATACAGATGATCAGGTTTTTAAATACATCAGATAGGGATTGCATACATTAGTTAGGACTGCTCTGATATGGGTATACCGTGAAGATTGGTAGAGCAGCTTAGTATACATTTTTTGCAAAAAACGTATCAACCAAATACCCTGTTTTTTACATCTTTTACTAGCACTTGCGGATTACTGCAACATTT
Source organism: Ranitomeya imitator (assembly GCF_032444005.1). Classification (NCBI taxonomy): domain Eukaryota; kingdom Metazoa; phylum Chordata; class Amphibia; order Anura; family Dendrobatidae; genus Ranitomeya; species Ranitomeya imitator. The sequence goes on from NC_091284.1 coordinate 524,048,044, forward strand.
TTTCAAACTGAGTGTTTTTGGTTTTACTATTCTCTTTTGTGTCTTCAGGTTTCTTGGTGGTGTGTGAACATGATCATACAGACTTGTTCACTGTGCAAGTAGCCCATGTGTTCCTGTTTCCATAATTGTTCTCTTGTGTCTACAAGACTGGGGAGTTCCACCACTCCTCTTGGGCTATCTGCACAAAAGCTGTTCTACCCTGTATGCACACATGGATTTTTCCTCTCTGAACCCTGTTCACACAGGTTATATACAGATGATCAGGTTTTTAAATACATCAGATAGGGATTGCATACATTAGTTGGGACTGCTCTGATAAGGGTATACCGTGAAGATTGGTAGAGCAGCTTAGTATACATTTTTTGCAAAAAACGTATCAACCAAATACCCTGTTTTTTACATCTTTTACTAGCACTTGCGGATTACTGCAACATTTTTTTCAAACTGAGTGTTTTTGGTTTTACTATTCTCTTTTGTGTCTTCAGGTTTCTTGGTGGTGTGTGAACATGATCATACAGACTTGTTCACTGTGCAAGTAGCCCATGTGTTCCTGTTTCCATAATTGTTCTCTTGTGTCTACAAGGCTGGGGAGTTCCACCACTCCTCTTGGGCTATCTGCACAAAAGCTGTTCTACCCTGTATGCACACATGGATTTTTCCTCTCTGAACCCTGTTCACACAGGTTATATACAGATGATCAGGTTTTTAAATACATCAGATAGGGATTGCATACATTAGTTGGGACTGCTCTGATAAGGGTATACCGTGAAGATTGGTAGAGCAGCTTAGTATACATTTTTTGCAAAAAACGTATCAACCAAATACCCTGTTTTTTACATCTTTTACTAGCACTTGCGGATTACTGCAACATTTTTTCAAACTGAGTGTTTTTGGTTTTACTATTCTCTTTTGTGTCTTCAGGTTTCTTGGTGGTGTGTGAACATGATCATACAGACTTGTTCACTGTGCAAGTAGCCCATGTGTTCCTCCTTCCTCCTTCTAAAATCAAGAAAGGCTGGAGTAAAAATCTAAAATCACCCTACCAACACCCAGATGTCGTGACAAAAAAAATAAAAAAATAAATATCTTTAGGTAGAATGGCAGCGGTTCCATACAGAACACTTTCCTTAGAAGATGTAGTGGTACCCCCGTTGGGAGTTGAGCCAAAAAGGAACCCAATACATTCAGACTAATCCACCATTTGTCCTATCCAAGGGGCAGGTCAGTAAACGACAACAACGACGCGGAACCAAGTACAGTACTATGCACTGTACCTCCTTTGACGAGGCAATCAGGCCGGTCAAGAAGTTGGGAAGGGGCACCCTAATGGCCAAAACAGACATTGAGGGGGCGTTCCGGTTACTACCTGTGCCTCCAAATAGTGTCCTCCCATTGGGCTGCTTCTGTGAAGGAGCATACTACATAGATCGCTGTTTGCCCATGGAGTGCTCCATATCCTGCTCACTATTTGAGGCGTTTAGTTGCTTTCTCGAATGTGTCGTCATGGACGTTTGTAAGGCGGCACATATTTTCCATTACCTCGATGACTTCTTATGCCTGGGCCCAAAAGATTCGCCACAGTGTGAATACACGCGGTAGTCCACCTGTGAGAAGGAGAGAGCTGGAGGCAGAGTGGACACCCCAGAGCCGAGGGGTTAGATTGAGAAAGGAAGAAGGCGGTGTAGCTTGCTTCATGGGTGGGGTACTCTGCTGAGTAGCAGAAATTGCTACTTGGCCCAAAAGGATTTCCTGGGCTAGATGCAGTTAAAATTAGTAATTAGATCAACAGGCGGTGTAGCTTGCTTCATGGGTGGGGTACTCTGCTGAGTAGCAGAAATTGCTACTAGGCCCAAAAGGATTTCCTGGGCTAGATGCCGTTAAAAAATAGTACTTAGGTAACTAGGCGGTGTAGCTTGCTTCATGAGTGGGGTACGCTGTTGAGTAGCACAAAATTCTAGTAGGCCCAAAAGGATTTCCTGGGCTAGATGCAGTTAAAAAATAGTACTTAGGTAAACAGGCGATATAGCTTGCTTCATGGGTTGGGTACGCTGCTGAGGAGCACAAAATTCCACTAGGCTCAAAAGGATTTCCTGGGCTAGATGCCATTAAAAAATAGTACTTAGGTAAACAGGCGCTTCTACTCTGCTGACTAGCAGACATTGAAGCTTTGGAGCAGACCTCTGAATCCCAGGCCATAGTATGAGTAAAGAACTCTGAAGACGACCCCACCCACCTGGAATTGACGATGTCAATGTCATGTAAAACACAGCAAAAAATTTCAAAATTTTTTTTCAAAAAATTTTCAAAAAATTGTTTCAAAAAATTCGGCCACAGACACCACTTAAGTGGCATCAATTTCGCCAGAGTTTTTTAAAACGGTTGGTGAAGTGATTTTCAAAAATCATCAAGCTTTTAGTTTCCCCAGGATGAAACAGGGGTAGAAAAGTCCTTGCAGATCCAGGATTTGTTCATCTTGATGAACGTTAGCCTGTCTACATTGTCACTGGACAGCCGCGTGCGCTTATCTGTCAGCACACCACCAGCAGCGCTGAACACACGTTCAGAGAGAACACTGGCTGCAGGGCATGACAAGATCTCCAAGGCGTGAGTGGTGAGCTCAGGCCATTTTTCAAGATTGGAAACCCAAAATGAGCAAGGATCCAGTTCCACAGTCATGGCATCGATGTTAATTTGGAGATACTCTTGTACCATCCTCTCTAGGCGTTGGCTTTGCATAAGACTTCTTTTCTCCTGTGGCCTTGCAAAGGATGGTCTAAACAAATCTTTCAACGATTGGAAAAAATTGCTGTTGCCATCAGATACGATGTTACTGTTACGGTTTGAGTGATGACTTGATAGTCCCACGGTTGGCAAGTTATAACTCAGAGATTCACTATGTGCACCACTGGTGTTTTGTGGAAAAGCAGATATTAGATTCTGTAACAGTCTCTGCTGATACTCCTGCATGCATGAATCCCTTTCTATTGCAGGAATTATTTCGCCAAATTTGCTTTTGTACCGGGGATCTAAGAGTGTGGCAACCCAGTAGTCGGCATTACTTCGGATTCTGACAATCCGAGGGTCATTTGCAGGTAGTGCAGTAAGAAGGCACTCATGTGTCTTGCGCATCCAGGAGGACCAAGTCCTTGTTGTCTTGGTGGTGGCGAGGTGAGAATCATGCTTCCCTCCTCTGCCCTCTCCCCCCAACCTCGCACAACAGAAATTTGATCAAGGTCTCCCTCATCTGATGAGTCTTCCATGCCCAGCGCCAGTTCGTCCTCCACTTCTTCCTCACCTCCTGCACCTTCCTCAACAGTTTGGCTGCTACCATGCACCCTCAGTAATCCCTCTCCCCCAGTCACTAATGCCAGCCGCCTTGGTGCTGCCAACCATCTGGACCTTGGAGATATTCTCCCTTACGCATACGACTCCTCCTGTTCCTCCTCCTCCTCTTGTTCCACCACCTGACTCCGAATACTGTTTAAGGTGTGCTCCAGCATGTAAATCACCAGAATAGTCATGCTGATAATGGCATCGTCAGCACTAAACATCTTCGTTGCTATTTCAAAACTGTGCAGAAGGGTGCATAGGTCCATGATCTGAGACCACTCCAGCAGCGTGATTTGCCCCACATCTGGATCTTGTTGACCCAGGCTATACGTCATAATGTATTGCACCAGGGCTCGTCGGTGCTGCCACAGTCACTGCAACATGGGCAGAGTTGAATTCAACCGTGTGGGCACATCGCATTTCAGCCGGGGAACTGGCAGGCCCAACGACTTCTGTAGAGATGTAAGTCGTTGAGCTGCGGGATGTGAACGGCGGAAGTGAGCACACAGCGACCATGTCCTCTGCAGAAGCCCATCTACTCCCAGATATTGGGCTAAAAATTGCTGGACAACCAGGTTCAAAACGTGAGCCATACAAGGCACGTGTGTGACATTGCCCCGGTGAAGGGCTGCACCCAGGTTTGCAGCATTGTCACACATGGCCTTCCCTGGCTGCAGGGTGAGTGGAGACAACCATTGATGGAACTCGGTCTCCAGAGCTGACCACAACTCCTCAACTGTGTGACTCACATTTCCCAGACATTTCAATGTAAACTCTGCCTGATGCCGTTGAGCCCTGGTGACAGCATAGTAAGGAGGTGTGCAGGATTCCTTCTGCACAGTTACAATGCGGGTGGCATTAATAGACAGGCTTTGGGTGCAGGTGGAGGACCAGGAGGAGGTTGAGGAGGCAGAAGCAGTGGAGGAACTTCTAGATACAGAGGATCGACGAGCAACTCATGGGGATGGCAAGACTTGTGTTGTGAATTCTGCTTTTGGGTTCCCTCCAGTGGTTGTAGGTGGGAATGCAGTTGTCTCTGAGTCGCAGTCCTGGCCAGGTGTATCTGCTGATTGCAGTTCTGACTGGGATATTTAGGTGTGCAGGATTCATTAGTCCTTGCCAGTTGTCAATGTTTCTTGTGAAGTGTTGGATCTCTTTCTGGCTTCTCCTGCTTAGCTGCCAATTCAGCAAAGATAAGTGTCTGTTTCTTTTTCTGTGGCACACATGCAGTGTGCTTGTGTGCTTATTTTCTGTGCTATTCATTTGTTTTCTCTTGTCCAGCTTAGACTGAGTCAGTGTTTTCTCAGTCTTGTTGGATTCTCTAGAGTTGCAGATATACGCTCCACATCTTTAGTTAGATGGTGGAGTTTTTGTATTTTCTGCTGTGGATATTTTTGGAAGGATTTTAATACTGACAGCTTAGTATCCTGTCCTATCCTTTCCTATTTTAGCTAGTGTGGCCTCTTTTGCTAAATCCTGTTTCCTGCCTGCGTGTGTCTTTTCCTCTACTACTCACAGTCATTATTTGTGGGGGGCTGCCTATTCTTTGGGGTTCTGCTCTGAGGCAAGGTAGAATTCCAATTTCCATCTATAGGGGTATTTAGTCCTCCAGCTGTGTCGAGGTGTCTAGGTTTTGTTAGGCACACCCCACGGCTACTTCTAGTTGCAATGTTAAGATCAGGATTTGCGGTCAGTACAGTTACCACCTACTCCAGTGAAAGTTTTCATGCTGCTCCAAGGTCACCTGATCATAACAGACTTGGACAGCAGCCCCTTCTGCTGATGTTGCCATAGTTACCCAGTGCCCAGTCACATGTAATGCCCCCTGTCCATGTCTACTCGTCCAAGTGTCTGTACTGAAATGCACCCTCTCACACACAGAGTTTCTCAAGGAAGCGGTGATGTTGTGTGCGACATGCTGGTGTAGTGCAGGCACAGCTTTCTTTGAGAAGTAGTGGCGACTGGGATCTGGTACTGGGGCACTGCGACGGACATAAGGTCTCCAAAATCGTCTGTGTCCACCAGGCAGAAAGGCAGGATTTCTGTAGCCAACAGCTTGCAGATGGTGAAATTCAACCTCATAGCTTTGTCATGGCTAGGAGGAAATGGTCTTTTACTTGTCCACATCTGAGGGACTGAGGGCTGGCTGCCGTGCTTAGATGGAGTTGAGTAGGATGTCCCCGGCAAACTGCAGGTCTGTGAGGAAGGTGCAGGTGGAGATGTTTTGTTACCTTGATCAAAATGTGGTGTCGATGTCGGAGAGCGCTCAACACCAGCAGGTGTTTCCACTTGCAATTGTCCTGATAACCTGCCAATCACACTGGCTGTTGCGGGTAAAAAGGTGGAAGGTCTGCGTCCAAAACCGTGTGCGACTGCTGTCCCCATAGTCACAGAGGATGAAGAGGACGTGGATGTACTTGATGGGGCAGACGGTGGTTAACCCGGTCCACTAGGCTGCATTGTAGCACAGTGAGCTTCCCACTGCAACTTATGCCTCATATCCATGTGACGGTTCATGCATGAAGTACTCAAGCTAGTGATTTTTTGGCCTCTACTGAGATTTTGTTGACAAATCTTACAGACAACATGAGTTGGGTCATCCTTTGCGATGTCAAAAGATGCCCAGGCTATGCAAGGCTTAGAGCCCGTGCGACCTGAAGAACCACCACGTTTTCTGCTCAGAGGCACAGTTGGGGTTGAGGATGCAGTTGTTGAAGTGCTTCCAGTACTCCATCTCTGTCCAGGAAGGCACAACATAACCTCGTCGTCAGACTCGTCACTAGCATCCTCCTCTACCTCCTCTGCTGACCTCATGGACTGGTGGACTGTGGGTTGAAAGTAAGTGGGGTCTCCAACCTCGTCATCATCATCCTGTGTGTTCTCACACCCGTTGTCCTCAGAGCCAACCTCTTCCTGCCCTGACCGAAAAGTCAAGTTTTCGTTCCAATCAAGTATCTCAGTCTCATCATCATCTTCCTCATTGTCTCCACCAACAGGAGGTACAGTTTGGGGGCGAGGGTCTACATTATGCTCAGAACCTCCTTCATCTGGGTCTGGATCCGACTCGCAAAGATTCTGTGCTTCAGTGCAGACCATTTCCTCGTCTGGATTCACAGAAGCTCTGGAGCAGACCTCTGATTCCCAGGCTATAGTATGAGTAAACAGCTTAGCAGACTCAACCATCTGTGTTACCCCATGCTCAGACGGGCGGCTGGAGACTTGGGAACTGTTAGGAAGCAAGTGCGATTGGGGTGACAACTCTGAGGACTGAAGTAGTTGTGATGTTGAAGTTGACATGGAGGAGAACCCACTTGAACGAGCACTTGATATCTGTTCAAGCACCTGCTGTTTTTGTGCCTCATCTGGAATTTTTGGCGATGCTCGTAGCGATGGTCGTAAGAAAGGGATCATATCAGATTGTCCACGAAAAGAAGTAGACATCTTACTTTGGCTGGAAGATGATCTTTCTTCTGCAGATGTTACTGTTGCTTTACCACCTACCTCAAGGACACAACCTTTTTTTCCCTTTCCAACATGCCTATTCCCCTTTCCACCAGCAGCAGGCCTTTTGCCACTCATTTTGGTGCTTAACTAATTGGCAACTCTGTATCTGTAGTTGTTGGCACAACAACCAATGGATGAAAACCAAGCAGAACTGAGTGGCCAAACTGTGGTACTAGGCCCAAAAGGATTTACTGGGTTAGATGCAGTAAAAATTTAGATATACAGGCGGTATAGTTATCTTCACAGGCGGGCTACTCCGCTGACGTGCAGACACTGCTCCTAGGCCCAAACTATTTACTGGGTTAGATGCAGTAAAAATTTAGATACGCAGGCATGCAGACACTGCTCCTTGGCCCAAAACTATTTACTGGGTTAGATGCTGTAAAAATTTAGATACACAGGCGTGCAGACACTGCTCCTAGGCCCAAAATTATTTACTGGGTTAGATGCTGTAAAAATTTAGATACACAGGCATGCAGACACTGGTGCTAGGCCCAAAACTATTTACTGGGTTAGATGCAGTAAAAATTTAGATACACGGGCGTGCAGACACTGCTCCTAGGCCCAAAACTATTTACTGGGTTAGATGCAGTAAAAATTTGGATACACAGGCGTGCAGACACTGCTCCTAGGCCCAAAACTATTTACTGGGTTAGATGCAGTAAATATTTAGATACACAGGCGTGCAGACACTGCTCCTAGGCCCAAAACTATTTACTGGGTTAGATGCAGTAAAATTAAGATACACAGGCAGTGAAGTTAGATTCACAGGCAGGCTACTCCGCTGACATGCAGACACTGCTCCTAGGCCCAAAGCTATTTACTGGGTTAGATGCAGTAAAAATTTAGATACACAGGCGGTGTAGTTAGCTTCACAGGCGGGCTACTCCGCTGACGTGCAGACACTGCTCCTAGGCCCAAAGCTATTTACTGGGTTAGATGCAGTAAAAATTTAGATACACAGGCGGTGTAGTTAGCTTCACAGGCGGGCTACTCCGCTGACGTGCAGACACTGCTCCTAGGCCCAAAACTATTTACTGGGTTAGATGCAGTAAAAATTTAGATACACAGGCATGCAGACACTGCTCCTAGGCCCAAAACTATTTACTGGGTTAGATGCAGTAAAAATTTAGATACACAGGCGGTGTAGTTAGCTTCACAGACGGGCTACTCTGCTGACGTGCAGACACTGCTCCTAGGCCCAAAACTATTTACTGGGTTAGATGCAGTAAAAATTTAGATACACAGGCGTGCAGACACTGCTCCTAGGCCCAAAACTATTTACTGGGTTAGATGCAGTAAAAATTTAGATACACAGGCGTGCAGACACTGCTCATAGGCCCCAAACTATTTACTGGGTTAGCTGCAATCAAAATTTAGATACACAGGCATGCAGACACTGCTCCTAGGCCCAAAACTATTTACTGGGTTAGATGCAGTAAAAATTTAGATACACAGGCTTGCAGACACTGCTCCTAGGCCCAACACTATTTACTGGGTTAGATGCAGTAAAAATTTATATACACAGGCATGCAGACACTGCTCCTAGGCCCAAAACTATTTACTGGGTTAGATGCAGTAAAAATTTAGATACACAGGCGTGCAGACACTGCTCCTAGGCCCAAAACTATTTACTGGGTTAGCTGCAATAAAAATTTAGATACACAGGCATGCAGACACTGCTCCTAGGCCCAAAACTATTTAGTGGGTTAGATGCAGTAAAAATTTAGATACACAGGCTTGCAGACACTGCTCCTAGGCCCAAAACTATTTACTGGGTTAGATGCAGTAAAAAATTAGATACACAGGCGTGCAGACACTGCTCCTAGGCCCTAAACTATTTACTGGGTTAGGTGCAGTAAAAATTGAGATACATCAGTGGTATAGTTAGATTCACAGGCGGGCTACTCAGATGACTATCAGACAATGCTATTAGCCCAAAAAAGATTGGCTGAGCTAGATTACACCAAATGATGTGAAAAATACTTGCACAGCACTGGCACAGATCTGCCTGGCAAAAAGTGCTAGGAACTGCTGTAACCTACCCTGAAAAGGGCTGATATTACAACTAGTTCCGACTCCTCCCGACTCCCTAAACCTATCTCTCTAACAATTCGTTCACAATTCACACTCTTGTACTCTATAGTGCCCACAGCAGTAGCGGTGCTGTCTAACAGCTGCCTATTGCAGCTGACATCCGGCACTATGTGCCAGGAGTGATAACGGACCGCCCCCGTCACATTAACCCCCGGCACACCGCGATCAAACATGATCGCGATGTGCCGGCGGTGCAGGGAAGCATCGCGCAAGGAGGGGCCTCCCTACGGGCTTCCCTGAGCCCCCCGCAGCAACGCGATGTGATCGCGTTGCTGCGAGGGTCTTACCTCCCTCCCTGCCTGCTCCAGATCCGGATACAAGATGGCCACGGATCCGGGTCCTGCAGGGAGGGAGGTGGCATCACAGTGCCTGCTTAGAGCAGGCACTGTGAAGCCTGCAGTGCTGCAAGTCAGATCTGTGATCTGACAGAGTGCTGCGCAAACTGTCAGATCACCAATCTGTGATGTCCCCCCCTGGGACAAAGTAAAAAAGTTAAAAAAAAAAATTCCAAATGTGTAAAAAAAAAATAAAAAAAATATTCCTAAATAATGAAAAATAAAAATATTATTCCCATAAATACATTTCTTTATCTAAATAAAAATACAAAACAATAAAAGTACATATATTTAGTATCGCCGCGTCCGTAACGGTCCGACCTATAAAACTGGCCCACTAGCTAACCACTTCAGTAAACACCGTAAGAAAAAAACAAAAACGACGCAAAAAACAACGCTTTATTATCATACCGCCGAACAAAAAGTGGAATAACACGCAATCAAAAAGACAGATATAAATTACCATGGTACCGCTGAAAACGTCATCTTGTCCCGCAAAAAACGAGCTGCCATACAGCATCATCAGCAAAAAAATAAAAAAGTTATAGTCCTGAGAATAAAGCGATGCAAAAATAATTATTTTTTCTATAAAATAGTTTTTATCGTATAAAAGCGCCAAAACATAAAAAAATGATATAAATGAGGTGTCGCTGTAATCGTACTGACCCGAAGAATAAAACTGCTTTATCAATTTTACCAAACGCGGAACGGTATAAACGCCTCCCCCAAAAGAAATTCATGAATAGCTGGTTTTTGGTCATTCTGCCTCACAAAAATCGGAATAAAATGTTACCAATAAAAACGTCAACTCGCCCCGCAAAAAACAAGACCTCACATGAATCTGTGGACCAAAATATGGAAAAATTATAGCTCTCAAAATGTGGTAACGCAAAAAATATTTTTTGCAATAAAAAGCGTCTTTCAGTGTGTGACGGCTGCCAATCATAAAAATCCGCTAAAAAACCCACTATAAAAGTAAATCAAACCCCCCTTCATCACCCCCTTAGTTAGGGAAAAATTAAAAAAATGTATTTATTTCCATTTTCCCATTAGGGCTAGGGCTAGGGTTAGGGCTAGGGTTAGGGCTAGGGTTAGGGCTAGGGCTAGGGTAACGGCTAGGGTTAGGGCTAGGGTTAGGGCTAAGGTTAGGGCTAGGGTTAGGGCTAGGGTTAGGGCTTGGGTTAGGTTTAGAGCAAGGGTTAGGGCTAGGGTTAGGGTTAGGGTTAGGGCTAGGGTTAGGTCTATGGCTAGGGTTAGGGCTAGGGTTAGGGTTAGGGCTACAGTTTGGGTTGGGGCTAAAGTTAGGGTTAGGTTTGGGGCTAAAGTTACAGTTAGGGTTTAGATTACATTTACAGTTGGGAATAGGGATGCGATTAGGGTTAGGGGTGTGTCAGGGTTAGAGGTGTGGTTAGGGTTACTGTTGGGATTAGGGTTAGGGGTGTGTTTGGATTAGGGTTTCAGTTATAATTGGGGGGGTTTCCACTGTTTAGGCACATCAGGGGCTCTCCAAACGCGACATGGCGTCCGATCTCAATTCCAGCCAATTCTGCGTTGAAAAAGTAAAACAGTGCTTCTTCCCTTCCGAGCTCTCCCGTGTGCCCAAACAGGGGTTTACCCCAACATATGGGGTATCGGCGTACTCAGGACAAATAGGACAACAACTTATGGGGTCCAATTTCTCCTGTTACCCTTGGGAAAATACAAAACTGGGGGCTAAAAAATAATTGTAACTTGGGGGTTCAAAGTTCTCACAACACAAAAATAATAATAAATTGGGGGTTCAAAGTTCTCACAACACATCTAGATAAGTTCCCTGGGGGGTCTAGTTTCCAATATGGGGTCACTTGTGGGGGTTTCTACTGTTTAGGTACATTAGGGGTTCTGCAAACGCAATGTGACGCCTGCAGACCATTCCATCTAAGTCTGTATTCCAAATGGCACTCCTTCCCAAACGGTGGTTCCCCCCAACATATGAGGTATCAGCGTACTCAGGACAAATTGGACAACAACTTTTGGGGTCGAATTTCTCCTCTTACCCTTGGGAAAATACAAAACTGGGGGCTAAAAAATAATTTTTGGGGGGAAAGATTTTTTTTTAATTTTCACGGCTCTGCGTTACAAACTGTAGTGAAACACTTGGGTGTTCAAAGCTCTGACAACACATCTAGATGAGTTCCTTAGGGGGTCTAGTTTCCAAAATTGTGTCACTTGTGGGGGTTTCTACTGTTTAGGTACATTAGGGGCTCTGCAAATGCAATGTGACAGCTGCAGACCATTCCATCTAAGTCTGCATTCCAAATGGAGCTCCTTCCCTTCCGAGCCGTCCCATGCACCTAAACAGTGGTTCCCCCCCACATATGGGGTATCAGCGCACTCAGGACAAATTGAACAACAACTTTTGAGGTCGAATTTCTCCTCTTACCCTCGGGAAAATACAAAACTGGGGGCTAAAAAATAATTTTTGTGGGAAAAAATGTTTTGTTTTATTTTTACGGCTCTGCATTATAAACTTCTGTGAAGCACTTGGTGCGTCAAAGTGCTCACCACACCTCTAGATAAGTTCCTTAGGGGGTCTACTTTCCAAAATGGTGTCACTTGTGGGGGGTTTCAATGTTTAGGCACATCAGTGGCTCTCCAAACGCAACATGACGTCCCATCTCAATTCCTCTCAATTTTGCATTGAAAAGTCAAACGGCGCTCCTTCCGTTCCGAGCTCTCCCATCCGCCCAAACAGTGGTTTACCCCCACATATGGGGTGTCAGCATACTCAGGACAAATTGTACAACAACTTTTGGGGTCCAATTTCTTCTCTTACCCTTGGGAAAATAAAAAATTGCAGGCGAAAAGATAATTTTTGTGAAAAAATATGATTTTTTATTTTTACGGTTCTGCATTATAAACTTCTGTGAAGCACTTGGTGGGTCAAAGTGCTCACCACACCTCTAGATAAGTTCCTTAGGGGGTCTACTTTCCAAAATGGTGTCACTTGTGGGGGGTTTCAATGTTTAGGCACATCAGGGGCTCTCCAAACGAAACATGGCGTCCATCTCAATTCCAGTCAATTTTGCATTGAAAAGTCAAATGGCGCTCCTTCGCTTCCGACCTCTGCCATGCGCCCAAACAGTGGTTTACCCCCACATGTGGGGTATTGGCGTACTCAGGACAAATTGTACAACAATGTTTGGGGTCCATTTTCTCCTGTTACCCTTGGTAAAATAAAACAAATTGGAGCTGAATTAAATTTTTTGTGAAAAAAAGTTAAATGTTCATTTTTATTTAAACATTCAAAAAATTCCTGTGAAGCACCAGAAGGGTTAATAAACTTCTTGATTATGGTTTTGAGCACCTTGAGGGGTGTAGTTTTTAGAATGGTGTCACACTTGGGTAGTTTCTATCATATAGACCCCTCAAAATGACTTCAAATGAGATGTGGTCCCTAAAAAAAAATGATGTTGTTGAAATGAGAAATTTCTGGTCAACTTTTCACCCTTATAACTCCCTAACAAAAAAAAATTTTGGTTCCAAAATTGTGCTGATGTAAAGTAGACATGTGGGAAATGTTACTTATTAAGTATTTTGTGTGACATATCTCTGTGATTTAATTGCATAAAAATTCAAAGTTGGAAAATTGCGAAATTTTCATAATTTTCGCCAAATTTCCATTTTTTTCACAAATAAACGCAGGTACTATCAAAGAATTTTTACCATTGTCATGAAGTACAATATGTCACGAGAAAACAATGTCAGAATCACTGGGATCCGTTGAAGCGTTCCAGAGTTATAACCTCATAAAGGGCCAGTGGTCATAATTGTAAAAATTGGCCCGGTCATTAACGTGCAAACCACCCTTGGGGGTAAAGGGGTTAAGCAAATTGTTCGAGTTCGACGAACGACTCGAACACAGCCCAAAACAGCTCGAATTTGAGATTAGCGAACAGTTCGACTCGAACACTGCTCATCTCTAGTAAGAAGTTTGTTGATGGTTATACATAGTAAGCGATTGATTGCAGTTATTTATTTCAAGGGGTGTGCAACCAATTATTAAATTGAGAGTGCTAACAATTTTGTCCGCCCATTTTTGGGATGTTGTGTGAAATAATGTCCAATTTGACTTTTTTCTCAGTTTTTTGTGTTGTTCCAATACACAAAAGGAAATAAACATGTATAACAAAACATGTTTAATTGCAAGAATTCACTGTGACAATTCCAAGGGTGTGAGCACTTTCAGCCATGACTGTATGTTACAAGGTGTATTAATCACAGTGCTTGCTTGTAATTTTTAAATGAAGGTGGAGGATGGTGTTGTCATCAAAGAATGCCATGTGCAACCTTGACTTAAATGTAGTATGAAATATATTTTTGATACATTATTTGGGATGGTTAGATAGACGAAACTCAATAGGGAAAGTTTATAAAAGAAAAAAAATAATTGAAGTAATTTCTACTTTATATGTTGCCACTTTATATGTTTGGCATAGATTAAAACCCTCATACACAAAAGATAGCTAACAGCTATCTATCCTGACTCCCACATACACAAAAGCGATCAGATATCGTCAAGATAACGTGAAACACACGTTAAGGTGTGTGATAGCCCTGGTTATTTCCCTCTCCAATATAGCCACAGGAAATACCTGTGAGTCGCCCCCAGGGCAGTGGAGTATTCGGTACCGGGTCTGGTCACAAAACGGGGGATGTCTCGGTGGCTGCGACCCAGTCCATGGCTCTGGGCCTCAACGATAAATGGGGTTAAATGTTCAAAGTTTGTTGTGATGCCACCTGTGGGGTTCGGTCAGTATTGGGACCGACACTGCATTAGAGGGGTCCCCTGGGGGATGTTGCAGCAGCCCAGATGTTACGCTTCCCACAGGTGAAGCGGGGTCCCCAGTGGTCCTATGGTGTGTGGCGTAGATGGTGTAGCTGGTGAATAAACAGAGGAGACAAGTGATAAGTCTTTAACTGGTTTACTTGTGGGTGACAGGCCACAATCCAGATTACCAGGCACGGATGATGGTGGTCCAGCCGACTCATAGGCAAATTAGAGTTCTCTTTTCCCAGTAGAGGTCTATGAGCCTTTCCTACTTGCTCCTTTCTAAGTGAGGTCCCTGCTGCTTTCAGCTTCCTACAAGGTTCTCCAGTTTCCCCCTGTCCTGGGACAGGTACCTGCACAACGGGTAGCTTGAGCCTTTTTACAGGGTCTCTTAGATGCCCCGGGCTCCTCCAGTGCTGCTGCTTCTCAGGCATGATGTGGGCAGGTGACGTGTAGTGTTATGCCCTCCGGATCTGCTCGGTGTCATAGAGTCCAAGAAAGCCTCGGGCTCCTGTTATGATCTGGTAATTCAGTACCACAATGGACATAGAAGTCAGAGCACATACAGTGACCTGACAATAACCCAAAAACATAGAACGAGCTCTGAGACGTGGGAACTCTGCTGACCGCAATCCCTAATCCTCTCCAACCACACTAGAGGCAGCCGTGGATTGCGCCTAACGCTCCCTATGCAACTCGGCACAGCCTGAGAAACTAGCTAGCCTGAAGATAGAAAATAAGCCTACCTTGCCTCAGAGAAATACCCCAAAGGAAAAGGCAGCCCCCACATATAATGACTGTGAGTTAAGATGAAAAGACAAACGTAGAGATGAAATAGATTTAGCAAAGTGAGGCCCGACTTTCTGAACAGAGCGAGGATAGGAAAGGTAACTTTGCGGTCAACACAAAACCCTACAAACAACCACGCAAAGGGGGCAAAAAGACCCTCCGTACCGAACTAACGGCACGGAGGTACACCCTCTGCGTCCCAGAGCTTCCAGCAAGCAAGAAAAAACAAATAAGCAAGCTGGACAGAAAAAAACAGCAAACAAATAGCAAAAGCGGAACTTAGCTATGCAGAGCAGCAGGCCACCGGAACAATCCAGGAGGAAACAGGTCCAATACTAGAACATTGACTGGAGGCCAGGATCAAAGCACCAGGCGGAGCCAAACAGAGCAGCACCCAACGACTCCACCACATCACCTGAGGAAGGAAACTCAGAAGCCGCAGTACCACTCTCCTCCACCAAAGGAAGCTCACAGAGAGAATCAGCCGAAGTACCACTTGTGACCACAGGAGGGAGCTCTGCCACAGAATTCACAACAGGCTCCCGATACCCGGTTTCGGCGCTTCAGCTCCGAGAGTCCCCTGCCACAGTTCCCCTCTGAACTCTGCCTCTCTCCTGTGCTCCTTCCCTTCTGGCTGCTCCATATGCAACTCAACTCAACTCAGGGGAGAGTCTGGGTACTGAGCTCCCCCTCCTGGCCTGGATTCAGAGTGTGTTGCATATGTGTGGCTTAGCTGGTGAAGAGAACTCCTTTGCATGACTTCACCTTCCCCGAAGGAAAAGCAACATCACTGCAGCAACCGGTTACCTGGGGTGCTGCATTCCCCCCCCCCATCCCTACCCGTTAACACCAGTACTCCCGGACTAGGAAAAGAAAACATAAAAATTACAGGCAAAAACAATCTTTTTAGACATGCATGTCAACAGGTGAAACAGATTTACAGATCCCCTTATGGGAGGAACGATTTTTTTGAACTTTACAAACAATAACATAACAATTACTTAAGTGCACACAGGTTAAGTGTAAAAATTGTGATGGGCAAGACACATTGACCAATCCTGGTCTCTTCTTTGCGAGGTAGTTTTGCTCTAATCCTGAAAAGCAAAACAGGTATTCAAATATGGTGGCACTATCTAAGCAGAGGGCACCGGAACAGGTGCCAGACTTTTTATAAACAGTTTCCAGGGAAACATCTTGTCCACATAAACTGTAAAAAAGAAGAGCATCAAAACAACATATATACATCAGTTACTTCATGCAGGTGAATGTTCTTTACATTTGCTTTTTCCAGGGCAAGTGTGCTGGTGTGCACAGCTTCCTGACTGGGGAAGTCCATAAGTAGGTGTCACTACTGGTGACGCTGTTGAAAACAATAGTTCAGCATTTGGAGTTTGTGTAGCCTGAGTCTGCGTTTCAGTTCCACTTTCAGTGGCTACACAGGTATGATTAGGATTTCCATGGCACCGTTTCACATGAAGGGCATAGTATCCCCTTTCTCCGTGGTGTCGGGTATAAGTTACTCTGTCACCAGGGTACAAATCACGGGCAGGGTGTTGTTACGACCTGGTGGTCAGGACAATAATGGACCTGGTGGTTAAGAGCACACGGAATGACCTGATAGTTACTGATAATAAAGGACGAGCTCTGGGACGTGGGAACTCTGCTGACCGCAATCCTTAAACCTATCAAACACACTAGAAATAGCCATGGATTGCGCCTAACGCTCCCTATGCAACTCGTCACAGCCTAAGAAACTAGCTAGCCCTGAAGATAGAAAAATAAAGCCTACCTTGCCTCAGAGAAATTCCCCAAAGGAAAAGGCAGCCCCCCACATATAATGACTGTGAGTAAAGATGAAAATACAAACACAGAGATGAAATAGATTTAGCAAAGTGAGGCCCGACTTACTGAACAGACCGAGGATAGGAAAGGTTACTTTGCGGTCAGCACAAAAACCTACAAAAAGACCACGCAGAGGGCGCAAAAAGACCCTCCGCACCGACTCACGGTGCGGAGGCGCTCCCTCTGCGTCCCAGAGCTTCCAGCAAGCAAGACAACAATAAAAATAGCAAGCTGGGCAGAAAAATAGGAAACCAAAGAAATACAAGCTGGAACTTAGCTTCTGCTGGGAAGACAGGTTACAAGAACGATCCAGGAGTGAACTAGACCAATACTGGAACATTGACAGGTGGCAGGGAGCAAAGATCTAAGTGGAGTTAAATAGAGCAGCCAGCTAACGAATTAACCTCGTCACCTGTGAAAGGAAACTCAGAAACACCCACCAGAGGAAGTCCATGGACAGAACCAGCCGAAGTACCATTCATGACCACAGGAGGGAGCCCAACAACAGAATTCACAACAGGGTGTCCTCTTAACAGGTGTGACTCCACATCCCTGCGATTAACAAACAGTTCTTTGTCCAATTTGCTCTCTTATGAATCCCCAACCTCTGTCCAAGTTAAAGGATACTACAGTTCCAGTTCTAGGGCCCTCTACTGGCAGGTTTAATAAAATGGGATTGAGCTTTATCTACTAAGTTCTTTTGCTCCATGGCCTCCCATTTATTTTGGCGTTGTCTTTCTTCATTAGCCAGCTTTAATATCTGCTGTCTGCAGAATTCGTCTTTGTCCACTAATTGTATACCATTAGCTGCTAATAGGGCCTCCAATGGGAATCCCATAAGATCTGTGCTGGGGTGTTTCCAGTTTAATGTCTCTTTAGGTCTACATGCCTTCAGCGGTGATGCTACTGGGATCATGGGCTCAGTCAATATGTCACATGCATCAATTATGCAGTCCCAAGTCATGGAAGTTGTTACTATTTTGAGCACTAAGGTTGGCGGGGGTGCTAGTGGTCCCACTAAAGTGTCTTCAGCTACCGGGGCAGTGAACATACCTGTCTCACAGGTGCCAGTGTCTTGTTCCGTCTCCGCTGGGGTCTGGATGTCTGGTTGCCGCTCCTGGTCCGTGTGCTGCAGGGCCTGGTGCTTCAACATGATCAGCTGCGTGTTCGGCGTCTCACTTATCGGCGTCTCGCTTTCTGGCTGGGTCTCACTTTCCGGCTCCATCGGGGCAGCAGTCGCGAGGTCCAAGTTCTCCATCGGCGGCGTTGTCTCATGATCCGGCAGGGTCTTACTTTCTGGCACTGTCAGGGCTGTAGGAGCGAGCTCCAGATCTCCTGTTGGCGGCTCCTTCTCCAGCAGTGTGTCGCCTTCCGGCTCCACCAAGGTTGAAGGTGCAGGCTCCGCCGGGGCTGGGGACGCGACTGGTAAGTGTTGGCGTTCCCCGAAGGAAAAGCAACATCACTGCAGCAACCTGTTACCTGGGGTGCTGCATCTACATATTGAGACACTGATCTATTATAGCTTTGCTTAAAGTGTATGTCTGCATATGTTGATTTTACAGCTAATCCATTTCTTATTGTTGTATGTATGTTTTTTGGAAACTTGAATGAAATTTATAGTATCTTTATTATAATATGTTGGATCACATGCTCCTTCATATTCTCTATAGGCTTGCATATATTTTTCCTAAGGGATCTTTTGTTATTGTTTGATGACATACATATATATGGTGATTAAGCTTGATAAATGAAAGTGAATGTTCGTGAACAATTTCGAAAAAACCTAAATCGAGTCAAAGTCTAGACCTAAATCCCATTTAGACTCTTTGGCAAGACTTGAAAATTACTTGTAACAGACAATGTCCATCCAATATCACTGAGCTAGAGCTAGTTTCAGCCTCTAGATGAACAAGGCTGGTAAAGACATACCCCAAAAGACTTACAGCAGTAATTGCAGAGAAATGTGGTCCTACAAAGTACTGACACCATGGACTGAATACAAATGCACGCAACAATATCCAGATTTATACTTTTAAAATATTTAGAAAACCAAATGTCATTTCCTTTACATTTCACAAATACTTGTTAGTTGGAGTATGTATATCACATAAAATCCAAGTAAAATGCATTTAAGTTTGTGAGTTTAAAGATAAAAGATCTAAAAACTTAAAACTTTTACAAGGCACTGTATGTTACTGCTTAAAGGAAATCTGTCAGTTATGCTTCACCCCCAAGACAAGATCAACACTAACTTTACATGACCAGTCCATTCCTCTGTTACGGAGAAATCAGGGTTTGAACTGATATGCAAATGATTATGGTAGATCTGAAGCCTCTGTCACTCTACCCTGCCCATCACCACATCCTCCTGCTTGACTGACAGCTCCTTTGCCAGAAGTCACAAAGCATAGAGGTTGTCAGTCAAGCAGGAGTAGGCAGTGGTGTTGTGTGAGGAGTAGAACTGGAGTGACACAGGCTTCAGATCTCCAGGCTCATTTGCATATCAATTTAAATACTGATTTCTCAGTAACAACAGAACAGACTGGCTATGTAAAAATATTGCTGACTTTGAAAGAGCTACATGCACAGTTTGTGTAGTGAAATCCTATTGACAGGTTCCCTTTAAAAGGGTTTGGATTTTGATGGTAAATTATAAAATATCCCAATTCAAGTTGACTTTCACTGTTAGCTGATTGGCTAGCCCACTATAACCTTTGGCTATCTATGAAAAAAAGTGTTACCAGAGATCACATAAGGTATATGTCCATGGTCGTTTATTGGTAGCATATCCTAAATATAAACTATCAGTATCTGTCCCAAGACAACCTGACGGAATCTAGGCGGCAACAAATATTTTTTTCTACAGTTTTTACAATGCGAATGATTGAGTTTATGTTTATATAAAGTGAAGAAACAAGTCAAACTCCTTGAAATTCTGACAAGTTCAAGTCTGTTAGTAAACTGCAGAGCCTGCTTATAAATGATGAATATTTCCATCCCTGAAATGGTGTACATATTTACCATGTGAGTGACTGTAGGATGGCAAAAGTTATTTTATGTTGTGTCAATCAGCATCTATTTTTTTGGAGACACTTAATCACGTTCTATTGTTATGCAAAGAGAACAACTGCTTTATTTCTGCCTAATTGGCTACACATCACATGGCTGTCAGGTAGTGATAAAGCTGTTTGCAAAGAGATCAAAAAAATGTAAAGCTGAAGCCTGTACACTGGCATGTCAGTTCTTGTGGGCTTACACAAATAATGAGTATTCTGAAACCTGGAGAGAATCAGCAGAGCAGAATCGGCCTGAACAAAGAGGGTTATTTATATACTAGATGGTGGCCGATTCTAACGTATCGGGTATTCTAGAATATGTAGGTAGTATATAGCATAGGCTACGTACTATATTGCACAGTGACGTAGTATATAACACAGCGTACGTAGTATATAGCAGAGCCACGTAGTATATAACACAGCCACACAGTGTATTGCACAGGTATGTAGTATATTGATCAGCCAAGTAGTATATAGCACAGCCACGTAGTATATAACAGAGCCAGGTAGTATATTGGGCAGTCACATTGTATATTGCACAGTCACATTGTATATTGCCTAGCTACATAGTATATAACACAGAGATGTAGTATATAACAGAGCCCACGCAGTATGTAACACAGCCCACGTAGTATATAGCAATGTGGGCACTATATGCGTGGTTAAAAAAGAGTTAAAATAAAAAATAAACATATACTCACCTTCTGAAGGCCCCTTGAAGTCCTGGCCCTGTGTGCGGTGCACGTGGCAGCTTCCGGTCCCAGGGTTGGTATGAGCGCATGACCTGTGATGATGTCGCGGTCACATGACCGTGACGTCATGGCAGGTCCTTCTCGCATAGCATCATTGGCACCGGAACCTGCCGCTTGCACTGCCGAGGACAGCGTGCGACGTCGGAGGGTGAGAATAACCTTTTTTATTATTATTATTATTTGTAACATTAGATCTTTTTACTATTGATGCTGCATATGAAGCATCAATAGTAAAAAGTTGGTCACACAGGGTTAATAGCTCCGTTAACGGAGTGCGTTACACCGCGGTCCATTAACGCTGGCATTAACCCTGTGTGAGCGCTTAGCACTGACTGCAGGGCAGTAAAGCAGCGGCCATTTTGCTGCCAGACTATGGCTGTCGCTGACTGGTTGTGGCAATGGTCGTGGGCGTTTTGCCACGACTAATCAGCGACTTGGATTTCCATGACAGACAGAGGTCACGACCAATGAATATCCGTGACAGACAGACAGAAAGACAGACAGAAAGACGGAAGTGACCCTTAGACAATTATATAGTAGATTGATGCCATAAAAAAACTTTTTTTTCATGATCCTTAAAAAATGGATCTGTTTCCAGATTTCACAATACAGACTGCATATATTATAAAATAGATCCTAGACCTGATGAAGCTGGTGTATATATTTTTAAATTGTGATAGTTTCTCAATGTAAATTCACCAGTAGGGTTGAGCGAAACGGGTCGAACATTTTCAAAAGTCGCCGACTTTTGGCGAAGTCGAGTTTCATGAAACCCGATCCGACCCCTGTGCGTGGTCGGCCTTGCGGTACGCGACTTTCGCGCCAAAGTCGCGTTTCAATGACGCGAAAAGCGCCATTTCTCAGCCAATGAAGGTAAACGCAGAGTGTGGGCAGCGTGATGACATAGGTCCTGGTCCCCACCATCTTAGAGAAGGGCATTGCAGTGATTGGCTTGCTGTCTGCGGCGTCACAGGGGCTATAAAGGGGAGTTCCCGCCGACCGCCATGTTACTGCTGCTGATCTGAGCTTAGGGAGAGGTTGCTGCCGCTTCGTCAGAAGCAGGGATAGCGTTAGGCAGGGTCCATTAACCACAAAACCGCTTGTGCTGTAGCGATTTCCACTGCCCAACACCACCTTCGGTGTGCAGGGACAGTGGAAGCTCCTTTTTTTTTTTTTTTCCTCAGCGCTGTAGCTCATTGGGCTGCCCTAGAAGGCTCCCTGATAGCTGCATTGCTGTGTGTACGCCGCTGTGCAAACCAAATGCTTTTTTCAAAGCACAAATCCTCTTGTTCCTTCCTTTCTGCACAGCTATCTTGTTTGTTTGTCCACACTTTTTATTTAATTTGTGCATCAGTCCACTCCTTATTGCTGCCTGCCATACCTGGCTGAGATTACTGCAGGGAGATAGTAATTGAAGGACAGTTCCTTTTTTTTTTTTTTTTTTGTGGGAGATTAAGATTGACATTTCTGCTAGAGTGCCATCTCTGTCTGTGTCAGCTCTCACTCAGTGGGCCATAGAAAGCCTATTTATTTTTTTGCTTGATTTGGGTTCCAAAATCTACCAGAAAAAATCACAACATCAATCAGTGGGAGAAAAATATTGGCCTCAGGGCTTGTGTGCCACTCCTTACTCCTGTGTGTGCCATCTCTCACTCAGTGGGCCATAGAAAGCCTATTAATTTTTTTGCTTGATTTGGGTTCTAAATTCTACCTGAAAAAATCAATAAATCAATCAGTGGGAGATTAATATTGGCCTTTGGGCTTGTGTGCCAGTCCTAAGCGTGCCATCTCTCTCTCTCAGATAGTGGGCCATAGAAAGCCTATTTTTTTATTATTTTATTGGGTTTATAAATTTTCCCTGGAAAAAAAAAAAAAGTGGGAGATTAATATTGGCCTCTGGGCTTGTGTGCCAGTCCTGAGCGTGCCATCTCTCTCACAAATAGTGGGCCATAGAAAGCCTATTTATTTTTTTGGTTGATTTGGGTTCATAATTCTACCTGAAAAAATCAATCAATCAATCAGTGGGAGATTAATATTGGCCTTTGGGCTTGTGTGCCAGTCCTAAGCGTGCCATCTCTCTCTCTCAGATAGTGGGCCATAGAAAGTCTATTTATTATTATTTTTTTTATTGGGTTTATAAATTTTCCCTGGAAAAAAAAAAAAATGGGAGATTAATATTGGCCTCTGGGCTTGTGTGCCAGTCCTGAGCGTGCCATCTCTCTCACAAATAGTGGGCCATAGAAAGCCTATTAATTTTTTTGCTTGATTTGGGTTCCAAAATCTACCAAAAAAAATCACTAAATCAATCAGTGGGAGATTAATATTGGCCTCTGGGCTTGTGTGCCACTCCTGACTCCTGTGAGCGTCATCTGTCAGTCAGTGGGCCCTAGAAAGCCTATTTTTTGTTTTATTTGTTTTCTAAATTCTCCCTGAAAAAATCATTTTATTTTCTTTGGTTTCTAAATTATTCCTGAAAAAAATCATTTTTTTTGTATTTTTTTTTTCTCTAAAGTCTCCCTGAAAAAAAAAAAAAAAAAAAATCTGTGGGAGATTCATATTGCCCCTTCTGCTTGTGTGCCAGTCTTGACTCCTGGGTGTGCCATCTCTCTCTCTCCCCAATTGTGGGCCATAGAAAGCCTATAAATTTTTTTGCTTGATTTGGGTTCCAAAATCTACCAAAAATAATCACTAAATCAATCAGTGGGAGATTAATATTGGCCTCTGGGCTTGTCTGCCACTCCTGACTCCTGTGTGCGTCATCTGTCACTCAGTGGGCCCTAGAAAGCCTATTTTTTGTTTTATTTGTTTTCTAAATTCTCCCTGAAAAAATCATTTTATTTTCTTTGGTTTCTAAATTATTCCTGAAAAAAATCATTTTTTTTTGTATTTTTTTTTCTCTAAAGTCTCCCTGAAAAAAAAAAAAAAAAAAAATATGTGGGAGATTCATATTGCCCCTTCTGCTTGTGTGCCAGTCTTGACTCCTGGGTGTGCCATCTCTCTCTCTCTCCCCAATTGTGGGCCATAGAAAGCCTATTAATTTTTTTGCTTGATTTGGGTTCCAAAATCTACCAAAAAAAATAACTAAATCAATCAGTGGGAGATTAATATTGGCCTCTGGGCTTGTGTGCCACTCCTGACTCCTGTGTGCGTCATCTGTCACTCAGTGGGCCCTAGAAAGCCTATTTTTTGTTTTACTTGTTTTCTAAATTCTCCCTGAAAAAATCATTTTATTTTCTTTGGTTTCTAAATTATTCCTGAAAAAAAATCATTTTTTTTGTATTTTTTTTTCTCTAAAGTCTCCCTGAAAAAAAAAAAAAAAAAAAAAATCTGTGGGAGATTCATATTGCCCCTTCTGCTTGTGTGCCAGTCTTGACTCCTGGGTGTGCCATCTCTCTCTCTCTCCCCAATTGTGGGCCATAGAAAGCCTATAAATTTTTTTGCTTGATTTGGGTTCCAAAATCTACCAAAAAAAATAACTAAATCAATCAGTGGGAGATTAATATTGGCCTCTGGGCTTGTGTGCCACTCCTGACTCCTGTGTGCGTCATCTGTCACTCAGTGGGCCCTAGAAAGCCTATTTTTTGTTTTATTTGTTTTCTAAATTCTCCCTGAAACAATCATTTTATTTTCTTTGGTTTCTAAATTATTCCTGAAAAAAATCATTTTTTTTGTATTTTTTTTTCTCTCAAGTCTCCCTGAAAAAAAAAAAAAAATCTGTGGGAGATTCATATTGCCCCTTCTGCTTGTGTGCCAGTCTTGACTCCTGGGTGTGCCATCTCTCTCTCTCTCCCCAATTGTGGGCCATAGAAAGCCTATTAATTTTTTTGCTTGATTTGGGTTCCAAAATCTACCAAAAAAAATAACTAAATCAATCGGTGGGAGATTAATATTGGCCTCTGGGCTTGTGTGCCACTCCTGACTCCTGTGTGCGTCCTCTCTCACTCAGTGGGCCCTACAAAGCCTTTTTTTTTTTTTTTCCCTAAATTCTCCCTGAAACAATCATTTCATTTTATTTGTTTTATAAATTCTTCTGTAAAAAATAATTTTTTTTTAATTTTTTTTTTTTCTGAAGTCTCCCTTTTAAAAAAAACAAACACAAATCAGTGGGAGATAAATATTTACATTTGCGCTTCAGTGACAGTCCTGCGTGTGTGCCATCTCATTTGTTGCCAACAACAACAGAGTGTGTAACATTGTGGCTGATTTTCGTTGTGGTCTCACCCACCTGTAAAGGGGTAGCTAAATCATACTGAAGTTATAGCTCACCGTGTAAGTTGTGTGACAGCAACAAATACCGTTCATTTGGTAACGTTTTTAAAACAATGAGGAAGTCTGGTGGAAGAGGTCGTGGCCGGGGGCGTTCATTGTCAGCTGGTAATGAGGGTAGTGGTAGTGGTGGAGCATCAGGTGGTCGTGGGAAAAAAAATATTGCACCTAAGTCTGGAGCTGTGGAGCCAGGTTCGTCGTCTGGCTACACAAGGCCTCGAACCCTCCCTTTTCTGGGAGTAGGAAAACCGCTTTTAAAGCCGGAGCATCAAGAGCAAGTTTTGGCTTATCTTGCTGACTCAGCCTCTAGCTCTTTTGCCTCCTCTCGTGAAACTGGTAAAAGTAAAAGCAGCGCGTCGTTAGTGGATGTTCACGGTCAGGGACAAGTCGCTTCCTTGTCCTCTTCAGCAAAAACAACAACAGAGAAGAATGCAGCAGGCGACACAACGGGTTACTCCATGGAGCTCTTTACACATACCGTCCCTGGCTTAGAAAGTGAAGCAGTTAACAGTCCATGCCCATTACAAGTTGAATCTGACATGGAGTGCACTGATGCACAGCCACAGCCAGACTACTATGCTGGTCCTTTGACTCAGACCACAACATTGCCCTCGCAGGGTGCTGATCAAGAATCAGACCCTGATGAGACTATGTTGCCCCATCACGAACGCTATACCACCGACCGACACGGTGACACAGACGAAGTTGCACACGAGCTACAAGAAGAGGTAATAGATGACCCAGTTCTTGACCCCGATTGGCAGCCATTGGGGGAACAGGGTGCAGGCGGCAGCAGTTCTGAAGCGGAGGAGGAGGGGCCGCAGCAGGCATCAACATCGCAACAGGTTCCATCTGCCGGGCCCGTATCTTGGCCAAAACACGTGGCAAAGTCAAAACCTGTTGGAGGACAGCGTGGCCATCCGGTTAAAGCTCAGTCTGCAATGCCTGAAAAGGTATCCGATGCTAGAAAGAGTGCAGTCTGGCATTTTTTTAAACAACATCCAATTGATCAGCACAAAGTAATCTGTCAAAAATGTTCAACTACCTTAAGCAGAGGGCAGAATCTGAAAAGTCTCAATACAAGTTGCATGCATAGACATTTAACCACCATGCATTTGCAAGCTTGGACTAACTACCAAACGTCCCTTAAGGTTGTAGCACCCTCGGCCAATGAAGCTACTCATCAACGCAACATCCCTTCCGGCAGTGTAGGGCCACCATTTTCTGCACCACCTGCAGTATCTGTGCAGGTTTCTTTGCCAGGCCAAAGCAGTCAGGGTCAGGGAATCTCCAGTTTCGTAGTAGGAAACACTGCATCTAGGGCACCGGCGGCAACAATACCATCTCCCACCGTCTCTCAGTCTGCCATGTCCACCGGCACCCCCGCTAGTTCCACGATCTCCAGCTCTCCAGTCCAGCTCACCCTACATGAGACTATGGTTAGAAAAAGGAAGTACTTAGCCTCGCATCCGCGTACACAGGGTTTGAACGCCCACATAGCTAGACTAATCTCGTTAGAGATGATGCCCTACCGGTTAGTTGAAAGCGAAGCTTTCAAAGACCTGATGGACTACGCTGTACCACGCTACGAGCTACCCAGTCGACACTTTTTTTCCAGAAAAGCCATCCCAGCCGTCCACCAGCATGTTAAAGAGCGCATCGTCCATGCACTCAGGCAATCTGTGAGCACAAAGGTGCACCTGACAACAGATGCATGGACCAGTAGGCATGGCCAGGGACGTTACGTGTCCATCACGGCACACTGGGTAAATGTGGTGGATTCAGGGTCCACAGGGAACAGCAAGTTTGGGACAGTTCTGCCTAGCCCACGGTCTAGGAAACAGTTGGCTGTAGCCGTTCGCACCCCCTCCTCCTCCTCCTCCTCCTCGTCCTCCTGCAGAAGCGAGAGCTCGTCCACAGACCGCAGTCGCACAACCACTCCATCCGCAGCTGCCACTGTTGCACACCAGGTCTCCCATTATGGGGCAGCTACTGGCAAACGTCAGCAGGCTGTATTGGCTATGCGCACATATCCGCCGTTCGCCTGTACACTCCAGCCGTATGCAGACCTATCAGCATTCTTTGAACCTTCCCCAGCATCGCCTAATCATAGACGTTGTTACAAGGTGGAACTCAACACTGCACATGCTTCAGAGACTGTGCGAACAGAGGCGGGCTGTTATGTTTTTGTGGGAGGATACACATACACGGGCAGGCAGTAGGATGGCAGACATGGAGTTGTCAGGTGTGCAGTGGTCGAAGATTCAAGACATGTGTCAAGTCCTTCAGTGTTTTGAGGAATGCACACGGCTGGTTAGTGCAGACAACGCCATAATAAGCATGAGCATCCCCCTAATGTGTCTGCTGATGCAAAGTTTGACGCACATAAAGGATCAGGCGTCTGCACCAGAGGAAGAGGAAAGCCTTGATGACAGTCAGCCATTGTCTGGTCAGGGCAGTGTACAGGACGAGGTAGCGGGCGAAGAGGAGGTGGAGGATGAGGAGGATGATGGGGATGAGTATATTTTTAATGAGGAAGCTTTCCCGGGGTCATTGGAAATTGGTGGCGTGGCAAGGGCGGGTTCTGGTTTTTTGAGGGACACAAGTGACGTAGATTTGCCTGCAACTGCCCCTCAACCAAGCACAACCGCAGATTTGACAACTGGAACTTTGGCCCACATGGCGGATTATGCCTTGCGTATCCTCAAAAGGGACACACGCATTACAAAAATGATGAATGATGACGATTACTGGTTGGCCTGCCTCCTTGATCCTCGCTATAAAGGCAAATTGCAAAATATTATGCCACATGAGAACTTGGAACTAATATTAGCAACAAAACAATCAACTCTTGTTGACCGTTTGCTTCTGGCATTCCCTGCACACAGCGCCCGTGATCGTTCTCACACGAGCTCCAGGGACCAGCAGACCAGAGGTGTTAGAGGGGCAGAAATCAGAAGTGGCGTTGGCCAGAGGGGTTTTCTGACCAGGTTGTGGAGTGATTTTGCTATGACCGCAGACAGGACAGGTACTGCAGCATCAATTCAAAGTGACAGGAGACAACATTTGTCCAGTATGGTTACAAACTATTTTTCATCCCTTATCGACGTTCTCCCTCAACCGTCATTCCCATTTGATTACTGGGCATCCAAATTAGACACCTGGCCAGAATTGGCAGAATATGCATTGCAGGAGCTTGCTTGCCCGGCAGCTAGTGTCCTATCAGAAAGAGTATTCAGTGCTGCAGGTTCAATGCTAACTGAAAAAAGGACTCGTCTGGCTACCCAAAATGTAGATGATCTAACCTTCATTAAAATGAACCACAACTGGATTTCAAAATCTTTTGCCCCACCTTGCCCGGCTGACACCTAACTTTCCTATGAAAAGGTCTTGCCTGTGGACTCTTCTGAATGACTTTTCCAATCTCGTAATTTTCTGCACCTGATTGTCCAGCATACGACATGTTTACTCCTAACAAAATGGCCAAACTCCCCACACGGGGCCGTGGTATCGCCACTTTGCGCCAGCACCCGTGAGAGTGCTGTTTGTCTGAAGAGGTGGGTGTGCCCGCTTTTGGTCGACGGCACTGCCACTGGGTCCCTCATAGTACAATAAAGTGTCTCTGGCGGTGGTGGTGCGCACCCAACCTCAGACACACCATTGTAATATGAGGGGCCCTGGGCCTGTACCGCCGGCCACAAGACAGTTCCCCCCCCCCAGCTCAAACAGTGCTCTACCACTAGCAAAATTATCTCTCACAGCTTCACCAATGTTTAGTCTATGCGCTGACATCCTTCAATGCCTGGCACTGACAATACCATTGTTTTGACATTTTTGTTATGTTAGGCCTTCGAAGCCTGTCTGCGGTCCGTTCTTTCTACAACTACTACACTGACCAGGCCACTGCTGGCCGTGTTCCCCTGGAACCAATTTAAACTTGCCTACAGCCAGCCCAATTTTGTTATGTTAGGCCTTCTTAGCCTGTCTGCCGTCACTCCTTCCACTAGACTTCCACTGACCAGACCACTGTTGCCCGTGTACCCCTGGAACCAATTTTAAATTGCCAACAGCCAAATGTTATTATGTTAGGCCTTTGATGCCTGTCTGCCGTCACTCCTTCCACTAGACTTCCACTGACCAGACCACTGTTGCCCGTGTACCCCTGGAACCAATTTTAAATTGCCAACAGCCCAATGTTATGATGTTAGGCCTTTGATGCCTGTCTGCCATCACTCCTTCCACTAGGCCTCCACTGACCTGTCTACTGCTGCCCGTGTTCCCATGGAACCAATTGTAAATTGCCTACAGCCAGCCCATTTTATTACGTTAGGCCTTCGAAGCCTTTCTGCGGTCCCTCCTTCCACTAGGCCTCCACTTACCTGTCTACTGCTGCCCGTGTTCCCCTGGAACCAATTTTAAATTGCCTACAGGCAGCCCAATTTATTATGTTAGGCCTTCGAAGCCTGTCTGCGGTCCCTCCTTCCACTAGGCCTCCACTTACCTGTCTACTGCTGCCCGTGTTCCCCTGGAACCAATTTTAAATTGCCTACAGCCAGCCCATTTTATTATGTTAGGCCTTCGAAGCCTGTCTGCGGTCCCTCCTTCCACTAGGCCTCCACTGACCTGTCTACTGCTGCCCGTGTTCCCATGGAACCAATTTTAAATTGCCTACAGCCAGCCCATTTTATTATGTTAGGCCTTCGAAGCCTGTCTGCGGTCCCTCCTTCCACTAGGCCTCCACTTACCTGTCTACTGCTGCCCGTGTTCCCCTGGAACCAATTTTAAATTGCCTACAGGCAGCCCAATTTATTATGTTAGGGCTTCGAAGCCTGTCTGCGGTCCCTCCTTCCACTAGGCCTCCACTGACCTGTCTACTGCTGCCCGTGTTCCCCTGGAACCAATTTTAAACTGCCTACAGGCAGCCCAATTTATTATGTTAGAGCTTCGAAGCCTGTCTGCGGTCCCTCCTTCCACTAGGCCTACACTGACCTGTCTACTGCTGCCCGTGTACCCCTTGAACCAACATCATAAAATAAAAAAAAAAGTATTTTGCTTATAAATAAGAAAATACTGGTGAGATATCAAATGCAGACATTTTAACATTAAAAACAAACACACAACTAAAATCTGGTACAGTACTAAAAATGGCCACCAGCTACAATTACTTTATCCTGCAAGTATTTAACTGAAAGGTTTTTTAAATTGAAAACACAGATATGGCATCCACCGAGTGTTGTCCTGTCGCGTCTTCTTTATATTATTGCCGAGAAGATGCAAAACAATGAAAATAATAAAATCATTAATTACCAAAATAATAGAGAAAGTCAACACCACATTGCAAATAAACATTCATTCCAAATAAAGAAGCAGGGCGCGTCCGAGGGTGAGTATATACCTAATAAGAATATAATCACCCTCGGACGCGCAATGCTTATTTCCAACAGCCTTCCTTCCTAAGAATCAGCCCTTCCGTGGTGTAGAGAGACGTTGTGTTACACTCCAAGGTGTTCCCCAGGTTGCCTTTCCTGAGCTTCGATCTTCCGGCTCTCGTTTAGTAGTTGTTGGAAACTACGCTGCATTAGGCCTTCAAATTGGGTATGGGGTGTAGAGAGATGGTGTGTTCCACTCCAAGGTGTTCCCCAGGTTGCCTTTCCTGAGCTTCGATCTTCCGGCTCTCGTTTAGTAGTTCTTGGAAACTACACTGCATTAGGCCTTCAAATTGGGTATGGGGTGTAGAGAGAGGGTGTGTTACACTCCAAGGTGTTCCCCAGGTTGCCTTTCCTGAGCTTCGATCTTCATGCTCTCGTTTAGTAGTTGTCGGAAACTACGCTGCATTAGGCCTACAAATTGGGTATGGGGTGTAGAGAGAGGGTTTGTTACACTCCAAGGTGTTCCCCAGGTTGCCTTTCCTGAGCTTCGATCTTCCGGCTCTCGTTTAGTAGTTGTTGGAAACTACGCTGCATTAGGCCTTCAAATTGGGTATGGGGTGTAGAGAGAGGGTGTGTTACACTCCAAGGTGTTCCCCAGGTTGCCTTTCCTGAGCTTCGATCTTCCGGCTCTCGTTTAGTAGTTCTTGGAAACTACACTGCATTAGGCCTTCAAATTGGGTATGGGGTGTAGAGAGAGGGTGTGTTACACTCCAAGGTGTTCCCCAGGTTGCCTTTCCTGAGCTTCGATCTTCCGGCTCTCGTTTAGTAGTTCTTGGAAACTACACTGCATTAGGCCTACAAATTGGGTATGGGGTGGAGAGAGATGGTGTGTTACACTCCAAGGTGTTCCCCAGGTTTCCTTGCCATTGCTTCGGTCTTCCGACTCTCGTTTAGTAGTTGTAGAAAAGTACACTGCATTAGGCCTACAAAATGGGTATGGGGTGGAGAGAGATGGTGTGTTACACTCCAAGGTGTTCCCCAGGTTGCCTTTCCTGAGCTTCTATCTTCAGGCTCTCATTAAATTGTGGTTAAATGGAACAACTGCATTTGGCGTACTAGTTGGTTTGGGGCCTACTATCGGTGTCTGCCACTCCTTGCTGTTCTCCTGGTTTCCTGTCCTGAAATTCCATTTTCAGGCTCTCGTTAAGTAGTTGTTAATGTTAGACTGCATTTGGCCTACTAGTTGGGTTGGGGCCTACTATCGGTGTCTGCCACTCCTTGCTGTTCTCCTCCACTGAACAAAGCTGTTCCGCCTGTTTACTACGGTTGCCAATTTTGAACTGCATTTCGACTACTTACTGATTTGGCCCTACTCTCTGTGTCAGCCTCTCATTCCAGTTGTCCTCCACTGCAATGCCCCCTGGTTATTCCTGTGTTACCAATTTTGAACTGCATTTAGCCCACTTTATTCTTTGGGCCTATATCTGTGTTTCCACTTCATCGTGCCCATTGCCCAGCCAGTGATAGATGAGTCTGCTGGTACATTGACCCATAACGCAACATTCCCCGTGCATGCTACACAACAACATTGTGACCCTGCTGAAAGTCAGGTTGCTCTTCCCGCATACCATACCACCTTACACGGGGACAAAGAGGAAGGTGCAGATGAAAGTGCAGGTTCCTTCATCAGGTGGGGGGAGGAATACTAGTTGGCGACGTCACTGGCACAGGGCCTCTCATAGTACGCAAAAGTGTTGCTGCCGGTGGGAGGCGCCCCCGCCGTGCAAACACACCGCTGTACTTTGAGGGGCCCTGTGCCAGTGCCAATGCCAACAAGTGGGCCCCCCCTGCTTGCTCAGGATCACAGCACTTGCAAAGTTGAAATACTTACCTCTCCCTGCTCCACTGCCGTGACGTGGTCCAGATTTCCTGGGCCCACTAATTACTTGAACCAGCCCTACCCCACACAACTTTAGCCAAATGACCCCCAATTTCAAATGCCTTCCAATTATTATAAGGTAAATTACGCTTGACAAGCTTCATTAAGAAGAATGGATGGTTATGACATTAAAATGGGCACTCTAGGTGTTTTCCTGGCCCCCACTCACTGCCGACTATGCTGCCCCATTGACTTGCATTGGGTTTCGTGTTTCGGTCGATCCCGACTTTTCGCCATAATCGGCCGATTTCACTCGACCCGACTTTTGAGATAGTCGGGTTTCGCGAAACCCGGCTCGACTCTAAAAAGGTCAAGGTCACTCAACTCTATTCACCAGACTTGTCAGTTTTAAGAGATCTATGTAATAATAATGGATGCTATTTTTACTATCAAATCTGGGGATAGATTCACTTTTATGTGGCAATGTTTATAGAAAAGTTCAAATAAAGGACTGGGGATTGAGCTGCACTTAACACCTTCACGACCTTAGATGTATCCATTCATCCAGGTTGGGATGTACTTTCTGACCTTGGATGTATGAAACGTCCTGGAAATTTTGTTCTCCGTTTAGTGTTCAGTCGACATGGCAGCTGATACCCGGCACTCTCTGCCAGGAACAGTGTTCGCACAGCTCCCGGCAGTTTAACCCCCTAAATGCTGCAATCGATATCAATCACAACATTTAGAAGGCAGGGAGAAGGAGGGGGGCCATCTACCCTCTGATCAGCGCCCCCGTAACGTAATTGCAAGGGGCCAAATGTTACCATGGTGACTCACTGGTGTCACTGATAGCAGCAAGAGCAGATGACACTAATGAGATTATTCACCAGCCAGCGCCTGTGCACAGTAAAAAAAGATGTCAGTGTGATGTATAATTAGTGCAGTGCATGTGTATTTTATTGTACATGTATTTACCTAATAAATAAAAGACAAAAATGGCGTGGAGTCCCCCTTATTCTACATTTCCAGCTGAGGGAAAGCAGACAGATGGGAGCTGGTGTTATTATTCTGGGAAGGGGGCAATAAACATGGAGCTTTCCAGGCTATTAATATCACAGCTGTCTGCATAGCCTTTACTGATCAATAACCCCTTCCAGACATGCACCATACATATACTGCTCTGCGGGAGCTGCATTCTCGCAAACAGAAGTACAGGTACGGCGGCGGCAACATCGTTCGGCCTCACGTTGAGCGACGTGGCGATCTGGTGCAGGTGTCAGCTCTGTGTGAGAGCTGACTCCCCGCCGCAATGCCCACAATCAGTGCTAGCACAGATCGCGGGCATTTCACCCCTCCAATGCCACTGTCAGTAGACATAGAGGAGAATCGCGTAGGGAATGAGTTCCCTGCACTTCCATCAAGACAGCGTGATGGGATCACGTTGTCCTGATGGTCTCCATGGAGTCCTCAGAGCTGCAAGATGACCGTGGGGTCTTCAGGGAAGGTAGCTTCGCAGTACCTGCAGAGAGCAGGACCTGAGACGTCCCTTTCCCTGCCTTTCAGATGCTGGTCTGTTGCACTGCAGTGCAGATGCATTGCATACCATTAGATCAGCAATCTGATGATATACAGTAATGTCCCATACTGGGACAATGTAAAAAAAAAAAAAAGTCCCATTGACCTTGCAGGTGGTGGTAATCATCTCTACTTGCCCATAAATTGTAGGTTTAGCCCAGAGTGACATGTTCGTCCTAAGTTGTAGGCTGGTGGCCCAAGAGTGGCATGTACAGTAGAGTAGGACCCATCAGAGGGAGATCACCTTGCCGTGGTTGATGGGCACACATGAATTGGCCAATTTATGCGCTAAGAATCTTCATTTTATCTATAACTGTAAGTTTTATGAAAAAAAAAATTTTTAAAAATTTTTTATGAAAAAATATTTTTGAGTAGTATGATTCATATCGAATATTTGTCTGTGTTTTCACATGGCCTAGATTCATATACATGTGCTGCTGTGTTTCTTTATATCTATATATCTATATATATATATATATATATATATATATATACACTATATATATTAAAAAGTATAAAAATATTTTTTTTTAATTCCCAAATAAAGAAAAAAAATATATATATTTTTCCAATAAATAAATGTATTTATGAAATAAAAAAAATAAACAATAAAAGTACACATATTTGGTATTGTCACATCCGTAACGACCCGCTCTATAAAACTGTCCCACTAGTTAACCCCTTCAGTGAACACCATAAAAAAATTAAATAAAAATTGAGGCAAAAAACAATGCTTTATCATACCGCTGAACAAAAAGTGCAATAAAATGTCATCACAAGACAAGTATAAATAAAAATGGTACCACTGAAAACGACATCTTGTCCCGCAAAAAACAAGCCATTAAATAGCTCCATCAGAAGAAAAATAAAAAGTTATAGCTCTCAGAATGAAGCGATGCAAAAATAATATTTTTTCTATAAAAGTTTTTATTCTGTAAAAGCAAAAAAAAAAAATATATAAATTGGGTATCACTTTAATTGTAGTGACCCGAAGATCAAAGCTGCCTTACCATTTTTACCACACGCAAAACGGTATATATATATAAAAAAGCAATTCCTTAATTGCTGGTTTTTGTTCATTCTGTCTCCCAAAAATCAGAATAGAAAGCGATCAAAAAAGTCATGTGCCCGAAAATGGTACCAAAAAAATGTCAGCTCGTCCCACAAAAAAACAAGCCATAACTTGACACTGTTGGCTGAAATATGGACAAATGTGGTGATGCAGAAAGTAGTTTTCACAATAAAAAACGTGTTTTAGTGTGTGACAGCAGCCAAACATAAAAACCCAATATAAATCTGGTATCGCTGCATATTTACACTGTGCTCTGCGCTGAGCGCTTACGCCGGGGTTTCCGTGTAAATCTTTGAAATATGTGATTCAAATGGAAACTCGGTGGAAGATTCCCTATAATGACGCAGATGGAGGCACTGTGGATGCCATAGGACCTGTGATGGCTGTGTCCATCTTTTTAAAATTGCAGTTGGCCACAGGTTTGGGCACTTCTGAAAAGGAGGACACCGCTGAACAGAGGCCAGACGGAGTCCAGAATAACTCTGCTGCCTCATTATAGTGAATGGATCTATAGAGGGTTTCATCTGTTATGTCACTCGGAAATCCCGATGTAAGTGCTCAGCATAGAGCGCTGAATAAATGTGATCAAAATTTTATGTAAAATGTTCCCAATAAAAGCTACAGGAAAGATATATATCTTAGTATCGTGTTAGCCAGTAGATAGAAAAATATTTAGAGTTGAGAGTCCTCAGTGGTTGATACCTTTTAGGCCGGCTTCACACTTGCGAGTTTTACGGACGTAAGAGCGCAGAAACTACGTCCGTAAAACTCGCAAAAAATACGGCACAATTATTCTCTATGCCTCTGCTCCTATCTGCCGTATTTTACTGATCAGTATTATACGGCTTTCTACGGCCGTACAAAATCGCAGCATGCTGCGTTTGTCACCGTACTGCGCAAGAAATACGCCAATGAAAGTCTATGGAAGCGTGAAAAATACGGATTACACACGGACAAGCAGTGTGACTTGCGAGAAATACGCAGCGCTGTTAGAGAGAAAAGCCGGCAATTCAGTGCGGTGTACAGAAATATCACACTGACAGCTTACAGTAGAATAGGTAGAATAAATGTGTACACATAGAATAGGTATATATATATATATATATATATATATATGTCAGTGAGACACATATATGTATATATATTAATATTTTTTCCAGCGCTATACAGCTTGAAAGCCGGTAATTCAATTACCGGCTTTTTCTTTCTCCTTCCTAAAACCCGACATGATTTGAGACATGGTTTACATACAGTAAACCATGTCTTCTCTCCATTTTTTTTGCAGATTCCACACTACTAATGTCAGTAGAGTGTATCTGCAAAATTTGGCCGTTCTAGCTCTTAAAATAAAGGGTTAAATGGCGGAAAAAATTGGCGTGGGCTCCCGCGCAATTTTCTCCGCCAGAGTAGTAAAGCCAGTGACTGAGGGCAGATATTAATAGCCTGGAGAGGGTCCATGGTTATTGACCCCCCCCTGGCTAAAAATATCTGCCCCCAGCCACCCCAGAAAAGGCACATCTGGAAGATGCGCCTATTCTGGCACTTGGCCACTCTCTTCCCATTCCCGTGTAGCGGTGGGATATGGGGTAATGAAGGGTTAATGCCACCTTGCTATTGTAAGGTGACATTAAGCCTAATTAATAATGGAGAGGCGTCAATTTTGACACCTATCCATTATTAATCCAATTGTAGTAAAGGGTTAAATAAAAGACAAACACAATATTTAAAATTATTTTAATGAAATAAAAACAATGGTTGTTGGAGTATTTTATTCTACGCCCAATCCAGTCACTGAAGACCCTCGTTCTGTGAAAGAAAAAAACATAATAAACCAACAATATACTTACCCTCCGCAGATCTGTAACGTCCAACGATGTAAATCCTTCTGAAGGGGTTAAAACAGTTTGCAGCAAGGAGCTTTGCTAATGCAATGCTACTCCTCGCTGCAAAACCCCGGGGAATGAGTCTAAATATAGATCAATGAGCTATATTTAGCTTCATTTGCGGTGAGGCGCCCTCTGCTGGCTGTTCATAGATCGTGGGAACTTACCTAGAAAGCTCCCAGGCTTTCTGGCGACTGGCGAAGAGCGGACGCGTCCAAGTAACGATTAGCCAGATGGACGATCCTGGCTGCTGCATTAAGGATGGACTGGAGAAGGGAAAGTCGAGTGAGGGGGAGGCCAATTAATAGAGCATTGCAGTTGTCCAGGCGGGAGTGGATCAGGGCAACAGTGAGGGTTTTTGTTGTTTCCATGGTGAGAAAAGGGCGGTTTCTAGAGAT
The DNA here is from genome assembly GCF_032444005.1 of Ranitomeya imitator. Classification (NCBI taxonomy): domain Eukaryota; kingdom Metazoa; phylum Chordata; class Amphibia; order Anura; family Dendrobatidae; genus Ranitomeya; species Ranitomeya imitator. The sequence continues at coordinate 524,085,001 of NC_091284.1, forward strand.
GTTCTTTAGGTGTAAGCGGCACACGCGGGCAAGACATTGTATATGGGAGGTGAAGGAGAGATCAGAGTCAAACATAACACCCAGACAGCGTGCCTGCTGCCAGGGCATTATTATGGTGCCACCCACGGAGAGGGAAATGTAAGATTTAGGGAGGTTAGTAGACGGCGGGAGCAGAAGAAGTTCAGTTTTGGAGAGATTGAGTTTCAGATAGAGAGCAGACATGATGTTGGAGACTGCAGACAGACAGTCAGTGGCGTTCTGTAGTACAGCGGGGGTAAGGTCAGGGGCTGACATATATAGTTGTGTGTCATCAGCATAAAGATGGTTCTGAAAGCCAAATCTGCTGATGCTCTGTCCAATTTGGGCTGTGCAGAGGGAGAAGAGAAGGGGGCCATGGACTGAGCCCCAAGGTACCCCAACAGTGAGAGGAAGAGGAGATGAAGTGGAGCCAGACAACAGAACACTGAAGGAGTGATCAGAAAGATAGGAGGAGAACCAGGAGAGAGCAGTGTCCTTAATGCCTAGTTACTGGAGGCTAGAGAGTAGAAGAGGGTGGTCAACAGTGTCGAAAGCTGCAGAAAGGTCGAGAAGAATGAGCAGAGAGTGGTTACCGTTACACTTTGCTGTCAAAAGGTCATTGATCACTTTGATGAGTGCAGATTCTGTCAAATGTAGGGGGCGGAAACTGGACGGTGAAGGGTCTAGGAGGGTGTGAGTGGAGAGATAACGGGTAAGGTGGGAGTAGATCAGGCGCTCCAAGAGTTTAGAGATGAAGGGGAGATTGGAGACCGGCCTGTAGCTGTTTGTGCAGGATGGGTCGAGGGTGGGTTTCTTTAGTAATGGAGTAATGAGAGAGTGTTTAAAGGAAGAGGGGAAAATGCCAGAGGAGAGGGAGAGATTTAAGATTGTAGTTAGGTGAGTTGTGACGACTGGAGAAAGAGAGTGGAGGAGGTGTGAGGGAATGGGGTCGGTGGTGCATGTAGTCGGACGAGAAGAGGAGAGGAGCTTGGAGACTTATTCTTCTGTGATGGGATCGAATGTGGAGAGTGAGCCAGGGGAGAGGCAGGGAGGGATGGGAGTCACTGCACTTGTTGTCTGGGAGAGGATTTCCTGATGGATATTGTCTATTTTCTCTATAAAGTGGGAGGCTAGGTCATCAGCACAAATGTCTGTGATAGGGGCTTGTGCTTTTGGCCTGAGGAGGGAGTGAAAGGTGTCAAAAAGTTTCTTGGGGTTGTTGGATAGTGAGGAGATCAGGGTGGTGAAGTAGGTCTGTTTGGCGAGGTGAAGGGCAGAGTTATAGGTCCTTAACATTAATTTGAAGTGTTTGAAGTCTTCTGGTGTGCGTGTTTTCCTCCATAAGTGTTCAGCACACTTAGAGCATCGCTGGAGAAATCGGGTTTGCGATGTGAGCCAGGGCTGTTTCACTCTGTGTTTGGAGGTTCTAAGGGTGAGGGAAGCTACTTGGTCAAGGGTGCTTCTAAGAATGTCCTTGAAGTGATGCACAACCAGATCAGGACAGGAAAAGAAGAGATTGGGGACAATGATGAGTGTAGGGAGTCTAAAAGTGCGTGAGGATTAATAGCATGTAGATTTCTGAATGTGTGGTAGGTAGGAGTGTGCTGGGGTGAGCGAGGATTTGTGAGCATGAAGGAGAGAATGTTGTGGTCAGAGAGGCAAAGCGGTGAGTTATGTAGGTAGGAGATTGAACAGAGCTGGTGGACCAGGGTTGGGGAAGATGTCCCTTGAAATCAGTAGGAGTAGGAAGATAAAGAGCAAATAGTTTTTGGAATTGTATGAAGTTTTTTTGTGCAGTGTGTTTGGGCAAGATGGACTGAGGTTTTTCAGGAAGGTGAGAAGTGCATGGGAGCTGTACATGGGAGAGGGAAGGAGAGAGGAGCTGATGTGTATGAGTTATGATGGAGGGGGGATTGGGCCGTGATTGTGGATTGCAAGGGAGCATAGGAGGATAGGAATAAAGCACATGGATAGAAGGGAGTGCAGAGTGTTGGTTACCTGACTCCTGCCCTGACTAACTGCCTTGGAATAACTGCTGTATCACGACGCTTAGCTTCGTGACGCTTTGCTTCTGGGATGCTGTAAAACGCCCATGGAGTCAAAATTGTCACTACACTTGTGGATAAATTCCCAAAGGGTTATTATTTCCAAAATGAGGTCCCTTGTGGGGGGATTTTGGTTTTATAGCACTTAGGGACCCTTTATATGTAATCCGCAAACTATTCTAGGAAAGTCTGCATTCCAGGAGCTAAATGGCCTTTCTCCCGAGTATTTCCGTATGGCTAAGTAGTACTGTACAGCCACTTATGTGGGTATTGCCATGTTCAGCAGAAATTGTGAGATAAATTTTGGTGCCATTTTTACCCATTTCCTACTATGAAAATGTAAAACTTTGGGTAACACAAAATCTTGGTGGTAAAAATGTAAATTATTTTTTTTTTACTGTGATTTATTTTCATGGCTTAGCATTATAAACTTCTGTGAAGCACAAGTGGGTTCAAGGTGCTCAACACACATCTAGATAAGTTCCCAAAGGGGTCTAGATTCCAAAATGGTGTCACTGTGGCATAAATGTATAGAACAAAGAATCTCTTAAAATGATTGTCTGATATTATAAAAGGTTTGTTTGTTTGTTTTCCCAAGAAATAGCACCTCTGTTGTCCTTGGGCTGTATATAGTCTAAAACTCAAATTTATATATTAGCATTGTTAGTACTTTTTATTTTAGATTACTTAAGACCTCATGAATGGTAAAAATAAACCCAATTTCTCTCATTATGAAATCATTGTCATACTGAAGCTTTTTGTAGGTGGTGATGAATGTCAGAGAGCCAGGTCTTGTGGTTTATAAAATACAGTGAAGAAAACGGCTACATTCACACACTATAGAACACTAGTGAAGTTAAAAAGAAAAAAACAAATAAAAAGTTGAACAATATTAACCCCTTCACCCCAAAGCCTGTTTTCACCTAAGTGACAGGGCCAATTTTTACAATTCTGACCACTGTCACTTTATGAGGTCATAACTCTGAAACGCTTCAACGGATCCTGGTGATTCTGACATTGTTTTCTCGTGACATATTGTACTTCATGATAGTGGTAAAACTTCTTCGATATGACTTGCATTTATTTGTGAAAAAAACTAAAATTTGTCAGAAATTATGAAAATTTAGCAATTTTCAAACTCTTAGTTTATATGCCCTTAAATTAGAGAGTTATATCACATAATATAGTTAATAAACAACATTTCCCACATGTCTGCTTTACATCAGCACAATTTTGGAAACATAATTTTTTTTGTTAGGACGTTATAAGGGTTAAAAGTTGACCAGCGATTTCTCATTTTTGCAACAAAATTTGCAAAACCATTTTTTTACGGACCACCTCACACTTGAAGTGACTTTGAGGGGTCTATATGACAGAAAATGCCCAAAAGTGACACCATTCTAAAAACTGCACCCCTCAAGGTACTCAAAACCACATTCAAAAAGTTAATTAACCCTTCAGGTGCTTCACAGGAATTTTTTGAATGTTTAAAAAAATTGAACATTTAACTTTTTTTTCACAAAATTTTTAATTCAGGTCCTATTTGTTTCATTTTACCAAGGGTAACAGGAGAAATTGGACCACAAAAGTCATTGTACAATTTGTCCTGAGTACGCCGATACCCCATATGTGGGGGTAAACCACTGTTTGGGCACATGGCAGAGCTCGGAAGGGAAGGAGCGCCATTTGACTTTTCAATGCAAGATTTGCTGGAATTGAGATCGGAGCCCATGTCACGATTGGAGAGCCCCTGATGTGCCTAAACAGTGGAAACCCCCACAAGTGACACCATTTTGGAAAGTAGACCCCCTAAGGAACTAATCTAGATGTGTGGTGAGCACTTTGAACCTCCAAGTGCTTCACAGAAGTTTATAATGTAGAGCCGTAAAAAAAAATTTATATTAATTTTCACAAAAAATGATCTTTTTGCCCCAAATTTTTTATTTTCCCAAGGGTAAAAGGATAAATTGGACCCCAAAAGTTGTTGTGCAATTTGTCCTGAGTACGTCGATACTTCATATATGGGGATAAACCACTGTTTGAGCGCATGGCAGAGCTCGGAAGGGAAGGAGTGCCATTTGACTTTTCAATGCAAAATTGGCTGGAATTGAGATCGGACGCCATGTCGCATTTGGAGAGCCCCTGACGTGCCTTAACAGTGGAAACCCCCCACAAGTGACCCCATTTTGGAAAGAAGACCCCCTAAGGAACTTATCTAGATGTGTGGTGAGCACTTTTAACCCCCAATTGTTTCACTAAAGTTTAGAATGTAGCATTGTGAAAATTAAAAAATCATTTTTTCTTTCCACAAAATGATGTTTTAGCCCGCAATTTTTTTTTTCCCAAGGGTAACAGGAGAAATTGGACCACAAATGTTATTGTCCAATTTGTCCTGAGTACGCTGATACCCCACATGTGGGGGGGAACCACCGTTTGAGTGCACGGCAGAGCTCGGAAGGGAAGGAGCACCGTTTGAAATGCAGACTTAGATGGAATGGACTGCAGGTGTCATGTTGCATTTGCAGAGCCCCTGATGTACCTAAACAGTAGAAACCCACCACAAGTGACCCCATATTGGAAACTAGACCCCCCAAGGAACTTATCTAGATGTGTTGTGAGAGCTTTGAACCAACAAGTGTTTCACTACAGTTTATAATGCAGAGCCGTGAAAATAAAAAATATTTTTTTTCCCACGAAAATGATATTTTATCCCCTATGTTTTTATTTTCCCAAGGGTAACAGGACAAATTGGACCCCAAAAGTTGTTGTCCAACTTGTCCTGAGAACGCTGATATCCCATATGTTGGGGGGAACCACTGTTTGGGTGCACGGCAGAGCTCGGAAGGGAAGGAGCGCCATTTGAAATGCAGACTTAGATGGATTGGTCTGCAGGCGTCATGTTGCATTTGCAGAGCCCCTGATGTACCTAAACAGTAGAAACCCACCACAAGTGACCCCATATTGGAAACTATACCCCCCAAGGAACTTATCTAGATGTGTTGTGAGAGCTTTGAACCAACAAGCGTTTCACTACAGTTTATAACGCAGAGCCGTGAAAATAAAAAATATTTTTTTTTCCACAAAAATGATATTTTATCCCCTATGTTTTTATTTTCCCAAGGGTAACAGGAAAAATTGGACCCCAAAAGTTGTTGTCCAACTTGTCCTGAGAACGCTGATACCCCATATGTTGGGGGGAACCACTGTTTGGGCACACAGGAGAACTTGGAAGGGAAGGAGCCCTGTTTTCCTTTTTCAAAGCAGAATTGGCTGGAATTGAGATCGGACGCCATGTTGCGTTTGGAGAGCCCCTGATGTGCCTAAACAGTGGAAACCCCCAATTATAACTGAAACCCTAACCCCAACCCTAGCCCTAACCCTAACCCTAGCCCTAACCCTAGCCCTAACCCTAGCCCTAACCCTAGCCCTAACCCTAGCCCTAATGGGAAAATGGAAATAAATACATTTTTTTACATTTTATTATTTTTCCCTAACTAAGGGGGTGATGAAGGAGGGTTTGATTTACTTTTATGGCGGGCTTTTTAGCGGATTTTTATGATTGGCAGCCGTCACACACTAAAAGACGCTTTTTATTGCAAAAAATAGTTTTTGCATCACCACATTTTGAGAGCTATAATTTATCCATATTTTGGCCCACAGAGTCATATGAGGTCTTGTTTTTTGCGGGACGAGTTGACGTTTTTATTGGTAACATTTTCGGGCAGATGACATTTTTTGATCGCTTTTTATTCCGATTTTTGGGAGGCGGAATGAACAAAAACCAGCTATTCATGAAATTCTTTTAGGGGGGGCGTTTATACCGTTCCACGTGTGGTAAAATGGATAAAGCAGTTTTATTCTTCGGGTCAGTATGATTACAGCGATACCTCATTTATGTAATTTTTTTATGTTTTGGCGCTTTTACACAATAAAAACTATTTTATATAAAAAATAATTGTTTTTGCATCGCATTATTCTGAGAGCTATAACTTTTTTATTTGTCTGCTGATGATGCTGTATGGTGGCTTTTTTTTTGCGGGACAAGATGACGTTTTCAGCGGTACCATGGTTATTTATATCCGTTGTTTTGATCGCGTGTTATTCCACTTTTTGTTCGCCTGTATGATAATAAAGCGTTGTTTTTTGCCTTGTTTTTTTTTTTTTTTTTTTTTGCGGTGTTCACTGAAGGGGTTAACTAGTGGGATAGTTTTATAGAGCGGCTCGTTACGGACGCGGCGATACCAAATATGTGTACATTTATTGTTTTTTTTTTTTTTACATAAATAAATGGATTTATTGGGAAATGTTTTTTTTTTTTATTTGGGGATTTTTTTTAATTTTTTTTTACACATTCTATTTTTTTTTTTTTTACTTTCTAACATTGTCCCAGGGTGGGACATCTCTGTATTAGATCAGATCGTTGATCTGACACTGTGCATAGCACACTGTCAGATCAACGATCTGACAGGCAGCTTAGCTGGCTTTCCAGCGCCTGCTCTTAGCAGGCGCCGGCTAGCCAGGTCACTTCATGACCCGGAAGGAGTCCGGCGGCCATCTTGGATCCGGGGACTCCTTCCGGGTCACCGGAGCAACGCGATCTCATTGCGTTGCTCCGGTGGGAGAGCGCAGGGAGCCCCCGTCCCTGCGCGATCCCCCTCTATGCCGCTGTCACTACTGACAACGGCATCAGAGGGGTTAAATGCCCGCGATCGGCGATAGCGCCGATCGTGGGCATTGCTGCGGGGTGTCAGCTGTCATATACAGCTGACACCCGCACCCGATCACCGCGGCGCTCAGCGCGAGACCGCGGTGATCGCTGCGCCGTACTAGTACTGCTGCTGGCACTAATGCAGTGCCGGCAGCGCAGTACTAGTACGGCGCATGTCACGAAGGGGTTAAAGCACTAGTCTGGATAAACTGCAATTCTCCTGTATCCGGGATAAACTATTTTCTTTTAGGACAAATTGAGCATTTACGTTTTTTTTGTTTTGTTTTGCAAATAGCTAGGGCACATAGTTAACAAATAGCAACAATTCAAGAAGAAAATAAAGCCATATAATGACCCCAGCTTTACTGGCGCACTGTTATTTCTTCATGTTTTTTATTTACCAGTGTGAATAATGTTGCCTAATACTGCTGTGCTGGTCAGTATAAACCATGGCAGAAAGAAGAAAAGTACCGTAGGTGAAATACTGTTTTATTTCTAAACAACTACACGTCAGTACTGACATTTTAAAAGCCTTTTATTCCAAAGTACTTTAAAAATGTGTAATATTGGAGAAAGGCAAGTAGGATTTGGCTGTTTGTAAGGGCAAGAATCAAAACTTGATAGTAATGTGGACACGACGCTTATTTTCAATGCATTTTAGCTATGTGCTGTCACTCAATCACACAATTTGCTGTCAGAATAGTGGCATACATGGTTTCCCCTTTTTTAGTTACCTATATTGGTTGAATAGAGGTACAGGTTCTTCAAGTTCAGCCTCTCTCGATCTTGAGCATCACTTCATCTGTGGCCAGGGCCGATTCCAGGTTTTTGTGGGCCCCTGGCGAAAGAGTCTCAGTAGGCCCCTTTAACACATACTACAATTCATGATGCACAGATACGGCAGAGAAATATAGGTATAGTACAATGCCAAAGATTTTACTTTTTACATTACATGAGTGATATCTATTGTAAATTCTACAATAGCTCAGAAACCAGACAGTATAGTCCTCCATACAGTATTATGGGCACCACATAGTGCTTCATACAGAATAATGAGCCCCATATATTGCTCCATAAAGTATTATAGGCACCACATAGCGCTCCATACAGAATAATGGGCCCCATAAATTGTTCCATACAGTGTTATGGGCACCACATAATTCTTCATACAGAATAATGAGCCCAATATATTGCTCCATACAGTATTATGGACACCACATAGTGCTCCATAGAGAATAATGATCCCCATATATTGCTCCATACAGTATTATCGGCACCAAACAGTGCTCCATACAGAATAATGAGCCCCATATATTGTTCCATACAGTATTATGGGTGCCACATAGTGCTCCATATAGAATTATGAGCCTTATATATTGCTCCATATATAACGGGCCCCATAATTCTCCATATATAATGGGCCCCATATGATGCTCCATATATAGTGGGTCCCATATGATGATCCGTATATAATGGGCCACATATCATGCTCCAGTGTATGATGGGCCCATATAATGCTCCATATATAATGTACTCCTTATGATGCTCCATATATAATGGGCCCCATATGATGCTTCATATATAATGGGCCCCGTATGATGCTCCAGTATATGATGGGGTCTTTATATGATGCTGCAGTGTATGATGAGACCATAAAATGCTCAATATATAATGGGCCCTATATATGATGCTCCAGTGAATGATGGTCCTCATATATAGCTTGAAACATAAAATAATAAAATTAATCCCTTTCTGCCATCGGACGGAATAGTATATCCAATGGCAGATCCCCTGCTTTGATGCGGGCTCCGGCGGTGAGCCCGCATCAAAGCCAGGACAAAAATTAGGCCCTCACCCAACCCAAGATCCTGAAAATGGAGATGCTGCGAGTCTCGGAAAATTATTATTATCATTTTTTTTAAAACAAATTTTGGAATTTTTTTTCACCACTTAGATAAAAAAGAACCTAGACATGTTTGATGTCTAGGAACTCATAATGACGTGGAAAATCATAATTTTATCATTTAGTGAACGTAGCAAAAAAGCAAAACAAAAAAACAAGTGGGATTGCACTTTTTTTGCAATTTCACCGCACATGGAATTTTTTTCCCGTTTTCTCATACACAACATGGTAAAACTAATGGTGCTGTTCAAAAGTATAACTTGTCCCACAAGAAATAAGCCCTCACATGGCCATATTGAAGGGAGCGAGAAACAAAAACGCAAAACCAAAAAAAGCTCTGGGGGTTAAGGGGTTAAATACTCACTTCTCCTTGCTGGCCGCTGCTCTGCACTGGACTCCTCAGCGTCGGCGTCTTCTGTCTCTCTGCACTGTGACTGTTCAGGCAGAGGGTGCACAGACGTGATGTCATCACACCCTTTGACCTGAACATCACAGTCAGAAGAGATGGCAGACGCCGCAGCGGTAGAGCTGGGAAAGGTAAGTATCACAAGTACCGGGCCCCCATAGTGCACCAGTGTCCCCGATGGCGAGTGGCTTCCTCTGTTCAGGGCCCCGGAACTTTCCTGGATGCACTGGGTGCTGATGCCAGCCCTGCTTGTGGTAGGGAATTCCACAGTTTGACTACTCTAATTGTAAAGAGCCCCTTCCTATTGAGACGTCCAAGCCTATGTTCCCAAAGTATTGTGAATTTACTGCTGAGATTTGCTGTAGGTGTCTGCACCAAAATGTGCAATAGTAATCTTCTCTCAGGCCACATGCACACATTGAGTATTTGGAGAGTTTTTACCTCACTATCTGTAAGCCAAAACTGGGAGTGGGTGATTAATACAGAAGTGGTGACATGTTTCTATTATAATTTTCCACTGATTTTATCCCTCTCCTGATTTTGGCTTCCAAATACTGAGGTAAAAAACTCACCAAATACTGAACATGTGCGCATCATCTTATAGATGCATTTTTGTTGTGTTTGTGCTTACCTTGACCAATTTTTTTAATTTATCACCCACTCCTGGTTTTGGCTTACAAATACTGATGTAAAATACTGACCAAATACTGCTGGTGTGACGGCAAACAAAATCTTCATGACAGTATAAATATACATACGGGTGGCCTCAGGCCTAAATAACCCAGTCACCACATGCACTAGCCATAGAACCACTCCCAGCAATATTTTAAACAAGAAAGAAATGGAGTACATGTCCACCAACAAGTAAAATCACAATAATTTTTAATTATTAGAATCATACATATAAGGCACCGAAACAGAAATATAACAAAGTCATATCAAGACAAGAGCTCTTAGAATGAGGACTCAGGTGTCGCAAGCCACGTGCATACAGACAACGCAATAAGGCAAGGAAGAGTCAGACCTAATAAAGTACCAGTGCTTCAAGTATAATCTACATTATCCTAACAGTAATAGAGAAAGCCATGTACATTTGTCAAAGTGACATGTAGTAACACGTAATGTTAAATACATTATCCCATGGCTCCCAATCTAGGTGTGTGTATAGTTAGTACCTCTTACCCATAGCTGCAGTGTCTGCCGCAAGTGTACCCCTACGTGCGTTTCACGTGGGCTTCGTCAGGGGGCTGTGATGGCGTAATCTGTGCCTGCACCCATTATATATATGGGCCTCCCCTTACAGCTGTAGAAAATCTCCGTAATCGGCGCATGTTCAATGTAAACAGGAGCCGGAAATCGCATCAGCCACAAGCGCCAAGATGGTTTGGCGGGTCATCCGGATTCCCCAGATGACATCACTTAACCCGTACACATCATCAAGCAGAGCCCAAGCGGACGCGCCGGTCTTCCCGTGCAGAGGACATGCACACAGGAGATCTCTAGTGCCCGGACACTGCCTGGATTGAAAAAGACGACCTTCCCAGCGCTACATAACAGACTACATTACTACATTCTCATCTTGTGCATCGATCACAAATGTGATATAGATATCAAGTTCGAACAAAGTGATTATCACATAAATAATAAATAACTTTGTGCAAAAGACATGCGCACAGGAGATATCTAGTGCCCAGATACCATCTGGAAATAAAAAGACCACCTTCCCAGAGCTATATATCAAACTACTTTACTACACTCTCTTCTTGTGCATCAATCACAAATGTGATATAGATATCAAGTGCAAAACGAAGTGGTTATCACACAAATAATTAATAACACTGTGTACCATACACTACAAAATACAGGAATAAAAAATATATAATAGAAATACATCAATAATTAGAGTGCAAAAAAGATCAAATATACATATCAATAAAATACATCAAAAAGTATCAAAAAAGTGCAAAGTGCAAGAAACCTAAGCTAATAATGAATAACTAACATATTAATCCTACAGATACTGACATAATAAATAGATACTGGTATAATAAATAGCATGGAGTCATCTTGATAGAAATATTCATCCAGGTTCGATTAGAAGACTTTTTTCTTCCGGGGAGTCCATAATGGAGAATACTTAGACATGTTATTGATATGAAACGAATTACTAAAATACAAATGGACACAAAACACACATTAACAATCCAGAATTATAAAAAGGAGGAAAAACGTAATTGCTCGTTTAAACCCGCCAGGGCTAGCGTATCCAGGACCATAATCCACCGACACTCTCTTTGTGTAAGGAGTTGTACAGCATCACCACCCCTCACACCCATATGGATTCGGTCTATCCCATAAATCCTAAGACTGGCCGGATTGCAATTACCGTATGTCTCAATTTAAAATGTCTGGGCAATGACTTAAGACCTTCCACATCCTCCATATCACGGGCGTCCCCAATGTCTCTTACGTGTTCACGTGTATGTACACGAAGCTCCAGTGAAGTCAATCCTATATACCAATCAATTTTCAACTACACTTAGCGCAGTACACTACATGTGTAGTTGTACACGTGATAAATTCATTGATGTTAAATTTCTTGAGGCCGTCCGATGACATGAACGACGTCGCTCGCACATGGTTCTTTCAGGCGAGACAACTCTGACATGGAAAGAATCCCTTCCTCCTATTATCACTACCAAACAAAGATGGCGATTTAGTGACATAATGACTCCTGACTAGCATGTCTTTAAGATTCCGGCTTCTGTGGGCAGTCATCAATGGTGCTACTGATAGTCTCCTACAGAGAGTAGAGTCTGTCATTAATATTGGCCAGTGTTTTTGAAGAATCCTCCGCATGGTCTCCCATTGTTGATTGAGCATCGAGATAAAACGTATCCCCCCATCACTAGTCTTTTTCTTATTTTGTGGACAAAGAAGCTCCCTTCTTTCTGATTTCCTCGCTCTTAGGTAACCCCTCTTAATGCTCCGCCCACTGTAGCCCCGATCCCGAAATCTATTCCCAAGGTCCATAGCCTGTTTTTCGAATAATTCATCTGACGTACAAATTCTCTGAGCCCGTAGATATTGGCCCACCGGTATTGCATTGATCGTCGAGTCCAGATGTGCAGAAGATGCATGAAAAAGTGCATTCACCGATGTTTCTTTACGATACATATCAGTGTGAACTAAACCATCACTCTGCACTCTGAGCTCGACGTCCAAAAAGGATACAGTTTTCTGATGATGGTTATAAGTCAGTCTGATGTTGTAGTCATTGCGATTCAACCCCACCATAAAATTATGTAGTTCCTCAATGCCACCCTGCCAAATGAACAGGATGTCGTCTATATACCGGAACCATCCAAGGATCTGGGGATGACATGTGCGCTGCCGTGAAACAAACCCCTCTCCCAGTACCCCAGGAAAAGGTTTGCGTACGATGGCGTACACGCCGCCCCCATTGCGGTACCGCGTGTCTGCAAGAAAAAACAATCCTTGAACGTAAAAAAGTTGTAGGTGAGGATAAATCGCAACAAGTCCAACACCAAACACCAACACCAACACCAAATCTGCATCCAAATTATTTGATTCCAAATAAAACTGCGCGGCCCTAATGCCATCGTCATGACAGATGCTAGTATAGAGTGACTCTACATCTGCCACTACCAAAAACATGTCCGGTTCCAGAGACTGGCCATCCAAATGCCTCAGGACGTCCGTAGTATCCCTGACATAGGAGGGCATAGTTTCAACTTGTGGTTTGAGATAATACTCAATAAATTTACATATAGGATCACATAACCCTCCTATGCCAGAGACAATCTGACTCCTCGGGGGTGATATTGGATCTTTATGGACCTTGGGCAGTAGATAAAAAGTAGGCACCATGGGGCATTTTACAGTTAGACCATCAAGGACTTTCTTGGAAATTATCCCTCTCTCCAGTGCAATCTCCAGCACTACCATTAGAAAACCCTTAAATTAAGCAAGTGGATTAGCTGGCAATTGTTTAAAGGCTTCCTTTTCAGATTTCTCCACAGGCAAAATCACCACGTTCCCCCCTTATCCGCTGGCTTGATGACAACATCATCAAGTTTTTTCAAATCATTCAGCGCATTCTGCTGCTCACGAGTAAGATTATCTCTCTTCCCATTATTCTTAATCTTTTTAAAATCCTCCGCCACCAACCACGTAAATATCTCAGCTTGCGGACAGCATGACAAAGGAGGGAACATGGTGGACCTGGGAGCAATTGGAGGCAATGAAATACCTGTAAGAATAGTCGCAGATTCTCTCTCCAGCTCCTCCAGTGCTTCAAGGGCCTCTTGTTCAGTTACTACTCTCACCCCTGAATCAGACGATCTGGAATGCAGTTTTTTAGGGGTCTGGATGAAGTATTTCAGTGCGAAACGCGCGTCGGTTGTGGTGGGTCCCCAGGAGTACTCCATTGGTAACTATACTTATGCCTATTATGCTATAATCTGTATATTACTATACTTATTACTATTGGTGCTTGTCCGTACATGTGCAAATTGCCTCTTCTGAGAAAAAGAGGACTTAACTCTATAGCGCCACCTGTTGGCGCTATAGAGTTAAGTCCTCTTTTTCTCAGAAGAGGCAATTTGCATATCTAATTTCCCAGAGGAGCATTGCACGGTGAATAAACCTCCTTACCTTGACCAGCCAGACCTTTCGGAATTTGCTTGGTCGTGTCCAAGGGAGCCATCCGGAGTCAGGAAACCCAGCTCCGTAGAGCGATTCCTGCAGAGGAACGTCTCCTGGTCACATTAAGGTACATAATAATTCTAAACAAACACCTGTCATAATTATTATTGTTCTGCCATGTATTATTTGTTTTACCTTTATGTGTTTAGCAAAACCCCATCATAAATCTAATTGTTCAAAATTTGTTTATTTCTTTTTTAAGCAGATTCCTGGCTACCGGGAGAGAGCTTATCATCGCTCCACTTTCAGTACCGGCTTGGAATTTCCACCTTGTCTGGAATAGTTGCGGACACCTGTCGGGCTTTGTGGAACGTTCTCAAGGATGAATTTATCCCCCTACCCACCGTGGAAATGTGGCTGGAAATTGCTGACAAATTCTGGAGAGTGTGTAATTTCCCCAACTGTTTGGGAGCAGTGGATGGAAAGCACATACGGATTACCAAAGCCGGCAGATCTGGATCGGAGTACTTTAACTATAAGAAAAAAATTTCTGTAGTGCTCATGGCAATAGCAGATGTGAACTGTCACTTTATCGCCATGGACATTGGAGCTTTTGGCCGTGGCAATGACTCCCAGACTTTCAAGAACTCGGATAAGAGCTGATGTTTGTATGGCAAAAATTTAAATTTTCCTCTGCCATGACCTCTCCCCAACACTCAAGGCCCACCGATGCCATTTGTTATGGTTGGGGATGAGGCCTTTCTGATGTGTGAAAACCTACTGAATCCATATTCCAGTCGGGACTTGAACCACACTAAAATGATTTTTAACAACAGACTGACCAGGGCCCGAAGAACTGTTGAGTGTACCTTTGGGATTCTTGTCTCAAAATGGTGCATTCTTGGGACAGCCATTAATCTAAAAATGGAAACAGTCGATGAGGTTGTCAAAGCCTGTGTGGTTCTCCACAATTACATAATGGCTAAGAAGCGACCCAACATTGAACTGGATGAACCAGTTGCAAACCCATTGCCAGATTACCAGCACAACCCTCTGCAGTCAACTGTAGAAGTTGCCCACATGCGGGACCAATTTGCTGCCTACTTTGTTTCTGACATCGGACGTGTGGCATGGCAAGATTGTATTGTGTAAAATGTTCTGTTGGGTTTGGGTCTGTACCAGTCATGTTTTAAATGTTCCTAATGTTTGTTGTTAATAAACAACATGTTTTGATACCTGTACAGAGTCTCCTATATCTTTCCTCTCAAAACCACTTATGGTGTCAGTGGTAAGGTAGTTGATGTAATTACATCCTGTTTCTCATCTGCATTATCTATTGAAAGCAGACTGAGGAGAAGATGGAGGTATAATACAAAGCAGATCTATACTCACCAGGTCAGGTGTCAGAAATAATGAGTTCATGATGCACAAAACCCAGCATCATGAATTCACTATTTTTGACACCTGTCCAGGTGAGTACAGATATCCCTTGTATGACTTCCATCGTCTCTTCAGTTTGTGTGAAATAGATTACATAGACTGAAGAGAAAATGGAGGTAAGACAAGGCATATCTATACTCACCATGTATTTTTCAAAAATAGTGAGTTCAGCATGCTGGGTTTTGTGTATCCTGAATTCACTATTTCTGGCAGCTGTTCAGGTGAGTATAGATATGCCTTGTATTACGTCCATTGTCTCTTCAGTCTGGCATGCCAGGGTCCGGCTGCTGCTGCATGCTGCTGGTGGTGGTGGTGAAGGCCATGCCAGGGTCCGGGTGCTGCTGCTGCATGCTGGTGGTGTTAAAAAAGCCATGCCAGGGTCCGTGTGGTGCTGCTGCTGCTGCAGCTGGGACCTGGTGATGGTGGCCGACCTGTCATGGTCCGGTTGCTGCTGCTGCATGCTGGTGGCAGTGGGGGATGTCCAAGCAGGGGCAGCAGTTGGCATGGTGGTGGTTGTGGGCTGTCCAACAGCACTCGGCATGGTGGTGGCACTGTAGTGGTGTCCGGCAGTGCTTGGAATGGTGGTGACCGTACAGTGGTATGCAGCAGAGCTTGGCATTGAGGTCAAGCATGACAGTGTTGGCACAGGTGGAAATGCCACCACTGGCTGCTGCAAATACCGACTCTGCTGCATAGCCTGCATGTAAGCAGCATTGCAGGCTTGCATGACACTGAACTGGAGATCAGGAGTAAGGTGTTCCAACATGCCATTTTCAAGGATGTGCTGGCCTTTGGAGGTCGGCTTTCACTGGGTCAAGGCTTCTGGTGACATCCTGGATAAGTATATTCATGAGATTGAAGCCACTATCCAGTCTGTCTCCCATCGCCTTGAGTCCATCATGAAAGATCGAGCTCAAGGGCAAAAACTCAGACATGAGTGACCTGTCCGAGGCCCTTTGCCGCTGGCGGGAAGAGCCCAAAAAAAGAGGCAGAGGACTGGGACAGGGCAACACCTGATGGACCGGCTTCCTGGTCTCCAGTCTGTGTTGCAGGCCGCCTATCTGCTGCTGCACTGGTGGATGGCTGGGATGGGTCCGTGGCTGTTTGATGAAGGACCACTCCAGAACCAGGGTCAAGAGTGCTGCTCCAAGTGCTATGAAAAGAAAAGAAAAACATTAGTAACAAACATTTACAATAGTAATAGCGCCAACTCCTGTGGAATAGAAAAATAGAGATTAGACAATGCAACACAATCCAATACACCACAAAAATACTTACGTTCTCTGGGCAAGGACAGTCGCAAAAATGCCAAAATGTGGTGATGCTTATATTTTCAGATCCTTGCTCAAGAACCACTGGGAACTCGGCTCTCTTGACGAAAGTCCTTGTTGAAGCGATCCTTCATTGAACGCCAATGTGTTCTGACTTTGAGCACTGTTTAAAAAAAATCGTTACACAATGCACTTTTGGCCAGGATCACACAACTGTGTGTGATGAGAGAAACTCTCAGGAGTTTCTCTCATCACACACAGTTGTGTGATCCCGGCCAAGGTCACTGCTGCATTCAGGGGTGCTGCTACCATGGAGCAAGTTGAGCCCATTGCTTCAGGCGGCAGTCGTCACTGAAAGACAGGGGGCGGCAGAGCGGCAGTCAGAACACCTGGTGCCGACTCTCCATAATCCCTGACATTTGCTGTCACTAGTGCGGTGTGCGCGCCCCTGGTCACAACCCACGGTGTGCAATATCAGCCGGTCATCCCTGCACCCGCAGAGCAGCACACCACATATTGGCTACTCTGTGCAAACAGGACCTGTGATGAGGTCACAGGAGGGGAGGAGTCACAGGTCACATGATCGGGACCTCCATGGATTGCAGGACTCTGCTGTGCTGGTTGCAATGGTATGTGTGTGTATGAGGTGTATGGAGCGATGTGTGTATAAGATGTATGGAGCAGAGCTGAATGTGTACAAGGTGTATGGAGCGGAGCCAAGGTGTTTATGAGGTGTATGGAGCGGAGCCGTGTGTGTACGAGGTGTATGGAGCAGAGCTGAACGTATACGAGGTGCATGGAGCGGAGCTGAATGTGTATGAGGTGTACGGAGCAGAGCTGAATGTGTACGAGGTGTACGGAGCGGAGCCGTGTGTGTATGAGGTGTATGGAGTGGAGCTGAATGTGTACGAGGTGTACGGAGCGGAGCCGTGTGTGTATGAGGTGAATGGAGTGGAGCCGTGTGTGTATGAGGTGTATGGAGCGGAGCGGTGTGTATGAGGTGTATGGAGCAGGGCTTAATGTGTACGAGGTGTATGGAGCGGAGCCGTGTGTGTATGAGGTGTATGGAGCGAAGCCGTGTGTGTATGAGGTGTATGGAGCGGAGCCGTGTGTGTACGAGGTGTATGGAGCGGAGCCGTGTGTGTACGAGGTGTATGGAGCAGAGCCGTGTGTGTACGAGGTGTATGGAGCAGAGCCATGTGTGTACGAGGTGTATGGAGCGGAGCTGAATGTGTACGAGGTGTACGGAGC
The DNA here is from genome assembly GCF_032444005.1 of Ranitomeya imitator. Taxonomy (NCBI): domain Eukaryota; kingdom Metazoa; phylum Chordata; class Amphibia; order Anura; family Dendrobatidae; genus Ranitomeya; species Ranitomeya imitator. The sequence goes on from NC_091284.1 coordinate 524,102,711, forward strand.
GGAGCCGCGTGTGTATGAGGTGTATGGAGCGGAGCCAGGTGTGTATGAGGTGTATGGAGCGGAGCCAGGTGTATATGAGGTGTATGGAGCGGAGCCATGTGTGTATGAGGTGTATGGAGCGGTGTGTGTATGAGGTGTATGGAGTGGAGCTGAATGTGTATGAGGTGTATGGAGTGGAGCCATGTGTGTATGGAGTGGAGCCGTGTGTGTACGAGGTGTATGGAGCAAAGCCGTGTGTGTACGAGGTGTACAGAGCGGAGCCATGTGTGTACGAGGTGTATGGAGCGGAGCCGTGTGTGTATGAGGTGTATGGAGCGGAGCCTTGTGTGTATAAGGTGTATGGAGCGGAGCTGAATGTGGACGAGGTGTACGGAGCGGAGCCGTGTGTGTATTAGGTGAATGGAGCGGATCCGTGTGTGTATGAGGTGTATGGAGCGGAGCGGTGTGTATGAGGTGAATGGAGCAGGGCTTAATGTGTACGAGGTGTATGGAGCGGAGCCGTGTGTGTATGAGGTGTATGGAGCGGAGCCGTGTGTGTACGAGGTGTATGGAGCAGAGCCGTGTGTGTACGAGGTGTATGGAGCAGAGCCATGTGTGTACGAGGTGTATGGAGCAGAGCTGAATGTGTACAAGGTTTACGGAGCGGAGCCGCATGTGTATGAGGTGTACGGAGCGGAGCGAGGAGTGTATGAGGTGTACGGAGCGGAGCTGGGTGTATATGAGGTGTATGGAGCGGAGCCATGTGTGTATGAGGTGTATATAGCAGAGCGGTGTGTGTATGAGGTGTATGGAGTGGAGCTGAATGTGCATGAGGTGTATGAAGCGGAGTCGTGTGTATGGAGTGGAGCCGTGTGTGTACGAGGTGCATGGAGTGGAGCCGTGTGTGTACGAGGTGTATGGAGTGGAGCCGTGTGTGTACGAGGTGTATGGAGCGGAGCCGTGTGTGTATGAGGTGTATGGAGCAGAGCCGTGTGTACGAGGTGTATGGAGCGGAGCCGTGTGTGTATGAGGTGTATGGAGCAGAGCCGTGTGTGTATGAGATGTATGGAGCGGAGCCGTGTGTGTATGAGGTGTATGGAGCGGAGCCGTGTGTGTAGGAGGTGTATGGAGCGAAGCCGTGAGTGTACGAGGTGTATTGGGCAGAGCCGTGTGTGTATGAGGTGTATGGAGCGGAGCGGTGTGTGTATGAGGTGTATGGAGCGGAGCTGAATGTGTATATATGGGCTCTGTATGGAGCACTGTGGTGCCCAGTAGGGTTGAGCGAAACGGGTTGTTCATTTTCATAAGTCGCCGACTTTTGGCAAAGTGGGGTTTCATGAAACCCGACCCGATCCCTGTGTGGGGTCGGCCATGCGGTACGCGACTTTCACGCCAAAGTCGCGTTTCAATGACGCGAAAAGCGCCATTTCTCAGCCAATGAAGGTGGACACAGAGTGTGGGCAATGTGATGACATAGGTCTCAGTCCCCACCATCTTAGAGAAGGGCATTGCAGTGATTTGCTTGCTTTCTGCGGCGTCACAGGGGCTAAAGAGGGGCGTTCCCGCCGACCGCCATCTTACTGCTGCTGATCTGAGCATAGGGAGAGGTTGCTGCCGCTTCGTCAGAAGCAGGGATAGCGTTAGGCAGGGTCCATTAACCCCCAAACCACTTGTGCTGTAGCGATTTCCACTGTCCAACACCACCTTTTGTTTGCAGGGACAGTGGAGGCTACATTTTTTTTTCCTCAGCGCTGTAGCTCATTGGGCTGCCCTAGAAGGCTCCCTGATAGCTGCATTGCTATTTGTACACTGCTGTGCAAACCAACTGCTTTTTTCGAAGCACAAATCCTGTTGCTCCTTCCTTTCTGCACAGCTTTCTTGTTTGTTTGTCCACACTTTTGACTTTTTTGTGCAGCAGTCCACTCCTTGTTATTGCTGCCTGTCATACATTGCTGAGATTACTGCAGGGAGATAGTAATTGTAGGACAGTCCCTTTTTTTTTTTTTTTTGTTTCGTTATATCTCTTCAAGCCACTTTCTGCCACAGAAAATATACTCTTAGGCTGGAGTCACACTAGCGAGTTTTACGGACGTATGAGTGCAGAAAATACGTCCGTAAAACATGCCTAACAAACGTCCCAATTATTCTCTATTCCCCAGCTCCTATCTGCCGTATTTTACTGATCAGTATTATACGGCTTTCTACGGCCGTAGAAAATCGCAGCATGCTGCGTTTGTCACCGTATTGCGCAAAAAAACGCCAATGAAAGTCTATGGAAGCCCCAAAAATACGGATTACACACGGACCAGCAGTGTGACTTGCGAGAAATACACAGCGGTGTTAGAGAGAAAAGCCGGCAATTCAGTGCGGTGTACAGTAAAATCACATTGACAGCTTACAGTAGAATAGGTAGAATAAATGTGTACACATAGATTAGGTATAGGTATATACAGTGGGGCAAAAAAGTATTTAGTCAGTCAGCAATAGTGCAAGTTCCACCACTTAAAAAGATGAGAGGCGTCTGTAATTTACATCATAGGTAGACCTCAACTATGGGAGACAAACTGAGAAAAAAAAATCCAGAAAATCACATTCTCTGTTTTTTTAACATTTTTTTTGCATATTATGGTTGAAAATAAGTATTTGGTCAGAAACAAACAATCAAGATTTCTGGCTCTCACAGACCTGTAACTTCTTCTTTAAGAGTCTCCTCTTTCCTCCACTCATTACCTGTAGTAATGGCACCTGTTTAAACTTGTTATCAGTATAAAAAGACACCTGTGCACACCCTCAAACAGTCTGACTCCAAACTCCACTATGGTGAAGACCAAAGAGCTGTCAAAGGACACCAGAAACAAAATTGTAGCCCTGCACCAGGCTGGGAAGACTGAATCTGCAATAGCCAACCAGCTTGGAGTGAAAAAATCAACAGTGGGAGCAATAATTAGAAAATGGAAGACATACAATACCACTGATAATCTCCCTCGATCTGGGGCTCCACGCAAAATCCCACCCCGTGGGGTTAGAATGATCACAAGAACGGTGAGCAAAAATCCCAGAACCATGCGGGGGGACCTAGTGAATGAACTGCAGAGAGCTGGGACCAATGTAACAAGGCCTACCATAAGTAACACACTACTCCACCATGGACTCAGATCCTGCAGTGCCAGACGTGTCCCACTGCTTAAGCCAGTACATGTCCGGGCCCGTCTGAAGTTTGCTAGAGAGCATTTGGATGATCCAGAGGAGTTTTGGGAGAATGTCCTATGGTCTGATGAAACCAAACTGGAACTGTTTGGTAGAAACACAACTTGTCGTGTTTGGAGGAAAAAGAATACTGAGTTGCATCCATCAAACACCATACCTACTGTAAAGCATGGTGGTGGAAGCATCATGCTTTGGGGCTGTTTCTCTGCAAAGGGTCCAGGACGACTGATCCGGGTACATGAAAGAATGAATGGGGCCATGTATCGTGAGATTTTGAGTGCAAACCTCCTTCCATCAGCAAGGGCATTGAAGATGAAACGTCGCTGGGTCTTTCAACATGACAATGATCACCACCAGGGCAACGAAGGAGTGGCTTCGTAAGAAGCATTTCAAGGTCCTGGAGTGGCCTAGCCAGTCTCCAGATCTCAACCCTATAGAAAACCTTTGGAGGGAGTTGAAAGTCCGTGTTGCCAAGCGAAAAGCCAAAAACATCACTGCTCTAGAGGAGATCTGCATGGAGGAATGGGCCAACATACCAACAACAGGGTGTGGCAACCTTGTGAAGACTTACAGAAAACGTTTGACCTCTGTCATTGCCAACAAAGGATATATTACAAAGTATTGAGGTGAAATTTTGTTTCTGACCAAATACTTATTTTCCACCATAATATGCAAATAAAATGTTAAAAAAACAGACAATGTGATTTTCTGGATTTTTTTTTCTCAGTTTGTCTCCCATAGTTGAGGTCTACCTATGATGTAAATTACAGACGCCTCTCATCTTTTTAAGTGGTGGAACTTGCACTATTGCTGACTGACTAAATACTTTTTTGCCCCACTGTATATATATATATATATGTATATGTCAGTGAGACACATATATGTATATATATTATTACTTCATACAGCGCTAGATAGCTTTAAAGCCGGTAATTCAATTGCCGGCTTTTGCTTTCTCCTTCCTATACCCGACATAATAATAATAATAATAATAATAATCTTTATTTATATAGCGCCAACATATTCCGCAGCGCTTTACAGTTTAACAGTTTCAAACACAAAAGTCATAAGTAACAACGTTAACAATACAATAATTAAAGCAAAATAAGACGACCCTGCTCGTGAGAGCTTACAATCTACAATGAGGTGGGGGAGATACAAAGTACAGGTGTGTATTTACAATGATGTATTTACAATCATGGTCCAGCCATCTTCAGGGGTTGGGGAATAGATGGGGATAGTGAATGGGCTACACACAAACATAACATAACTTTGATTAGTGAACGTGATAGGCCGCTCTGAACAAATGTGTTTTGAGCGAGCGCCTAAAACTATGCAAATTATGGATGGTCCTAATATCTTGGGGTAGAGCATTCCAGAGGATTGGCGCAGCACGGGAGAAGTCTTGGAGTCGGGAGTGTATATATAGTAAACCATGTCATATCACCTTTTTTTTGCATATTCCACACTACTATGTGCAAAATTTGGCCTTTCTACCTATTAAATTAAAGGGTTAAATGGCGGAAAAAATTGGCGTGGGCTCCCGCGCAATTTTCTCCGCCAGAGTAGTAAAGCCAGTGACTGAGGGCAGATATTAACCCTGCTGTTCTGTTCGGTCTGGGGAGACCTATTTTGAACTTTGGTATTTTTTGGGGTGTTCAAGATGCGGTTCTGAAACCTGTGGTTGATTGACTTAAATGAGGATGGGTCGGTCGGCCACGGGTTTCAGAGCCGCATCTTGAATATTTTAAAGAATATTGAAGTTCAAAGTCGGTCATTTTTGACCAACAGAACAGCAGGGTTAATAGCCTGGAGAGGGTCCATGGTTATTGGCCCCCCTGGCTAAAAACATCTGCCCCCAGCCACCCCAGAAAAGGCACATCTGGAAGATGCGCCTATTCTGGCACTTGGCCACTCTCTTGCCATTCCCGTGTAGCGGTGGGATATGGGGTAATGAAGGGTTAATGTCACCTTGCTATTGTAAGGTGACATTAAGCCAAATTAATAATGCAGAGGCGTCAATTATGACACCTATCCATTATTAATCCAATACTAGTAAAGGGTTAAAAAAAACACAAGCACATTATTAAAAATTATTTTAATGAAATAAAAACAAAGGTTGTTGTAATATTTTATTCTACGCTCAATCCAATCACTGAAGACCCTCGATCTGTAACAAAAAAAAATAATAAACCAACAATATAGTTGTAAAAGTGAAGACTGGCGGGCACCACTACAAGGGATCTCCCATCACATGCCACTAGTACATATATAGAAACAGAGAGAAAAAGGAGGCATGTATAAAATGGGGATCACCACAATCTAGATCATACAAATATAACAAGTTTTATTAAAGACAAAAAGCACAAAACACTGCAAAAAACTTTAAAAACACATAAAACAACCATAAACATGGTAAGTACACAGACCCATAATGGGGTCTATAACCCTGGTTCAAAAAACACACCCCACATACAATAACGTGTTCAACACCAGTATAATACACTAAGAGTAGATACACTATGCAGTCCCAGAGGTAAAGATGGTAAAATGTGCAGACCTAAACTTACATGTAAGCGAGGAGTGCCCAGTCCAATGTACCCATACAAGAAATGTAGGCACAAGGGTAACCCCCAGTTAATCCTAAGGATACAGGTCCGGTAACAAAGCACAGAGAATCTATCATGCCAAAATGAAAAGAATGTAAAGATATATATCCTGTGTAAGGCTGGGCCCCAGTCCCTATAGAATGTCAAGGGATACTGAGGGACAAGCAAGGAGGGTGGAGAACCAGGGCAAAAACCGCCCGACGCGTGTCGCCAGGAAATCTGGCTTCCTCAGGGGCAATGGATACAGTGGAAGTGCTCGCCTTATAAATACCCATTGATTATGTGAGGACAACCAGCCCTCTGCTGGTTGTCCTCATATGAACTCGAGCCTGGGAGCTTTCTAGGAAAGTTCCCACGATCTAGGAACAAGCAGCACAGGGCGCCTCACCGTAAATGAAGGTAAATATAGGTCATTGACCTACTTTACCTTCATTCCCCGGGGTTTTGCAGCCACGAACAACGTTGCATTAGCAGAGCTCGTGGCTGCAAAACATTTTAACCCCTTCAGATGGATTTACTTCGTGGGACTTTACAGATCTTTGGAAGGTAAGGATATTGTTGGTTTATTTTTATTTTTTTGTTACAGATCGAGGGTCTTCAGTGAGTGGATTGAGTGTAGAATAAAATATTACAACAACCTTTGTGATTTTTTCATTAAAATACTTTTTAATAATGTGTTTGCTTTTTTTTAACCCTTTACTACTATTGGATTAATAACGGATAGGTGTCAGAATTGATGCCTCTCCATTATTAATCTGGCTTAATGTCACCTTACAATAGCAAGGTGGCATTAACCCTTTATTACCCCATATCCCACCGCTACATGGGAATGGGAAGAGAGTGGCCAAGTGCCAGAATAGGCGCATCTTCCAGATGTGCCTTTTCTGGGGTGGCTGGGGGCAGGTGTTTTTAGCCAGGGGGGGACAATAACCGTGGACCCTCTCCAGGCTATTAATATCTGCCCTCAGTCACTGGCTTTACTACTCTGGCGGAGAAAATTGTGCGGGAGCCCACGCCAATTTTTTCCGCCATTTAACCCTTTAATTTAGTAGATAGAACGGCCAAATTTTGCATATACACACTACTAACATTAGTAGTGTGGAATATGCAAAAAAATGGTGATATGAGATGGTTTACTGTGTGTAAACCATGTCTCATATCATGTCGGGTTTAGTAAGGAGAAAGCAAAAGCCGGTAATTGAATTACTGGCATTAATGCCATCTCGCGATGTATGAAGTAATAATATATATATATATACATATATGTGTCTCACTGACATATATATATATATATATATATATATATATATATATATATATAGACAGTATATATGTTTTGTTTTTTTTTGACACATGGATCCCTTGTATATCCGTATGTTGGTTTTGCAAGCCTGCGAGAAAAACACGCAGTACGGATGCCATACGGATTACATACGAAGGATGCAATGCGCAAAATACGCTGACACACCCTGCCTACGGAGGAGATACGGACCACTATTTTGGGGACTTTTCAGCGTATTACGGCCGTAATATACGGACAGTATTGTCTTACGCTGAGTGTGACTGACTCCAGCCTAATACAGTGGCCCAGATTTATTCACTAGTCTCCCCGAAGGAAAAAAAAAAAGGTGCAGATTAAAATTGGCAAATCTGTATCAGTGGCAGTCCTGTGTGTGGCATCTGTGTCTCATTTTCTGGCACAGAAAACATACAGACTAACAGTGGGCCTGATTTCTTGCCAATTCTCCCATAAATAAAAAAAAAATAGTGGGAGATTGGCAATTTTGCCTCAGTGCCAGTGCTGTGTGTGGCATCGGTCTCAAATTGTGTGACACATTAAACCTAGTGTTAGGTCTCGAGTTCCCGCTTCTGCACAGGGGGAATCTCGAGCCGTCTCCGCTGCGGTACCCCATTCCTATCCAGCCGCAGAGGAGCCTGCTCAGCAGGGACGTCGGTCCCAGCGTCTTGCTCGGTCTCACTCTGTTCAGAGAGTTACTGCTGCTTCTTCAGCTCCTGCCATTAAAGTCAGTGCTGGTCAGCAGCGAGTGGACTTCTCTGGGACTAAGTCCTTGTCTGCGCACACTGAGCATGCCCAGGGCAAGATCTCCCGTTGGAGATCGAGGGTCATGTGCTCAGACTCTGCACCGCATTCTATTGGTCCTCTTGGCAGGTCTTGGAAGGGCAAACTTTCTGTGGCCACTTCCTGTCCTGCAACTATATAAACTGCGCATGACCGCACGGCCATGCGCTAGTGTACAATTTAATACGTGTGTTTGTTGTGAGTGCAAGTCGTTCATTAAATACCCCTACCCTATTGTATGACTGTTCGCGTATGGTGTATGGCTGCTATCTAGCGCCCGACTAATCACTCAACGTGTCACACACGTATCAGCGTCTATTGCTGTGACCGCCAGTGCGGTGCCACGCGCCAGTGTGCGCTTCCTGACCCACGTCTGGGTGCTTAGTGGTACCTGCCAGCACGGCACAGTTCGCACTTCGGTGCTATAATTATATATTTCCTTACACACCCAGTAGCGGTGTAGTGCCAGCAAGGGTCTAATCGGACTACAATCCCTGTTGGGGTTAAGTTCGCTGACCACTTGCTCGCGCTCTATGTGCGGTACCGCGGTCCTGTGACGCAACATGATCGCTTTCTTCACGCTGGGTGAGGTTTAACCCACGCGGGTATACTTTTGGATACCGCCATATAGTCTGTCATTTCCTAGCAGCAGGTTTCACCTGCACGGTGGACCCCGGACTGCGAACGCATCTATATCATCTCTCTTGGTGCGTTCCGCCAGTCCTAACATTACACTAGCGCCAGGGTCTGGCTAGTGATGACAGACAAACAGCAATCTCTGCGGTATATCCAGCAGCTGGAGGGTAGGTTGGCGGCTCTCGAGAGCGCGACTTCAGCTGTGGATGTTACTGCAGTAGCTGTACAGGCTGCCAGCGTGGCTGCAGCTACTATGTCCATTGCCACCCCTGTTCCGACATTATCTCGCCTCCCGCTGCCAGAAAAATTTTCTGGTGATAGCAAGTTTTGTAGGGGATTTGTGAGTCAGTGCTCTATTCACCTCGAGCTCCTGGCTGCACGTTTTCCCACAGAGCGGGCTAAGGTGGGATTTATTCTGTCTCTATTGTCGGACAGGGCGTTGGAATGGGCTACGCCGCTGTGGGAGCGTGGCGATCATGTGGTGCAGAGTGCTCCGCTGTTTCTGAGCGCTCTGAAACAGGTCTTTTTAGGACCTCAAGTCACCCATGATACTGCGCTCCAATTGCTGGCATTAACTCAGGGTGAGTCCTTGGTCAGTCATTTTGCCGTCCAATTCCGCACCTTAGCATCTGAGCTGGATTGGTCGGATAAAGCTCTTATCCCCATATTTTGGAGGGGCTTGGCTGACCACGTAAAGGACGCTCTGGCCACTAGGGAGATTCCTGCCACACTGGAGGAGTTAATAACTGTCTCCACTCGAATTGACCTCCGTTTTAACGAGCGGAGGTTAGAGCGAGCCCAGTGTAGGCAGAGGTTTCGGCTGGCTCCTACTTTCGCCAAACCTCTGTAATCTCCGGTCCTGGTTCCTGAGCCACATGAGGCCAGGGAAGTGTCACAAGCAGGATCTAAGTCCCGGACCGCTTGTGCACTCAGGGTCTGTCATGTTTGCCAGCAGTCAGGATATCTAGCCACCAGATGTCCTCAGCGGTCGAGGAAACATCAGCGTCTAGTGGTATTAGGTGGAGGTACACTAGACACGGCGACGTTTGCCTCTAAGTTGTCCTTTAAAGGGACAATTACTATTGGCTCATTCTCCCACTCGGTAGAGCTCTGCGTGGATTCTGGGGCGGAGGGCAATTTTATGTCTTCTGCCTTCGCCCAACGTCACGCAATACCCCTGGTAATGCTTGCTCAACCAGTAACAGTTCGAGTGGTGAATGGGTCGACATTGCCCTCACAGATAACACACCAGACCATCCCTTTTACTCTGTCCATGTCGCCATCTCATCAGGAGATAACTTCTCTGCTCGTCATTCCGGAAGGAATTGATGAGGTCCTGTTGGGAATACCTTGGCTACGGTACCACTCTCCTCATATCGAGTGGTCCTCAGGCAGAATTCTGGGTTGGGGTGAATCTTGTGGGGGTAGGTGTCAGAGGGAGTGCGTTCAGGTTGCTACTACTGAGGTACCCGCAGATCTATCCTCTCTCCCCAAGCAGTATTGGTCTTATGCAGACGTGTTCTCCAAAAAGGCGGCGGAGGTCCTTCCGCCTCATCGCCCCTATGACTGTCCTATTGATCTCTTGCCTGGTGCTGAGCCTCCCCGGGGTCGAGTTTATCCGCTATCTCTCCCGGAGATGGAGGCAATGTCACAGTACATCCAGGAAAATCTGGCAAGAGGATTCATTAGGAAGTCAGTGTCACCTGCTGGGGCAGGGTTCTTCTTCGTGCAGAAGAAGAATGGGGAATTGCGCCCATGCATAGACTATAGGGGTCTTAACGCCATCACCGTTAAGAATAAGTATCCTTTGCCCTTGATATCTGAGTTATTCGATAGACTTCGGGGAGCAAGGGTATTTACTAAATTAGATCTGCGGGGTGCTTACAACCTGATTCGCATCCGTGAGGGGGACGAATGGAAGACGGCCTTTAACACCAGGGATGGGCACTATGAATATCTGGTGATGCCCTTCGGGCTCTGTAATGCCCCAGCCGTTTTCCAAGACTTTGTGAACGATATCTTCCGGGATATGCTTTCCACCTCGGTCGTAGTCTATCTGGATGATATTCTCATCTACTCTCCAGATATTGACTCCCACCGGAGAGATGTTTGCAAAGTCTTCGACCTCCTACGGGCAAACTCTCTCTATGCCAAGTTGGAGAAGTGTATGTTTGAGCAGGAGTCTTTACCTTTCCTGGGCTACATCATCTCGGCCCAGGGATTGGCTATGGATCCTGCCAAACTACAGGCAGTGATGGACTGGCAGGAACCCCATTCTCTCAAAGCGGTGCAGCGCTTTATGGGGTTCATAAATTACTATCGTCAGTTCATCCCCCACTTCTCAACCCTGGTAGCTCCCTTGGTATCCCTCACCAAGAAGGGAGCGAATCCTAAATTGTGGTCCGAAGAGGTCTCCAAGGCCTTCACTTCTATTAAGTCCCACTTTGCTAGCGCTCCCATCTTACATCATCCCGATGTGGATAAGCCATTCCTAATGGAGGTGGATGCCTCATCCGTTGGTGCAGGAGCAGTCCTCTATCAAAAGGATGCTCAAGGTCGGAAGCACCCATGCTTCTTCTTCTCAAAGACCTTCTCACCAGCGGAGAGAAATTACTCCATCGGGGATAGGGAGCTGCTGGCAATGAAGTTGGCCTTTTCGGAATGGAGACATCTCTTGGAGGGTGCTCAGTTCCCATTCCAAGTCTTCACGGACCACAAGAATTTGGTCTATTTACAGACAGCCCAGCGGCTGAATTCTCGTCAGGCCAGATGGTCCTTGTTTTTCTCCCGGTTCCACTTCACTCTACATTATCTCGCCGGGGAGAAGAACATTCGTGCTGACGCTCTCTCTCGCTTCCTGGTGTCAACTGTGGAGGAGGAGGACGAGCCTCGGCTCATTGTCCCTTCAGAGAGTCTGAGAACCGTAGCTCCGGTTTCGCTTGAGTCTGTGCCTCCGGGCAAGACTTTTGTTCCCATCAATTTGCGTCCGGAGGTTCTCTCGTGGGCTCATTCGTCCAGAGTGGGTGGACACTTTGGGGCAAAGAGGACATCTGAGTTGTTGGCGAGAATGTATTGGTGGCCACATATGGTTCGTGACGTAGGAGACTACGTTCGGGCATGTGTCTCTTGTGCCAAAAATAAGTCTCTCCGTCAACGGCCAGCTGGGTTGTTATACCCTCTGCCGGTGGCAGACAGGCCCTGGGAGATGGTCGGGATGGACTTTGTGGTGGGTTTGCCCAAGTCACGTGGCTGTACTGTCATTTGGGTTATCACCGACCATTTTTCTAAAATGGTGCATTTGGTGCCGCTTCCTCGGCTACCTTCTGCACGGGCCTTGGCAGCATTGTTTGTTAAACACATCTTCCGTCTTCACGGTATGCCAGACAAAATTGTCAGTGACCGGGGTCCCCAGTTTGCGTCTCGGTTCTGGAGAGAGCTTTGTCGCCTTCTCAGTATCGAGTTGAATCTCCCTTCGGCATATCATCCCGAGACGAATGGGTTGGTGGAGAGAGCCAACCAGACCTTGGTCACATATCTGCGACATTTTGTCTCTGCTAAGCAAGATGACTGGGCATCTTTGCTACCATGGGCGGAGTTTGCTCTTAACAATGCTGTAGCTGACTCCACTGGACAGACTCCATTCCTCCTTAACTATGGTCAGCATCCGCGGGTACCTGTGCCCATGCCCGTGTCTTCCGCCGATTCCAGGGTGGCAGACTGGGCTGTGGAGGCACGGGACATTTGGGATCGCACTCAGGATGCCATTCGGGTTTCCAAGGAGAGAATGAGGTCCTCCGCCGATGTTCATCGGCGCCCCGCTCCGACCTTTGCTCCTGGCGACTTGGTGTGGCTCTCCGCCCGTAACATCAGGCTGCGAGTTGAGTCCACTAAGTTTGCTCCTCGCTACTTGGGTCCCTTCAAGGTTCTCGAACAGGTTAATCCTGTGGTCTACCGCCTGGCTCTTCCTCCACGCTTGGGTATCACCGACACCTTTCATGTGTCCCTCTTGAAACCCGTATACATGTCCCGGTTTTCCGAGTCATCTGCCGGGACATCGGGTTCGTCTACGGACGATTACGAGGTGAACGCTATTTTGGGGTGTAAGGTGGTACGCGGCAAAAAGTTCTTTCTGGTGGATTGGAAGGGTTATGGTCCAGAGAACAGGTCATGGGAGCCTGCTGAAAACATTCGGGCCCCACAGCTCATTGCTGCCTTCGAGCGTAGCGAGGCCCAAGCAGGGGGGGGCCCTAGGAGGGGGGTAATGTTAGGTCTCGAGTTCCCGCTTCTGCACAGGGGGAATCTCGAGCCGTCTCCGCTGCGGTCCCCCATTCCTATCCAGCCGCAGTGGAGCCTGCTCAGCAGGGACGTCGGTCCCAGCGTCTTGCTCGATCTCACTCTGTTCAGAGAGTTACTGCTGCTTCTTCAGCTCCTGCCATTAAAGTCAGTGCTGGTCAGCAGCGAGTGGACTTCTCTGGGACCAAGTCCTTGTCTGCGCACACTGAGCATGCCCAGGGCAAGATCTCCCGTTGGAGATCGAGGGTCATGTGCTCAGACTCTGCACCGCATTCTATTGGTCCTCTTGGCAGGTTTTGGAAGGGCAAAGTTTCCGTGGCCACTTCCTGTCCTGCAACTATATAAACTGCGCATGACCGCACGGCCATGCGCTAGTGTACAATTTAATACGTGTGTTTGTTGTGAGTGCAAGTCGTTCATTAAATACCCCTACCCTATTGTATGACTGTTCGCGTATGGTGTATGGCTGCTATCTAGCGCCCGACTAATCACTCAACGTGTCACACACGTATCAGCGTCTATTGCTGTGACCGCCAGTGCGGTGCCACGCGCCAGTGTGCGCTTCCTGACCCACGTCTGGGTGCTTAGTGGTACATGCCAGCACGGCACAGTTCGCACTTCGGTGCTATAATTATATATTTCCTTACACACCCAGTAGCGGTGTAGTGCCAGCAAGGGTCTAATCGGACTACAATCCCTGTTGGGGTTAAGTTCACTGACCACTTGCTCGCGCTCTATGTGCGGTACCGCGGTCCTGTGATGCAACAGGATCGCTTTCTTCACGCTGGGTGAGGTTTAACCCACGCGGGTATACTTTTGGATACCGCCATATAGTCTGTCATTTCCTAGCAGCAGGTTTCACCTGCACGGTGGACCCCGGACTGCGAACGCATCTATATCATCTCTCTTGGTGCGTTCCGCCAGTCCTAACACCTAGTGTGCAATACTGGGCCAGATTTCTTTTAAATTCTCCCTGAAAAAAAAAAGTAGTGGGAGATTAAGATTGGCATTTCTGCTTCAGTGCCACTCCTGTGTGTGCCACCTGTCTCAAATTTTGCGCCAGATTAAACCTAGTGTGTAATACTGGGCCAGATTTCTTTTCAATTCTCCCTGAAAAAATATAAATAGTGGGAGATTAAGATTGGCATTTCAGCCTCATTGCCAGTGCTGTGTGTGCCACCTGTCTCAAATTTTGCACCACATTAAACCTAGTGTGTAATACTGGGCCAGATTTCTTTTAAATTCTCCCTGAACAAAAAAAAAGTAGTGGGAGATTAAGATTGGCATTTCTGCCTCATTGCCAGTGCTGTGTGTGCCACCTGTCTCAAATTTTGCACCACATTAAACCTAGTGTGTAATACTGGGCCAGATATCTTTTCAATTGTCCCTGAAAAAATAAAAATAGTGGGAGATTAAGATTGGCATTTCTGCTTCAGTGCCACTCCTGTGTTTGCCACCTGTCTCAAATTTTGCGCCACATTAAACCTAGTGTGTAATACTGGGCCAGATTTCTTTTCAATTCTCCCTGAAAAAATAAACATAGTGGGAGATTAAGATTGGCATTTCTGCCTCATTGCCAGTGCTGTGTGTGCCACCTGTCTCAAATTTTGCACCACATTAAACCTAGTGTGTAATACTGGGCCAGATTTCTTTTCAATTCTCCCTGAAAAAATAAAAATAGTGGGAGATTAAGATTGGCATTTCTGCCTCATTGCCAGTGCTGTGTGTGCCACCTGTCTCAAATTTTGCGCCATATTAAACATAGTGTGTAATACTGGGCCAGATTTCTTTTCAATTCTCCCTGAAAAAATAAAAATAGTGGGAGATTAAGATTGGCATTTCTGCTTCAGTGCCACTCCTGTGTGTGCTGTTGTGAATTCCGCTCTTGGGCTCCCTCCGGTGGTTGTAAGTGGCACTTTTGTGAGTTCTGCTCTTGGGCTCCCTCTTGTGGTTTCTAGTGGTATGGCTGCTCCTTGGAGTTAGCTGTCATCAGCTGCCTCCACTTATCGTCTCTTCTGCTCGGCTATTTAAGTCTGGCTCTATCTTCAGACAGTGCCACTTGTAAATGGTTCCTGGTTGGATTCACATCTCTTTGGAGTTCCCTGTTATCCTGACCAGTTCAGCTAAGCTAAGTTTTTGCTTGCTCTTTTCTGTCCATAGATTGTGGACTTATCCATTCTGAGCTTTCTATGTTTGTCCAGCTTATCAGTGTGAATTAATTCTGTCTTGCTGGAAGCTCTGGGAGGCAGATTTGCCCTCCACACCTTTAGTCAGGTGTGGAGATTTTTTGTAAACTCTGCATGGATTTTTGTAGTGTTTTATACTGACCGCACAGTATTCCATCCTGTCCTATCTATTTAGTTAGACTGGCCTCCTGTGCTCATCCTGGTTTCATTCTGTGTATGTCTTTTCCCTCTCCACTCACAGTCATTATTTGTGGGGGCTAATCTATCCTTTGGGGATTTTTCTCTGAGGCAAGATAGCTTTCCTGCTTCTATCTTTAGGGGTAGTTAGCTCTTAGGCTGTGACGAGATGCCTAGGGAGAGTTAGGAGCATTCCACGGCTACTTCTAGTGTTGTGTTGAGCTTAGGGACTGCGGTCAGTACAGTTACCACTTCCTTCAGAGCTCGTTCCATGTTGCTCCTAGACCACCGTATCATAACAAGACACACCGCGGAAGTTCTGTCCGAGTTTTTGCAGAACGAAACTCAGTCATGGCTGGGCACTGTACATCTTGACGCAGGCAAGGTAGAGAGTGATAACGGAAGGAATTTCGTGCCTGCCATAGCCCTTTCCCAACTGAAACACATTCCTTGCCTGGCTTACACCTTAAACCTGGTGGTGCAGTGCTTCCTGAAAAGTTATCCGGGGTTATCCGACCTGCTCCTCAAAGTGCGCAGACTTTGCTCGCATATCCGCCGTTCGCCCGTGCACTCCAGCCGTATGCAGAACTATCAGCGGTCTTTGAACCTTCCCCAGTATCGCCTAATCATCGACGTTGCAACAAGGTGGAACTCAACACTGCACATGCTTCAGAGACTGTGCAAACAGAGGCGTGCTGTTATGTATTTGTGGGAGGATACACATACACGGGCAGGCAGTTGGATGGCAAACATGGAGTTGTCAGGTGTGCAGTGGTCGAAGGTACAAGACATGTGTCAAGTCCTTCAGTGTTTTGAGGAATGCACACGGCTGGTTAGTGCAGACAACGCCATAATAAGCATGAGCATCCCCCTAATGCGTCTGCTGATGCAAAGTTTGACGAACATAAAGGAGCAGGCGTCTGCAGCAGAGGAAGAGGAAAGCCTTGATGACAGTCAGCCTTTGTCTGGTCAGGGCAGTGTACAGGACGAGGTAGCGGGCGAACAGGAGGAGGAGGATGATGGGGATGAGTATTTTTTTTAATGAGAAAGCTTCTCCGGGGCCAATGGAAATTGGTGGTGTGGCAAGGCCGGGTTCTGTTTTTTTGAGGGACACAAGTGACGTAGATTTGCCTGTAAATGCCCCTCAACCCAGCACAACCGCAGATTTGACAACTGGAACTTTGGCCCACATGGCGGATTATGCCTTGCGTATCCTCAAAAGGGACCCACGCATTATTAAAATGATGACCAATGACGATTACTGGTTGGCCTGCCTCCTTGATCCTCGCTATAAAGGCAAATTGCAAAATATTATGCCACATGAGGACCTGGTACAAATATTAGCAACCAAACAATCAACTCTTGTTGACCGTTTGATTCAGGCATTCCCAGCACACAGCGCCGGTGATGGTTCTCACACGAGCTGCAGGGGGCAGCAGGCCAGAGGTGTTAGAGGTGCACAAATCAGAAGTGGCGTTGGACAGAGGGGTTTTCTGACCAGGTTGTGGAGTGATTTTGCAATGACCACAGACAGGACAGGTACTGCAGCATCAATTCAAAGTGACAGGAGACAACATTTGTCCAGTATGGTTACTAACTATTTTTCATCCCTTATCGATGTTCTCCCTCAACCGTCATTCCCATTTGATTACTGGGCATCCAAATTAGACACCTGGCCAGAATTGGCAGAATATGCATTGCAGGAGCTTGCTTGCCCAGCAGCTAGTGTGCTATCAGAAAGAGTATTCAGTGCTGCTGGTTCAATATTAACCCCTTCCCGACCCATGACGCCACGTAGGCGTCATGAAAGTCGGTGCCAATCTGACCCATGACGCCTATGTGGCGTCATGGAAAGATCGCGTCCCTGCAGATCCGGTGAAAGGGTTAACTCCCATTTCACCCGATCTGCAGGGACAGGGGGAGTGGTAGTTTAGCCCAGGGGGGGTGTCTTCACCCCCTCGTGGCTACGATCGCTCTGATTGGCTGTTGAAAGTGAAACTGCCAATCAGAGCGATTTGTAATATTTCACCTATTATAACGAGTGAAATATTACAATCCAGCCATGGCCGATGCTGAAATACCATCGGCCATGGCTGGAAATACTAATGTGCCCCCACCCCACCCCACCGATCGCCCCCCCAGCCCCCCGATCTGGCCGGTACACTGCTCCGGCTCCCCTCCGTCCAGTGCTCCGCTCCCCCCATGCTCTTGTCCGCTCCCCCCGTGCTCCAATCACCCCCCCGTGCTCCAATCACCCCCCCTGCACTCCGATCCACCCCCCCGTGCTCCGTTCCACCCCCCCGTGCTCCGTTCCAGCCCCCCCGTGCTCCGTTCCACGCCCCCGTGCTCCGTTCCACGCCTGCCGCGCTCCGATTCCCCCCCCCATGCTCCCATCCCCCCCCTGTTCTCCCCCCCACCCCATCATACTTACCGATCCTGCCGGGCTCCGTCCGTCTTCTCCCTGGGCGCCGCCATCTTCCAAAATGGCGGGCGCATGCGCAGTGCGCCCGCCGAATCTGCCGGCCGGCAGATTCGTTCCAAAGTGCATTTTGATCACTGAGATAGATTATATCTCAGTGATCAAAATAAAAAAAATAATAAATGACCCCCCCCCATTTGTTACCCCCATAGGTAGGGACAATAAAAAAATAAAGAAATTTTTTTTTTCCACTAATGTTAGAATAGGGTTAGGGGTAGGGTTAGGGTTAGGGTTAGGGGTAGGGTTAGGGTTAGGGGTAGGGTTAGGGGTAGGGTTAGGGGTAGGGTTAGGGTTAGGGTTAGGGGTAGGGTTAGGGTTAGGGGTAGGGTTAGGGCTAGGGTTAGGGGTAGGGTTAGGGGTAGGGTTAGGGCTAGGGTTAGGGTTTCGGTATGTGCACACGTATTCTGGTCCTCTGCGGATTTTTCCGCTGCGGATTTGATAAATCCGCCGTGCTAAACCGCTGCGGATTTATGGCGGATTTACCGCGTTTTTTTCTGCGCATTTCACTGCGGTTTTACAATTGCGATTTTCTATTGGAGCAGTTGTAAAACCGCTGCGGAATCCGCACAAAGAAGTGACATGCTGCGGAATGTAAACCGCTGCGTTTCCGTGCAGTTTTTCCGCAGCATGTGTACAGTGATTTTTGTTTCCCGTAGGTTTACATTGAACTGTAAACTCATGAGAAACTGCTGTGGAACCGCAGCGTTTTCCGCAGCGTGTGCACATACCTTCAGAATTAGGCTATGTGCACACGGTGCGGATTTGGCTGCGGATTCGCAGCAGTGTTCCATCAGGTTTACAGTACCATGTAAACATATGAAAAACCAAATCCGCTGTGCCCATGGTGCGGAAAATACCGCGCGGAAACGCTGCGTTGTATTTTCCGCAGCATGTCAATTCTTTGTGCGGATTCCGCAGCGTTTTACACCTGTTCCTCAATAGGAATCCGCAGGTGAAATCCGCACAAAAAACACTGGAAATCCGCGGAAAATCCGCAGGTAAAACGCAGTACCTTTTACCCGCGGATTTTTCAAAAATGATGCTGAAAAATCTAACACGAATCTGCAACGTGGGCACATGGCCTTAGGGTTAGGGTTGGAATTAGGGTTGTGGTTAGGGTTGTGATTAGGGTTATGGCTACAGTTGGGATTAGGGTTAGGGGTGTGTTGGGGTTAGGGTTGTGATTAGGGTTATGGCTACAGTTGGGATTAGGGTTAGGGGTGTGGGGGGGTTAGTGTTGGAGTTAGAATTGAGGGGTTTCCACTGTTTAGGCACATCAGGGGGTCTCCAAACGCAACATGGCGCCACCATTGATTCCAGCCAATCTTGTATTCAAAAAGTCAAATGGTGCTCCCTCAATTCCGAGCCCTGACGTGTGCCCAAACAGTGGTTTACCCCCACATATGGGGTACCAGCATACTCAGGATAAACTGTGCAACAATTACTGGGGTCCAGTTTCTCCTGTTACCCCTGTGAAAATAAAGAAATGCTTGCTAAAACATCATTTTTGAGGAAAGAAAAATGATTTTTTATTTTCACGGCTCTGCGTTGTAAACGTCTGTGAAGCACTTGGGGGTTCAAAGTGCTCACCACATATCTAGATAAGTTCCTTGGGGGGTCTAGTTTCTAAAATGGGGTCACTTGTGGGGGGTTTCTACTGTTTAGGCACACCAGGGGCTCTGCAAACGCAATGTGACGCCCGCAGACCATTCCATCAAAGTCTGCATTTCAAAAGTCACTACTTCCCTTCTGAGCCCCGACGTGTGCCCAAACAGTGGTTTACCCCCACACATGGGGTATCAGCGTACTCAGGAGAAACTGGACAACAACTTTTGGGGTCCAATTTCTCCTGTAACCCTTGGGAAAATAAAAAATTCTGGGCTAAATAATTATTTTTGAGGAAAGAAAACGTATTTATTATTTTCACGGCTCTGCATTATAAACTTCTATGAAGCACTTGGGGGCTCAAAGTGCTCACCACACATCTAGATAAGTTCCTTTCGGGGTCTAGTTTCCAAAATGGGGTCACTTGTGGGGGGTTTCTACTGTTTAGGCACATCAGGGGCTCTGCAAACGCAACATGACGCCCGCAGAGCATTCCATCAAAGTCTGCATTTCAAAACGTCACTACTTCAATTCCGAGCCTCGGCATGTGCCCAAACAGTGGTTTACCCCCACATATGGGGTATCAGCATACTCAGAAGAAACTGGACAACAACTTTTGGGATCCAATTTCTCCTGTAACCCTGTGGAAAAAAAAAATTGCAGGCTAAAAGATCATTTTTGAGAAAATAATTTTTTTTTTTTTTCATGGCTCTGTGTTATAAACTTCTGTGAAGCACTTCGGGGTTCAAAGTCCTCACCACACATCTAGATTAGTTCCTTTGGGGGTCTAGTTTCCAAAATGGGGTCATTTCTCGGGGATCTCCAATGTTTAGGCACACAGGGGCTCTCCAAACGTGACATGGTGTCCGCTAATGATTGGAGCTAATTTTCCATTTAAAAAGCCAAATGGCTTGCCATCCCTTCCGAGCCCTGCCGTGCGCCCAAACAGTGGTTTACCCCCACATATGGGGTATCAGCGTACTCAGGACAAACTGGACAACAATATTTGGGGTCCAATTTCTCCTATTATCCTTGGCAAAATAGGAAATCCCAGGCTAAAAAATCATTTTTGAGGAAAGAAAAATTATTTTTTATTTTCATGGCTCTGCGTTATAAACTTCTGTGAAGCACCTGGGGGTTTAAAGTGCTCAATATGCATCTAGATAAGTTCCTTGGGGGGTCTAGTTTCCAAAATGGGGTCACTTGTGGGGGAGCTCCAATGCATAGGCACACAGGGGCTCTCCAAACGCGACATGGTGTCCGCTAACAATTGGAGCTAATTTTCCATTCAAAAAGTCAAATGGCGCGCCTTCCCTTCCGAGCCCTGCCGTGTGCCCAAACAGTGGTTTACCCCCACATATGAGGTATCGGCGTACTCGGGAGAAATTGCCCAACAAATTTTATGATCCATTTTATCCTACTGCCCATGTGAAAATGAAAAAATTGAGGCGAAAAGAATTTTTTTGTGAAAAAAAAGTACTTTTTCATTTTTACAGATCAATTTGTGAAGCACCTGAGGGATTAAAGTGCTCACTATGCATCTAAATAAGTTCCTTGGAGGGTCTAGTTTCCAAAATGGGGTCACTTGTGGGGGAGCGCCAATGTTTAGGCACACAGGAGCTCTCCAAACGCGACATGGTGTCCGCTAACGATGGAAATAATTTTTCATTCAAAAAGTCAAATGGCGCTCCTTCCCTTCCGAGCCTTACCATGTGCCCAAACAGAGATTTACCCCCACATATGAGGTATCGGCGTACTCAGGAGAAATTGCCCAACACATTTTAGGATCCATTTTATCCTGTTGCCCATGTGAAAATGAAAAAATTGAGGCTAAAAGAATTTTTTTGTGAAAAAAA
Source organism: Ranitomeya imitator (assembly GCF_032444005.1). Taxonomy (NCBI): domain Eukaryota; kingdom Metazoa; phylum Chordata; class Amphibia; order Anura; family Dendrobatidae; genus Ranitomeya; species Ranitomeya imitator. Next base: position 524,123,818 of record NC_091284.1, read on the forward strand.
AGTACTTTTTCATTTTTACGGATCAATTTGTGAAGCACCTGGGGGTTCAAAGTGCTCACTATGCATCTAGATAAGTTCCTTGGGGCGTCTAGTTTCCAAAATGGGGTCACTTGTGGGGGAGCTCTAATTTTTAGGCACACGGGGGCTCTCCAAACGTGACATGGTGTCAGCTAAAGAGTGGAGCCAATTTTTGATTCAAAAAGTCAAATGGCGCTCCTTCCCTTCCAAGCCCTGCCGTGCGCCCAAACAGTGGTTTACCCCCACATATGAGGTATCAGCGTACTCAGGACAAATTGGACAACAACTTTCGTGGTTCAGTTTCTCCTTTTACTATTGAGAAAATAAAAAAATTGTTGCTAAAATATAATTTTTGTGACTAAAAAGTTAAATGTTCATTTTTTCCTTCCATGTTGCTTCTGCTGCTGTGAAGCACCTGAAGGGTTAATAAACTTCTTCAATGTGGTTTTGAGTACCTTGAGGGGTGCAGTTTTTAGAATGGTGTCACTTTTGGGTATTTTCAGCCATATAGACCCCTCAAACTGACTTCAAATGTGAGGTGGTCCCTAAAAAAAATGGTTTTGTAAATTTCGTTGTAAAAATGACAAATCGCTGGTCAAATTTTAACCCTTATAACTTCCTAACAAAAAAAAAAATTTGTTTCCAAAATTGTGCTGATGTAAAGCAAACATGTGGGAATTGTTATTTATTAACTATTTTGTGTCACATATCTCTCTGGTTTAACAGAATAAAAATTCAAAATGTGAAAATTGCGAAATTTTCAAAATTTTCGCCAAATTTCCGTTTTTATCACAAATAAACACAGAATTTATTGACCTAAATTTACCACTAACATGAAGCCCAATATGTCACGAAAAAACAATCTAAGAACCGCTAGGATCCGTTGAAGCGTTCCTGAGTTATTACCTCATAAAGGGACACTGGTCAGAATTGCAAAAAACGGCAAGGTCTTTAAGGTCAAAATAGGCTGGGTTATGAAGGGGTTAACCGAAAAAAGGACTCGTCTGGCTACCCAAAATGTTGATGATCTAACCTTCATTAAAATTAACCACTTCTGGATTTCAAATTTTTTTGCCCCACCTTTCCCGGCTGACACCTAGCTTTCCTATTAAAAGGTCTTGCTTGTGGACTGGTCTGACTGAGTTTTCTAATCTGGTAATTTGCAGCAGCTGTTTGTCCAGCATACGACATGTTTACACCTCCCTAAATGGACAAACTCCCCCCACGGGGCCGTGGTCTCGCCACTTGGCGCAAGCACCCGTGTGCCGTTTGTCTGAAGAGGTGGGTGTGCACGCTTTTGGTCGACGGCACTGCCACTGGGTCCCTCATAGTACAATAAAGTGTCTCTGGCGGTGGTGGTGCACAACCAACGTCAGACACACCTTTGTAACATGAGGGGCCCAGGGCCTGTACCGCCGGCCACAAGACAGTCCCCCCCAGCTCAAACAGTGCTCTACGATTTGCAAAATTATCTCTCACATCTCCACCAATGTTTAGTCTATGCGCTGACATCCTTCAATGCCTGGCACTGACAATACCAATCTGTTGACATGTATGATGCAACTTAAAATAGTCAGGGGCAGTGTCCTATATTTACACCAGTAAATACTTAGCGCCAAATTACTAGGTCTGAAACTCAGCAGAGGAGCCCACCCCTGTACCTAAGTATGCTACCCTTTTGTTTTTCGGTTTTGTTGTATTGCGAGACATTAACATCTATTTATTTTTTGGGAGTACTAACTGTCAGACACTCCTTACAATCGGCCTCTGCTGACAATACCAATGCTGCCTGTGTACCCCTGCAAGATAATTCCAAGTGCATATAGCCTACTTTTGTTATGTTAGGCCTACTAAGTCTGTCTGCGGTCCATAATTGAAATTGTCCTCCACTGACCACACCACTGCTGCCCGTGTACCCCTGGAAGGTATTTAAAGTATTAACCTATAAGCATTAAAGAGCATAATGCCCCATATACGAAAAATGCAATGTAATCAATTTCAAATATAAAACACATAAAACACAGTACAGGCGCAGCAAGAACAGAATGGGGCAAAGAATGTAACACATAACAACAAGTTAATAGTAAAGTGCCAAGAATTATATATGTATAAATCGGGTGGTAGCAGCAAGGGGCAAGGGGTTAAGTAAAGCTAGCAGCCCTGCCATGGGGATAAACCCTGCCCTTATGAGCACTCACCCATATTGCAACCTGCCCAAATAGTACCGCACCATGAACATACCCCCCTGAACCTGCCTACTGGCCTGAATGAGCAGGTGTCTTTCGTCCCTTTCCTATAGACGTGTGTTGGGGGTAGTTTTCGCTGCGTTTTTCGTCGTTCTGTTCTCTCATTTATTATCATTATTATTTTTTAGAGTTCTGTGTTTTTAATCATTGTTCTGTTTTCCTTTCTCTTTTTCTTAGTTTGTTATTTTTTATTTATTTCCTGGTGATTTGACCTAATTGGTTTGGAACAGACAGCTGAGCTGACATACTTGTGGAAGACACTATATGGAATTCGTGTGGCATCCTTTTTACTGATACGGCATCTCCCCATATGATGAGACATGGACGTTTTAAGAAACGGAATCTGGGACATTCAATCATTTTGGATTTGTTGTCTATAGTAGCTACGTCCACCTTCTCCTGGGTATATTGCCGAGCGGCACTTTGTTTGTCTTGCAATCATTATAGATTACCTGTGCTTGCGGTGCCAGTACGTCTTCCCTTCTCCAATATGGCCGCTGGAGCGTTGCGCCTGCGCTGTGGGTCCTCAGCCGTGCCGCGCCTCCACAAGGCTTCCTTAACAGCGACGCCCAGATCTGGTGACGTCATGAGGGATTTCCCTCTGCTCTGTGCGCCGCTGGGAAGGCCGGAAGTGGCGTGGCGCCGGCTGCTGGACCCGCCCACGCACGCTGCGGCGCTCCTGCGTCCCATCTGTCTCAGCTGCGGTAGTGATATAAAAACCGGGCTTTTTGTTAGAAGCCACACAGCCCCCCGAGGAAGCATCTATAATGTGAAACGCTCGTCGGGGCTTTCGGTAGGACAGTCCACACTGGAGTCTGCGCACATGGGTAAGCAGTAGGCAGGTTCAGGGGGTATGTTCATGGTGCGGTACTATTTGGGCAGGTTGCAATATGGGTGAGTGCTCATAAGGGCAGGGTTTATCCCCATGGCAGGGCTGCTACTTAACTTTACTCATATGGGGAGATGCCGTATCAGTAAAAAGGATGCCACACAAATTCCAGATAGTGTCTTCCACAAGTATGTCAGCTGCTCAGCTGTCTGTTCCAAACCAATTAGGTCAAATCACCAGGAAATAAATAAAAAATAACAAACTAAGAAAAAGAGAAAGGAAAACAGAACAATGAATAAAAACACAGAACTCTAAAAAATAATAATGATAATAAATGAGAGAACAGAACGACGAAAAACGCAGCGAAAACTACCCCCAACACACGTCTATAGGAAAGGGACGAAAGACACCTGCTCATTCAGGCCAGTAGGCAGGTTCAGGGGGGTATGTTCATGGTGCGGTACTATTTGGGCAGGTTGCAATATGGGTGAGTGCTCACAAGGGCAGGGTTTATCCCCATGGCAGGGCTTCTAGCTTTACTTAACCCCTTGCCCCTTGCTGCTACCACCCGATTTATACATATATAATTCTTGGCACTTTACTATTAACTTGTTGTTATGTGTTACATTTTTTGCCCCATTCTGTTCTTGCTGCGCCTGTACTGTGTTTTATGTGCGCCCTCTGGTGTGAATGTCCTTTAGTGTCACACACCTTATCCTCAAGATATACTATTGTACGTTTTTGTATTTTTGTCAATAAAGTTTTATTGTTTTTATATTTGAAATTGATTACATTGCATTTTTCGTATATGGGGCATTATGCTCTTTAATGCTTATAGGTTTATATTTTAGGGAGTTTTGCCCCCTTTCCCCTGTTAGAGTGCAATGGGCATGTCTTATAGAAGGGACCTTTCTATTTGGTATTACGTCCTTTGGTTTGGTTTTTGTTGTAAACCTATTTTAAAGTGCCTACAGCCTACTTTTGTTACGTTAGGCCTACTAAGTCTGTCTGCGGTCCCTCCTTCCAATAGTCCTCTACTGACCAGACCAATGCTGGCTGTGTACCCCTGGAACCTATTTTAAATTACATAGAGCATCCTTTTTTTAATTGTAGGCGTACTAAGTCTGTCTGCGGTCCATAATTGAAATTGTCCTCCACTGACCACACCACTGCTGCTTGTGTACCCCTGGAACCTATTTTAAAGTGCCTACAGCCTACTTTTGTTATGTTAGGCCTACTAAGTCTGTCTGCAGTCCCTCTTTCCAATAGTCCTCCACTGACCAGACCAATGCTGGCTGTGTACCCCTGGAACCTAGTTGAAAGTGCATAGAGCCTACTTTTTTCTTTATGTTATATTTATAAAGCCCAGATGGACTACGCTGTACCACGGTACGAGCTACCCAGTTGTCACTTATTTTGCGAGAAAAGCCATCCCAGCCCTCCACCAGCATGTAAAAGTCTGCATTGTCCATGCACTCAGGCAATCTAAGAGTAGAAAGATGCACCTGACAACAGATGCATGGACCAGTAGGCATGTCCACGGAAGGTTACGTGTCCATTACGGCGCACTGGGTTAATGTGGTGGATGCATGGTCCACAGGAACAGCCTACTAAGTCTGTCTGCAGTCCCTAATTCAAATTGTCCTCCGCTGACCACACCAATGCTGCCTGTGTACCCCTGTAACCTTTTTTAAACTGCATTGAGCCCAATTTTTTGTTTAAGGCCTACTACCTGTGTCTGTCTGCGCCACTCAATACAGCTGTCCTCCTCTGAAAAAAGCTGAGTGTCAATTGTCTGGTTTTCAGCCTATAGGAATTTGAAAACTGCATTGGGGCTACTATTTCGGTAGGGCCTACTAACGGTGTCTGCCACTCCAAGGTGTTCTCCTGGTTGCCTTTCCTGAGCTTCGATCTTCAGGCTCTTGTTAAATAGTTTTTTAATCAAACTGCAGTGGGGCTAGTACTAGGGTTGGGGCCTACTACCAGTGTCTGCCGCTCCAAGGTGTTCTCCTGGTTGCCTTTCCTGAGCTTCGATCTTCAGGCTCTTGTTAAATAGTTTTTTAATCAAACTGCAGTGGGGCTAGTACTAGGGTTGGGGCCTACTACCAGTGTCTGCCGCTCCAAGGTGTTCTCCTGGTTGCCTTTCCTGAGCTTCGATCTTCAGGCTCTTGTTAAATAGTTTTTTAATCAAACTGCAGTGGGGCTAGTACTAGGGTTGGGGCCTACTACCAGTGTCTGCCGCTCCAAGGTGTTCTCCTGGTTGCCTTTCCTGAGCTTCGATCTTCAGGCTCTTGTTAAATAGTTTTTTAGTCAAACTGCAGTGGGGCTAGTACTAGGGTTGGGGCCTACTACCAGTGTCTGCCGCTCCAAGGTGTTCTCCTGGTTGCCTTTCCTGATGCTTCGATCTTCAGGCTCTTGTTAAATAGTTTTTCAATCAAACTGCAGTGGGGCTAGTACTAGGGTTGTGGCCTACTACCAGTGTCTGCCGCTCCAAGGTGTTCTCCTGGTTGCCTTTCCTGAGCTTCGATCTTCAGGCTCTTGTTAAATAGTTTTTTAATCAAACTGCAGTGGGGCTAGTACTAGGGTTGGGGCCTACTACCAGTGTCTGCCGCTCCAAGGTGTTCTCCTGGTTGCCTTTCCTGAGCTTCGATCTTCAGGCTCTTGTTAAATAGTTTTTTAATAAAACTGCAGTGGGGCTAGTACTAGGGTTGGGGCCTACTACCAGTGTCTGCCGCTCCAAGGTGTTCTCCTGGTTGCCTTTCCTGAGCTTCGATCTTCAGGCTCTTGTTAAATTCTTTTTAATATAACACTGCATTTGGCCTACTTGTTTTGTTTGCCCTACTAACGGTGTCTGCCGCTCCTTGACGTTCTCCTCCACTGGACAAACCAGTGCCGCCTGTTTACTTCTCTTACCAATTTTGAACTGCATTTAGCCTACTTACTGATTTGGGCCTACTCACTGTGTCAGCCTCTCATTACATTTGTACTCCACTGAACAAAGCAATGCCCCCTGTTACCAATTTTGAACTGCATTTAGCCCACTTTATTATTTGGGCCTATATCTGTGTTTCCTCCTCATCCTGCCCATTGCCCAGCCAGTGATAGATGAGTCTGCTGGTACATTGACCCGGAACGCTACATTCCCCGTGCACGCTACACAGCCAGAATGTGACCCTGCTGAAAGTCAGGTTCCCCTTCCCACATATCATACCACCTTACACAGGGACAAAGAGGAAGGTGCAGATGAAAGTGCAGGTTCCTTCATCAGGTGTGGGGGGGGGGATACTCTTTGGCGACGTCACTGGCACAGGGCCCCTCATAGCACGCAAAAGTGTCGCTGCCGGTGGGAGGCGCCCCGCCGTGCAAACACACCGCCGTACTTTGAGGGGCCCTGTTCCAGTGCCAATGCCAAACAGTGGGCCCCCCCTGCTTGCTCAGGATCACAGCACTTGCAAAGTTGAAATACTTACCTCGCCCTGCTCCACTGCCGTGACGTGGTCCAGATTTCCTGGGCCCACAAAATACTTGAACCAGCCCTACCCCAAACAACTTTAGCCAAATGACCCCCAATTTCCAATGCCTAACTATTATTTTAAGGGAAAAGAAGATTGACAAGCTTCATTAAGAAGAATGGATGTTTTTGCCATTAAAATGGGCACTCTAGGTGTTTTCCTGGCCCCCACTCACTGCCGACTATGCTGCCCCATTGACTTGCATTGGGTTTCGTGTTTCGGTCGATCCCGATTTTACGACATAATCAGCCGATTTCACTCGACCCGACTTTTGAGATAGTCGGGTTTTGCGAAACCCAACTCGACTCTAAAAAAGTCAAGGTCGTTCAACCCTACTGCACACCAGACAACTCCATGTCTGCCATCCAACTGCCTGCCCGTGGATGTGTATCCTCCCACAAATACATGACAGCACGCCTCTGTTCGCACAGCCTCTGAAGCATGTGCAGTGCAGAGTTCCACCTTGTTGCAACGTCGATTATTGGGAGGTGCTGTGGAAGATTCAGCGATCGCTGATGGTTAAGCATATGGCTGGAGTGTACGGGTGACTGGCGTATGTGCGAGCAAAGTCTGCGCACCTTCAGGAACAGGGCTGGTAAATCAGGGTAATTCTTGAGGAAGCACTGCACCACAAGGTTCAAGGTGTGAGCCAGGCAAGGTATGTGTTTCATTTCGGAAAGGGCTATGGCAGCCATAAAATTCCTTCCATTATCACTGACTACCTTGCCTGCCTCAAGATGTACACTGCCCAGCCATGACTGAGTTTCTTGCTGCAAGTACTCGGCCAGTACTTCCATGGTGTGTCTGTTGTCGCCCAAACACTTCATTTGCAGCACAGCCTGCTGACGCTTACCACTAGCTGTTCCATAATGGGACACCTCATGTGCAACACTGGCAGCTGCAGATGGAGTGGTCATGCGACTGTGCTATGTGGACAAGCTTACGCTTCTGGAGGAGGAGGAGGAGGGGCAAGCACCTACAGCCATCTGTTTCCTAGACCGCGGGCTAGGCAGAACTGTGCCACTATGGCTGTCCCCTGTGGACCCTGCATCCACCACATTAACCCAGTGTGCCGTGATGGACATGTAACTTCCCTGGCCATGCCTACTGGTCCATGTATCTGTTGTGAGGTGCGCCTTTCTACTGACCGATTGCCTCAGTGCATGGACAATGCGTTCTTTGACATGTTGGTGGAGTGCTGGGATGGCTTTTCTCGCAAAGAAGTGTCGACTGGGTAGGTCATAGCGTGGGCCATCAGGGCTTTGAAAGCTTCGCTTTCAACCAACCGGTAGGGCATCATCTCTAATGAGATTAGTCGAGCAATGTAGCCGTTCAAACCCTGTGTAATTGGATGAGAGGAAGAGTACTTTCTTTTCCTATCAAGAGTCTCTTTTAGGCTGAGCTGGACTGGAGAGCTGCATATGGTGGAACTAGCGAGGGTGGTGGTGGACATGGCAGATTGAGAGAGGCTTGGTGATGGTATTCTTGATGTGGGCCTACCTACAGTGTTTCCAACCAAGAACCTTGTGGTTCCCTGACTGCTTTGGCCTTGCGACAATACCTCCACATTTGGTACTGGTGGTGTCCCAACCAGTGGGCTTCCAGTGAGGGAAGCAATGTTGCGTTGCTGACTAGCTTCAATATGAGCAGGTGCACCAATGGTACGGGACGTTTGGTAGTTAGTCCATGCTTTCAAGTGCCTGCTGGTTAGATGTCTACGCATGCACGTTGTATTTAAATTTTGAACAATAACTTTGGACTGATCATTCGGATCTTGGTTAAAAAATTGCCACACTGCACTCGTCCTACTATGGAATACCTTTTCAGGCTTTGCACGCCGTGCTACTGTCACCAGATTGCAATGCTGTCCTACACCTGTTATGGTTTTTGACACATGTTTTGGGCCTGATGCGGGCCTGCCAGATGACAGCTTTTGCGATGTAGATGGCAGCTAAAGATCATCCTCCTCCACTTCTGAGCTACAGGCAGCGGCACCCTCTTCCCCCAATGGCTGCCAATCAGGGTCAACAACTGGGTCATCTATCACCTCCTCTTCAATGTCATGTGCACCGTCCTCTGTGTCACCGTGTAAGGTGCTATAGCGTTCGGGACTGGGCACCATAGCCTCATCAGGGTCAGATTTGGACTCAGCACACTGCGAGGGCAAAGTAGTGATCTGAGTCAATGGAACAGAATAATAATCAAGCTGTGGCTGTGCATCTGTGCACTCCATGTCCGATTCATCCTGTAATGGGCTTTTAACAATTTCCCTCTCTAACCCAGGCATGGTATGTGTAAAGAGCTCCATGGAGTAAAGTGTAATGTTGCCTGCCGCATCCTTCACTTTGGTTTTGGGTGAAGGACACAAGGAAGCAACTTTTTCCGGACCTGGAGCAGCCACTGACGACTCGCTGGTTTTAGATTTCGAAGCTTCTGAAGAGGAGGTGAAAGAGCTAGAGGCTGAGTCAGCAAGGAAAGCCAAAACTTGTTCCTGCTGCTCCGGCTTTAAAAGCTGTTTTCCAACTCCCAGATAAGGGAGCCTTCGAGGCCTTGTGTAGCCAGACGATGATGCTGCCTCAACACCTCTAGCCTTTGGTGCTATCTTGCTTTTCCCAGTACCACCAGATGCTCCATTACCACCATCAGTACCAGCTGGCAACGACCGCCCACGGCCTCTTCCACCAGACTTCTTCATTTCTGTGGAAATGTTACCAAAATAACAACCGTTATATGCTACAGTTAAACAAGGTAGTAGGTGTATACTAACTTTTGGAGGATTTATATCTCCCTTTTTTTGGCGGGAAGAATGCAGGAAAAAACACGCCCTATGTATTACACCACACAATGTACAAGGCAGAACGTGGCTGGCAGATATACGCCAAACAGAACTCACATAGATCCACTTAGTGACAATTTAAAGCTCCCTTTTTTTTTGGGGGGGGGAGACTGCAGGAAAAAACAGGCCCTGTGTATTACACCACACTATGTACAAGGCAGAACGTGGCTGGCAGATATACATAGTAACATAGTAACATAGTTAGTAAGGCCGAAAAAAGACATTTGTCCATCCAGTTCAGCCTATATTCCATCATAATAAATCCCCAGATCTACGTCCTTCTACAGAACCTAATAATTGTATGATACAATATTGTTCTGCTCCAGGAAGACATCCAGGCCTCTCTTGAACCCCTCAACTGAGTTCGCCATCACCACCTCCTCAGGCAAGCAATTCCAGATTCTCACTGCCCTAACTGCCCTAATATACGCCAAACAGAACTCACGTTGATCCACTTAGTGTCAATTTAAAGCTCCCTTTTTTTGTTTTTGTGGGAGACTGCAGGAAAAAACAGGCCCTGTGTATTACACCACACAATGTACAAGGCAGAACGTGGCTGCCAGATATATCAAAAAATACAAGGACTGTAGTAGAATTTCAATCTCCCTACAATGATCAAAGGACAAGTATGGCAGCAATAAAAAGGACTGCTGCACACAAAAGAGTTTGGACAAAGAAACAAGAGAACTGTGCAGGAAGGAGCAACAGGATTTTTGCTTTGAAAAAAGCAGTTGGTTTGCACAGCGGCGTACACACAGCAATGCAGCTATCAGGGAGCCTAATAATGCAGCCTAAGAAGCTGCAGAGCTGATGCACCCAAAAAAAAAATCCACTGTCCCTGCAAAGAAAAGGTGGTGTTGGACAGTGAAAATCGCAACAGCACAAGCGGTTTGGGGGTTAATATTCCCTGCTTAAATATATCCCTGCTTCTGACGAAGCTGCAGCAACCTCTCCCTATGCTCAAATCAGCAGAAGTAAGATGGCAGTCGGCGTGCACGCCCCTTTAAAGCCCCTGTGACACTGCAGAAAGCAAGCCAATCACTGTCATGCCCTTCTCTAAGATAGTGGGGACCGAGACCTATGTCATCACGCTGCCCACACTCTACGTGCACCTTCATTGGCTGTGAAATGGCGCTTAAAGCGTCATACGAAACCCGACTTTGGCGCACTGATTGCCGACCTCATGGCCGATCCACACTAGGATCACGTCGGGTTTCACGAAACTCGACTTTGCCAAAAGTCGGCAATTTTTGAAATTGTCCTATCCGTTTCGCTCAACCCTAATTTTGGCTAAAGGTTGTGCAACCAAGTATTAGGCTGAGGGTGCCTATACTTTTGTCTGGCCCATTTTTGGAGTTTTGTGCGAAATGATCAATGTTTTGCTTTTTGCTTCATTCTCTTTTTTCATTTAAGACAAATTAAATGAAGATAATAATACCAAAGAATTTGTGATTTCAATCATTTTCAGGAAGAAACTGAGTATTATCTGTCAGAATTGCAGGGGTGTCAATACTTTTGGCCACAACTGTATATCCTGTTAATGAGATAGTCAGCAGTACTCCCTATCAGCACATTACAATACCCCATTTTTCTCTCAGCTGACAGAGACCAGAAGCTGCAACCAACGCCTACTGTATATTCTGCCTAATAAACTCTGTAGGGAAGTTCTGCAGATTTGACTTTATGTTTGTTCTATCCTCGAGTCTAAATTAGTCCTGGTAATGTATATGTATATATATATGTAATATAATAACCTTTATAAAGTCGAACTGTCACTAGAAATAAAACTTATGTTAATCAACGATCTATTTATTTAAACTTAATTTGTATATAAAAATACTTGTATGCCTAATCAGTCCAATTGATGCCTCTGATAAAAAGGCAAATGACTGTTCGCAGGTGTTGGAGAAGAAATAAAGCAAGCAGGAATGTAAATTTCTGTGTCTTTTGTACATAATGAATTTATGTTCTTTCCTGCTGAATCTCCCATATGGTATTTTTTTTATTCTCCCTTGATATACACATGAATATTGAATTAGTTATTGCAGATGTTTCGTCATGTAAGACAACATGATTATAGTATTACATCTGGGTCCAAAGGAGTAGTGAACATTTTATTGGTTTCAGAGAAAACTCGCGCATTTCACTGTTGCCCATAAATAGATGTGATTTTCCAGGGACAATTTTCATGCACATCAATACATCAGGTTATCTGATTTATTCCTAGCTGTCATTTGCTATAGGTTTGTCAGGGTCATTTGCATTGAAAATTTTTTCCAGACAGGATAACGGATTGGCTTTGCGTAAATAACTATGAAATACCATGCTACAAGGACATTTGGACAACTATATTCCCCAAAGATGTTTTATTACTGATTTCATTTCATAGGCAGAAGTGCATAAAGAATGGAATGTAATATATCTACTGTACATTACCCATGACATAGAAATTCAGTATTTCACACAATTGCCGCAGTTCGCTGGGAAAGCCAGTCATGCCCATTGTATTGCAAAATCTGCTCATGATTTGGATAGGCATTTATACCCAAACTGCCACAGAGAGTATTATTTCCGAAGAAGCTAACGGCCACGTGCTGTATCCTCAATACGTATACAGGGCAAGAGAGTTTTAGATCTGCATTATTAAATTACTTCATGCTATGATTTACTATACTGATTTTTCTCAATTTTAGGAAATTGTATGAAAATCCACCACCAAATTTCACTAAGGCTACGTTCACATTTGCGTTTGTGTGTTGCGTCGGTGATGCAACGCACAACGCATGCAAAACACATGCAAAAACGCATGTTTCTGTGACGCATGCGTCCATTTTTGGCTTGCTTTTGGACGCAAAAAAAATGCAACTTGCTGCGTCCTCTGCACCCTGACGCTCGCGCCAAAAAAGACGCATGCGCCAAAAAAGACGCATGCGTCACAAAACACAAAACAACGCATGTCCATGCACCCCCATGTTAAATATAGGGGCGCATGACGCATGCGTCGCCGTGGCTGCGCCCGACGCACCGCTAATGTGAGCGTAGCCTTACTGTGTAGAGAAGGTATTAAGTCCTATATGCAAGGAAAGATCAGGATTTTATTTTGGACTTTTCTATCAGCAGAATTTTTTTTTGGACATCTAGATGTATCTGCTGCAGAGCTGCTGGTCTGGGCAGCTCAGGATTTATCATCTGTACAGCTTCCAATATATACTTATGCTTTAATAGTGAAACTCTCAGCCAGGATGGTGTGATCCAATGAAATAGAGAAAATGGCGTGACTCATCTGCTGACCATTCACAATCTTTTAGTTCTCTTGAGATTTAATCTAAAGTTTGGTTAATGCATGCAAATTAGCTCTTGCTTTGAAATAAAGAAAACTCTTGCTATTGCCACATATTTGTGGTAGCTACCACCTAAGTCATTGTCAAAGCCTTTTACAGGCATTGCAACAAGACAAGTCGGTTTGGAAGACTTGATAAAAGGATGGACATGAACTTACAAGAAAGGTACCTCCAATGAGTGACACTACAGAGTTTTATGTTCTCCAAGATCTAATGTGCTTATTTTTATCTACAGTAAAGCACATTGACAAAAAGACTTCATAAACAGGTGGTATTCCTAATATTTTTTCATCAATAGTGTAGTTAAGAAACTTTGTACTGTAATATTTCTTGTTAAAGCACCACTCCAGAGGGTTTTTTTATTGCAGTGCTGGAGTGGTGGCACTAATCTAATTCCCTTCCCTTAGTACTATACTTACCAGCTGTCATATTCAGTTGTTCCAGATGCTGCTCCGTTCGTCTTCTGCAGGTTGTGACCTATCAGATGGCTCCAGTGTTTTGCTGGGTGATCCAGAAGTCACAACTCAATGTAAGTCCATGAGAGCTAGAAAGAGGAATCCATAGATTTACATTGAGAGCTTGTGACCGTTATCTCTGACTTCCGGTCATTCAAAAGTTGGGGTCACAAGATGGCAGATCAGGACCAGAGCGGCACTGGGAACTGTTGAAGACCATAGCTAGTAAGTATATTGCTGTTAGCACCATGCCGGAACCCTGCTCTGACAGGCAGGGTCTTCGGCTCGTCTCTTCACTCACCCATGCTGCAGACAGTTCTTCCCTTCCCCATGCTCTGAATACTTCCAGCCGGTCTCTAGCCATGTTCTTAGGGCACGCGTGTGTGCGCTCCCGCCTTCTTAAAGGGCCAGTGATTGGGTGAAATTGATTCTCTGGGCTGAGATCTCATAGAATCCGTATCTAAACAAATAGGTCAAGGAAATCCAAAATCATATGTGAACATACAGTACAGACCAAAAGTTTGGACACACCTTCTCATTTAAAGATGTTTCTGTATTTTCATGACTATGAAAATTGTACATTCACACTGAAGGCATCAAACTATGAATTAACACATGTGGAATTATATTCTTAACAAAAAAAGTGTGAAACTTCAAAGTAGCCACCTTTTGCTTTGATGACTCTTGGCATTCTCTTGATGAGCTTCAAGAGGTAGTCACCAGGAATGGTCTTCCAACAATCATGAAGGAGTTCCCAGAGATGCATAGCACTTGTTGGCCCTTTTGCCTTCACTCTGTGGTCCAGCTCACCCCAAACCATCTGGATTGGTGACTTTGGAAGCCAGGTCATCTGGCGTAGCACCCCATCACTCTCCTTCTTGGTCAAATAGCCCTTGCACAGCCTGGAGGTGTGTTTGGGGTCATTGTCCTGTTGAAAAATAAATGATGGTCCAACTAAACGCAAACGGGATGGAATAGCATGCCGCTGCAAGATGCTGTGGGAGCCATGCTGGTTCAGTATGCCTTCAATTTTGAATAAATCCCCAACAGTGTCACCAGAAAAGCACCCCCACACCATCACACCTCCTCCATGCTTTACGGTGGGAACCAGGCATGTAGAGTCCATCCGTTCACCTTTTCTGCGTCACACAAAGACACGGTGGTTGGAACCAAAGATCTCAAATTTGGACTCATCAGACGAAAGCACAGATCTCCACTGGTCTAATGTCCATTCCTTGTGTTCTTTAGCCCAAACAAGTCTCTTCTGCTTGTTGCCTGTCTTTAGCAGTGGTTTCCTAGCAGCTATTTTGCCATGAAGGGCTGCTGCACAAAGTCTCCTCTTAACAGTTGTTGTAGAGATGTGTCTGCTTCTAGAACTCTGTGTGGCATTGACCTGGTCTCTGATCTGAGCTACGGTTAACCTGCGATTTCTGAGGCTGGTGACTCAGATAAACTTATCCTCAGAAGCAGGGGGGACTCTTGGTCTTCCTTTCCTGGGGTGGTACTCATGTGAGCCAGTTTCTTTGTAGCGCTTGATGGTTTTTGCCACTGCACTTGGGGACAATTTCAAAGTATTCCCAATTTTTCGGACTGACTGACCTTCATTTCTTAAAGTAATGATGGCCACTCGTTTTTCTTTACTTAGCTGCTTTTTTCTCTCCATAATACAAATTCTAACAGTCTATTCAGTAGGACTATCAGCTGTGTATCCACCAGACTTTTGCACAACACAACTGATGGTCCCAACACCATTAATAAGGCAAGAAATCCCACTTATTAAACCTGACAGGGCACACGTGTGATGTGAAAACCATTCCCGGTGACTACCTCTTCAAGCTCATCAAGAGAATGCCAAGAGTGTGCAAAGCAGTCATCAAAGCCAAAGGTTTCTACTTTGAAGAACCTAGAATATAAGACATATTTTCAGTTGTTTCACACTTTTTTGTTAAGTATATAATTCAACATGTGTTAATTCATAGTTTTGATGCCTTCAGTGTGAATTTACAATTTTCATAGTAATGAAAATACAGAAAAATCTTTAAATGAGAAGGTGTGTCCAAACTTTTGGTCTGTACTGTATATTCCCTTTAACACCTTTCTGACATCTGACGTATTATCCCGTCGAGGTGGGGTGGGCCCGTATGACCACCGACTGGATAGTACGTCATAGCTATCGGCCGCTCTCACGGGGGGAGCGCGGCCGATCGCGGCCGGGTGTCAGCTGACTATCGCAGCTGACATCCGGCACAATGTGCCAGGAGTGGTCACGGACCGCTCCCGGCACATTAACCCCCGGCACACCGCGATCAAACATGAGCGCGGTGTGCCGGCGGTATAGGGAAGCATCGCGCAGGGAGGGGACTCCCTGCGGGCTTCCCTGAGACCCCCACAGCAACGCGATGTGATTGCGTTGCTGCGAGGGTCTCTTACCTCCTCCTTCTCCTTGCAGGCCCAGATCCAAGATGGCCACGGCATCCGGGTCCTGCAGGGAGGGAGGCGGCTTCACAGCGCCTGCTCAGAGCAGGCACTGTGACGCCTGCAGCTGTTCATGTCAGATCGTTGATCTGACACACTGCACAGCAAAGTGTCAGATCAGCGATCTTACACTATAACATGATGCCCCCTGATGTTACTTACGCCACCTGATTCCTTTGTCCTGCTGCCGGAATCGGCGCCTGCACACTGCAGTGTGTCTTCAAGGAAATGGCGCCGGAAAGTGCGGACTGCGCAGGCGCCGATTCCGCCAGCAGGAGGACCGAGAAATTGGCGGCGGAAAGGAATCAGGTGGCGCAAGTAACAAATTGCTGTGGCATGAGGCTGTGGCACTTCATGCCACAGCTATTTGTTACTTACGCCACCTGATATGGGGCATATACTATGGAGCATCTTATGGAGCAGCGTATGGGGCATATGGTTGGGAGCAGCAAGTTAAAGAATGGTGGCGCAGGATGGCAGCAGCTCATGACAGAACGGGGGCGCAGGATGGGAGCAGCACATGACAGGATGGGGGCGCAGGATGGCAGCAGTACATGACAGAACGGGGGCGCAGGATGGGAGCAGCACATGACAGAATAGGGCAGCACATGACAGAACGGGGGAGCAGGATGGGAGCAGCACATGACAGAACGGGGGCGCAGGATGGGAGCAGCACATGACAGGATGGGGGCGCAGGATGGGAGCAGCACATGACAGAATGGAGGCGCAGGATGGGAGCAGCACATGACAGAACGGGGGCGCAGGATGGGAGCAGCAAATGACAAAATGGAGGCGCAGGATGGGAGCGGCACATGACAGAACGGGGGCGCAGGATGGGAACAGCACATGACAGAATGGGGGCGCAGGATGGAGCAGCACATGTCAGAATGGGGGCGCAGGATGGGTGCAGCACATAACAGGATGGGGCGCAGGATGGAGCAGCACATGACAGGATGGGGACGCAGGATGGAGCAGCACATACCAGGATGGTGACCATATACCAATATAAATGCTCACCACCCGGGCGTAGAACGGGTTCAATAGCTAGTATTTAGTATCACCATGTCCGTAACGACCCCACCTATAAAACTGTCCCGCTAGTAAACCCCTTCAATGAACGTGGTAAAAAAAAAAACGAGGCAAAAAACAACGCTTTATTATCATACCGCCAAAAAAAAAGTGGAATAACACGCGATCAAAAAGACGGAAATAATAACCATGGTACCTCTGAAAACATCATCTTGTCCTGCAAAACACGAGCCGCCAAGCAGCATCATCAGCGAAAAAATAAAAAAGTTATAGTCCTCAGAATAAAGCGATGCAAAAATAATTATGTTTTCTATAAAATAGTTTTTATCGTATAAAAGCGCCAAAACATAAAAAAATGATATAAATGAGGTATCGCTGTAATCGTACTGACCCGAAGAATAAAACTGCTTTATCCATTTTACCAAACGCGGAACGGTATAAACGCCTCCCCCAAAAGAAATTCATGAATAGTTGGTTTTTGGTCATTCTGCCTCACAAAAATCAGAATAAAAAGCGATCAAAAAATGTCACGTGCCCTAAAATGTTACCAATAAAAACGTCAACTCGTCCCGCAAAAAGCAAGAACTCACATGACTTTGTGGACCAAAATATGGAAAAATTATAGCTCTCAAAATGTGGTAACGCAAAAAATATTTTTTGCAATAAAAAGCGTCTTTCAGTGTGTGACGGCTGCCAATCATAAAAATCCGCTAAATAACCCGCTATAAAAGTAAATCAAACCCCCCTTCATCACCCCCCTTAGTTAGGAAAAATTAAAAAATTGAAAAAAAATGAATTTATTTCCATTTTCCCATTAGAGTTAGGGTTAGGGCTAGGGTTAGGGTTAGGGTTAGGACTAGGGTTAGGGTTAGGGCTAAGGTTAGGCTAAGGGTTGGGGCTAGGGTTAAGGCTACAGTTAGGGTTGGGGCTAACATTAGGGTTAGGGTTGGGGCTAAAGTTATGGTTTGGAGTACATTTACGGTTGGGAATAGGGTTGTGATTAGGGTTAGGGGTGTGTTTAGGGTTACCGTTGAGATTAGGGTTAGGGGTGTGTTTGGATTAGGGTTTCAGTTATAATTGGGGGGGTTTCCACTGTTTAGGCACATCAGGGGCTCTCCAAACGCGACATGGCGTCCGATCTCAATTCCAGCTAATTCTGCGTTGAAAAAGTAAAACAGTGCTCATTCCCTTCCGAGCTCTCCTGTGTGCCCACACAGGGGTTTACCCCGACATATTGGGTATCGGCGTACTCAGGACACATTGGACAACGTCTCCTGTTACCCTTGGGAAAATTCAAAACTGGGGGCTAAAAATAATTTTTGTGGGGAAAAAAAAGATTTTTTATTTTCACAGCTCTGCGTTATAAACTGTAGTGAAATACTTGGGGGTTCAAAGCTCTCACAACACACCTAGATGAGTTCCTTAGGGGGTCTACTTTCCAAAATGGTGTCACTTGTGGGGGGTTTCGATGTTTAGGCACATAGGTGGCTCTCTAAACGCAACGTGGCGTCCCATCTCAATTCCAGTCAATTTTGCATTGAAAAGTCAAATGGCGCTCCTTCGCTTCCGAGCTCTGCCATGCACCCAAACAGTGGTTTACCCTCACATGTGGGGTATCAGCATACTCAGGACAAATTGTACAACAACCTGTGGGGCCCATTTTCTCCTGTTACCCTTGGTAAAATAAAACAAATTGGAGCTGAATTAAATTTTTTGTGAAAAAAAGTTAAATGTTCATTTTTATTTAAACATTCTAAAAATTCCTGTGAAACACCTGAAGGGTTAATAAACTTCTTGAATGTGGTTTTGAGCACCTTGAGGGGTGCAGTTTTTAGAATGGTGTCACACTTGGTTATTTTCTATCATATAGACCCCTCAAAATGACTTCAAATGAGACGTGGTCCCTAATAAAAAATGGTGTTGTAAAAATGAGAAATTGCTGGTCAACTTTTAACCCATATAACTCCCTAACAAAAAAAAATTTTGGTTCCAAAATTGTGCTGATGTAAAGTAAACATGTGGGATATGTTACTTATTAAGTATTTTTTGTGACATATCTCTGTGATTTAATTGCATAAAAATTCAAATTTGGAAAATTGCAAAATTTTCTAAATTTTTGCCAAATTTCTGTTGTTTTCATAATTAAACGCAGGTAATATCAAATAAATTTTAACACTATCATGAAGTACAATATGTCACGAGAAAATAATGTCAGAATCACTGGGATCGGTTGAAGCGTTCCAGAGTTATAACCTCATAAAGGGACAGTGGTCAGAATTGTAAAAATTGGCCTGGTCATTAACGTGCAAACCACCCTTGGGGGTAAAAGGGTTAAAAACAATTTTTAATATTTTAATCTTAAAAAACACACCAACCCAGTGAATTAATTGGTAAATACCAAGTGATATAAAAAAAGACCATGCCACTGCCTGTCAAGACCCTACAATAGGCCCATACTCACCCCTGCCTGGCTGTGGAGGTTGGCACCCTAAGGAACAATTTTTTGGCTTCTCCACTCACCGTGGACTATCCCTCACTCCCCAATAACAGTGTCATCAAGAAGTTTAAAGCCCATGGCACTGTGGCTAACCTCCCTAGATGTGGATGGAAACGAAAAATTGACAAGAGATTTCAATGCAAGATTGTGCGGATGTTGGATAAAGAACCTCGACTAACATCTAAACAAGTTCAAGCTGCCCTGCAGTCCGAGGGTACAAAATTGTCAACCCGTACTATCTGGCGGCGTCTGAATGAAAAGGGACTGTATGGTAGGAGACCCAGGGAGACCCCACTTCTTACCCCGAGACATAAAAAAGCCAGGCTGGAGTTTGCCAAAACTTACCTGAAAAAGCCTAAAACGTTTTGGAAGAATGTTCTCTGGTCAGATGAGACAAAAGTAGAGCTTTTTGGGCAAAGGCATCAACATAGAGTTTATAGGAGAAAAAAAGAGACATTCAAAGAAAAGAACACGGTCCCTACAGTCAAACATGGCTGAGGTTCCCTGATGTTTTGGGGTTGCTTTGCTGCCTCTGGCACTGGACTGCTTGACCGTGTGCATGGCATTATGAAGTCTGTAGACTACCAACAAATTTTGCAGCATAACGTAGGGCCCAGTGTGAGAAAGCTGGGTCTCCCTCAGAGGTCATGGGTCTTCCAGCAGGACAATGACCCAAAACACACTTCAAAAAGCACTAGAAAATGGTTTGAGAGAAAGCACTGGAGACTTCTAAGGTGGCCAGCAATGAGTCCAGACCTGAATCCCATAGAACACCTGTGGAGAGATCTAAAAATGGCAGTTTGGAGAAGGCACCCTTCAAATATCAGGGGCCTGGAGCAGTTTGCCAAAGAAGAATGGTCTAAAATTCCAGCAGAGCATTGTAAGAAACTCATTGATGGTTACCGGAAGCGGTTGCTCGCAGTTATTTTGGCTAAAGGTTGTGCAACCAAGTATTAGGCTGAGGGTGCCAATACATTTGTCTGGCCCATTTTTGGAGTTTTGTGTGAAATGATCAATGTTTTGCTTTTTGCTTCATTCTCTTTTGTGTTTTTTTCATTTAAGACAAATTAAATGAAGATAATAATAGCAAAGAATTTGTGTTTGTAATCATTTTCAGGAAGAAACTGAGTATTATCTGGCAGAATTGCAGGGGTGTCAATACTTTTGGCCATGACTGTATATATATATATTCAGAGATGAAAAAAATAGATAAATACTATTTGAAAAATTCCCTCTGGGGATCCTGCAGTGCAAGCATAGAATATTATCAAACCTCATCCAACAATATGCATAGAGTCATTAATGCTGCATGGCATATTTCGCCTGCTAGATATCACTCGGCCATAGAATCCAAAATAACCAATACATATAAACAAAGAAATTGACTTAGCATGAGTTGGAAACATCCCGACGAGTTTCCCCATTCTCACGGTTCATCAGGAGGTATCATAGATAATCAAGATACCGGATGCCATGATGATAGCTGCCAACCTCCACAGCCAGGCAGGGGTGAGTATAGGCCTATTGTAGGGTCTTGACAGGTAGTGGCACAGTCTTTTTTATATCATTTGGTATTTACCAATTAATTCACTGTGTTAGTGTGTTTTTTAAGATTAAAATATTAAAAATTGTTTTTAAAGGGAATATATGTTCACACATGAGATCTCATAGAACAATCACGTTGGGGAAGCCTCGGTAGAATCTCCGTTCTATATTGTGTTTGATAGTCAACCCGAGGTTCATCACCCGGTGATGGTTCCTTCTGATGTCCCTGAGGTAGATGTCCTCTCCAAGGATTTTGTGAAGTTGTGGGAGAACACCTAAGCCACTTTAGAAGCATCCTCCGAGGATGAAGAGGCATGCAGACAAAAGGCATCTGGATAATCTGTGCTTCCGTCCTAGTGACAAGGTATGGCTTTCGTCCAGGTACGTCCGGCTGCAGGTTCCTTCTTACAAGTTGGGTCCTCATTTGATTGGGCCTTTCGAGGTGTTGAAGTGGATCAATGAGGTCTCCTATAAATTGAAGCCGTCTCCTTCTCTGCAGATTCCAAATTCCTTCAATGTATCTTTACTGAACCCTGTCATCCTGAGACTCTTCTTCAAGAATCCCAGTACCACGCCCTGGAGTGGAGAACATCTTGGCCATGAAGATGGTGAGAGAAAAGACCTTCTTCCTCGTTGACTGCAGGGGATTTGGTCCCGAAGAAAGATCCTAGGAGCCTAAGGAGAATATTGACGCTCTGATTTTTCTCCAGAACTTCTTACATGGCTTGAACTGTTAGCACCATGCCGTATCCCTGCTCTGACAGGCAGGGTCTTCAGCGTGTCTCTTCACTCACCCATTGTCATGCTGCAGCTATGCAGGTAACTGCAACTTCCACTAGATGGCAATAGAGTGGAAGGGTAGTAACAAGTCTGCAAGGGCAGACCTGCAGTGCAGCAGCGAAGCTACCACTAAGTGGCAGCAGAATAATCAAACAAGCCGAGTCAAAGCCTAGACTATCATGCAGTACAAAGGGAAAAAACAAGCACAGAGTCAGTGGAGAGCCAAAGGGTCAATACCAGACAAAAGGCAGAAGTACCATGGACCAGAGGCAAAATCAGGTCAGAGTCAAAGCCGAGTCAAACACCGGAAATCCAAAAGCAATCAGGAAACACTAAGACAGGACAGGCAGAGAAAGAGGAATATACATGGGCAAGGTCAGAAAGCTCAGCAGGGCCAATCAGGGTACTACCAGAGTCAGATACTCATGCCATAGGCAGAAAATATAACTGACAACACCTTCAGGATGCAGCGGAGCTAAGTAGCAAACCTGAACCCAGAATGAGGCAGAGCAAAGTTAACCCTTGACATGATCAGCCTGGGAAAATGGCAGACAGGACTCAAAACCCGGACTGGATCATGACACCCATGCTGCAGACATTTCTTCCCTTCCATATGCTCTGCATGCTTCCAGCCGGTCCTCTAGCCATGTCCTTATGGCATGCGCACGTCCGCTCCCACCCTCTTAAAGGGCCAGCACTTGCTCTTTTCTACCCAGCCAATGGCTGTGGGACATTATGTATATATTGCTTCCTCCCCACTGGGGAGGTGCCTGAGCAACCTTCCTGTTTCGCAGACTAAGTTGTGTAAGGTTGCACTCAACTGCAGACCCTGCTTGCTGCACTCTAATGCAGATCCTTCATGCTGCGCTCAACTGCAGATCCTGCCTGCTGCACTCAGCTGCAGATCCTGCCTGCTGCATTCTAATGCAGACCCTGTCTGCTGCACTCTAATGCAGACCCTGTCTGCTACACTCTAATGCAGACCCTGCCTGCTGCACTCTGATACAAACACTGCCTTCTGCACTCTGATACAAACACTGCCTGCTGCACTGTGATATGAACTCTATCTGCTGAACTCGGATGGGAACTGTCTGCTGTATTCTAATACAAATTCTGTCAGCTGCTCCCTCTAGTCTGTCCTCTGGGTCCAGCTGCTGTGCGTCCTTTGGTCTGTCTTGGAGTGGCACGTGGCGTTCATCGGGAGCCAGGTCTATCCTCACCATCAGAGGCTCTAGTGAACAGTCATGGTTCCACAAACCACGTCCGTGACAATTGTTAGCGACAAAGAACTTACATAAACTGAAATACATTTTTTAAAAACCTGGAGTAGTACTTTTAAGAATAGGTCATTTTTTTAATTCACTACTCAAACCTGTCTTAGTGAACTGACAACCTGTTTTCACTGAAGGGATCAGTTTACTGTTAATCTCTATAGAAGTCTATGGATAGGTGAGGGGACAAGATGAAGAAGGAGCTAGAGATAGAAGCAGATTCACAAAGAGAACTTAAACAACAGTAATGATGTGCGAGCTACTCTCCCTCAAAAACACTGCTTGACAAAAAGGAAGGGAAGGTCTTAAGGCTGTGTGCACACGATGCAGAATTGGTGAGGATCCGCAGCGGATTTTTCTGCGCAGAAACGCTGCAGTTCCGCACAGTGATTTAAAGTACAAGGTAAATCAATAGAAAAAAACAAAAGCTGTGCTAATGGTGCTGAAAAATCCGCACTGATTCCGCTGCAGATTGAAAATAAGTAGCATGTCACTTCTTTTGTGCAGAACTGCAGCGCTTCTGCACCCTTCCATTATAGAAATCCGCAGTGGTAAAAAACGCACAAAATCCGCATTAATTCCGCATCAAAACCGCACAAGATCCGCGGCAAATCCGCACCTGCGTTTTCTGCTAGGAGATGCGGATTTTGTGAGGAAAATTCTGCACCCCAATCTGCAACGTGTGCACATGGCCTAAATGCGAGTGTATTACACATTTCTTTAGTACATTTTTCTTAGCAATCTGAGATTGATCAGGCAGACCATTTGTTGACCCTTAAGGTGTCAAATTTTCTCAGGTCTATGTAAGTAGTTTTGATCCTCTAAAATCAGAGCATCTGCTGTTGAAAAAAACATAATACACTAAATTAAAAAATAGACTGACACAGACAGACGAACAGACAGATAGATTCAGACTTAACAATACATTGATTAATTTTTTTAATTTTCAATACAGATTTTTAAAGGTGAATTTGACTTATATTTGTCTTTTTATAACTAGATTTCAATATTCGGCTAAGCTATATCTTGGCATCCTGAGAGATAACATAATAACTCTGGCATGATGCGTCATGACAAGATTTGTGACTTGATTCCCGAGAACTTGTTTATCAACGTTGTTCCATTTGATGTAGATCCTTAGTCTGAAAGGTTTATACTGTCAGCGAGACCCTGACTCAGGTCTGTACTGAATCAATAACACAAGGTATCACATGAATGCCAAAAGAGAAATAATATGAAGCATTGCCAAGCTCCTCCCATAATTTTTATTGCCGTCACTGTCCATATTATATGGCAGCTTAAATCAACTCGTAATGTCTTGTCATGTCCTACAATATAAAAGATGTGTTCATTTTAACTGCATAGCAAAAGTCTCCGACCTTGATAGCTAACCTGAAATTGCATTACAGATTAGTTAGTGATAAAACATCACTGCGTCATTATATAGCTGCATACTTCAGTAAACATTTGTGCTTGTAGCCTTGTTGTAGCATAATAAATAGCAATACATGACAAACAAAATGTTCTCTTCACCTTAAGAAAAAAAAAAACTATGTATTCACGTACGACCTTTTAAAATGAGTAATCTCAAGATGTTAAAAGTTGTTTTTTACAGTTTTTGGTTACTGTTGGTGCCATTTTTGGCCTAGCAAACTGTGATGCAAATATTATGGCCCACGTGCCATTTTACATTCGTGTATTTACAATATTGACTAATTCTTTCCAATTATCTCGATAGGTTCCAAAGATTTAAATCAGTTAAATCCTGGACTGACATGAACTGATGCATTTTTGACAAAGATGAAATCCCAAAAATGATATCTCCCTCAAGGGAGATCTCATTTTTGGGATTTCATTTTTGTCAAATGTCTCTTTCCACAAATAGTAAACGGCATCATTCGCATTATTTATATGGAAAAATTGGTGCAATATCCATAAAAATATATATATATATATATATATATATATATATATATATATATATAAACCATAAAAATTGGAACAGCACAATGCTCACCGGTGGGTGCCTGGCCTCCTGGGCAAGATGGTCCACTCATCTGCCCACATGTATACAAAAATAAGCAAATGAAGGCAGCACTCCAACTCCTCTTGAAGGTGAAAAAATGTGACTTTATTGAACCCACATCTCTGTGCGACGTTTCGGCTCACACTGAGCCTTTCTCAAGCAGTGAGTGTCATTAACAAGGGTGTTTTTATAGGCATAATCTACATACATTTACATATTACATTGATCATTAGGTATAAATATGTGTTTACATACATTGGACAACAATTGTGTAAAAATCCTCATTTGTGCAATCCATATCTTATAAAGTGCATTGTGCTAAGGTGCTAATAAATTCCAGCATCTCCACTGTTATTTTAATTACTTTCCACGTATTACTTTATGATAACATACATCTCTCTCCTAACGCATGTTGTATTTATTTACACTCCTTACCCCGCCACACACAGGTCAGACCACATGGAGGACGCTGTATCTGCCATTATCGGCGTTCTCTGCGCTCTACTGCGCATGTCCTGACGTCATTTCTCTCTGTCATACGTTGCCAGCTAATCAGCGTCCCTCTCTAGTCAATTCCTCTTGGCGCATGCGCACTAGCCACTTGTCAGTGCCGCGGCGCCATCTTGGATGTGGCACAAAAGCGTCTTCACGCCCCCTGCTCCCAGAAACTACTAAGTTTCAATCTCTATACTGCGGTACATCTATATTTAAGTAATATCATTTATAGATTATATATCTAGCAATATTAATGGTGAATAACCTCTGGTTATACGGCATTCGTTCACACTCTGACATAATGGACAACGCCTTCTTCAGGCTTCTCCATCTGTCAATGTCCCTCCCATTTGACACACAGCCCTTCAAGGCCATATTGTCATCCTAGGGGGGTCCATATAAGTGTTTTTTATTGCCAACCATCCTATTCCCATAATGAACTACCGTGCATCACAGACTTATATTATGCATACTTTATATTACTGAGACAGTACGACCAGCTGACAGCCATGACAGAATACTTATGATTAGTAAGCAAAATTGTTTTTTAAATTAGATAGTAAACAAAATTAAACAATAAAATTATATAAAGGAAAAACAATTAGATAATCTGTTTTCTCATCCTCCATGTGGTTATGTCCATTGGTAGGCGGGCCAAGGACTGCTTGTAAGCTGCTGGATATGAAGATATCACTAAAATTATATAAAACCATATTAAAATTGGAGTTACATAACAAAATCATTTCATTAGTACATCGAACTCCAACACCAGGGGTCCCCATACACCCAATTGCTAGGGGTATCTTTATAGGGCTAATACATATTAGGGTGAATCTTAAACTCCACATTGAGCCCCTTCGGCTTTAAAGTGTCAAGTACATAGATCCATTTTAGTTCTTGTTTTTTCAAAAGGCTTATTCTATCCCCCCCTCTCCTTTGTATGGGAACCTTATCTATAATTCTAAATTTGAGATCTTTCTCGGTATGTCCCAATTCTGTGAAGTGTTTCGAGACCTCCCGACATACAAAGGAGAGGGGGGGATAGAATAAGCCTTTTGAAAAAACAAGAACTAAAATGGATCTATGTACTTGACACTTTAAAGCCGAAGGGGCTCAATGTGGAGTTTAAGATTCACCCTAATATGTATTAGCCCTATAAAGATACCCCTAGCAATTGGGTGTATGGGGACCCCTGGTGTTGGAGTACGATGTACTAATGAAATGATTTTGTTATGTAACTCCAATTTTAATATGGTTTTATATCATTTTAGTGATATCTTCATATCCAGCAGCTTACAAGCAGTCCTTGGCCCGCCTACCAATGGACATAACCACATGGAGGATGAAAAAACAGATTATCTAATTGTTTTTCCTTTATATAATTTTATTGTTTAATTTTGTTTACTATCTAATTTAAAAAACAATTTTGCTTACTAATCATAAGTATTCTGTCATGTCTGTCAGCTGGTCGTACTGTCTCAGTAATATAAATAAAGTATGCATAATATAAGTCTGTGGTGCATGGTAGTTCATTATGGGAATAGGATGGTTGGCAATAAAAAACACTTATATGGACCCCCCCTAGGATGACAATATGGCCTTGAAGGGCTATGTGTCAAATGGGAGGGACATTGACAGATGGAGATAGCCTGAAGAAGGCGTTGTCCATTATGTCAGAGTGTGAACGAATGCCGTATAACCAGAGGTTATTCACCATTAATATTGCTAGATATATAATCTATAAATGATATTACTTAAATATAGATGTACCGCAGTATAGAGATTGAAACTTAGTAGTTTCTGGGAGCAGGGGGCGTGAAGACGCTTTTGTGCCACATCCAAGATGGCGCAGCGGCACTAACAAGTGGCTAGTGCGCATGCGCCAAGAGGAATTGACTAGAGAGGGACGCTGATTAGCTGGCAACGTATGACAGAGAGAAATGACGTCAGGACATGCGCAGTAGAGCGCAGAGAACGCCGATAATGGCAGATACAGCGTCCTCCATGTGGTTTGACCTGTGTGTGGCGGGGTAAGGAGTGTAAATAAATACAACATGCGTTAGGAGAGAGATGTATGTTATCATAAAGTAATACGTGGAAAGTAATTAAAATAACAGTGGAGATGCTGGAATTTATTAGCACCTTAGCACAATGCACTTTATAAGATATGGATTGCACAAATGAGGATTTTTACACAATTGTTGTCCAATGTATGTAAACACATATTTATACCTAATGATCAATGTAATATGTAAATGTATGTAGATTATGCCTATAAAAACACCCTTGTTAATGACACTCACTGCTTGAGAAAGGCTCAGTGTGAGCCGAAACGTCGCACAGAGATGTGGGTTCAATAAAGTCACATTTTTCACCTTCAAGAGGAGTTGGAGTGCTGCCTTCATTTGCTTATTTATATATATATATATATGTATATATATATATATATATATAGTGATACAGTGACCCCTGTTACAGCTAGGGGGCACTGCATGATCTCCTCAGAATGAGCAAGGAGGCGTATTGAGGCAATGGGAATGCATGGCAATTGCAGGCATAACTGTGATGATGAGACAACATCTGGCATTATTGTAAATGGCCGGTATGTGTCACAGAGGAGAATCCTCTGTGCTGTAAGCCGGTAATGTTGTTCTAGGACCTGTAGTCCCACGAGTATTGTTATGTCGCTTTAAAGGGAGGCTTACAGGGTTAGTCAGAGAGCTGGGTGGGTCTGACTAACCACACACACCTCCCACCTATGGGAGTGGTTACTAGTATATAATGTGACCATGGTGTGGTCACATGTTAGATAATGTATCGACCTGATTGGTCCGTGTGTAAGGTCCTGGAAGGCCAGTGTGCTGGACGGTCCCAGGTGGGGACGGACATACTGAAGAGCACATGGTGAGGCCTTGAATCTGGAGGCCTGTGTGTTGGACGGTCCCAGGTGGGAACGGACATCCTGAGCAGCACACAAAAAGGCCGTGTTTGCAGAGTCAGTGATGGCATTGCATTTGGGGGAGCTGTCCTCCATCTGAGGATCTGGACTGTTGGAAGTGCACTGCTCACGATGATCCCAGTTTGGCAGCTTCTCTAGGAGAGAGCACTGACAGGAGGTCAGTGTGTGGAGCAGGAGCTCCAGGAAGGTAACCCAGAGTTGGGGGACTGTGTGCACTGACAGGGGTCAGTTAAGGAACTGTGTGGTCACCCATGGTAACTGGATAGAGTAAGGTCCAGCATGTTTAGAGACTGCAACCTAATGTCATGTGTTGGTGCCTGTTGTGTTCCATGGATATTAATGAATAAACCAAAATAGACTGTCTATGTGAAAAACCGTGCCTGTCTACATTTATCCTGTTGCCAAGGGAGTATTTCCCAACCCGCTAGTGATTGCTGCATCACAATATACAGTATATATATTATATAGTGTTAGGTTCATCTCTTGCTTTAGATGTTTTACACCTTATCTTTTTAGTTAATAATTCTATATTGTGGTAATAAAGTAATAATGCAGCTAATAATATAATATTATAATAATAGCCTTAATAATCCATAATAGCTGCAGTAGTAACACTGAAAGAAAGAAGAACTATTACTTTTGGGAATAACTTTGGTGTTATTTTCATTTTAAATATTGTATCACTTGATAACATATGCTACGATTAAAACCAAGACATTGCATAAAGTTAAACCAAGGATGTTTAAGTATTGAAATTTTCTTTCAGCTTTACATCCTTTTACTGTTCAGGAAATGAGTTAGAATATCTAAACATGCCCACTGGTGATTACACGGTAAGGTTACCTAACTACTGTAATTAGAGACATACTTGCCAGTTTGTTCGTTCAAAATAAAACTATTTTTTATGTGGTACTTCAAAATTATAAGGTACTGATTGTGCTGATTTGAAATCATTCTGAGCACTCATTTCGGGTGTCTTCTGGATCCTGAAGATTATTAGATTGAACTGAGTGCGTCTACACGTTTGAGAGGGTTGAGACTCAAGCACACACCAAAAAAGTACCTACAAATGAAATAAAATTGTCACATTCTAATAATGACTTTATACCCATGTGTGTATGTGTATATGTTTATGTGTGTGTTTGTTTGTCTCAGTGTTGGTGTTTGTGTGTGTGTGCCTATGTGTATGGTGAGTGTGATATATTCTTGTGTGCATTTTGTATGTCAAAGTTTTCTTATTCATTAAGTAATTCCAATGAAAAAAAGAATATAACAATACCACCCCATAAAACCAATTACTGTACTCATGGGTTAAAAATTATGGACATAGATATACTGTAATTATATAAATTCCACATATAATAATGAGTCAACAATCCTTAGCCCCTTCACGCCATGCAAGTATGGCATGACGATTGTGCAGGCTCACTTCAAGCACTTGCAAGATCAAAAGCAGGTGTCAACTCTAAATGGGAGCTGATACCCTTCAACAATGTCCATGATCGGTGCTAGCGTCAGTTGCTAATCTTTGCCCATAAAGAAACAAGCCGCCATACAGCTTAATCAGTGGAAAAATAAAAAAACTACAGCTCTCAGAATTGAGCGACGCAAAAACAATTCATTTTTATATAAAATAGTTTTAATTGTTTAAAAGTACAAAAACAAAAAAAAATTCTATAAATATGGCATTGCTGTAATCATACTGACCCAAAGAATAAAGCTCCCTTATCACTTTACGAAACAGAGAGCAACATAAAAAAAAACAATTCCTGAATTGCTGGTTTTTATTCACTCGGCCTCCCAAAAATCGGAATATAAAGCGATCATGAAATGTTATGTGCCCGAAAGTGGTAACAATAGAAAAGTCAACTTGCCCTGCAAAAAGCGAGCCATCACATGACTCTGTCTGCAGTAATATAGAAAAAGTATAGCTCTCAAAATTTAGTGATGCAGAAATGTTTTGCAAAAAAACATGGTCTTTTGGAGAGTGACAGCAGACAACCATAAAAAACTAATACCGTATAAATCTGGTATCTTTATAATCACACCAACCTGAAGAATAAAGCCATCTAATCACTTATACCGCACAAGAAATGGAATAAAAAATAAATAAAACCTATTCTTCACCTGCTGTTGATTTTTCATTCTGTATCACAAAGATCACAGTAAGTCTCGGCACACATTTATCCTGCTCTCTGTGCTGAGCGCTTACTCCGGGGAGTCAGTGTAAATTTCTGAAATACGTGATTCAGATGGAACCCTCAGCAAAACATTCCCTATAGTGAGACAGCTAAAGACATTATGAATGCCGTCTGGCCTATGATCCAACGGTGTCCGTATTTTTAATTCCTTAACGAGCAGAGGTATTTTTATTTTTGCATTTTTGTTTTTTGCTCCCCTTCTTCCCACAGCCATTACTTTTTTTTTTTTATCAAAATGGCCATCTGAGGGCTTATTTTTTGCTGGACAAGTTGTATTTTTGATCAACACTTTTGGTTTTAACATATTGTGTACTAGAAAATGGGAAGAATATTCCAAGTGTGGTGAAATTGCAAAAAAAAGTGCAATCCCACAGTTGTTTTGGGGTTATTTTTTACCATGTTCACTAAATGCTAAAACTGGCCTGCCAGGTCATTATTAGGTCATAGTCATCAAACATGTCTAGGTTCTTTTTTATTTAAGTGCTGAAAAAAATTCCAAAGTTTGTTTAAAAAAAATTGCTCCATTTTCGGATACCCATAGCTTCTCCATTTTTTGTGATCTTGGGTTGATTGAGGGCTTATTTTTTGCATGCCAAGATGACATTTTTAATGATGCTATTTTGGTGCAGATCTTATCTTTTGTTCGCCCGTTATTGCATTTTAATGCAATGGTGCGGCGAACAAAAAAACGTAATTCTGGTGTTTTTACTTTTTCTTGTTACGTCGTTTAACGATTGGGTTAATTCTTTTATATATTGATAGATTGGGCAATTTTGAAAGCGGCGATACCACATATGTGTAGCTTTGATTTTTGTTATTGTTTTATTTTGAATGGGGCGAAAGTGGGGTGATTTGAACTATAATAATAATATTTGAACTTTTATTTTTTTAAATTTTTTTAACATTTTTAAAAACTTTTTTTAAACTTTTTGCATGCTCCAATAGTCTCCATGGGAGACTAGAAGCTGCACTTGTTCAATCGGCTCTGCTACATACAGGCGATCATCAGATTGCCTGCATGTAGCAGAAATGTTCACTTCCTATGAGCGCCGACCACCGGGCTGGAAGTGTGAGTTAAATGCCGCTGCCAGATGGACAACGGTAGTTAACTAGTTAACAGCCGAGGGTCGATCGCAAGTCCACCCGCTGCTGTTGCAGACACATGTCAGCTGCATATATCAGCTGTCATGTACCCAGAAAGGTGGTTGTTCGATATCGGCGTACTATTACGCCCGATGTCGGAAAAGGGTTAAGCGGCATAAAAGCATGATCTACCACAGTTTTGTGCACCTCTGAAAGAAGGACACCAGTGAACAGTGGCCAGACGGAGTCTGGAGTAACTCTGCTGCCTCATCATAGTGAATCGATTCCCCGTGGGTTTCACCTGAATCACATCATACAGAGATTTAAAAGGAAACCAGGTTGTAAATGATCAGCATACAGCACAGGATAAATGTGATCTAAAATGTTATGTAAAATGTCACAATGTATGGGTACTACAATGCACGGGCACTACAATGTACAGGCACTACAATATACTGGGCACAGTGCAGTGTCAGAGTTGCAATTTTCATTTAGCAACATTTACTGCTGATTGTTTCTAGCAAAATCATCACTGCACCTTTAGATAAATTCCCAAAGGGGTGTAATTTCCAAAATGGGATCACTTGATGGGGTATTCTGCTCTACTGGCACTTAGGGGCTATGCATATGGAGTTCACAAACTATTTTATGACAATCTGTTCATTAAGAGTCAAATAGCGCTCTTTCCATTTTGAGTCACGACGTATGGCTAAGTAGTACTCTACAGACACATATGGGGTATTGCCACATTCAGCAGAAATTGTGGGACAAATTTTGGTGCCATTTTTACCCATTTCTCTTTGTGACAATGCAAAATCTGGGGCTAAACCAACATCTCTGTGTTAATAATGTAATTATTTTTTCTTCACTGCCCAATGTTATAAAATTCTATGACACACCCATAGTGTCAATATGATGACTGCACCACCTAGATTAATTCATTGAGAGGTGTAGTTTGTAAAATTAGGTCATTTATAAGTGTCACTTTCTGCTGTTCTGGAACCTCAGGGGCTCTGCTAATGTGACATGGCACCCTCAAACCTTTCCAACAAAATGTGAACTCAATATGGCGCTCCTTCCCTTCTGAGATTTGCACTGTGACTCTAAAGTAATTTTCAAAAACATATAAGGCATTGGACTACAGATGAGTGAATGTGTTTGGAAAACGTTTGCCAGTCTCAAATTTGGTACAAACGTAGCACATTCGGATTTTTGTTCGCTTTCACAAGCATATTTACTCAAAGTCAGTAAAAGTCGGTCACAGTTCAGTAAATCATCACTTTTCCACTAATGCTTTTGTATGATTTTGGCTGGGATAGTGGTACTGCATGATGAACGGGGGGGGGTGGGTTAAGGAGGACGTGTTTGATGAGGAGAGGGGGTGTGGATAGGTTAAAGGAATGACTGAAGAGATTACAGGGGCTGTGCGCGGTTTTTTTTTCACATAACTTTATGTGTATTGATTTCGGCAACCACTCAGGGAGCGGAAACCATCCACAACGTCATGCCACAAGGTTTTCTGCGATTGGTTGCAGAGGTTATATGGTTGCCGAGGTTATATATATCCCTGGCCATATAAAAAGCAGACATCTTGTTTTGCTGGCACCATTTGCTTAGTGTCACAGTGCAGAGAGATCGCTCCTGCGCTAGTGCTGGTGCGAAAAGAGAATTTGTCAGTGAAATAGATAGGATCCTGTCCTGTGTGAAATCAATCTTCCAGCATCAAAGTAGAAACTGTGTTTCAGTGACAAATCAGAAGGCCTAATTTCCACATAAAAATTGTTTGGCATAACAGTGTTGTTCAGGCACATAAGAAAATAAATAGTGATTGTTCATGTAGTGACAGGTGTGCGCTTAAGGTTGTGAAACAACAATGTACAAGAGGAAAATGCTGCTTTCATGTGTAGGAAAAAGCGAGGCCATGGTGGAATGGGGAATAGGCTTGGTGTTCATTGTGTATGTGGGTTAGATGTTAATGTGCATAGTCCATGTAGAAAAAGGAGAAATACGCATACGTCATATGAGATCAGCCGCGCTCACTATCGCAGTTGACATCTGTCACTATGTGCCAGGAGCGGTCACGGACCACTCCTGACACATTAACCCCTGGAACACTGCGATCAAACATGATCGCAGTGTTCCAGCGGCATAGGGAATCATCGCAAAGGGAGGGGGCTCTCTGCGTGCTTCCCTGAGACCCTCGGAGCAACGCGATGTGATCGCGTTGCTCCAAGGGTCTCCTACCTCCTCCTCTCTGCAGGCCCCGGATCCAATATGGCCGCGGGGCTGCTTTCGGGTCCTGCAGGGAGGTGGCTTGCAAGCGCCTGCTCAGAGCAAGCGCTTGCAAGTGTCCCTGCAGTGCGTGTCAAATCGCTGATCTAACACAGTGCTCTGCAAAGTGTCAGATCAGCGATCTGACCCTATAACATTATTGCCCCCCTGGGGCAATGTTATCAAGTTAAAAAAAAATATTCACATACAGTATGTAAAAAAAAAAAAATGAAAGAAAAAATGTATATATATATTATTCCCATAAATACATTTCTTTATCTAAAAAACAACAACACATATTTAGTATCGCTGTGTCTGTGACGACCCGACCTATGAAACTGTCCCGCTAGTTAACCCCTTCAGTGATCACCGTAATAAAAAAAACCGAGGCAAAAAACAACGCATTATCATACAGCCAAACAAAAAGTGGAATAAGACGCGATCAAAAATACGGACATAAATAACCATGGTACCGCTGAAAATGTCATCTTGTCCCTCAAAAAATGACCCGCCATACAGCATCATCAGCGAAAAAATAAAAACGTTATAGTCCTCAGAATAAAGCGATGCAAAAATAATTATTTTTTTATAAAACAGTTTTTACCGTTTAAAAGCGCCAAAACATATAAATTAGGTATTGCTCTAATCATACTATCCCAAAGAATAAAACTGCTTTATCAATTTTTCCAAACGTGGAACGGTATTAATGTCCCCTCAAAAAGAAATTCATGAATAGCTGGTTTTTGGTCATTCTGCCTCACAAAAATCAGAATAAAAAGCGATCAAAAAATGTCACATGCCGAAAATGGTACCAATAAAAACGTCAACTCGTCCCGCAAAAAACAAGATCTCACATGGCTCTTTGAACCAAAATATGGAAAAATTATAGCTCTCAAAATGTGGAGACACAAAAACTATTTTTTGCAATAAAAAGCGTCTTTTAGTGTGTGACAGCTGCCAATCACAAAAATCTGCTAAAAACCCCGCTATAAATAATAAATCAAACCCCATTCATGACCCCCTTAGTTAGGGAAAAATAATAAAATAAAAAAATGTATTTATTTCCATTTTCCCATTAGGGTCAGGGTGAGGGTTGGGGCTAGGTTTAGGGTTGGGGCTAGGGTTAGGGTTGGGGCTAGGGCTAGGGTTAGGGTTGGGGCTAGGGTTAGGGCTAGGGTTAGGGTTGGTGCTAGGGGTAGGGTTGGGGTTAGGGCTACAGTTAAGGTTGGGGCTAAAGTTAAGGTTAGGGTTGGGGCTAAAGTTAGGGTTAGGATTACATTTACGGTTGGGATTAGGGTTAGGGGTGTGTCAGGGTTAGGCGTATGGTTAGGGTTATGGTTGGGATTAGGGTTAGGGGTGTGTTGGAGTTAGGGGTGTGGTTAGGGTTGGAATTAGGGTTAGGGGTCTGTTGAAGTTAGGGGTGTGTTGGGGTTAGGGGTGTGGTTAGGGTTAGGGGCATGTTCGGGTTAGGGGTGTGGTTAGGCTTATGGGTAGAGTTGGGATTAGGGTTAGGGGTGTGTTTGGGTTAGGGTTTCAGTTAGAATTGGGGGCTTCCACTGTTTAGGCACATCAAGGGCTCTCCAAACGCGACATGGCGTCCGATCTCAATTCCAGCCAATTCTGCATTGAAAAAGTAAAACAGTGCTCCTTGACTTCCGAGCTCTCCCGTGCGCCCAAACAGAGGTTTACCCTAACATATGGGGTATCAGCATACTCAGGACAAATTGGACAACAACTTTTGTGGTCCATTTTCTCCTGTTACCCTTGGGAAAATACAAAACTGGGGGCTAAAAAATTATTTTTGTGAAAAAAAAAAATTATTTTCACAGCTCTGCGTTATAAACTGTAGTGAAACACTTGGGGGTTCAAAGCTCTCACAACACATCTGGAAAAGTTCCTTAGGGGGTCTACTTTCCAAAATGGTATCACTTGTGGGGGGTTCCAATGTTTAGGCACATCAGGGGCTCTCAAAACACGACATGGTGTCCCATCTCAATTTCAATCAATTTTGCATTGAAAAGTCAAACCTTCTCTTCTGAGCTCTGCCATGCACCCAAACAGTGGTTTACTCCCACATATCAGGTATCAGCGTACTCAAGACAAATTGCACAACAACTTTTGGGGTCCAATTTCTTCTCGTACCCTTGGGAAAATAAACATTGGGGACAAAAAGATCATTTTTGTGAAAAATATGATTTTTTATTTTTACATCTCTACGTTATAAACTTCTGTGAAGCACTTGGTGGGTCAAAGTGTGCACCACGCATCTAGATAAGGTCCTTAGGGGGTCTACTTTCCAAAATGGTGTCACTTGTGGGGGGTTTCAATGTTTAGGCACATCAGGGGCTCTCCAAACGCAATATGTTGTCCCATCTCAATTCCATTCAATTTTGCATGGAAAAGTCGAACGGCGCTCCTTCCCTTCCGAGCTCTCCCTTGCGCCCAAACAGTGGTTTACCCCCACATATGGGGTATCAGCATACTCAGGACAAATAGCAAAACAACTTTTGGGGTCCAATTTCTTCTCTTACCCTTGGGAAAATAAAATAAATTGGAGCTGAAGTAAATTTTTTGTGAAAAGAAGTTGAATGTTCGTTTTTTTAAACATTCCAAAAATTCCTGTGAAACACCTGAAGGGTTAATAAACTTCTTGAATGTGGTTTTGAGCACCTTGAGGGGTGAAGTTTTTAGAATGGTGTCACACTTGGTTATTTTCTATCACATAGACCCCTCAAAATGACTTCAAATGTGATGTGGTCCCTAAAAACAAATGGTGTTGGAAAATTGAGAAATTGCTGGTCAACTTTTAACCCTTATAACTTCCTAACAAAAAAAAATGTTGGTAAAATTGTGCTGATGTAAAGTAGACATGTGGGAAATGTTACTTATTAAGTATTTTGTGTGGCATAGCTCTGATTTAAGGCCATAAAAATTCAAAGTTGGCAAATTGCAAAATTTTCTAAATTTTTGTCAAATTTCCGTTTTTTATTCACAAATAAATGCAGGTAATTTCAAAGAAATTTTACCACTATCATGAAGTACAATTTGTCACGAGAAAACATCATTGGGATCCGTTGAAGCATTCCAGAGTTATAACCTCAAAGGGACTGTGTTCAGAATTGTAAAAATTGGCGCGGTCATTAACGTGCAAACCACCTTTGGGGCTTTAGGGGTTAAAATCCCAGGCTTTATTTCATGCTTTAAAACCTAGTTTCATGGTAAAGTTCATATTTGACATGGATTATGTAACATATCGAGGCGACAGTCCCACGAGAAATTAAAAAACAGGGTTCATGTGTTTCGAAGCAATGCTTCTTAATCGTAATCTGACTTCCAAAGTGATACTCAGATAAAATATAGAAAACTCTCTCCAGGTAACCACACCTCCACATACGTTTCATTAATCTAATTAATTGATGCAGCATCTGTGAGGCAGATAAAAAAAAAACCATACAGATCATAGTAAAATCATATATCCAATAAAAAACAAAAAGAAATAACAAAGTTGATTATATTATACCCATACTAATATTGTAGGATCAGATCTGATCTATTATTTAAACCTGCAGGGTTAGAAGTGTTCAACATTCGAATCAAAGAGGCTTCTTGATTTAGCAGTGCTCTCTTGTGATCACCCGTTCTGGCAGAGAGTTTAATTCTTTCTGGACCAAAGAATTCAAGACTTTTTAAATTCCCATTGTGTTCCTTTAGAAAGTGTTTAGAAACATTAGAAGGGTTAATTGAGTCATGGTTCAAGGAGCTGGGTATACGTTCATTGATTCTCTGTCTCAGTTTGCAAGTAGTACAGCCGACTTGCCTAACATTGCAATCTGTACATTGAATACAGTATATTATAAATTCACTACAATTTATGAACTGTCTGATATGATGTATCTTATTTAATGTGGTTAGATTTATATGTTTGTTTTGTTTTGCATATTTATAAGGAAAGCATTTGTTTATAGCTCATTTGTGAAAACCTGTCTGTGTGAGACAGCTTTTATTATCCTGTGTTTCACCCTTTACAAGACTAGGGGAGAGAAGATTACAGAGTGTAGGGGACTTTTGAGCAGAAAATTAACAGCCTTCACTAGAATTAACTTGCAAAAAGTAGGAATGCAGCAGCACTCTGTAGAGACCAGTACACACGCAAACACAAAATCTGTCATAATTGCTAAGTAAACTGTAATAAAAAGTAAAAAAACATTTAAAATAATACTTACAAAAATAAAGGTTCTTAGCTCATAAATTGGCGAATTCATGTGAGCCCATCATCCACGACAAGGTGACACTTCTCTGATGGGTCATATCATCTAATAAATGCCTCTCTTGTGCTATAAATGTCTACAGTGTGAATGGGAAACATGCCTCTCCTGGGTTACAAACTTGCACATTGAAGTAAGCTGGTAGGATCCAGAATTGATTATAAACACCCTTGGGCTGATGGGTGGGGTGCAGGGTCAGAAAGAAGAAGGTAACAACCTCCAATGGATAACTGCATAGAACGAAAACCTGACCTGCACCTCCGTATAGTATGAACAGGTTCCCTACTGCAATGAATACATAACTTGCAAAAAGGAGGAACGCAGCAGAACTCTGTAGAGACCAATACACACGCGAACACAAAATATTATCAATTGTCAGAGTAAGATCAAATAAAATAAAATTACAACGATTCTGATTGATATATTCAATTAAACGGGGCACAGTAGATACATGTGACAATCAGATAAGTAGGTTATCGTCCATGTAGCTACCTTACCATATGATGGAATCAAAGGATTGTCCTCTGAAAAGGTAACCAGGACATTGGGTCTCAAAGGAGGAGTAAAACGATCTTTGTGGGTTTTGGGTAAAGAGTAAAATATGGGCAAAATAAGATTATCAACAAAAATGAAGTCATATTCTTTTTTGTAAGGACCCCCAAATGAACACCTTAATCAGGAAGCTTTTTCAAATTATTTTTGAATTTTTGGGTAGGGTCACTTAGTAATTTTTTGTAATTTTCTCTGCTCTCTAAATAATCAGATCTCTATTATCAGTTTGTTTTTAAGGTCTTCATATTACTTTTTTGTAAATTATAACTTTTTGATTTTTCTTTTAAGAAATATAAATCTTTCAGATCCTTTTGTATTAGATATTGGAATTTATCCATGATTGGAGCCTGGGAATGTACCGGGTAAAAACATGTATTCCAGATAGAGAAATGAGTAGCTGAATTAACACAGTTATGAGATCAATCTGATTCTATGGAGAAATGGAGTAAGTTCTTACAGGTGACCTGATAAAAAAATATCCTATGGATTTGGGGGTTACTGGCTCTGGAGAGGGAGCTATGACATCATCTGACTTCTCAGGAACTTGAGTAATGTTAATGTGAATGAAAGCTCAACTGAACAAACACAGTCTTGTCTTATCCAAAGATCACTGACATCTGTTACTGGCTGGCCTACTCAACTCACTTTCTTTGGTAGCCACTAGGGTTGAGCGAAACGGATCGGTCAATTTCATAAGTCGCCGACTTTTGGCAAAGTCGGGTTTCGACCCAATCCCAGTGTGGGATCGGCCATGCGGTACGCGATCTTCGTGCCAAAGTCGCGTTTCATATGACGCCTTAAGCGCTATTTCTCAGCCAATGAAGGTGGACGCAGAGTGTGGGCAGCGTGATGACATAGGTCCTGGTCCCCACCATCTTAAAGAAGGGCATTACAGTGATTGGCTTGTTTTCTGCGGCATCACAGGGGCTATAAAGGGGCGTGCACACCAACCGCCATCTTACTTCTGCCGATCTGAGCATAGGGAGAGGTTGCTGTAGCTTCATCTGAAGCAGGGATATTGTTAGGAAGGGAATATTAACCCCCAAACTGCTTGTGCAGTAGCGATTTCTACTGTCCAACACCACCTTTTCTTTGCAGGGACAGTGGAGGTTTTTTTTGGGTGCATCAGCTCTGTAGCTTATTAGGCTGCATTCTAAGGCTCCCTGATAGCAGCATTGCTGTTTCTACGCCGCTGTGCAAGCCAACTGCTTTTTTAAAGCAAAAATCCTGTTGCTCCTTCTTTTCTGCACAGTTCTCTTGTTTCTTTGTCCACACTCTTGTGTGCAGCAGTCCTTTTTATTGCTGCCATACTTGTCCTTTGATCATTGTAGGGAGATTGAAATTCGACTACAGCCCTTGTATTTTTTGATATATCTGTCATCCACTTTCTGCCACTCAAACTGTTGTGTAATACAGTGGGCCTAATTTTTTGCTGCTGTCTCCCACACATAAAAAAGGGAGATTTGTATTGCCACTGAGTGCATCTGCGTCAGTCCTGTTTGTGGCATCTGTCATCCACTTTCTGCCACTCAAACTGTTGTGTAATACAGTGGGCCTGATTTTTTGCTGCTGTCTCACACACATAAAAAAGGGAGATTTGTATTGCCACTTAGTGCATCTGCGTCATTCCTGTTTGTGGCATCTGTCATCCACTTTCTGCCACTCAAACTGTAGTGTAATACAGTGGGCCTGATTTTTTCCTGCTGTCTCACACACCGATAAAGGGAGATTTAAACTCACAACAAGTTTACGTACACCTTCTAGCTGGTTTTACAGTACCATATATCGTTTGTTAGTTTGGTTACATTTTTCCAAGAACGAGGAAGTCTGGTGGGAGAGGTCATGGCCGTGGTCGGTCATTTCCAGCTGGTAATGATGGTAGTGGTGGAGCATCAGGTGGTCGTGGGAAAAGGAATATAGCACCTAAGTTGTTGAGCCAGCCTCGAGTTGATGAGCCAGCGTCATTGTCTGGCTACACAAGGCCTCGAACGCTCCCTTTTCTGGGAGTAGGAACACCGCTTTTAAAGCCGGAGCAGCAGGAATAAGTTTTGGCTTTCCTTGCTGACTCTGCCTCTAGCTCTTTCGCCTCCTCTTCGGAAAGTGCAAAATTTAAAAGCAGTGTGTCGTCAGTGGATGCTCCCGGTCAGGAACAAGTCGCTTCCTTGTGTCCTTCACCCAGAACAACAGAGAAGGATGCGTCAGGCGACACAACAGGTTACTCCATGGAGCTCTTTACACATACCGTGCCTGGGTTAGAAAGGGAAATTGTTAACAGGCCATGCCCATTACAAGATGAATCGGACATGGAGTGCACAGATACACAGCCACAGCTAGATTATTATGCTGTTCCATTGACTCAGATCACAACATTGCCCTTGCAATGTACTGAGCCAGAATCTGACCCTGATGAAACTATGGTGCCCCGTCCCGAACGCTATAGCACCGGCTTACATGGTGACACAGAGGAAGGTGCACAGGACATAGAAGAGGAGATGATAGATGACCCAGTTGTTGACCCCGCTTGGCAGCCATTAGGGAACAGGGTGCTGCCAGCAATAGCTCTGAAGCGGAGGAGGAGGAGCCGCAGCAGGCATCAACATCGCAACAGCTTTCATCTGGCAGGCCCGTATCTGGCCAAAAACATGTTTCAAAACCAAAAACAGTTGTAGGACAGCGTGGCCATCCGGTTAAAGTAGCTCAGTGTGCAATGCCTGAAAAGGTATTCGATAGTAGGAAGAGTGCAGTCTGGCAATTTTTTAACCAAGATCCGAATGATCAGTGCAAAGTCATCTGTTAGAAATGCTCAAGGACCTTTAGCAGAGGTCAGAATGTGAAAAATCTAAATACAACTTGCAAGCCTGGACTAACTACCAAACGTCCCGTAACGTTGTTGCACCCGCTCATAATTAAGCTAATCAGCAACGCTACATTCCTTCCCTCACTGTAAGCACACCGTTTACCACACCACCTGCAGCAAATGTGGAGGTATTGTTGCAAGGTCAAAGCAGTCAGGGAATCACCAGGTTCTTGGTAGGAAACACTGTATGTAGGTCAACAGCAAGAATACCATCACCAACCCTCTCTCAGTCTGCCAGGTCCACCATCACCCCCGCTAGTTCCACCATATGCAGCTCTCCAGTCCAGCTCACCCTACAAGAGACTCTCGTTAGGAAAAGGAAGTACTCATCCTCTCATCCGCGTACACAGGGTTTGAACGACCACATTGCTAGACTTATCTCGTTAGAGATGATGCCGTACCGGTTAGTTGAAAGCTAAGCTTTCAAAGCCCTGATAGACTACGCAGTCCCACGCTACGACATACCCAGTCAACACTTCTTTGCGAGAAAAGCCATACCAGCCCTCCACCAGCATGTAAAAGACCGCATTGTCCATGACTCAGGCAATCTGTCAGTAGAAAGGGGCACCTCACAACAGATGCATGGACCAGTCGGCATGGCCAGGGACGTTACGTGTCCATCACGGCACACTGGGTTAATGTGGTGGATGCAGGGTCCACAGGGGACAGCCTTATTGGGACAGTTCTGCCTAGCCCATGGTCTAGGAAACAGTTGGCTGTAGGCGTTCGCCCCCCTTCCTCCTCCTCCTCATCCACCAGCAGAAGCGAGAGCCCGTCCACAGACCGCAGTCGCACGACCGCTCCATTCGCAGCTGCCACTGTTGCACACGAGGTGTCCCATTATGGAACAGCTAGTGGCAATTGTCAGCAGGCTGTGTTGGGAATGAAGTGTTTGGGCGACAACAGACACACCGCGGATGTTCTGTCCGAGTTCTTGCAGCAAGAAACTCCGTCATGGCTGGGCAGTGTACATCTTGAGGCAGGCAAGGTAGTCAGTGATAACGGAAGGAATATTATGGCTGCCATAGCCCTTTCACAATTGAAACACATTCCTTGCCAGGCTCACACCTTGAACCAGGTGGTGCAGTACTTCCTGAAAAGTTATCCGGGGTTACCCGA
This sequence comes from Ranitomeya imitator, assembly GCF_032444005.1. Taxonomy (NCBI): domain Eukaryota; kingdom Metazoa; phylum Chordata; class Amphibia; order Anura; family Dendrobatidae; genus Ranitomeya; species Ranitomeya imitator. Next base: position 524,166,480 of record NC_091284.1, read on the forward strand.
CCTGCTCCTCAAATTGCGCAGACTTTGCTCGCACGTCCGCCGTTCGCCCGTACACTCCAGCCGTATGCAGAACCATCAGCGATCTTTGAAGCTTCCCCAGCACCGCCTAATAATCGACGTTGCAACAAGGTGGAACTCCACACTGCACATGCTTCAGAGACTGTGCGAACAGAGGCGTGCTGTTATCTATTTGTGGGAGGATACACATACACGGGCAGGCAGTTGGATGGCAGACATGGAGTTGTCAGGTGTGCAGTGGTCGAAGCTACAAGACCTGTGTCAAGTCCTTCAGTGTTTTGAGGAATGCACACGCCTGTTTAGTGCAGATGACGCCATCATAAGCATGAGCATCCCCCTAATGCGTCTGCTGATGCAAAGTTGCGCACATAAAGGAGCAGGCGTCTGCAGCCGAGGACGAGGGAAGCCTTGATGACAGTCAGCCATTGTCTGGTCAGGGAAGTCTACTGGATGAGGTGGTGGGCGAAGAGGAGGAGGATGATGGGGATGAATATTTTTTGGATGAGGAAGCTTCTCAGGGGGCAATAGAAACTGGTGGCGTTGCAAGGTCAGGTTCAGGGTTTTTGAGGGAGACAAGTGACGTTGATTTGCCAGAAAGTGATCCTCAACCCAGCACAAGCAGTGAATTGACACCTGGAACAATGTCCAACATGGCGGATTATGCCTTGCGCATCCTAAAAAGGGACCCATGCATTATAAAAATGATGACTGATGACGATTACTGGTTGGTCTGCCTCCTGGATCCACGCTACAAAGGGAAATTGCAAAATATCATGCCACATGATAACCTTGACCAAATATTGGCTACCAAACAAGCAACTCTTGTAGACCGTTTGGTTCAGGCATTCCCAGCACACAGCAGCGCTTATAGTTCTCACACGAGCTGCAGGGGGTACCATGACAGAGGTGTTAGAGGTGCACAAATCAGAAGTGGCGTTGGACAGAGGGGTTTTCTGACAAGGTTGTGGAGTGATTTCACAATGAACGCAGACAGGACAGGTACAGCAGCATCAATTCAAAGTGACAGGAGACAACAGTTGTCCAGTATGGTTACTAACTATTTTTCCTCCCTTATCGATGTTCTCCCTCACCCGTCATTCCCATTTGATTACTGGGCATCCAAAATAGACACCTGGCCTGAATTGGCAGAATATACATTGCAGGAGCTTGCTTGCCCAGCAGCTAGTGTGCTATCAGAAAGAGTATTCAGTGCTGCTGGTTCAATACTGACCGAAAGAAGGAGTCATCTGGCTACCCAAAATGTTGATGATCTAACCTTCATTAAAATGAACCAATCATGGATTTCTAATTATTTTGCCCCACCTTTCCAGACTGACACCTAGCTTTCCTGTAAAAAGGTCTTGCTTTTGGACTGGTCTTACTGAGTGTTCCAATTTCTCCATTTGCAGCTGCTGTATGTCCAGCATATGACATTTTTACACCTCCGTTAATGGGCTCACTCCCCCCACGGGGCCGTGGTCACCACTTGGCCCAAGCACCCGTGAGAGTGCCGTTTGTCTGAAGAGGTGGGTGTGCCCACTTTTGGGCGACGGCACTGGCACAGGGTCCCTCATAGTACAATGAAGTGTCTCTGGCGGAGGTGGTGCGCACCCAATGTCAGACTCACCGTTATAACATGAGGGGCCCTGGGCCAGTACCGCCAGCCACGAGAGAGTGTCCCCCCAAGCTCAAACAGTGCTCTACCACTTGCAAAATTATCTCTCACTGCTCCACCACTGTTTAGTCTATGCGGTTAAATCCTTCAATGGCACTGCCAAAACCAATTTCTTGACATATATGATGCTAGCAAAAATATTCAGGGGCCCTGTCCTACATTTACACCAGTTAATACTATACGCCAAATACCACTGTCTGCAAGTCAGCAGAGGAGCCCAACCCTGTACCTAGGTATGCCACCTGTTTATTTGTTAATTTGTTTTTTTGCCAGACATTAACATCTATTTATTATTTTGGACTACTACCTGTGTCAGATACTCCTTCCAATTGTCCTCCGCTGACCTCACCAATGCTGCCTGTGTACCCCTGGAACCTATTAATATCTGCATCAAGCCTATTTTTTTGTTTTAGGCCTAGTAAGTCTGTCTGCAGTCCCTCCTGCCAATTGTCCTCCACTGACCACGCCAATGCTGCCTGTGTACCCCTGGCACCTATTTAGATCTGCATCGAGCCTACTTTTTTATTTTAGGCCTAGTAAGTCTGTCTGCGGTCCCTCCTGCCAATTGTCCTCCACTGACCACGCCAATGCTGCCTGTGTACCTCTGGAACCTATTTAGATCTGCATCAAGCCTACTTCTTTATTTTAGGCCTAGTAAGTCTGTCTGCGGTCACTCCTGCCAATTGTCCTCCGCTGACCACACCAATGCTGCCCGTGTACCCCTGTAACCTTTTTTAAACTGCATTGAGCCAACTTTGTGGTGTAAGGCCTACTACCAGTGTCTGCGCCACTCAATTCAGCTGTCCTCCTCTTAAAAAAGCTGAGCTGCAATTGTCAGGTTTTCAGCCTGAATTTGAAAACTGCATTAGGGCTACAAGTTTGGTTGGATTCTATTAACGGTGTCTGCCGCTCCAAGGTATTCTCCAGGTTTCCTGTCCTGAGCTTCTATCTTCAGGCTCTCATTAAGTAGTTTTTCATATAAAACTGCATTTGGCCTACTAGTTTGGTTGGGGCCTACTAACGGTGTCTGCCGCTCCAAGGTTTTCTCTAGGTTTACTGTCCTGAGCTTCAATCTTCAGGCTCTCATTAAGTAGTTTTTAATATAAAACTGCATTTTGCCTACTAGTTTGGTTGGGGCCTACTAATGGTGTCTGCCGCTCCAAGGTTTTCTCCTGGTTTCCTGTCCTGCGCTTCAATCTTCAGGCTCTCATTAAGTACCGTATATACTCGAGTATAAGCCGACCCGAGTATAAGCCGACCCCCCTAATTTTGCCACAAAAAACTGGGAAAACTTATTGACTCGAGTATAAGCCTAGGGTAGAAAATGCAGCAGCTACCGGTGAATTTCAAAAATAAAAATAGATGCTCCATACCGTTCATTATTGCCCCATAGATGCTCCATATACAACTGTGCTATATAGAATGCTCTGCACCGTTCATTATTGCCCCATAGATGCTCCTTATAAAGCTGTGCCATATAGAATGCTCTGCACCGTTGATTATGGCCCCATAGATGCTCCTTATAATGCTGTGCCATATATGCTCTGCACCTTTGATTATGGCCCCATAGATGCTCCTTATAATGCTGTGCCATATATGCTCTGCACCTTTGATTATGGCCCCATAGATGCTCCTTATAATGCTGTGCCATATATGCTCTGCACCTTTGATTATGGCCCCATAGATGCTCCTTATAATGCTGTGCCATATATGCTCTGCACCTTTGATTATGGCCCCATAAATGCTCCTTATAATGCTGTGCCATATATGCTCTGCACCTTTGATTATGGCCCCATAAATGCTCCTTATAATGCTGTGCCATATATGCTCTGCACCTTTGATTATGGCCCCATAGATGCTCCTTATAATGCTGTGCCATATATGCTCTGCACCTTTGATTATGGCCCCATAAATGCTCCTTATAATGCTGTGCCATATATGCTCTGCACCTTTGATTATGGCCCCATAAATGCTCCTTATAATGCTGTGCCATATATGCTCTGCACCTTTGATTATGGCCCCATAGATGCTCCTTATAATGCTGTGCCATATATAATGCTCTGCACCTTTGATTATGGCCCCATAGGTGCTCCTTATAATGCTGTGCCATATATGCTCTGCACCTTTGATTATGGCCCCATAGATGCTCCTTATAATGCTGTGCCATATATAATGCTCTGCACCTTTGATTATGGCCCCATAGGTGCTCCTTATAATGCTGTGCCATATATGCTCTGCACCTTTGATTATGGCCCCATAGATGCTCCTTATAATGCTGTGCCATATATGCTCTGCACCTTTGATTATGGCCCCATAGGTGCTCCTTATAATGCTGTGCCATATAGAATGCGGCTGCAATAAAAAAAAAAAATCACATACTCACCTCTCTTCTCAGGACACCGGCGCTTTCAATAATTACCTGCTCCTCTGCGGCTCTGTCTCCAGCACTGACGCTCAGCAGAGGGCGCGCACTGACTACGTCACCGCGCCCTCTAACCTGAGCGTCACTGCTAGAGGACGCTGCAGACAGAGCCGCACCGGAGCGAGGAGCAGGTAATTATAGCGCTGCGCTCCCCTTACCTGCTGCGGCGCGGTCCCTGCAGTCCCTGGCTTCTCCGGCGCTGCAGCTTCTTCCTGTAATTGAGCGGCCACATGGCACCGATCATTTACAGCAATGAATATGCGGCTCCTCCCCTATGGGGGTGGAGCCGCCTATTCATTTCTGTAATGAGCGGTGCCATGTGACCGCTCAGTACAGGAAGAATCTGCAGCGCCGGAGAAGCCAGAAACTGCAGGGACCGCGCCGCAGCAGGTAAGTATGACTACACAGCCCCCGCTCTCCCTCCCCTGCCGACACCCGGGTATATGACTCGAGTATAAGCCGAGAGGGGGACTTTCAGCCCAAAAAAATGGGCTGAAAATCTCGGCTTATACTCGAGTATATACGGTAGTTTTTAATATAACACTGCATTTGGCCTACTAGTTTGGTTGGGGCCTACTAACAGTGTCTGCCGCTCCTTGCTGTTCTCCACTGAACAAAGCAGTGCCCCCTGTTTACTACTGTTACCAATTTTGAACTGCATTTAGACTACTTACTGATTTGGACCTACTCACTGTGTCAGCCTCTCATTACAGTTGTCCTCCACTGATCAAAGCAATGCCGCCTGGTTAGTCCTGTTACCAATTTTGAAATGCATTTAGCCCACTTTATTATTTGGGCCTATATCTGTGTTTCCTCCTCATCCTGCCCATTGCCCAGCCAGTGCTAGATGACTCTGCTGGTACATTTAGATACAGAAAGGACAGGCTAACGGAGTGCCAGGCTGGCGGTCAGGGGAGATGTTGATTGAGAAAGGTCCGATGCAGCTCCTGCCGGGTGCCTCAGGAGAGGAATAAACTGTAAGTTGCAAAATACTCCGGTCACATGGAAGCGCACAGGACACAGATGAAAGGATTAAAAGTTTCTTTGTTTATTGAAATCCACAACGCGTTTCGACGGAACAGCTCCGTCTTCATCAGGTGGCAGTATACAGAGAGTGGGCCAGAGTGAGTATATAAAGAAGCACCAACCAATGAGATTTAAGGAGCAATTGTTCAGAACACATGATTAGGTGGGATCACATGATTAATTAAGATACAAGTCGCAACGCAGTTTAAACTGCGTTGCGACTTGTGTCTGCTGGTACATTGACCCAGACCGCTACATTCCCCTTGCATGCTACACAGCCAGAATCTGACCCTGCTGAAAGTGAGGTTCCCCTTCCCGCATACTATACCACCTTACACGGGGACAAAGAGGAAGGTGCAGATGAAAGTGCAGGTTCCTTCATCAGGTGGGGGGAATACTCGTTGGTGATGTCACTGGCACAGGGCCCCTCATAGTACGCAAAAGTGTCACTGCCGGTGGGAGGCGCCCCCACCGTGCAAACACACCGCCGTACTTTGAGGGGCTCTGTGCCAGTGCCAATGCCAATGAGTGGGCCCCCCCTTGCTTGCTCAGGATTACAGCACTTGCAAAGTTGAAATACTTACCCCTCCCTGCTCCACTGCCGTGACATGGTCCACGTTTCCTGGGCCCACTAAATACTTGAACTAGCCATACCCCCACAACTTTAGCCAAATGACCCCCAATGTCCAATGCCTAACTATTATTATAAGGTAAATTAAGATTGACAAGCTTCAGTACCAAGAATGGATGTTTTTGCCATTTAAATGGGCACTGTAGGTGTTTTCCTGGCCTCCACTCACTGCCGATTATTCTTCCCCATTGACTTGCATTGGGTTTCGTGTTTCGGTCGATCCCCGACTTTTCGCGATAATCAGCCGATTTCACTCGACTCGACTTTTGAGATAGTCGGGTTTCGCGAAACCCGACTCGATCCTAAAAAAGTAAAAGTCGCTCAACCCTAGTAGCCACACAGTGGTACGACTTGTAGATGAGGCTGGAAAAGCATGTGCTCCAGTAGATGGCAAGCGCTGCATCAAGTGGCCTCTCCTCCTTCCTCCACCTTAACATCAAACACAATCAAACACAGTACAATCCTCAGAGCTGGCACCCCACTCACCCTTGTTTCTCCCTGCATCAAAATTTTCCAAACGCCCAACTAACTTTGGGGAACTTCAGAGTGGCTATTCTGAAGAGCTGTTCACACATTGTATTTCATGGGCATTAGAGGTTGGCCTCTAAGAATCCCAGAATCCAGAGGATGAAAGCATCTGCACTGATGCATCAAAATTTTCCTGAGCAGGAATCAAGACCCTTGTCAACAAATATTAACCACTAAGGGAGGAGGTGAAAATGATAAGACTCAGATACCAGGAAGAGAAGGAGGGTGACTCTCAGGGTGAGGAGTGTGAGAACAGAGAGCTTGACGATGATGATGACTGTTATGACCTGGTGGTCAGGACAATAATGGACCTGGTGGATAAGAGCACACGGAATGACCTGATAGTTACTGATAATATAGGACGAGCTCTGGGACGTGGGAACTCTGCTGACCGCAATCCCTAATCCTATCAACCACACTAGAAATAGCCGTGGATTGCGCCTAACGCTCCCTATGCAACTCAGGCACAGCCTAAGGAACTAGCTAGCCCTGAAGATAGAAAAATAAAGCCTACCTTGCCTCAGAGAAATTCCCCAAAGGAAAAGGCAGCCCCCCACATATAATGACTGTGAGTAAAGATGAAAATACAAACACAGAGATGAAATAGGTTAAGCAAAGTGAGGCCCGACTTACTGAACAGACTGAGGATAGGAAAGGTAGCTTTGCGGTCAGCACAAAAACCTACAAAAAGACCACGCAGAGGGCGCAAAAAGACCCTCCGCACCGACTCACGGAGGCGCTCCCTCTGCGTCCCAGAGCTTCCAGCAAGCTGGACAGAAAAAAAGCAAACCAGAGAAAAACAAGCAGTCACTTAGCTTCTGCTGGGAAGACAGGTCACAAGAACAATCAAGGAGAGAACTAAACCAATACTGGAACATTGACAGGTGGCATGGAGCAAAGATCTAAGTGGAGTTAAATAGAGCAGCCAGTTAACAAATTAACCTCGTCACCTGTGAAAGGAAACTCAGAAACACCCACAGCCACCAGAGAAAGTCCATGGACAGAACCAGCCGAAGTACCATTCATGACCACAGGAGGGAGCCCGACAACAGAATTCACAACAGTACCCCCCCTTGAGGAGGGGTCACCGAACCCTCACCAGAGCCCCCAGGCCGACCAGGACGAGCCAAATGAAAGGCACGAACCAGATCGGCAGCATGAACATCAGAGGCAAAAACCCAGGAATTATCTTCCTGACCATAACCCTTCCACTTGACCAGGTACTGGAGTTTCCGTCTCGAAATACGAGAATCCAAAATCTTCTCCACCACATACTCCAACTCCCCCTCAACCAACACCGGGGCAGGAGGATCAACGGATGGAACCACAGGCGCCACGTATCTCCGCAACAACGACCTATGAAACACATTATGGATGGCAAAAGAAGCAGGAAGGGCCAAACGAAATGACACAGGATTGATAACCTCAGAAATCTTATACGGACCAATGAAATGAGGCTTAAACTTAGGAGAGGAAACCTTCATAGGACCATAACGAGATGACAACCAAACCAAATCCCCAACACGAAGTCGGGGACCCACACAACGCCGGCGGTTAGCGAAACGTTGAGCCTTCTCCTGGGACAATGTTAAATTGTCCACCACATGAGTCCAAATCTGCTGCAACCTATCCACCACAGTATCTACACCAGGACAGTCCGAAGACTCAACCTGCCCTGAAGAGAAACGCGGATGGAAACCAGAATTGCAGAAAAACGGTGAAACCAAAGTAGCCGAGCTGGCCTGATTATTAAGGGCGATCTCAGCCAACGGCAAAAAGGACACCCAATCATCCTGATCAGCAGAAACAAAGCATCTCAGATATGTTTCCAAAGTCTGATTAGTTCGTTCGGTTTGGCCATTTGTCTGAGGATGGAAAGCCGAGGAAAAAGACAAATCAATGCCCATCCTAGCACAAAAAGATCGCCAAAACCTCGAAACAAACTGGGAAGCTCTGTCAGAAATGATGTTCTCCGGGATACCATGTAAACGAACCACATGCTGGAAAAATAATGGCACCAAATCAGAGGAGGAAGGCAATTTAGACAAAGGTTTCAAATGGACCATCTTAGAAAAGCGATCACAAACCACCCAAATGACCGACATCTTTTGAGAGACGGGGAGATCCGAAATAAAATCCATAGAAATATGCGTCCAGGGCCTCTTCGGGACCGACAAGGGCAAAAGCAACCCACTGGCACGAGAACAGCAGGGCTTAGCCCGAGCACAAGTCCCACAGGACAGCACAAAAGAACGCACATCCCGTGACAAAGACGGCCACCAAAAGGATCTAGCCACCAAATCTCTGGTACCAAAGATTCCAGGATGCCCAGCCAACACTGAACAATGAATCTCAGAGATAACTCTACTAGCCCATCTATTAGGGACAAACAGTTTCTCTGCTGGGAAACGGTCAGGTCTATCAGCCTGAAATTTTTGCAGCACCCGCCGCAAATCAGGGGAGATGGCAGACAAAATTACCCCTTCTTTGAGAATACCCGCCGGCACAGGAACACCCGGAGAGTCAGGCACAAAACTCCTTGACAGGGCATCAGCCTTCACATTCTTAGAGCCCGGAAGGTACGAAACCACAAAATCAAAGCGGGAGAAAAATAACGACCATCGAGCCTGTCTCGGATTCAACCGTTTGGCAGACTCAAGATAAGTCAAATTCTTGTGATCTGTCAAGACCACCACGCGATGCTTGGCTCCTTCAAGCCAATGACGCCACTCCTCGAATGCCCACTTCATGGCCAACAACTCTCGATTACCAACATCATAATTGCGCTCAGCAGGCGAAAACTTTCTAGAAAAGAAAGCACATGGCTTCATCACCGAGCCATCAGAACTTCTTTGCGACAAAACAGCCCCAGCTCCAATCTCAGAAGCATCAACCTCAACCTGAAACGGGAGCGAAACATCTGGCTGGCACAACACAGGGGCAGGAGAAAAACGACGCTTCAACTCCTGAAAAGCCTCTACAGCTGCAGAAGACCAATTGACCACATCAGCACCCTTCTTGGTCAAATCAGTCAACGGTTTAGCAACACTAGAAAAATAAGCGATGAAGCGCCGATAAAAATTAGCAAAGCCCAGGAACTTTTGCAGGCTCTTCACAAATGTCGGCTAAGTCCAATCGTAAATGGCTTGGACTTTAACAGGGTCCATCTCGATAGTAGAAGGGGAAAAAATGAACCCCAAAAATGAAACCTTCTGAACTCCAAAGAGACACTTTGACCCCTTCACAAACAAGGAATTCGCACGAAGGACCTGGAACACCATTCTGACCTGCTTCACATGAGACTCCCAATCATCCGAAAAGACCAAAATATCATCCAAATACACAATCAGGAATTTATCCAGGTACTCTCGGAAGATGTCATGCATAAAGGTCTGAAATACTGATGGAGCATTGGAAAGCCCGAATGGCATAACCAGGTACTCAAAATGGCCCTCGGGCGTATTAAATGCTGTTTTCCATTCATCGCCTTGTTTAATACGCACAAGATTATACGCCCCTCGAAGATCTATCTTGGTGAACCAACTAGCCCCTTTAATACGAGCAAACAAATCAGACAGCAACGGCAAAGGATACTGAAATTTGACTGTAATTTTATTGAGAAGGCGGTAATCAATACAAGGTCTCAAAGAACCATCCTTCTTGGCCACAAAAAAGAACCCTGCTCCTAACGGTGATGACGACGGGCGAATATGGCCTTTCTCCAAGGATTCCTTTATATAACTCCGCATAGCGGCGTGTTCTGGCACAGATAAATTGAACAATCAGCCCTTAGGAAACTTACTACCAGGAATCAAATTAATTGCACAATCGCAATCCCTATGAGGAGGTAGGGCACTGGCTTTGGGCTCATCAAATACATCCCGATAATCCGACAAAAACTCTGGAACTTCAGAAGGAGTGGAAGACGAAATAGACAAAAATGGAACATCACCATGTACCCCCTGACAATCCCAGCTGGACACAGACATAGATTTCCAGTCCAATACTGGATTATGAACCTGTAGCCATGGCAACCCCAAAACGACCACATCATGCAGATTATGCAACACCAGAAAGCGGATATCCTCCTGATGTGCAGGAGCCATGCACATGGTCAATTGGTTCCAGTACTGAGGCTTATTCTTGGCCAAAGGCGTAGCATCAATTCCTCTCAATGGAATAGGATACTGCAAGGGCTCCAAGAAAAAACCACAGCGCCTAGCATACTCCAAGTCCATCAAATTCAGGGCAGCGCCTGAATCCACAAATGCCATAACAGAATAGGATGACAAAGAACAAATCAGAGTAACGGACAATAGAAATTTAAACTGTACCGTACCAATGGTGTCAGACCTAGCGAACCGCTTAGTGCGCTTAGGACAATCGGAGATAGCATGAGTGGAATCACCACAGTAAAAACATAGCCCATTCCGACGTCTGTGTTCTTGCCATTCAGCTCTGGTCAAAGTCCTATCACATTGCATAGGCTCAGACCCATGCTCAGATAGTACCGCCAAATGGTGCACAGCTTTACGCTCACGTAAGCGTCGATCAATCTGAATGGCCAAAGACATAGACTCATTCAGACCAGCAAGCATGGGAAATCCCACCATGACATCCTTAAGGGCTTCAGAGAGACCCTTTCTGAAGATTGCTGCCAGGGCACATTCATTCCACTGAGTGAGCACAGACCACTTTCTAAACTTCTGACAATATATCTCCGCTTCATCCTGACCCTGACACAGAGCCAGCAAGATTTTCTCTGCCTGATCCACTGAATTAGGTTCGTCATAAAGCAATCCAAGTGCCAGGAAAAACGCATCAACATCACGCAATGCCGGATCTCCTGGCGCAAGGGAAAATGCCCAGTCTTGAGGGTCACCGCGTAACAAAGAAATAATGATCTTTACTTGTTGAACAGGGTCACCTGAGGAGCGAGGTTTCAAGGCAAGAAACAATTTTCAATTATTTTTGAAATTCAAGAACTTAGATCTATCACCAAAAAACAAATCAGGAATTGGAATCCTAGGCTCTGACATCGGATTCTGAACCACAAAATCTTGAATTTTTTGTACACTTATAGTGAGATTATCCATCAAAGAAGACAGACCTTGAATGTCCATGTCTACACCTGTGTTCTGAACCACCCAGATGTAAAGGGGAAAAGAGAGACAAAACACACTGCAAAGAAAAAAAAATGGTCTCAGAACTTCTCTTATCCCTCTATTGTGATGCATTAGTACTTTGGGCCACCTGTACTGTTATGACCTGGTGGTCAGGACAATAATGGACCTGGTGGATAAGAGCACATGGAATGACCTGATAGTTACTGATAATATAGGACGAGCTCTGGGACGTGGGAACTCTGCTGACCGCAATCCCTAATCCTATCAACCACACTAGAAATAGCCGTGGATTGCGCCTAACGCTCCCTATGCAACTCGGCACAGCCTAAGGAACTAGCTAGCCCTGAAGATAGAAAAATAAAGCCTACCTTGCCTCAGAGAAATTCCCCAAAGGAAAAGGCAGCCCCCCACATATAATGACTGTGAGTAAAGATGAAAATACAAACACAGAGATGAAATAGGTTAAGCAAAGTGAGGCCCGACTTACTGAACAGACTGAGGATAGGAAAGGTAGCTTTGCGGTCAGCACAAAAACCTACAAAAAGACCACGCAGAGGGCGCAAAAAGACCCTCCGCACCGACTCATGGTGCGGAGGCGCTCCCTCTGCGTCCCAGAGCTTCCAGCAAGCAAGAACAATCAAAATAGCAAGCTGGACAGAAAAATAGCAAACCAGAGAAAAACAAGCAGTCACTTAGCTTCTGCTGGGAAGACAGGTCACAAGAACGATCCAGGAGAGAACTAGACCAATACTGGAACATTGACAGGTGGCATGGAGCAAAGATCTAAGTGGAGTTAAATAGAGCAGCCAGTTAACGAATTAACCTCGTCACCTGTGAAAGGAAACTCAGAAACACCCACAGCCACCAGAGAAAGTCTATGGACAGAACCAGCCGAAGTACCATTCATGACCACAGGAGGGAGCCCGACAACAGAATTCACAACAGATGACATTGTAGATCCCACTTGGTTTGAACCAAGAGGTTCACAGCTGAGTATCTCAGCAGAGGCGGTGGAGGAAGAGGAAGATGAGGAGGTTATGTTGCGGCTTCCCACACAGACATGAAGTAATGTATCCATGACACGCACTGCATTCTCAGCCCCAACTTTGGCTATAGCCAGCACTGGTTCCAAGTGTGTAGTTGGCAGGGGTCGCAAGAGTGGCCTAGCCCGAGCATTTTTTTGAGGCCACAAAGGATGACCCAACACACGTTATCTGTCAAATTTGCAAAAAAAAAACTCAGTAGAGGCAAAGTGCTGCAGTTCGCTGGTGCCGGGAAAGGTTAGACAGGCCCGGCGCCTGCGCACTGCAGTACTTTGCTCTGCCCTCAACAGGGCAGACAAAGTTCACCTGCGCAGGAACCGCGGCGTGAATACAAGAAGAGGACATCATCGTAAGAAGATGGGAGGCCCCGGACCGGGACACCCATCGGACCCGGACCGCAGCGGGACCACCCCTGGGTGAGAATAATCAAACCTCTTTTTCTCATCTTTCAGGATATATCTGGGGCTTATCTACAGCATTCCATAATGCTGTAGATAAGCCCCTGATGACGGTGGGCTTAGCTCAACTTCAATTTTGGGCATGACAGATTCCCTTTAACAGTAAAACCTTCAATAATAATGATAAAACAACCACATTTAAAATTAAGCAATTTATAAATTGTAATGCATGTAATTATATATGCAAAATTGATTTTTCCATCTATAATAAGGCCTATGTGGGATGTACCTATGGAAATTTTAAAAAAATGGATATCGATACATCTTTATGACATAGCGAACACGGTCAGTTTAAAACGCAATATATCATCAGTGGCTAGAAACTTTATCTTCAACCATTCCTGAAATATAACTTCCCTCTGGGTATGTGCAATAGAGCAGATTTAAAAACATTTTCGGGAAGGAGACATCAGAAGATGCCTCTTCACACAGGAAGCCTTTAGGATATATAATATTAGCACACGAACTCTCCATGGTTTGAACAAACGCAATGAAATTATGTTTCATTATTGAAAGCGAATGATATATGTTATCTATTGCAGGGGAGTGTTTTGTATTTAAATGTTTTATTAATTCTTTTTTGTTGTTAATTGTTTTATATGGGGGTATATGTAATATGTAGGTCTAACAAGGACCTTCAATGTGTCACATGACATGTTCCATTTGGATTGATTGGTTACCTTACAATTGAAAGCATGCAATTTCCTGGAAATATCAGCTGTGATAAAGATCAATCCACGATCAAAACACGTTGCTCTATCTTCCCTGTCATAAGCACAGTTCAGCAGCTAAGAAAATGTTATAAAAAATATTTTAATCAAGTTGAATACATTTTGAATTTTATGGAAGGAGCAGGAATATTGCAAGTTTATATAATATATGTATTACCTGTATGCCCAAATTAATAGGTCATATACATCCCGTGGGGGACAGATTCCCTTTAACTATGGGAACAGATGGTTATTCAGGTATAGGATAAGAAGTCACTCAAACGTAGTGTTAATGACAATAACAACAGTATAACAATTGCAATATCTTGTTCTATGTTTATCTAGTTACTGCTCCGTTAAACGACGATTAATGTCTTTCTGTTTTAGCACAACAGGCGTCTCTCCCAACAATAGGCCGTTACTATAATATGCTCTTCAAGCGCTTCTGATTATCATACTGACACTAATGGGGGTCATCGGTATTTTCCACTAGGCCTAGTCCTTCATAAGTGAGTCAGTTAGTATACTGTGTATGTTTGTCACACTAATTGCCCTTGGTCCCTCATGAAATGCAGCCCCAGCCTACACCCTGGGCATACGTCTATGCTGAGAGAAATGACTCGGTTCACTCAGGTCTCCTTGTCACTAAGATAGACATCTGGCCTCATACAATGACCATCGTCTGACCTTTGGTGCTCGACCTGCGGTGTCCGGATATTGGGTCTTGACTGGTGAAGATTTGGCTTTGGGTCTTGACTAGAGATGAGCGAACCCGAACTGTAAAGTTCGGAGTTTGTACTGGACACCTTGTGTCCAAAGTTGAACTCTGAATACCAACTTCCATTTTAGTGTTCAGAGTTCCGGAAGGAGAGAGAGAGATGGGAGGTTGAGTTCTGATTCAAGCTGAGTTAGAGTTGTGGAATCCGACGAACCCAAACATCCACAGTTTCGCTCATCCCTAGTCTTGACCAACAGAGTCTGAGCCTCGGGTCTTGACTGGTGAAATCTGGGTTTCAGTACTTGCCAACAATTTTTCGCCTGCCTCGGTCTCCAACCACCCTCAGTTTTTCTGCCTCTGCGTTCCACTACTTATACCTCCTCTTGGTCTCATATGCTGGCGCCAACTCTCTTCCCACCTTACTATTCAGCCCTTTTATATTTATTACCTACACCACAGCTACCACCTGAACTGGCGACCCATTCAAGTTCATCCCTCCAAAAATGCTTCATCCATCTTTTATTTCTGCCGTACTCAATTCGATCAGAAGATGGTAACATTTGGTTATTATTTCCATAGAACATTGACGAATCACATCTTCTGTTCCCCACTCCTTTACCTAAGAAACAAACACATTAGCAGTGAATTCATCCTACCTGCAGGTTCTTACATCATGATATAAGATGTTGTAATAACTTTTCCCATGATTTGGATGCAAAACTTCATATAATAAACCTTTTGAAGTATTTGTAGGATGAGCACTGGGAAAGGGAGGCACAATATGTTCCAAGTCCACTCTGACTCTCACAATCCTTAGCTGCTAAAAATTCTATATGAGTAGTTTAATTATCCATTAATGACAGGAAGATGATGAGAAGTACAGCTGCTCCCTCAGGTAAAAGTTTCAACCATTGTTGTATCTTGATGTGAATAACTAAAGACAGCACTTCTAGGGACCAGGAGTGAAATAGTAGTAAAGCTATTAAAGTACAAATTGTTAGAAAAAGTTCTCAGCCTGGTCTCCCAAGTATAAAGACATTCACTCAGTTTTCAAGCATTATTGACTCAGAATATGATTTCATGTACAAGACAGTATGATGGATCTGTTCTGTATTGATCCATTCTAAAGTGTTAAGTGTCTACTATCAAATAATAATTCAATTAAAAGACATAAAAAGGATTGTGTTAGGAGACGAGTTCCCGCCGCTGCACAGGGGAAATCTCGAGCCGTGTCTGCTGCAGTCTCCCATTCTGCATCAGCTACAGTGGAGCCTGCTCAGTGGAGACGTCGGTCCCAGCGTCTCACTCAGTCTGATACTGTGCAAACGGTTACTACTGCCTTTCCAGGCTCTGCTGTTGTAGCCTGCACTGGTCAGCAGGGAGCAGGCTTTTCTGGGACTAAGTCCTACTTTGCACACACTGAGCGTGCCCAAGGTAAGACCTCTCATTGGAGGTCAGGGGTCACATGCTCAGGTACAGCAGCAGCTATCATTGGTCCTCTAGGAAGGTCCTGAAGTTGCTCAGGTACTGTAGCAACTTCCATTGGTTCCCTAGGAAGGTTCTGAAGCTGCTGCAGCTATAAAAGGTTTGCATGGCTGCACGGCCATGCGCCAGTATCACCTCATGTCATGAGCTTGTTATTTGTGGTCGCACCTGTATGTGTGTATTCAGGGACCTGGCTAAAATAATCCCCTAGAATACCGGCACCTCCGGTGAGGAGTTTGCATGTATGTATTCAGGGACCCGGCTGAAATAAGCCCCTAGAATACCGGCACCTCCGGTGAGTAGTGTTTGTGTGCTTTTCTGGGTGCGTGACCACTGACTGCCATCAGCTCAGCAGTTAGCTGTGTTCCCCTGTGACACTAACAGGGCACAGCATCTTATTTCTAGCGACTCTGTGGAGTTAGCAGAGTTCGCTTATGGAGCGCCCCCAGACACAGGGCCACAAGTCATTCGGTACCGGTCCCTTCTCCTTCAGTTCTGCGGTTGTCACGGTGGCTGGACCCGGTCGTGACCCTGCTAAGGGGCGTCCAATAAAGATGGTGGTGCAGAGTGCAAGGAATAACGAGGACACAGAGTTCAGTTTCTTTACCTTTTACTGAAGGTTTCAGGATCCTCAATCCGGGGCACTTTCACCAGGGCTGTCTGAGACCGGCCGGTCCGAAGGCACATCCAGGGTTCCCTTTGCAGGTGAAAATCAGTGTCTACCCACTAGCACCTGTGTGTTGTAAAGCTTCCCTGCTGAGCATTCAGGATAGTCCTCACAACTGCTGTTCTCATCCGTTTTAGATCTTTCTCGTCTCCGTCCCCCAGGTATGATATGGCTAGGACGCACCTTTATGACAGGTAGGCCTGGAGGTATTCTGGAACCCTGGTGTCGCCCCTCTCCCACGTTGCCTCCTATGTCCTTCTTAGGTGTTGTATGGTAGACAGCCAACCTCTATTTAACTGTCCTGCAGCTGTTTGAAGTAATGCGTGGAGACTGTTACTTCCTCGGTGCTCCGGCCACCGACTATGCGCCTCAGTAAGATGTTGCCTCTCTCTCTCGGCACGACTCCTACTGGATCTCCTTTATGCTGATCTCGTTTACACTGCTTCACAATATCCTTCCTTTCTTGTCTCTTTCTTAGGGTACCGCCGCAAGGTAGTGCAGGCGCGGTCCCGTAACCATCTGTCCTTTCGCTAGGTACCTGCCAGATTTCCCAGGTCTGACAGATCCTCCCTGGAACTCTCCCAGGCTTCGTTCTGCCTAACTTCCTGTCCGACCCCTAGTTTTACCAATGTGAGAAGTGGCCCAATAAATAAGCCTTTTGCTCCCCCTAGTGGCCGGAGTGTGAAGTGTAGTGTGTGCTTGGTGATACCTGGTCAGTAGAACTCCTTTAGTGCCATCAGACGTACCATCACTCCCCTTAGTGGCAGAGCGACACTACTGCAATGACCAGATCTCTGGGGCGCTGCACTCCCCCCCGGTTAAATCCAGTACTCCCGGACTGGGAAAAGAAGAAGAACAATACATGTTAATAGAAAACACACAAAAATTCTTATATATATACTATGAACAAATAAACATAACAGTGCTTTCCGTTATGGAAGGTAAGGACGCTTGAACATTGCAAAAGATTGGTCATGCATAGTCCATGACTCCCAGTTCTGTAGCTGTAACCATAGAATAGCAGGGACCCCGGGTAAACAAAGGGGCCCCTGTGAAAGTTTTGGAGTGATTCACTCTCCATCACACCATTGTCCATTTTTAACCTATAACACAAATATTTACACAAGCATTTTCAACCAAATAACAACTATTGCTAATATCGCCAAGGTCTATAATGAAGTGGAGTCTGGTTCTTGGTGCTACGCGTGGACCTCTGCAGCGCAGGGGTTGCTACTGTCCTGACAGGACCCGCTACGCTTGCTATCGCTAGTGTAGTGCACTGTCTTCTAGCTACACTTCTAGTGATTCTGGGCAGCACTGGCATACTAGTGTCCTCAGTGCTACCACTATTAGTGGTGGGCATGGCAGATTCACCGATGACAGAGGGAGGACCCGCTGGTTCGACCGTTGGCATTGCATCTTCTGGTGGGGTCGGCTGCGCTGGCGGGTCCAGCTGCCCTGGCACCACATTTAGTTCTGGCGGTCTCGTTTGACGGAACGTTAGGACAGGTACCACAATGGCCTGATTTATTTGAGTCCAGGACTGGGGAAAATCGCCAAGAACAGTGTGTATCATCTTCTCTTCTTCCACAGGTGGAGAAATCCTGGGATCTGTTTCCCCATCTTTCAGCTTATCCGGGCATATTTTCAGGTGGTCTCGATATGGCCGCTGAGGTCTCTCCTCCGTCCTTGCTGATGAGACAGACCTTTGCATTGTCGAAGTCGGACGGGAGAACGGTATACGGTTCCGCTTCCCATTGATCATCCAGCTTGTGTAGTCTCCTCTTTCTTTTGAGTACTTGCTCACCAGGTGCCAATGGAGCCGCGGGAGCACGCTGGTTGTAGTCCCTCTCTTGCTTCTGTCTGGCCTGAGCGAGACTCTTTTCCACAGATTCCTGTACTTTGCAGTACCTCTGCTGTCTCTCGGTATCCCAATCCGCATCTGGTGATATCTCTTCGGGGGTCAGAACCCCCATGTCCAGATCGACGGGTAACTTGCTAGACTTTCCTCGCATCAGGTACGCTGGGGTGCAGTTGGTGGAATTCACCGGAATGTGGTTGTACATGTCCACCAGGTCTGGTAACTTTGTAGGCCACAAGTTCTGCTCCTCTACAGGTAAGGTTTTCAGTAAGTCGATCACCACTTGATTCATCTTTTCACACATCCCGTTGGTCTGCGGATGGTACGGCGTGGTTCTGATCTTCTTACACCCGTACAAATTGCAAAACTCCTGGAACACCTCCGCTTCAAATGCCGGCCCCTGATCGGTCAACACCTTCTCTGGGTACCCATGGGGTCGACAGAAGTACTGCTGGAAGGTTTTGGCAGCCGTCTTAGCCGTCAGATCTTTGACCGGTACGACTACCAGGAACCTGGAATAGTGGTCCACCATGGTGAGAGCATAGATATACCCTGACCAGCTAGGTGTTAGCTTTACGTGATCCAGCGCGACCAACTCGAGCGGTCGTTTGGTGATGATGGGCTGCAGGGGAGCCCGTTGGCTGTCACGATCCTTCCGGCGTAGGCCACAGGGGCCACACTCTCGACACCACTTCTCGATAGCCTTCTTCATGCCGACCCAGTAGAACCTCCCACGGAGTAGCCTCTCTAGCTTTCTCCATCCGAAGTGTCCTGCCCCATCGTGGTATGCTCCCAGGACCATGGGCACATCTTGTCTGGGGACCACAATCTGCCACACTAATTCGTGAGTGTGAGGGTCGATGTTCCTTCGGCACAGCTTGCCATCGTGAAGAAAGAGCCTGCCCCTCTCCTTCCACAACTGTAATGTCTCCGGTGGATCATCCGGGCCAGGATGCAAACCTGCCTGCGTCAGGAGCTCCTTCACCCAACGGACCACAGGGTCACCATCCTGGTTCTCTGTCCACCCGTGGTGGGGCAGAGGATTCAACGGGGCACCCTGTTTGTTTCTGCGCCTGTTCTCCACCTGATGGGAACACTGAGTTGCCTTGGGACGATGGAAAGCGGGCAGTTCCACTTCTTCAAATGCTTCTGCGTCTTCCTCCGTTTCGGGTAGATGAGGCATTCGGGACAATGCATTGACATTCACATTCTTGTGCCCCGCCCGGTACTTGATGGTAAAATCGTAATTAGACAACCGGGCCATCCACCGCTGCTCCAAGGCGCCGAGTTTCGCTGTATCCAAGTGCGTAAGTGGATTATTATCCGTGAAGACGGTGAATTTTGCTGATACCAGATAGTGCTTGAACCTCTCCGTCACGGCCCAAACGACTGCGAGGAACTCCAGCTTAAAGGAACTGTAATTGTCTGGGTTCCTTTCAGTGGGGCGAAGCTTCCTGCTGGCATAGGCGATTACTCGTTCCTTGCCCTTCTGGACCTGGGACAGCACCGCTCCCAGCCCCACATTGCTGGCGTCCGTGTACAATACGAATGGTTGGTCGTATTCTGGGTAGGCTAGTACTTCCTCTCCCGTTAATGCCGATTTTAAGCAAGTGAACGACTCCTCCAGTCCGTCGTTCCAATCCAGCGGGGTATTCTTACCCTTGGGTTTCTTGGGCTGGCCCACCAACAGGTCTTGCAACGGCGCGGCCTTCTTGGTGAAGTCCTTGATAAACCTCCGGTAGTAACCCACCAACCCGAGGAACTGCCGGACCTCATGAATGTTACTGGGCTGCGGCCAGTCCCTGATCACCGTGACCTTGTCGGGGTCTGGGGCCACTCCTTCGGCACTCACCAAATGGCCCAGGTACTGTACTTTGGGTTTGAGCAGATGGCATTTGGACGGTTTCACCTTTAAGCCAAAGTTGGACAGCGCTTCAAAGACCTCGCCCAGGTGCTTCAGATGGTCTTCTTAGGTCTTCGAGAAGACAATGACATCGTCCAGATACAGCAGCATAGTCTCAAAGTTCTTGTGTCCCAAACAGCACTCCATCATCCTCTGGAACATCCCCGGGGCGTTGCACAATCCGAAGGGCATGTAGTTGAACTCGCAGAGACCCATCGGTGTCGTGAAGGCTGTCTTTTCTTTGTCCGCCTCTGCCACGGGAACCTGCCAATACCCACTGGTGAGATCTAAAGTAGAAAAGTAATTAGCAGACTTTAACTCAGCCAAGGACTCCTCTATCCTATGTAGGGGGTATGCGTCCTTATGTGTAATGCGGTTTAATTGCCTATAATCCACACACATCCTCATGGTGCCATCCTTCTTTCTAACGAGGACTAGTGGAGCTGCCCAGGGGCTACAGCTGTCTCTCACTACCCCAGCCTCCTTCATCTCTCGCAACATGTCCTTGGCACACTGATAATGAGCTGGGGGTACAGGACGGTATCTTTCTTTTACGGGCGGGTGGTCTCCTGTGGGGATGTGATCTTGAATCCCTTTTACCCGCCCGAAATCAAGGGGATGTTTGCTGAATACCCGCTCATACTCGTGAACCACCCGGTAGGCCCCCTGTATCTGGTGAGATGGAGTAGCATCAGTGCCCACATGTAATTCTTGGCACCAATCTTTTGATTGCTCTGCAGAGCCGTTGTCCTCCGCCGTCCTGGACGGAGCCAAGGGCCCGGGTGCCTGTATCACGCTATTATTAAAAGTAAACAGCTTGGCAAGTGTGACATATTTAGTGAGGTGGACTTCCTCCTCCCCGCAGTTAAGAACACGTGCCGGCACCCTCCCCTTGCGGACATCAACCACCCCTCTGGCTGTCAGGATGGTAGGCCTATTCTCTGAATACACGGGTTCTACCAGTGCCTGATAGTCTTTACCCCTGAGACCTATGGCTGCCCGACACCATATTAACATTTCACTCCTGGGGGGTATTGCAATGGCGTTCGAATCACTCACTGTGACCCGGCCAATTTCACCGCCAGTCAACTCCACTTGCTGTCTCCGCATTAGGGCTCTGATTTCTTTCTGTAAGGCACGTTGTTCACTGTGACCAGCTGTCTCTGCTACTTGCTGCAACAAAACAATAACTTCTGCAAGACAATTTTCTATGACATTAGTACCGATGGTCATCATGGGGTTACATTCACGCCGGTCAATATCAACAATGACAATTCCTTGGGCCTCCAATTCTACCCGCCCCACCTTAATAGTGACCTCTTTGTATCCCACTTGCGGCAGTGGCTGACCATTGCTAGCTATTATGGTGAAATCATCATCAGGGGCACGGGTGATGTCAGTGTCCTCCCAATAACGTTTACAAAGGATGTAGGGCATAGTTGTGACCTGGGAGCCGGTGTCCAGCAAAGCGTTCATGGGGATACCGTCGATCACGATAGGGAGAACAGGACGCCCCCCAATGTATTTGGCTCTACAATTTTGCGGGCCTGGGCGTTCTACTCCTGGGGGTTGGCCCTTGGCCCCAGGGGTTGCTCGTTTAACTGACAGTACCTTGCAAAATGGCCCACCTGGTGGCAACGGCGGCAGATAGGTCGTCCATCCTGATGAAAACGATCGTCGTCTCTGCCTCTGGTCGATGGAACCCTCCTTGGTCGTTGCCAGGGGACATCCTCCGGTCTGGAAGCCAGCTGGATCTTTGCCTTGGGGGCCTCCTGTAGGGACTGGACGGTCCGGGCTAGGGCAGCAACGCTCCTGGTCAGTTCCTGTACTTGGAGACGCAGTCCTGCAGGGGAGTCGTCGTCCAGGATCTGGGCATCGGCCTCGGCGGAGACAGGTACGTCCGGCGCCACCTCCTGGTGGTATGTGAGGGCTTGCCGCCTGGGAAGTGTGGCACGGCTGGGCTGCCGTTCCGGTAGTGCCTGGATAGCTTTATCTTTGAATTGCGCGAAGGTCAGGTCTGGATTTTGCATGGCCAGGAAGTGTAGCTGGGCCCTTTGATTACTGCACAGGAGCCCTTCGATGAACCGCTCTTTCAGGAGTTTATCTTCATCTTGCATGCTGCTTGGGTCACTTTGCTTGATGGCCCGCAGCGCCTCCTGCAGATTAAGGGCATAGTCCCGTAAGCTATCCTGCGGCCGCTGCTTGCACCCATAGAACGTCAATTTAATTTCCGTAGCGGTGCGGGTGTCAAAGGTGGCTTTAAGCTTGGCAAATAATTGTTGCGCAGTTTTCTTGTCCGCAGCGGGCCAGGACTTTACTTCCCTCAATGCCGCTCCAAAGAGTTGGCAGATTATCATATGAACCTTCTGAGGCTCCGTCAAGGGATAAAACTCAAGCAGGCTACAAATCCCTTCTTTAAAGTCAGTTAAAGTATGAGCTTCTCCAAAGTATCGCGGGAGCTAGGCGGCCCCTGGTAGGTACGGCATAGAGAAGGGCATTATGGCTGCTGTAGCGGCAGCACTATCCGGCTGGTTGGTGGAAGCGGTAAGCCCCGCGGCCTCTAGCGGTGATACCGGGTTTGTGGCTGCACTTACCGCGGAATCCGGAAGTGTTCCTGAGTCTGCAGCTGTGGCCGCCGCCTCCGCTCCTCCGGGGTCCGATATGGCCGTTCCTCCCCCTTGCTACTCGGTCGGGGTTCTCCTTCTGGGGTCGGCGCCTCACCTTGTCTTCCGCTCCGTGCACTTTTCCAGCCGGCTCCACCCACGAAGCTATGACTCCTCCCTTCGTGCTCCACGCGGCGCGGCAATGGTGGATTTTTGGTGGCAAATAACGGTACACAGTCTTTGCAATAAGTCACAGTTCCAAGGCACACATGACCCGATTCCTCAGGCTTAAGTACAATCCTGTTCGTGACGCCAAGTTGGAGCGCCCCCAGACACAGGGCCAGAAGTCACTCGGTACCAGTCCCTTCTCCTTCAGTTCTGCGGTTGTCACGGTGGCTGGACCCGGTCGTGACCCTGCTAAGGGGCGTCCAATAAAGATGGTGGTGCAGAGTGCAAGGAATAACGAGGACACAGAGTTCAGTTTCTTTACCTTTTACTGAAGGTTTCAGGATCCTCAATCCGGGGCACTTTCACCAGGGCTGTCTGAGACCGGCCGGTCCGAAGGCACATCCAGGGTTCCCTTTGCAGGTGAAAATCAGTGTCTACCCACTAGCGCCTGTGTGTTGTAGTGCTTCCCTGCTGAGCATTCAGGATAGTCCTCACAATTGCTGTTCTCATCCGTTTTAGATCTTTCTCGTCTCCGTCCCCCAGGTATGATATGGCTAGGACGCACCTTTATGACAGGTAGACCTGGAGGTATTCTGGAACCCTAGTGTCGCCCCTCTCCCACGTTGCCTCCTATGTCCTTCTTAGGTGTTGTATGGTAGACAGCCAACCTCTAATTAACTGTCCTGCCGCTGTTTGAAGTAATGCGTGGAGACTGTTACTTCCTCGGTGCTCCGGCCACCGACTATGCACCTCAGTAAGATGTTGCCTCTCTCTCTCGGCACGACTCCTACTGGATCTCCTTTGTGCTGATCTTGTTTACACTGCTCCACAATATCCTTCCTTTCTTGTCTCTTTCTTAGGGTACCGCCGCAAGGTAGTGCAGGCGCGGTCCCGTAACCATCTGTCCTTTCGCTAGGTACCTGCCAGATTTCCCAGGTCTGACAGATCCTCCCTGGAACTCTCCCAGGCTTCGTTCTGCCTAACTTCCTGTCCGACCCCTAGTTTTACCAATGTGAGAAGTGGCCCAATAAATAAGCTTTTTGCTCCCCCTAGTGGCCGGAGTGTGAAGTGTAGTGTGTGCTTGGTGATACCTGGTCAGTAGAACTCCTTTAGTGCCATCAGACGTACCATCACTCCCCTTAGTGGCAGAGCGACACTACTGCAACGACCAGATCTCTGGGGCGCTGCACTTATACCGCCATATAGCGCTGCCATTTGCCAGCAGCAGGTTCCTCTCCTGCACGGTGGACCCCGCGTTGCGAACGCACCTATTTATACATATACAGTTAGGTCCATATATATTTGGACAGAGACAACATTTTTCTAATTTTGGTTATAGACATTACCACAATGAATTTTAAACAAAACAATTCAGATGCAGTTGAAGTTCAGACTTTCAGCTTTCATTTCAGGGTATCCACATTAAAATTGGATGAAGGGTTTAGGAGTTTCAGCTCCTTAACATGTGTCACCCTGTTCTTAAAGGGACCAAAAGTAATTGGACAATTGACTCTAAGGCTATTTCATGGACAGGTGTGGGCAATCCCTTCGTTATGTCATTCTTAATTAAGCAGATAAAAGGCCTGGAGTTAATTTGAGGTGTGGTGCTTGCATTTGAAAGGTTTTGCTGTGAAGTAAACATGCGGTCAAAGGAGCTCTCCATGCAGGTGACACATGCCATCCTTAAGCTGCGAAAACAGAAAAAGCCCATCCGAGAAATTGCTACAATATTAGGAGTGGCAAAATCTACAGTTTGGTACATCCTGAGAAAGAAAGAAAGCACTGGTGAACTCACCAATGCAAAAAGACCTTGGCGCCCACGGAAGTCAACAGTGGCGGATGATCACAGAAAAATCTCCATGGTGAAGAGAAACCCATTCACAACAGCCAACCAAGTGAACAACACTCTCCAGGAGGTAGGCATATCAATATCCATATCTACCATAAAGAGAAGACTGCATGAAATTAAATACAGAGGGTTTACTGCACGGTGCAAGCCACTCATAAGCATCAAGAATAAAAAGGCTAGACTGGACTTTCTTAAAAAAAATCTAAAAAAGCCAGCACAGTTCTGGAAGAACATTCTTTGGACAGATGAAACCAAGATCAACCTCTACCAGAATGATGGAAAGAGAAAAGTATGGCTAAGGCATGGTACAGCTCATCATCCAAAGCATACCACATCATCTGTAAAACACGGCGGAGGCAGTGTGATGGCTTGGGCATGCATGGTTGCCAGTGGCACTGGGTCACTAGTGTTTATTGATGATGTGACACAGGACAGAAGCAGCCGAATGAATTCTGAGGTATTCAGAGCCATACTATGTGCTCAGATCCAGCCAAGTGCAGCCAAACTGATTGGTTGTCGTTTCATACTACAGATGGGCAATGACCCAAAACATAAAGCCAAAGCAACCCAGTGGTTTATTAAAGCAAAGAAGTGGAATATTTTTGAATGGCCAAGTTAGCCAACTAATCTCAACCCAATTGAGCATGCATTTCACTTGTTAAAGACTAAACTTCAGACAGAAAGGCCCACAAACAAACAGCAACTGAAAACCACGGCAGTGAAGGCCTGGCAGAGCATTAATAAGGAGGAAACACAGCGTCTGGTGATGTCCATGAGTTCAAGACTTCAGGCAGTCATTGCCAGGAAAGGGTTTTCAACCAAGTACTAGAAATGAACATTTTATTTAAAATTATTTAATCTGTCCGATTACTTTTGGTCCCTTTAAAAACAGGGTGGCACATGTTAAGGAGCTGAAACTCCTAAACCCTTCATCCAATTTTAATGTGGATACCCTCAAATGAAAGCTGGAAATCTGAACTTCAACTGCATCTGAATTGTTTTGTTTAAAATTCATTGTGGTAATGTCTATAACCAAAATTAGAAAAATGTTGTCTCTGTCCAAATATATATGGACCTAACTGTATATACTCGGTGCGTTCCGCCAACCCTAACAGATAGTTTTTCACAGATCCAATAAAAATGTTCCATCAGTAGTTCATGAAAGCACCATAGGGTGGCAAAGTTCTGTAATACAGACCGACATGTACTTTCTCTGCTATTATATAGGGTGGCAAAACCATGTGTGTCGGTTTAGCCCCCAATCATTTTTAACATTTTGGACAAGCTTCAATTACATCAAAGTGACAGAGGGGTTGTCCAACCTCAACACAGTGATTGTTACAACTGCCTCATTGGTTTGTGCCAGGACAGAAAAAAATGACAACTGCAGCTGGAAAATAGACAACTATAGAAAGCACAGGAATTGAATTTGATATAAACTATATGCTCACAATTACAGGGAACCTGTCACCTCATTTTTTGTTATTAATCTGCCCCCAATGTTTTGTTATTGACGTAAAGTATATCACTAATATGGTTCTCAAAGAAGTCATTGGCGTGATGCTTTTTATCGTTTCAGTTACGAATCAGCCAATTTCCTGTTCATATCATGCACACCCACAGCATTATGATCAATTGCCATGACTGGTTTGACATCTTGGCAACAGCCTAGGAAAAGCCACGCTTGCACACTGTTCATCAGCTCCCTGAGTATGCGCACTGAATCTGGGTGTACGTCCCCTGACTCACAGTGGCTCACATAAAAAAAAAGCTGGAGACATACATCCCGATTCAATGCGCATGCCCAGGGAGGCGACGGGAAGTATGCAAGAGCGGAATTTCCATCAGCTTCCCGGCTATGCGCAGCCTTACTTTCTTAACGATGTCACTGAACAACTTGTACTTTTGGGCACTCCAGTTAGGTAGCAGGTCTGGAGTATAGCAATACTGGAGAATAATGGGTTCCTGGACGCTTCACATTTAGTTCTTAACAAATCTTTGGCAGTTAATGTGCATTTTTTGTTGTACATGTTTTTTGCAACCTTGTTAACTAGGGTTGAGCGAAACGGATGGGACAAATTCAAAAATCGCCGACTTTCGGTGAAGTCAGGTTTCATGAAACCCGACCCGATACTAGTGTGGGATCGACCATGAGGTCGGCGATCTTCACGCCAAAATCGCGTTTCGTATGACGCTTTCAGCATCATTTTTCAGCCAATGAAGAAGGACGCAGAGTGTGGGCAGCATGATGACATAGGTCTCGGTCCCCACCATCTTAGAGAAGGGCATGACAGTGATTGGCTTGCTTTCTGCGGCGTCACAGGGGCTATAAAGGGGCCATCACGCCGACCGCCATCTTACTTCTGCCGATCGTAGCATAGGGAGAGGTTGCCGCAGCTTCATCAGAAGAAGGGATATAGTTAGGGAGGTAAGATTAACACCCGAAACTGCTTGTGCTGTAGCGATTTCCACTGTCCAACACCACCATTTGTTTGCAGGGACAGTGGAGGCTATATTTTTGTTCATCAGCTCTGTAGCTTATTAGGCTGCCTTAGAAGGCTCCCTGATAGCTGCATTGCTGTTTGCACGCTTCTGTGCAAACCCACAGCTTTTTTAAAAGCAAAAATCCTGTTGCTCCTTTCTGCACAGTTATCTTGTTTATTTGTCCACACTTTTGTGTGCAGCAGTCCTTTTTATTGCTGCCATACTTTTCCTGAAATCATTGTAGGGAGATTGAAATTGTACTACAGTCCTTGTATTTTTTCATATATCTTCCAGCCACTTTCTGCCACTTAGATTGCGTTGTTTTATACACTGGGCCTAAAGTTTTGGGTCAGTCTCCCCCCAAAAAAGGGAGTTTCAAATTCTCACAAAGTGGATCTACTGCAGTCCTGTTAGTTTGGTGTATGTCAGCCAGCCACTTTCTGCCACTTAGATTGCGTTGTTTTATACACTGGGCCTAAAGTTTTGGGTCAGTCTCCCCCCAAAAAAGGGAGTTTCAAATTCTCACAAAGTGGATATACTGCAGTCCTGTTAGTTTGGTGTATGTCAGCCAGCCACTTTCTGCCACTTAGATTGCGTTGTTTTATACACTGGGCCTGAGTTTTGGGTGAGTCTCCCCCCAAAAAAGGGAGTTTCAAATTCTCACAAAGTGGATCTACTGCAGTCCTGTTAGTTTGGTGTATGTCAGCCAGCCACTTTCTGTCACTTAGATTACGTTGTTTTATACACTGGGCCTAAAGTTTTGGGTCAGTCTCCCCCCAAAAAAGGGAGTTTCAAATTCTCACAAAGTGGATCTACTGCAGTCCTGTTAGTTTGGTGTGTGTCAGCCAGCCACTTTCTGCCACTTAGATTGCGTTGTTTTATACACTGGGCCTGAGTTTTGGGTGAGTCTCCCCCCAAAAAGGGGAGTTTCAAATTCTCACAAAGTGGATCTACTGCAGTCCTGTTAGTTTGGTGTATGTCAGCCAGCCACTTTCTGGCACTTAGATTGCGTTGTTTTATACACTGGGCCTAAAGTTTTGGGTCAGTCTCCCCCCAAAAAAGGGAGTTTCAAATTCTCACAAAGTGGATCTACTGCAGTCCTGTTAGTTTGGTGTATGTCAGCCAGCCACTTTCTGCCACTTAGATTGCGTTGTTTTATACACTGGGCCTGAGTTTTGGGTCAATCTCCCCCCCCAAAAAAAGGGAGATTCAAATTCTCAACAAGTTTATATACACCTTCTACCTTGTTTTACAGTACCATATAACAGTTGTTATTTTGGTTAGATTTTCCAAAAAATGAGGAAGTCTCGTGGAAGAGGCTGTGGGCGGTGGTTGCCAGCTGGTACTGATGGTGCTGGTAGTGGTGCATCTGGTGGCAGTGGCAAAAGCACAATAGCACCTAAGGCTGGAGGTATTGAGCTGGCGTCATCGTCTGGCTACACAAGGCCTCGAAGGCTCCCTTTTCTGGGAGTAGGAAAACGGCTTTTAAAGCCGGAGCAGCAGGAAAAAGTTTTGGCTTTCATTGCTGACTCAGCCTCTAGCTCTTTCGCCTCCTCTTCAGAAAGTTCCAAATATAAAAGCAGCGAGTCGTCAGTGGATGTTCCCAGTCAGGAACAAGACGTTTCCTTGTGTCCTTCACTAGGGTTGAGCGAAACGGGTCGGCCAGATTCAGAAGTCGACGACTTTTGGCAAAGTCGGGTTTCATGAAACCCAACCCGACCCCTGTGTGGGGTCGGCCATGAGGTCGGTGATCTTCTGAACTGGAATCGGAATTCCGATACCGATTCCCGATATGTTTAAGATATTGGGAATCGGTATCGGAATTCATATTAATGTGTAAAATAAAGAATCAAAGTAAAAAATATTGAAATACTTACCCTCGGATGCGCCCTGGTTGTAACCGGAGCCTTCCTTCCTAAGAATGAGTGCCTGAAGGGCCTTCGATGATGTCCCGGCTTGTGATTGGTCGCATGAGCGGTCACATGGGCGTCACGTGACCAATCATAAGCCGCGACGTCATCTAAGGTCCTTCAAGCGCTGATTCTTCGGAAGGAAGGCTGCTGGTTAGAACCAGGGCGCGTCCGAGGGTGAGTAATCTCCTAATAGGTATATACTCACCCTCGGACGCGCCCTGGTTCTAACCCGCAGCCTTCCTTCCTAAGAATCAGCGCTTGAAGGACCTTAGATGACGTCGCGGCTTGTGATTGGTCGCGTGACGCCCATGTGACCGCTCACGCGACCAATCACAAGCCGCGACGTCATTGAAGGCCCTTCAGGCGCTCATTCTTAGGAAGGAAGGCTCCCGGTTACAACCAGGGCGCGTCCGAGGGTAAGTATTTCAATATTTTTTATTTTGATTCTTTATTTTACACATTAATATGGATCCCAGGGCCCGAAGGAGAGTTTCCTCTCCTTCAGACCCTGGGAACCATTAGAAACCCAATGCACTGCATCGGGTTTCGTGTTTTGGCCGACCCCGACTTTTCTATAGGATCGGCCGATTTCACTCGACCCGACTTTGGAAAAGTCGCGTTTCGTGAAATCCGACCCGATCCTATAAAAACAAAAGTCGCTCAACCCTATCCTTCACCCTAACCAAAAGTGAAGGATGCGTCAGGCAACACTACAGGTTACTCCATGGAGCTCTTTACACATACGTGCCTGGGTTAGAATGGGAAATTGTTAACTGCCCATTACAAGATGAATCGGACATGGAGTGCACTGATGCACAGCCACAGCTAGATTATAATGCTGTTCCATTGACTCAGATCACTACATTGCCCTCGCAGTGTACTGAGCCAGAATCTGATGAGACTATGGTGCCCCGTCCCGAACGCTATAGCACCTTACACGGTAACACAGAGGAAGGTGCACATGACATCGAAGAGGAGGTGATAGATGACCCAGTTGTTGACCCAGATTGACAGCCATTGGGGGAAGAGGGTGCCGCTGCCAGTAGCTCTGAAGCGGAGGAGGATGATCCACAGCAGCCATCTACATCGCAACAGCTGTCATCTGGCAGGCCCGTATCAGGTCAAAAACACTGGTCAAAACAAAAACAGTTTTAGGACAGCGTGGCCATCCGGTGAAAGTAGCACAGCGTGCAATGCCTGAAAAGGTATTCCATAGTAGGAAGAGTGCAGTGTGGCAATTTTTTTAACCAAGATCCGAATGATCAGTCAAAAGTTATCTGTAAGAAATGCTCAAAGACCTTTAGCAGCGGGAAGAATCTTCAAAATTTAAATACAACCTGCATGCTTAGACATTTATCCAGCATGCACTTGCAAGCCGGGACTAAATACCAAATGTCCCGTACCGTTGGTGCACATGCTCAGAATGAAGGTAGTCAGCAACGCTACATTGCTTCCCTCACTGTAAGCCCACCGGTTAGGACACCACCAACAGCAAATGTGGAGGTATCGTCGCAAGGCCAAAGCAGTCAGGGAATCACAAGGTTATTGGTAGGAAACACTGTATGTAGGCCAACATCAAGAATACCATCACCAACCCTCTCTCAATCCGCCATGTCCACCACCGCTAGTTCCACCATATGCACCTCTCCAGTCCAGCTCACCCTACAAGAAACTCTCGTTAAGAAAAGAAAGTACTCATCCTCTCATCCGCGTACACAGGGTTTGAACGCCCACATTGCTAGACTAATCTCGTTAGAGATGATGCCCTACCGGTTGGTTGAAAGCGACGCTTTCAAAGCCCTGATGGCCTACGCAGTACCACGCTATGACCTACCCAGTCGACACTTCTTTGCGAGAAAAGCCATCCCAGCACCCCACCAGCATGTCAAAGACCGCATGGTCCATGCACTGAGGCAATCAGTCAGTAGAAAGGTGCACCTCACAACAGATGCATGGACCAGTAGGCATGGCCAGGGACGTTATATGTCCATCACGGCACACTGGGTTAATGTGGAGGATGCAGGGTCCTCAGGGGACAGCCATAGTGGGACAGTTCTGCCTGGCCCACGGTAAAGGAAACAGTTGGCTGTAGGCATTCACAACCACTCCTCCTTCTCCTCCTCCAGAAGTGAAAGCTCATCCACAGAGCGCAGTCGCACGACCACTCCATCCGCAGCTACCAGTGTTGCACACGAGGTGTTCCATTATCGAATATCTAGTTGTAAGCGTCTGCAGGCTGTGTTAGAAATAAAGTGTTTGGGCGACAACAGACACAACGCAGAAGTACTGGCCGAGTACTTGCAGCAACAAACTCAGTTATGGCTGGGCAGTGTACATCTCGAGGCAGACAAGGTAGTCAGTGATAACTGAAGGAATTTTATGGCTGCCATAGCCCTTTCAGAACTGAAACACATACCTTGCCTGACTCACACCTTGAACCTGGTGGTGCAGTGCTTCCTCAAAAATTATCCGGAGTTACCAGCCCTGCTCCTGAAGGTGCTCGCACATCCGCCGGTCGCCCGTACACTCCAGCCGTATGGTGAACCGTCAGCGATCTTTGAAGCTTCCCCAGCACCGCCTAATAATCGACGTTGCAACAAGGTGGAACTCCACACTGCACATGCTTCAGAGGCTGTGCGAACAGAGGCGTGCTGTGATTAATTTGTGGGACTATACACATACACGGGCAGGCAGTTGGATGGCAGACATGGAGTTGTCTGGTGTGCAGTGGTCGAAGTTCCAAGACCTCTGTCAAGTCCTTCAGTGTTTTCAGGAATGCACACGGCTGGTAAGTGCAGACGACGCCATCATAAGCATGAGCATCCCACTAATGCATCTGCTGATGCAAAGTTTGACGCACATTAAGGAGCTGGTGTCTGCAGCCGAGGAGGAGGGAAGCCTTGATGACAGTCAGCCAATGTCTGCTCAGGGAACTCTCCTGGACGAGGTGACGGACGAAGAGGAGGAGGAGTAGGATGATGGGGATGAATATTTATGGGAGCAGGATGCTTCTCAGGGGGCAATAGAAACTGGTGGCGTTGCAAGGTCAGGTACAGGGTTTTTGCGGGACACAAGTGATGTTGATTTGCAAGAAAGTGCTCCTCAACCCAGCACAAGCAGTGAATTGACACCTGGAACATTGGCCCACATGGCTGAGTATGCCTTGCATATCCTTAAAAGGGACCCCCGCATTATCAAAATGATGACCGATGACGATTGCTGGTTGGCCTGCCTCATGGATCCACGATATAAAGGAAAATTACAAAATATCATGCCACATGAGAACCTTGAGCAAATATTGGCTACCAAACAAGCAACTCTTGTAGACCGTTTGGTTCAGGCATTCCCAGTACACAGTGGCGGTGATGGCTCTCACACAAGCCGTAGGGGGCAACATGGCAGAGGTGTTAAGGTACCTTCACACATAACGATTTCATTAACGATATTGTTGCTTTTTTGTGACATAGCAACGATATCGTTAACGAAATCATTATGCGTGACAGCGACCAACGATCAGGCCCCTGCTGGGAGATCGTTGGTCGCTGGGAATGATCAGGACCTTTTTTTTGGTCGCTGATCACCCACTGACATCGCTGAATCGGCCTGTGTGACGCCTATCTAGCGATGTCTTCACTGGTAACCAGGGTGAACATCGGGTTACTAAGCGCAGGGCCGCGCTTAGTAACCCGATGTTTACCCTGGTTACCATTGTAAAAGTTAAAAAAAAACAAACAGTACATACTTACATTCCGGTGTCTGTCCCCCGGCATCAGCTTCCCTGCACTGTCAGCGCCGGCCGGCCGTAAAGCAGAGCACAGCGGTGACGTCACCGCTGTGCTCTGCTTTACGGCCGACCGGCGCTGACACAGTGCAGGGAAGCTGACGGCGCGGGACAGACACCGTAATGTAAGTATGTACTGTTTGTTTTTTTTAACTTTTACAATGGTAACCAGGGTAAACATCAGGCATGTGACCCCCGACCTCCAATGGGAGGTCATCCCATGGGCATGCTCAGAAAGGGATAATCTGGACTTAGTCCCAGAAAGACCTGCTCACTGCTGAACATTGCTGGCTACAAGAACAGAGCCTGGAAGGGCAGTAGTAACCAGTCGTCCAGTATTAGCCTGAGCTAGACGCTGGGGCCGACGTCTCCGCTGAGCAGACTCCACTGCGGCTGGAGAAGAATGGGAGACCGCAGCGGAGAAGGTTCGAGATTTCCCCTGTGCAGAAGCGGGAACTCGACACCTAACATTACCCCCCTCTAGGGCCCCCCTCCTTGGACCTCGCTACGCTCAAAGGTCGCAATGAGCTGTGGAGCTCGAATGT
Source organism: Ranitomeya imitator (assembly GCF_032444005.1). NCBI lineage: Eukaryota > Metazoa > Chordata > Amphibia > Anura > Dendrobatidae > Ranitomeya > Ranitomeya imitator. The sequence continues at coordinate 524,200,094 of NC_091284.1, forward strand.
GTTCAGCAGGCTCCCAGGACCTGTCCTCTGGGCCATAACCCTTCCAATCCACCAAATAAAACTTTTTGCCACGTACCACCTTGCACCCCAAAATAGCGTTCACCTCGTAATCGTCCGTAGATGAACCCGATGTCCCAGCAGATGACTCGGAAAACCGGGACATGTATACGGGTTTCAAGAGGGACACATGAAAGGTGTCGGTGATACCCAAGCGTGGAGGAAGGGCCAAACGGAAGACCACAGGGTTAACCTGTTCGAGGACCTTGAAGGGGCCCAAGTAGCGAGGTGCAAACTTAGTGGACTCAACACGCAGCCTGATGTTACAGGCAGAGAGCCACACTAAGTCGCCAGGAGCAAAGGTCGGAGCGGGGCGCCGATGAGCATCGGCGGAGGACCTCATTCTCTCCTTGGAGGCCCGAATGGCATCCTGAGTGCGGCCCCAAATGTCCCGTGCCTTCACAGCCGAGTCTGCCACACTGGAGTCAGCAGAAGACACGGGCACAGGGACATGCGGATGCTGGCCGTAATTTAGGAGGAATGGAGTCTGACTGGTGGAGTCGGCTACGGCGTTGTTAAGTGCAAACTCTGCCCACGGTAGCAAGGATGCCCAGTCATCCTACCTGGCAGAAACAAAATGTCGTAAATATGTGACCAGGGTCTGGTTGGCCCTCTCTACCAACCCATTCATCTCGGGATGATATGCCGAAGAGAGATTTAACTCAATACTGAGTAGACAACAAAGCTCTCTCCAGAATCGAGACGCAAACTGGGGGCCCCTGTCACTAACAATTTTGTCTGGCATGCCGTGTAGGCGAAAGATATGTTTGATGAACAACACAGCCAGAGCCCGTGCAGAAGGTAGCTGTGGAAGAGGCACCAAGTGCACCATTTTGGAAAAATGGTCGGTGATCACCCAGATAATGGTGCAGTTACGAGACTTGGGTAAGCCCACCACAAAATCCATCCCGACCTTCTCCTAGGGCCTGTCCGCCACCGGCATGGGTTAAAGTAACCCAGCTGGCCGTTGCCGAGGAGACTTGTTCTTGGCACAAGAGACACATGCCCGAACATAGTCTGCGACATCACGAGCCATATGCGGCCACCAGTATGTCCTCGCCAGTAACTCAGATGTCCTTTTGGACCCAAAATGTCCACCCACCCTGGATGAATGAGCCCAAGAGAGAACCTCCGGACGCAAACGGGTTGGTACAAAAGTATTGCCCGGAGGCACACACTCTAGCGAAACCGGGGCCAGAGTTCTCAGGCTCTCGGTGGGGACAATAAGCCGAGGCTCCTCTTCCTCCTCCACAGATGATACAACGGAGCGAGAGAGAGCGTCGGCAAGAATGTTCTTCTCCCCGGAAAGAAAATGAAGGGTGAAATGAAACCGGGAGAAGAACAAGGACCATCTGGCCTGGCGAGAATATAACCGCTGGGCTGTCTGCAGGTACACCAAATTCTTGTGATCTGTGAAGACTTGGAAGGGAAAACGAGCTCCCTCCAAGAGATGTCTCCACACTGAGAAGGCCAACTTCATGGCTAGCAACTCCCTGTCCCCGATGGAATAATTCCTCTCTGCTGGTGAGAAGGTCTTAGAAAAGAAGAAGCAAGGATGCTTCTGACCTTGAGCATCCTTTTGGAAAAGGACTGCTCCAGCACCAACAGATGAGGCATCCACCTCCATTATAAATGGCTTATCTACATCGGGCCGATGTAGGATGGGAGCGCTAGCAAAGTGAGACTGAATGGAGAGAAAGGCCTTGGAGACCTCCTCAGACCACAATTTGGGATTTGCTCCCTTCTTGGTGAGGGCAACCAAGGGAGCTACCAAAGTTGAGAAGTGTGGAATGAACTGGCGATAGTAATTAATGAACCCCATAAAGCGTTGCACCGCTTTAAGAGAATGGGGTTCCTGCTAGTCCATCACAGCCTGTAGTTTGGCAGGATCCATAGCCAATCCCTGGGCGGAGATGATATAGACTAGAAAAGGTAGGGACTCCTGCTCGAACACACACTTCTCCAACTTGGCATAGAGGGAGTTTGCCCGTAGGAGGTCGAAGACTTTGCAAACATCTCTCCGGTGGGAGTCAATATCTGGAGAGTAGATGAGAATATCATCCAGATAGACTACGACCGAGGTGGAGAGCATATCCCGGAAGATGTCATTCACAAAGTCTTGGAAAACGGCTGGGGCATTATAGAGCCAGAAGGGCATCACCAGATATTCATAGTGCCCATCCCTGGTGTTAAAAGCCGTCTTCCATTCGTCCCCCTCATGGATGCGAATCAGGTTGTAAGCACCCGGCAGATCTAATTTAGTAAATACCCTTGCTCCCCGAAGCCTATCAAAGAGCTCAGATATCAGGGGCAAAGGATACTAACTCTTAACGGTGATGGCGTTAAGACCCCTGTAATCTATGCATGGACGTAGTTCCCCATTCTTCTTCTGCACGAAGAAGAACCCAGCCCATGCAGGTGACACTGACTTCCTAATGAATCCTCTTGCCAAATTTTACCTGATGTACTGTGACATTGCCTCCGTCTCCGGGAGAGATAACGGATAGACTCGACCCCGGGGAGGCTCAGCACCAGGCAAGAGGTCAATAGGACAGTCATAGGGGCGGTGAGGCGGAAGGGTCTCCGCAGCTCTTTTGGAGAACACGTCTGCATAGGGCCAATATTGCTTGGTGAGAGAGGATAGATCTGTGGGTACCTCAGTAGTAGCAACCTGAACACATTCCCTCTGACATCTACCCCCACAAGATTCACCCCATCCCAAAATTCTGCCTGTGGACCACTCAATATGAGGAGAGTGGTACCGTAGCCAAGGCATCCCCAACAGGACCTCGTCAATTCCCTCAGGAATGACAAGCAGATATATAATCTCCTGATGAGATGGCAACATGGACAGAGTGAAAGGGATGGTCTGGTGTGTTATCTGTGAGGGCAGTGTCAACCCATTTACCAATCGTACTGTCACTGGTTGAGCTAACATTACCAGGGGAATTGCGTGACGTTGGGCGAAGGCAGATGACATACTGTAAAATTGCCCTCCGCCCCAGAATTGACGCAGAGCTCAACCCAGTGGGAAAATGAGCCTATAGTAATTGTCCCCTTATAGGATAATTTGGAGGCAAACGTCGCTGTGTCTAGTGTACCTCCACCTACTACCACTAGACGCTGACGTTTCCTCGACCGCTGGGGACATCTGGTGGCAAGATGTCCTGACTGCTGGCAAACATGACAAACCTAGAGTGCACGAGCGGTCCGGGACATAGATCCCGCTCGTGACACTACCACAGGCTCATGGGACTCAGGGGCCTGGACTAGAGATTCCAAAGGTTTGGCCAAGATAGGAGCCAGCCGAAACCTCTGCCTACACTGGGCTCGCTCTAACCTCCGCTCGTTAAAACGGAGGTCAATACAAGTGGCCACTGCTATTAACTCCTCCAGTGTGGCTGGAATCTCCCTGGTGGCCAGTGCATCCTTCACGTGGTCAGCCAGCCCCCTCCAAAATATCGGAATAAGGGCTTTATCCGACCACTCCAGCTCAAATGCTAGTGTGCGAAAGTGGACGACAAAATGGCTGACCAAGGACGAGCCCTGAGTTAATGCCAACAGTTGGAGCACCGTATCATGGGTGACATGAGGTCCTAAAAAGACCTGTTTCAGAGTGCTCAGAAACAACGGAGCATTCAGCACCACATGATCGCCACGCTCCCACAGCGGCGTAGCCCACTCCAACGCCCTGTCCGACAGGAGGGACACAATAAATCCCACCTTAGCCCGCTATGTGGGGAAATGTGCGGCCAGAAGCTCGAGATGTATAGAGCACTGACTCGCAAAACCCCTACAAGATTTACTATCACCAGAAAATTTTTCTGGCATCGGGAGGCGAGATAGAGTCGGAACAGGGGTGGCAGTAGACAAGGTTGCTGCTGCCACGCTAGCAGCCTGAACAGCAACTGCGGTTACATCCACAGCTGAGGTTGTGCGCTCAAGAGCCGCCAACCTACCCTCCAGCTGCTGGATGTACTGCAAAGTTTGCTGCTTGTCCGTCATTACTAGCCAGACCCTGGCGCTAGTATAATGTTAGGGCTAGCGGAACGCACCAAATAATTAAATAGATACTATAAGGTGCGTTCGCAGCCCGGGGTCCACCGTGCAGAGATGGAACCTGCTGCTAAGTAATGACGGACTATATGGTGGTACAAAGAGGATACACACATGGGTTAACTTCACCCTGTATGAAGAAAGCAATCCCTGTTAAGTCACAGGGTCGCGGTACCGCACAGAGAGCGCAAGCAAGGAACCACAGAACTCTATCCCAGGACACAGGATTAGAGTTAGTGTAGACCTCTTGCAATCGACACCACAATTGGGGTATCAGAGTAACTACTATGCACAAAAGTGCATGCTGTGCCACACTAGCGGACGCCACAAACCACCCAGACTTGGGTAAGGTAAGCGCTCTAATAGCGCATGGCGCTGCACTGGTGGTCACAGCAGTTAGACGCTGTTTCGTGCGTTAAGGCTGTGAGTTCAGCCGGGCGCTAGATTGCAGCCATACACCTTATGCAAACAGTCATACACAAGGGATGGGTTTTTTAAGGAACGACTTGCACTCATCAACACACACACGATAACAATTGTATACTAGTGCATGGCCATGCGGTCATGCGAAGCTTTTATAGCTGCGGCACGTTCAGGACCTTCCAATAAAGGACCAATGGGAAGCTGCCACAGAAGTTTAGCACCTTCAGGACCTTCCAATAAAGGACCAATGGGATCTGCTACAGTATCTGAGCATGTGACCCCCGACCTCCAATGGGAGGTCATCCCGTGGGCATGATCAGAAAAGGAAAATCTGGACTTAGTCCCAGAAAGACCTGCTCGCTGCTGAACATTGCTGGCTACAAGAACAGAGCCTGGAAGGGCAGTAGTAACCAGTCGTCCAGTATTAGCCTGAGCTAGACGCTGGGGCCGACGTCTCCGCTGAGCAGACTCCACTGCGGCTGGAGAAGAATGGGAGACCGCAGCGGAGATGGTTCGAGATTCCCCCTGTGCAGAAGCGGGAACTTGACACCTAACACAGGGTCCCTCATAGTACAATGAAGTGTCTCTGACGGTGGTGGTGCACAACCAACGTCAGACACACCGTCGTAATATGAGGTGCTCTGTGCCAGTACTGCCTCCCACGAGAGAGTGTTCCCCCCAGCTCGAACAGTGCTCTACCCCTTGCAATACTTACCTCTCCCTGCTCCACCACTGTGTAGTCTGTGCTGTTAAATCCTTCAATGGCACTGCCAATGCAAATTTGTTGAAATGATAGATGATAGTTAAAATATACAAAGGCCCTGGCCTCCATTTAGACCAGTTAATACTTTGCGCCTACTACCACTGTCTGCTACTGAGCAGAGGAGCCCACCCCAATACCTAGCTATGCCTCCTGTTACCAATTTTGAACTGCTTTTAGCCTACTTTTTTATTTTGGGCCTATATCTGTGTTTCCTCCTCATCCTGCCCATTGCCCAGCCACTGCTAGATGAGTCTGCTGGTACATTGACCCAGACCACTACATTCCCCTTGCACTCTACACAGCCAGAATCTGACCCTGCTGAAAGTCAGGTTCCCCTTCCCGCATACTATACCACCTAACACGGGGTCAAAGAGGAAGGTGCAGATGAAAGTGCAGGTTCCTTCATCAGGTGGGGGGGCATACTCGTTGGCACTGGCACAGGGCCCCTCATAGTACGCAAAAGTGTCTCTGTCAGTGGGAGGTGCCACCCGCCGTCAAACACACCGCCGTACTATGAGGGGCCCTGTGCCAGTGCCAACTAGTGGGCCCCCCCCTGCTTGCTCAGGATCACAGCACTTGCAAAGTTGAAATACTTACCGCTCCCTGCTCCACCGCCATGACATATTCCGCGTTTCCTGGGCCCACGAAAATCTTGAGCCAGCCCTACCCCCCCACAACTTTAGCCAAATGACCCCTGTTTTCAATGCCTAACTTTTATTATTAAGTAAATTAAGATTGACAAGCTTAAGAAATAAGAATTGATGTTTTTGGCATTAAAATGGGCACTGTAGGTGTTTTCCTGTCCTCCACTCACTGCCGACTTTGATTCCCAATTTACTTGCATTGGGTTTCGTGTTTTGGTCGGCCGCCGACTTTTCGAAATAATCCGCCGATTTCACCCGACCAGTCTTTTGACAAAGTCGGGTTTCGCGAAACCCGACTCGATCCTAAAATTGATCCTAAAAAAATAAAAGTCGCTCAACTCTATTGTTGACTATTTGCAATCAAACCTTTGATGGTTCCGTGGTTACATTCCCATATCTTAGCAATATCAAGAGTTCTGCATCAGTTACAGTTAGTGTTGAGCGATACCGTCCGATACTTGAAAGTATCGGTATCGGATAGTATCGGCCGATACCCGAAAAATATTGGATATCGCCGATACCGATATCCGATACCAATACAAGTCAATGGGACATCAAGTATCGGAAGGTATTCTCATGGTTCCCAGGGTCTGAAGGAGAGGAAACTCTCCTTCAGGCCCTGGGATCCATAGGGATGTGTAAAATAAAGAATTAAAATAAAAAATATTGATATGCTCACCTCTCCGGCGGCCCCTGGACTTCACACTGCTAACCGGGAGGCTTCTTTGTTTAAAAAGCGCGCCTTTCGGACCTGTGAATGACGTCCCGGCTTCTGATTGGTCGCGTGCCACCCATGTGACCGGCACGCGACCAATCAGAGGCTGCGACATCATTCGCAGGTCCTCAATTCCTAGAATTAGCAGTTTTGTGAATGAGAATGACGTCGCGGCCTCTGATTGGTCGCGTGCCGGTCACATGGGCGGCACGCGACCAATCAGAAGCCGGGACGTCATTCACCGGTCCGAAAGGCGCGCTTTTTAAACAAAGAAGCCTCCCGGATAGCAGCGTGAAGTCCAGGGGCCGCCGGAGAGGTGAGCATATCAATATTTTTTATTTTAATTCTTTATTTTCCACATCCCTATTGATTCGATACCGATACCCGATATCACAAAAATATCGGATCTCGGTATCGGAATTCCGATACCGCAAATATCGGCCGATACCCGATACTTGCGGTATCGGAATGCTCAACACTAGTTACAGTAAATCTTTTTTTTGGACTATTTTGCCTGAGGAAAACAAGTTGCCTAATAATACTACACACCTTGATAAAGAGAGTTGTATCCTTAGAATGCACCATCCTTATTACACAAATAACAAATACACATCATCTGATCTGCTTCATCCAATAATCATTCAAGATTATACAGCTTGAAGCTGGGAAATATGCATAAAAATTATGATATAGTAAATATACAATATACATATAATTGACTGCACAGTGTAGAACTCTTACAGGGCTAAGGACATTTGGCTGCTGTAGTCTCCTTCACATAGTAAACAGCATCAAGGATTAATGAAGAACCTGGAACTTAAAATATGGGAACAAAAAAAAAAGTGAGACCCATATTACAGATATCTTTTGTGTTTCCATATCTTGGAATACAGGTTCTTTCTTGGTAATGTGAGAGTTAAACCAGGCTACAATTTAAAACCTACAAAAAAAATCAATTTTTTTATACTCTTATTTGGCATTTTGTCAGTCTCACTTAATTTCTACTCATATCATAAAGAATTCTGGTGGCATTATAAATGACCACTTTTCAGTAGCGCAGCTGCTGGGAGGGCAGAGGGTGTGGTCACCCTTGGCCCTGCACTTGAACAGGCCCTCCTAGAGCTACAGCTACCCAATACACAGCATGACGATACAAATAGGCTCTGTGGTAGAGCCGGGAGGCCTGTCTATCTGCAGTGCTGCTCAGCCTCTTGGCCACGACAGGAGGATGCAGTGGCCGAGGTGCTGGCGCATGCACAGTATATCAGATATGCGCTGACTCCTTAGCTACTGCACCATCCTGCAGTATATAGTAAAGGTATATATGAGAGAATCTATATTAATACAAAACATTAAAATCTGGACAACAGTAATAATAACGTGCATTCCAAAACAACACAAGAGAAAAGGGGAAACACAAACCCTAAACCCTCGCCACCCCTAGACTGAAGGAAGTGATAGTATGAACAGCTGAGAGCAATAAGCTCCATAGAGCTGAAGGTAGATGCATGGGAAGCAAAGGAAGGGGTTAATGCTTGTGACAGAAAATAGTAGAGAGTCTAATGCAGGTATGCCACACTGAGTACAATAGTTTGCCCATGTCACAAATGCATTAAGTAGTACAAGAGATGTGGTGCACTCCGCATGGAAAAAAGGTGCAGGCTGAACACAAAGTCACAGTGTCTATAGAAAAAACAGCCGCACACTCAAGACTTGCAGGTTTTTACGTGAAAGTTGTATTTTTTATTATTAGTACAGGCATCACCAAATGCTTATTAGTGTTCAGAGAAAATGACGGATACTTTAAGTTACGGTTAACGTTTCGACCAAGGCTGGTCTTTGTCAAAACCACACTTCTAATGGAGGGTAGAAAAGGTGCAGAAGCAGTCTGGAGTAGGCGAAGTCTGCAAGGGTCCTGTAGCACTGAGTCCGTCACACTGGTGATGTGACTGCATCACCAGTGTGACGGACTTAGTGCTACAGGACCCTTGCAGACTTCGCCTACTCCAGACTGCTTCTGCACCTTTTCTACCCTCCATTAGAAGTGTGGTTTTGACAAAGACCAGCCTTGGTCGAAACGTTAACCGTAACTTAAAGTATCCGTCATTTTCTCTGAACACTAATAAGCATTTGGTGATGCCTGTACTAATAATAAAAAATACAACTTTCACGTAAAAACCTGCAAGTCTTGAGTGTGCGGCTGTTTTTTCTATAGACAAATGCATTAAGGACACTATATGCTTACCCATGCAGTGGGGAGGAGAGGTGAGGGTATCCCGCCGGTGAGATGGCCCCGACGCGCGTTTCGCAGCGCTAGCACGCAGCTTCCTCAAGGGGATATGAAACTAGTTTTTGGAGCGATTGTAATATAATCTGGGTTATTACTACATATACTGATTCTTTCTCCCAGATTTTAGTGATGTGTATTCGGAATTCCGGTTATCACCATCCTACAGTGCCTGAGAAGCTGACCGTTACTGCAGGGACATCAACACATTGGTCCACCTGGTGAGTTCATCAGGATTCTAGATTAAGTATATGATGTTTTTTTAATTTTACTTAAAACTTTTTTGGTGTTGGAGTGGGGTGCCTATACATTTTTAAGGGCTATTGTGGGGACCCATATGGAGTATGGGGGCCATCATATGGTGTGGGAACTAATTTGGGGGCCCTCATACAGTGTGAGGGCCCTCAATTTGTGTGAACTATTTTAGGGGACCCTAATACAGTATGGGGGTTAATGTTGGGAAATCATATGGTGTGGAAACTATTGTAGGGCATCCTCAAACAGTATGAGGGTTAATGTGGGAGCCATAGTATGGTGTGGGAACTAATGGTCTGGCCCTCATACAGTATGGTTATCTAATGTTGAGGCCATCATATGGCATGGAAACTATGGAAGGGCCCTCATACAATATGAGGTTAATGTGGGTGCCTTCAAATGGTGGGGAACTATTGTGGGGACCGTCATACAGTATGGGGATAAATGTGGGGCCATCATATGCTGTGGAAAATAATGTGGGAGACCCTCATACAGTGTGAGGGCCATCATATGGTGTGGGAATTATTGTATGGGGTCCTCATACAATAAGGGGGCTAATGTGGGGGCCATAATATGATGTGGAATCTAATGTGGGGGCCCTTATACAGTATGGGGGCTAATGTAGAGGCCTGTGAACTATTAATATAGTGTGGGAAGAATGTGAGGGCCCTCATACAATATTGGGGATAATGTGGGGGCCTTCAAATGGTTGGGGAACTATTGTGTGGACCCTCATACAGTATGGGAAAAAATGTGGGGCCATCAAATGGTGTGGGAAATAATGTGGGAGACCTTCATACAGTGTGAGGGCCATCATATGGTGTGGGAACTATTGTATGGGGTCCTCATACAATATGGGCTTAATGTGGGGGCCATAATATGGTGTGAAAACTAATGTGGGGGGCCCTCATACATTATGGGGTGTATTAGATTGGCTCACTTGGCAGGTTAATGAGGTATTGACAGGAATGCTTTTCTTTAAAATTTTCAACTGGTTTAATAAATCTGGCCTCACAAATAAGTCCAAACAAAATAAATATAAATATTCAGTTGTCTTGACATAAATAAAATAAATAGCACTCACTATAGTCCTTATAACTGCGGGATCTACCCGCACAGGGACCAGGCTTCAGCTCTACTTACCAAAAGCCCAGCTCCCCTCCAAAGCACAAAGAAGACTGAATGAGCCCAAAGGCTCTACACTTAGCTTCTGGACCACACCCTGGGGTGGAGATATGGTAAACAGCCACCCATCTACTCTTCAGCTGTAAAAAAAAACCTGGCCCTTAACATGGCTGATTAACCCCTCTCAGCACTTAGTATGCAGTAGCATTGTTTCCTGATTCATATCTCTGAGGCTAACATCCTGAGTGACACGTCTCTCCTCCAGTATTTTACCAGTGACCTCACAGGGGGCTAATGTGAAAGCCATCATATGGTGTAAGAGCCATTTTGGGGGCCCTCATACAGCATGGGGGTTAATGTGGTGGACATCATATGGTGTAAAAACTATTGTAAGGGCCCTCATGCAGTGTGGGAGCTAATGTGGGGGCTAATGTGGGGGCCCTTAAAATGTGAAAACTGCAGATGGGGCCATCATACAGTGTGGGGGCTATTATACAGTTTTGAGCTAATGTGAGGACCATTATACAGTGTGAAAATTTCTGAGAGGGACATCTTACTGTGTTTTGCATGAGCAGTGAGGACATCACACTTCGTATAGCGGAGTTGTGGGCCCATCATACTGTGTATAGGGGAGCTGTGGGCCCATTAAACCATGTATAGGTGAGCTGTGGGGGCATTATTGTTGTGAATTCTGTGGCAGAGTTCACTCCTGTGGTCACAAGTGGTACTTCGGCTGATTCTCTCTGGGATCTTCCGTTTGTGGAGGAAAGTGGTACTGCAGCTTCTGAGTTTCCTCCCTCAGGTGATCTGGTGAGCTCGTTAGCTTCTTCTCTACTTAACTCCACCTGATGCTTTGATCCATGCTTCCTGTCAATGTTTCAGTGTAGGACTTGTTTTTTCCCTGGATCATTCCTGTGGCCTGCTGCTCTGCAAAGCTATGTTTTGCTTATGTTATTTTGTTGCTATTTTTCAGTCCAGCTTGCTTTATTGGTTTTTCTCGCCTGCTGGAAGCTCTGAGACGCAGAGGGACCACCTCCGTACCGTTAGTCGGTGCGGAGGGTCTTTTTGTCCCCTCTGCGTGGTTATTTATAGGTTTTTGTGCTGACCGCAAAGTTATCTTCCCTATCCTCGTTCTGTTCAGCTAGTCGGGCCTCACTTTGCTAAATCTGTTTCATCTCTATGTTTGTGTTTTCATCTTACTCACAGTCATTATATGTGGGGGGCTGCCTTTTCCTTTGGGGAATTTCTCTGAGGCAAGGTAGGCTTATTTTTCTATCTTCAGGACTAGCTAGTTTCTCAGGCTGTGACGAGGCGCCTAGGTTCTGGTCAGGAGCGCTCCACTGCTACCTTTAGTGTGGTTTGATAGGATTAGGGTTTGCGGTCTGCAGAGTTCCCACGTCTCAGAGCTCGTTCTATTATTTTGGGTTATTGTCAGATCACTGTATGTGCTTTGACCTCCATGTCCATTGTGATTCTGAATTGCCTTTCATAACAGTACAGGAAGACAAAAGTGCTAATGATTCTCAATAGAGGGAAAAAAGAAGTTCTGAGACCATTTTTTTTTCTTTGCACTGTGTTTTGTCTTTTTTTTCCCCTAGACATTTGGGTGGTTCAGGACACAGGTGTAGCAATGGACATTAAAGGTCTGTCTTCATGTGTGGATCAGCTCACGGCAAGAGTTCAAAATATTCAAGATTTTGTGGTTCAGAATTCTTTGCTAGAACCGAGAATTCCTATTCCAGATTTGTTTTTTGAAGATAGAACTAAATTTCTGAGTTTCAAAAATAATTGTAAACTATTTCTGGCTTTGAAACCTCGCTCTTCTGGTGACCCAATTCAACAGGTTAGGATCGTCATTTCTTTTTTGCTCGGCGACCCTCAGGACTGGGCGTTTTCTCTTGCGTCAGGAGATCCTGCATTGAGTAATATCGATGCGTTTTTCCTGGCGCTTGGGTTGCTGTACGATGAGCCTAATTCAGTGGATCAGGCAGAAAAAAATTTGCTGGCTCTTTGTCAGGCTCAGGATGAGATAGAGGTATATTGTCAGAAATTTAGAAAGTGGTCAGTGCTCACTCAATGGAATGAATCTGCGCTGGCAGCAATATTCAGAAAGGGTCTCTCTGAAGCCCTTAAGGATGTCATGGTGGGATTTCCTATGCCTGCTGGTTTGAATGAGTCTATGTCTTTGGCCATTCAGATCGGTCGACGCTTGCGTGAGCGTAAATCTGTGCACCATTTGGCGGTATTACCTGAACTTAAACCTGAGCCTATGCAGTGTGATAGGACCTTGACAGAGTTGAACGGCAAGAACACAGACGTCTGAATGGGCTGTGTTTCTACTGTGGTGATTCCACTCATGCTATTTCTGATTGTCCTAAGCGCACTAAGCGGTTCGCTAGGTCTGCCACCATTGGTACTGTACAGTCAAAATTTCTTCTGTCCGTTACCTTGATCTGCTCTTTGTCATCGTATTCTGTCATGGCATTTGTGGATTCAGGCGCTGCCCTGAATTTGATGGACTTGGAATATGCTAAGCGTTGTGGGTAGTGTTGAGCGATACCGTCCGATACTTGAAAGTATCGGTATCGGATAGTATCGGCCGATACCCGAAAAATATCGGATATCGCCGATACCGATATCCGATACCAATACAAGTCAATGGGACATCAAGTATCGGAATGTATCCTCATGGATCCCAGGGTCTGAAGGAGAGGAAACTCTCCTTCAGGCCCTGGGATCCATATTAAAGTGTAAAATAAAGAATTAAAATAAAAAATATTGTTATATTCACCTCTCCGGCGGCCCCTGGACATCAGCGGGAGGATCCGGCGTCCGGCACGGCTTCTTTCTTCAAAATGCGCGCCTTCAGGACCTGTGGAATGACGTCCCGGCTTCTGATTGGTCGCGTGCCGCCCATGTGACCGCCACGCGACCAATCAGAAGCCGCGACGTCATTCCTCAGGTCCTAGAAGGCGCTCATTCTAGGACTTTAGCTGAGGAATGACGTCGCGGCTTCTGATTGGTCGCGTGGCGGTCACATGGGCGGCACGCGACCAATCAGAAGCCGGGACGTCATTCCACAGGTCCTGAAGGCGCGCATTTTGAAGAAAGAAGCCGTGCCGGACGCCGGATCCTCCCGCTGATGTCCAGGGGCCGCCGGAGAGGTGAATATAACAATATTTTTTATTTTAATTCTTTATTTTACACTTCCGATACCGATACCCGATATCACAAAAATATCGGATCTCGGTATCGGAATTCCGATACCGCAAGTATCGGCCGATACCCGATACTTGCGGTATCGGAATGCTCAACACTAGTTGTGGGTTTTTCTTGGAGCCCTTGCAGTGTCCTATTCCATTGAGAGGAATTGATGCTACGCCTTTGGCCAAGAATAAGCCTCAATACTGGACCCAGCTGACCATGTGCATGGCTCCTGCACATCAGGAGGTTATTCGCTTTCTGGTGTTGCATAATCTGCATGATGTAGTCGTGTTGGGGTTGCCATGGCTACAAGCCCATAATCCAGTATTAGATTGGAAATCCATGTCGGTGTCCAGCTGGGGTTGTCAGGGGGTACATGGTGATGTTCCATTTCTGTCAATTTCGTCATCCACCCCTTCTGAGGTCCCAGAGTTCTTGTCTGATTACCGGGATGTATTTGATGAGCCCAAGTCCAATACCCTACCTCCGCATAGGGATTGTGATTGTGCTATCAATTTGATTACTGGTAGTAAATTCCCAAAAGGTCGATTGTTTAATTTGTCCGTGCCTGAGCACACCGCTATGCGCAGTTATGTGAAGGAATCCCTGGAGAAGGGGCATATTCGCCCGTCATTGTCGCCATTAGGAGCACGGTTCTTTTTTGTAGCCAAGAAGGATGGTTCGCTGAGACCTTGTATAGATTACCGCCTTCTTAATAAGATCACGGTTAAATTTCAGTACCCCTTGCCATTGTTATCTGATCTGTTTGCTCGGATTAAGGGGGCTAGTTGGTTCACAAAGATAGATCTTCGTGGTGCGTATAATCTGGTGCGAATTAAGCAAGGCGATGAATGGAAAACTGCATTTAATACGCCCGAGGGTCATTTTGAGTATCTCGTGATGCCGTTCGGACTTGCCAATGCTCCATCAGTGTTTCAGTCCTTTATGCATGACATCTTCCGTGAGTACCTGGATAAATTCCTGATTGTGTACTTGGATGACATTTTGATCTTCTCGGATGATTGGGAGTCTCATGTGAAGCAGGTCAGAACGGTTTTTCAGGTCCTGCGTGCTAATTCTTTGTTTGTGAAGGGATCAAAGTGTCTCTTTGGTGTGCAGAAGGTTTCATTTTTGGGGTTCATCTTTTCCCCTTCTACTATCGAGATGGATCCTGTTAAGGTCCAAGCCATCCATGATTGGACTCAGCCGACATCTCTGAAAAGTCTGCAAAAGTTCCTGGGCTTTGCTAATTTTTATCGTCGCTTCATCTGCAATTTTTCTAGTATTGCTAAACCATTGACCGATTTGACCAAGAAGGGTGCTGATTTGGTCAATTGGTCTTCTGCTGCTGTGGAAGCTTTTCAAGAGTTGAAGCGTCGTTTTTCTTCTGCCCCTGTGTTGTGTCAACCAGATGTTTCTCTTCCGTTCCAGGTCGAGGTTGATGCTTCTGAGATTGGAGCAGGGGCTGTTTTGTCACAGAGAGGTTCTGGTTGCTCAGTGATGAAACCATGCGCTTTCTTTTCCAGGAAGTTTTCGCCTGCTGAGCGAAATTATGATGTGGGCAACCGAGAGTTGCTGGCCATGAAGTGGGCATTCGAGGAGTGGCGTCATTGGCTTGAAGGAGCTAAGCATCGCGTGGTGGTATTGACTGATCATAAGAACTTGACTTATCTCGAGTCTGCCAAGCGCTTGAATCCTAGACAAGCTCGTTGGTCGTTGTTTTTTGCCCGTTTTGACTTTGTGATTTCGTACCTTCCGGGCTCTAAAAATGTGAAGGCGGATGCTCTGTCTAGGAGTTTTGTACCCGACTCTCCGGGTTTGTCTGAGCCGGCGGGTATCCTCAAGGAGGGAGTAATTGTGTCTGCCATCTCCCCTGATTTGCGGCGGGTGCTGCAAAAATTTCAGGCTAATAAACCTGATCGTTGCCCAGCGGAGAAACTGTTTGTCCCTGATAGGTGGACGAATAGAGTTATCTCTGAACTTCATTGTTCGGTGTTGGCTGGTCATCCTGGAATCTTTGGTACCAGAGAGTTAGTGGCTAAATCCTTTTGGTGGCCCTCTCTGTCGCGGTATGTGCGTACTTTTGTGCAGTCCTGTGGGATTTGTGCTCGGGCTAAGCCCTGCTGTTCTCGTGCCAGTGGGTTGCTTTTGCCCTTGCCGGTCCCGAAGAGGCCTTGGACACATATCTCTATGGATTTTATTTCTGACCTTCCCGTTTCTCAAAAGATGTCAGTCATTTGGGTGGTCTGTGATCGCTTTTCTAAGATGGTCCATCTGGTACCCTTGTCTAAATTGCCTTCCTCCTCTGATTTGGTGCCTTTGTTCTTCCAGCATGTGGTTCGTTTGCATGGCATTCCAGAGAATATTGTTTCTGACAGAGGTTCCCAGTTTGTTTCGAGGTTTTGGCGAGCCTTTTGTGGTAGGATGGGCATTGACTTGTGTTTTTCCTCGGCTTTCCATCCTCAGACTAATGGCCAGACCGAGCGAACCAATCAGACCTTGGAAACATATCTGAGGTGCTTTGTTTCTGCTGATCAGGGTGACTGCGTGTCCTTTTTGCCTTTGGCTGAGTTCGCCCTTAATAATCGGGCCAGCTCGGCTACCTTGGTTTCACCGTTTTTCTGCAATTCTGGGTTCCATCCTCGTTTCTCTTCTGGACAGGTTGAGTCTTAGGACTGTCCTGGTGTGGATACTGTGGTGGACAGGTTGCAGCAGATTTGGACTCAGGTAGTGGACAATTTGACCTTGTCCCAGGAGAAGGCTCAACTTTTCGCTAATCGCAGACGCCGTGTGGGTCCCCGACTTCGTGTTGGGGATCTGGTTTGGTTATCTTCTCGTCATATTCCTATGAAGGTTTCCTCTCCTAAGTTTAAACCTCGTTTTATTGGTCCGTATAAGATTTCTGAGGTTCTTAATCCTGTGTCTTTTCGTCTGACCCTTCCAGATTCTTTTTCCATACATAACGTATTCCATAGGTCATTGTTGCGGAGATACGTGGCACCTATGGTTCCATCTGTTGAGCCTCCTGCCCCGATTTTGGTGGAGGGGGAATTGGAGTATATTGTGGAGAAGATTTTGGATTCTCGTGTTTAAAGACGGAAACTCCAGTATCTGGTTAAATGGAAGGGTTATGCTCAGGAAGATAATTCCTGGGTTTTTGCCTCTGATGTCCATGCTCCCGATCTTGTTCGTGCCTTTCGTGTGGCTCATCCTGGTCGGCCTGGGGGCTCTGGTGAGGGTTCGGTGACCCCTCCTCAAGGGGGGGGTACTGTTGTGAATTCTGTGGCAGAGTTCACTCCTGTGGTCACAAGTGGTACTTCGGCTGATTCTCTCTGGGATCTTCCGTTTGTGGAGGAAAGTGGTACTGCAGCTTCTGAGTTTCCTCCCTCAGGTGATCTGGTGAGCTCGTTAGCTTCTTCTCTACTTAACTCCACCTGATGCTTTGATCCATGCTTCCTGTCAATGTTTCAGTGTAGGACTTGTTTTTTCCCTGGATCATTCCTGTGGCCTGCTGCTCTGCAAAGCTATGTTTTGCTTATGTTATTTTGTTGCTATTTTTCAGTCCAGCTTGCTTTATTGGTTTTTCTCGCCTGCTGGAAGCTCTGAGACGCAGAGGGACCACCTCCGTACCGTTAGTCGGTGCGGAGGGTCTTTTTGTCCCCTCTGCGTGGTTATTTATAGGTTTTTGTGCTGACCGCAAAGTTATCTTCCCTATCCTCGTTCTGTTCAGCTAGTCGGGCCTCACTTTGCTAAATCTGTTTCATCTCTATGTTTGTGTTTTCATCTTACTCACAGTCATTATATGTGGGGGGCTGCCTTTTCCTTTGGGGAATTTCTCTGAGGCAAGGTAGGCTTATTTTTCTATCTTCAGGACTAGCTAATTTCTCAGGCTGTGACGAGGCGCCTAGGTTCTGGTCAGGAGCGCTCCACGGCTACCTTTAGTGTGGTTTGATAGGATTAGGGTTTGTGGTCTGCAGAGTTCCCACGTCTCAGAGCTCGTTCTATTATTTTGGGTTATTGTCAGATCACTGTATGTGCTCTGACCTCCTTGTCCATTGTGATTCTGAATTGCCTTTCATAACACATTATACTCTATATCGGAGAGCTGTACATGGGGTGAATTATTAAATGTTAAGTTCAGACTTAAGCAATATTGTTAATGAGTGCACTGGGCATTATTACTTAACAGAGACAACATGTGAACACTTTTCTAGGGCACTTGCACAGGGCAATTTTACCACCTAGAGGACACAAGGGAAGCATTTTACTATGTAAGGGACACAGTGCTGGGCATTATTATGTGGGGCAGCAAGAGGAGCGCTCTTATTGTTCTACACAGTAGGGGCAATTATAGGGACACATATGGCAGCAGCTCAGTTTTGGGGTATCAGCAGGATGATGAGTTTCTGCAGATTGGGAATAGATTGGAAATGTGAGAAGTAAAATGAGTCTTTGTTATAATCTCTGCAAGCAAGTTGTGGCTGGAAATGTTGTACGTTCAGTCTGGGCCAGATGGAAAAAACAGATAAAGTGGACGACTACGTAAGAAAGTACATCAGCTTCAAATCACTATCTATAACTGTGCTGTAATCTCATATGTCCTTCAAGACTGATATGTACCACCATATGGTCATCATATGGCAATAAGATCAGCGTTGGTCTTTTTAAAGAGATTTTAAGTAACAGAGCAATTGGACCGCCCGCCAGGGCCATGGGGTAATTGGTACCACGTCCGACACTTAAAGGGATGTGTCACGGTGGCGGTGACCCAGTCCTTGGCCCTGGGCGCCCATGTAAAGGGAATTGAATAAAGTTTATGCTCGTGACGCCACCTGTGGTATTCGGTTAGTGGGGACCGACGCTGCTTAAAGGGGTCCACTGGGGTGATGTTATGGCGGCTAGATGGTATAACTTCCCACAGGTGAAGTAGATCCCCAGGGCTCCCAGTGTATAGGTGAAGATGATGAATGGTGCAGTAAGAACGAGGACACAGGTTTGCAGTCTCGTTACCTGGTTTACTGAAGCTTCAGGCAACCGCAGTACAGGGCACCAGATCACAGGTAGAGACAGGGTCCGGCTAGCTTGGAAGGGAATCCAGAGTACCCTTTACCAGGTGGAGATGAAAGCCTTCCTCAAAGCGCGGTGGTGTTGTAGTCCCTTACTGCTTATGGCTTCTGATACGGTCCTCACAGCTTCTCTCTGTCCCCCATATAGGTTAGGACACAAACCCATAAGACAGGTGACTCGAGCCTTTTTATAGGGTCTCTATCACGACCCGGGCTCTATGTGTCACTGCGCCTCCTGGGTGTAAAGGCGGACAAGTGATTTATAATCCAGCTGTCCTGCCGGTTTCTGCTATGCCTTTTAGGGTCGAACACGGCCTCGGTCTTCCGGCTACCAGAATCTGTGCTCAGCCAGTGAGGTAGCCAAATCACTGCTAAGCTCCCCTGGTATCTCTCTCCTGTGCTTTGCTCTCCTGCACACTTTCTGCAAACTGTCCTTTCCTTCTGTATCTCTTTCTCCAGGAGCTGCAGCGACTCTGGCTGCACGGCCCCTTACACGTCTTTCTGCCTCAGACTGCTCGAGTCTGCTATTTGGCACTAACCACCCACTAACTTCCCCTCCAGCCAGAATATATTCAAGAAGTTTCCCTTAATCTGGTTCAGAGCTCCCCCTTCTGGCCTCTAGTATGAACATGTTGTGCGTATGTGATTGACTGATAAAAGAGGTCTTTCATCAGTTCCAAGCGTGACATCACTCTGTCCGTGAGGAAGGCAATGCCACTGTGATGACCAGGACCCTGGGGCGTCACACTCCCCCCCATTAAATCCAGTACTCCTGGACTTGGAAAAGAAAACAACAATTGACAGGTTATTAAAGAAGTCTATGGCTTTCCTTTATGGGAGGAATTAATTCTTTAACATTGCAAAGCATATTTACAAAAGTATAAATAGCTTTCAATAATAGAGAACTTTACTATAAAATGGTTATTACCCTTACGGGTATACTACTTTGGCTTCTCCTTTAATTAATGTGCAAAACCAAACATTAGCTTTTACTCTCATTCATTAACTCTTACTATATCTCAATACTGTCTGCATATTATTATACTAACTCACTAACCACTTTTCCCAAAGTGCAACAAATCTGAACATTCGCTTCAAACACTTTTCAAGTCATAGAACTTCTATCTATTCTGACTATAATAAACACTATCACTTTACTAAACAAAGTACAACAATATTAAATGTTTTATATATGGAGGTAGTGCATTAAATTGTCCAATTTATCATTCAAGTCAATCAATATCAGGACAGCAGCAATGATGCGAGGGACCCGTCATGAACCCCCAACATGGGCTTGGGTAGGCTACAAGTCGTGTATCCAGACCCGAGGTTCTGCCGCGCCAACCGGGTTTTTCTTCAGGTCTCTGTAAACAAATATGAACTTTACAGCAAACATCATTACAGAGTCTCTTTAACCCCTTCCCGACCTTTGACGCATACGCTGCGTCATGAAAGTCGGTGCCATTCCGACCCATGACGCAGCATATGCGTCATGGAAAGATCGCGTCCCTGCAGGCCGGGTGAAAGGGTTAACTCCCATTTCACCCGATCTGCAGGGACAGGGGGAGTGGTAGTTTAGCCCAGGGGGGGTGGCTTCACCCCCTCGTGGCTACGATCGCTCTGATTGGCTGTTGAAAGTGAAACTGCCAATCAGAGCGATTTGTAATATTTCACCTAAAAAACTGGTGAAATATTACAATCCAGCCATGGCCGATGCTGCAATATCATCGGCCATGGCTGGAAACACTTATGTGCACCCACCCCACCCCTCTGATCGCCCCCCCAGCCCCCCGATCTGTGGTCCGCTCCCCTCCGTCCTGTGCTCCGCTCCCCCGTCCTCCTGTCCGCTTCCCCCGTGCACCAATCACACCCCCCGCGCTCCAATCAAACCCCCCCGCACTCCGATCCCCCCCGCACACAGCGACCCCCCCCCGTGCTCCGATCCACCCCCCCCGCACAGCGATCCCTCACCCCGTGCTCCAATCCTCCCCCGTGCTCCAATCCTCCCTCCCGTGTTCCGATCCACCCCCCCCCATGCTCCGATCCACCCCCCCGTGCTCCGACGCCCCCCCCCCGTGCCCTGATCTCCCCCCCTTATACTTACCTAGCCGCCCGAGGTCCGTCCGTCTTCTTTCCTGGGCGCCGCCATCTTCCAAAATGGCGGGCGCATGTGCAGTGCGCCCGCCGAATCTGCCGGCCGGCAGATTCGTTCCAGAGTGAATTTTGATCACTGAGATAGATTATATCTCAGTGATCAAAATAAAAAAAAATAGTAAATGACCCCCCCCTTTGTCACCCCCATAGATAGGGACAATAAAAAAAATAAAGAATTTTTTTTTTTCACTAAGGTTGGGGTAAGAACTAGGGTTAGGGTTAGGGGTAGGGGTAGGGGTAGGGTTAGGGTTAGGGGTAGGGTTAGGGTTAGGGGTAGGGTTAGGGGTAGGGGTAGGGGTAGGGTTAGGGGTAGGGTTAGGGGTAGGGTTAGGGGTAGGGTTAGGGCTAGGGTTAGGGTTTCGGTATGCGCACACGTATTCTGGTCCTATGCGGATTTTTCCGCAGCGGATTTGAAAAATCCACAGTGCTAAACCGCTGCCGATTTATCGTGGATTTACCGCGGTTTTTCTGCGCATTTCACTGCGGTTTTACAACTGCGATTTTCTATTGGAGCAGTTGTAAAACCGCTGCGGAATCCGCAGAAAGAAGTGACATGCTGCGGAATGTAAACCGCTGCGTTTCCGTGCAGTTTTTCCGCAGCATGTGTACAGCGATTTTTGGTTCCCATAGGTTCACATTGAACTGTAAACTCATGGGAAACTGCTGCGGATCCGCAGCATTTTCTGCAGCGTGTGCACATACCTTTAGAATTAGGCTATGTGCACACGGTGCGGATTTGGCTGAGGATCCGCAGCAGTGTTCCATCAGGTTTACAGTACCATGTAAACATATGGAAAACCAAATCCGCTGTGCCCATGGTGCAGAAAATACCGCGCGGGAACGCTGCGTTGTATTTTCCGCAGCAAGCCAATTCTTTGTGCGGATTCCGCAGCGTTTTACACCTGTTCCTCAATAGGAATCCACAGGTGAAATCCGCACAAAAAACACTGGAAATCCACGGTAAATCCACAGGTAAAACGCAGTGCCTTTTACCCGCGGATTTTTCAAAAATGGTGCTGAAAAATCTCATACGAATCCGCAACGTTGGCACATAGCCTTAGGGTTGGGTTGGAATTAGGGTTGTGGTTAGGGTTAGGGGTGTGTTGGGGTTAGGGTTGTGGTTAGGGGTGTGTTGGGGTTAGGGTTGTGATTAGGGTTACGGCTACAGTTGGGATAAGGGTTAGGGGTGTGTTGGAGGTAGAATTGAGGGGTTTCCACTGTTTAGGCACTTCAGGGGGTCTCCAAACGCAACATGGCGCCACCATTGATTCCAGCCAATCTTGTATTCAAAAATTCAAATGGTGCTCCCTCACTTCCGAACCCCGACGTGTGCCCAAACAGTGGTTTACCCCCACATATGGGGTACCAGCATACTCAGGACAAACTGCGCAACAATTACTGGGGTCCAATTTCTCCTGTTACCCTTGAGAAAATAAAAAATTGCTTGCTAAAACATCATTTTTGAGGAAAGAAAAATGATTTTTTATTTTCACGGCTCTGCGTTGTAAACGTCTGTGAAGCACTTGGGGGTTCAAAGTGCTCACCACATATCTAGATAAGTTCCTTGGGGGGTCTAGTTTCCAAAATGGGGTCACTTGTGGGGGGTTTCTACTGTTTAGGCACACCAGGGGCTCTGCAAACGCAACGTGACGCCCGCAGACCATTCCATCAAAGTCTGCATTTCAAAAGTCACTACTTCCCTTCTGAGCCCCCACGTGTGCCCAAACAGTGGTTTACCCCCACACATGGGGCATCAGCGTACTCAGGAGAAACTGGACAATAACTTTTGTGGTCCAATTTCTCCTGTAACCCTTGGGAAAATAAAAAATTCTGGGCTAAAAAATTATTTTTGAGGAAAGAAAACGTATTTATTATTTTCACGGCTCTGCGTTATAAACTTCTGTAAAGCACTTGGGGGTTGAAAGTGCTCACCACACATCTAGATAAGTTCCTTTGGGGGTCTAGTTTCCAAAATGGGGTCACTTGTGGGGGGTTTCTACTGTTTAGCCACATCAGGGGCTCTGCAAACGCAACGTGACGCCCACAGAGCATTCCATCAAAGTCTGCATTTCAAAACGTCACTACTTCACTTCCGAGCCCCAGCATGTGCCTAAACAGTGGTTTACCCCCACATATGGGGTATCAGCGTACTCAGGAGAAACTGGACAACAACTTTTGGGGTCAAATTTCTCCTGTTACCCTTGGGAAAATAAAAAATTGCGGGCTAAAATTCATTTTTGAGAAAATAATTTTTTTTTTTTATTTTCATGGCTCTGCGTTATAAACTTCTGTGAAGCACTTGAGGGTTCAAAGTGCTCACTACACATCTAGATTAGTTCCTTTGGGGGTCTAGTTTCCAAAATGGGGTAATTTGTGGGGGATCTCCAATGTTTAGGCACACAGGGGCTCTCCAAACGCGACATGGTGTCCGCTGATGATTGGAGATAATTTTCCATTTAAAAAGCCAAATGGCGTGCCTTCCCTTCTGAGCCCTGCCGTGCGCCCAAACAGTGGTTTACCCCCACATATGGGGTATCTGCATACTCAGGACAAACTGGACAACAACATTTGTGGTCCAATTTCTCCTATTACCATTGGCAAAATAGGAAATTCCAGGCTAAAAAATCATTTTTGAGAAAAGAAAAATTATTTTTTATTTTCATGGCTCTGCATTATAAACTTCTGTGAAGCACCTGGGGGTTTAAAGTGCTCAGTATGCATCTAGATAAGTTCCTTGGGGGGTCTAGTTTCCAAAATGGGGTCACTTGTGGGGGAGCTCCATTGCATAGGCACACAGGGGCTCTCCAAATGCGACATGGTGTCCGCTAACAATTGGAGCTAATTTTCCATTCAAAAAGTTAAAAGGCGCGCCTTCCCTTCCGAGCCCTGCCGTGTGCCCAAACAGTGGTTTACCCCCACATATGAGGTATCGGCGTACTCGGGAGAAATTGCTCAACAAATTTTAGGATCCATTTTATCCTATTGCCCATGTGAAAATGAAAAAATTGAGGCAAAAATAAATTTTTTGTGAAAAAAAAGTACTTTTTCATTTTTACGGATCAATTTGTGAAGCACCTGAGGGTTTAAAGTGCTCACTAGGCATCTAGATAAGTTCCTTGGGGGGTCCAGTTTCCAAAATGGGGTCACTTGTGGGGGAGCTCCAATGTTTAAGCACACAGGGTCTCTCCAAACGCGACATGGTGTCCGCTAACGATGGAGATAATTTTTCATTCAAAAAGTCAAATGGCGCTCCTTCCCTTCCGAGCCTTACCATGTGCCCAAACAGTGGTTTACCCCCACATGTGAAGTATCGGTGTACTCAGGAGAAATTGCCAAACAAATTTTAGGATCCATTTTATCCTGTTGTCCATGTGAAAATGAAAAAATTGAGGCTAAAAGAATTTTTTTGTGAAAAAAAAGTACTTTTTCATTTTTACGGATCAATTTGTGAAGCACCTGGGGGTTTAAAGGGCTCACTATGCATCTAGATAAGTTCCTTGGGGCGTCTAGTTTCCAAAATGGGGTCACTTGTGGGGGAGCTCCAATTTTTAGGCACACGGGGGCTCTCCAAATGTGACATGGTGTCCGCTAAAGAGTGCAGCCAATTTTTCATTCAAAAAGTCAAATGGCGCTCCTTCCCTTCCAAGCCCTGCCGTGCGCCCAAACAGTGGTTTACTCCCACATATGAGGTATCAGCGTACTCAGGACAATTTGGACAACAACTTACGTGGTTCAGTTTCTCCTTTTACCATTGGGAAAATAAAAAAATTGTTGCTGAAAAATCATTTTTGTGACTAAAAAGTTAAATGTTCATTTTTTCCTTCCATGTTGCTTCTGCTGCTGTGAAGCACCTGAAGGGTTAATAAACTTCTTGAATGTGGTTTTGTGCACCTTGAGGGGTGCAGTTTTTAGAATGGTGTCACTTTTGGGTATTTTCAGCCTTATAGACCCCTCAAACTGACTTCAAATGTGAGGTGGTCCCTAAAAAAAATGGTTTTGTAAATTTCGTTGTAAAAATGAGAAATCGCTGGTCAAATTTTAACCCTTATAACTTCCTAGCAAAAAAAAATTTTGTTTCCAAAATTGTGCTGATGTAAAGTAGACGTGTGGGAAATGTTATTTATTAACTATTTTGTGTCACATAACTCTCTGGTTTAACAGAATAAAAATTCAAAATGTGAAAATTGCGAAATTTTCAAAATTTTCGCCAAATTTCCGTTTTTATCACAAATAAACACAGAATTTATTGACCTAAATTTACCACTAACATGAAGCCCAATATGTCACGAAAAAACAATCTCAGAACCGCTAGGATCCATTGAAGCGTTCCTGAGTTATTACCTCATGAAGGGACACTGGTCAGAATTGCAAAAAACGGCAAGGTCTTTAAGGTCAAAATAGGCTGGGTCATGAAGGGGTTAAGAGTTTTATGTAAAACCAGTAGAAAGCATTAGGGTTGAGCGACTTTTACTTTTTTAGGGTCGAGTCGGGTTTCGCGAAACCCGACTATCTCTAAAGTCGAGTCGAGTGAAATCGGCCGATTATGGCGAAAAGTCGGGGATCGACCGAAACACGAAACCCAATGCAAAGTCAATGGGAATTTTTTTTTTTTTTTTTTGTTTTATTTTTTTTTTTTTCCCTCTCCCTCTCCCTCTCCTTCTCCCTCTCTCCCCTCCGTCCGAACAGAAAAGCTGGTGTAACACATTGCAAATCGCTACTGCGCACAATCGACAAGATGACGATAGGCGTACACGCCCCTAAGACCTATGTCATCACTCTGCCCATGCTTCTTCATTGGCTGAAAAAA
This sequence comes from Ranitomeya imitator, assembly GCF_032444005.1. NCBI lineage: Eukaryota > Metazoa > Chordata > Amphibia > Anura > Dendrobatidae > Ranitomeya > Ranitomeya imitator. The sequence continues at coordinate 524,225,650 of NC_091284.1, forward strand.
TGGCGCCAAGCGCGTCATACGAAACGCGACTTTGGCGCGAAAGTCACGTACCGCATGGCCGACCCGACACAGGGATCGGGTCGGGTTTCATGAAACCCGACTTTGCCAAAAGTCGGCGACTTTTGAAAATGAACGATCCGTTTCGCTCAACCCTAGAAAGCATCTAAAAAGGTGCTAACTATGTACAATAAAGTTTGTGGACCATTCACTGTCCATGGCCTCAGTGTCTTTTCAAGCAAAGGAACTGTTAACGGAAACCTGGCCAGGTTAAATGAAAAGTTCCAACTTGAACAACAAACATATAACCCAACAGGGTTAATTTAATTGTCAGCAGTCATATTCAAATTTTTGCAGATTCAATTCTTCTTTTTCCAGGGTAGCACCTGTACATGTCCGGCGCCCCAGGGTCCTGGTCATCGCAGTGGTATTGCTTTCCTCACGGGGAGAGTGATGCTACGTTTGGAGGCAAGAAAGGATAACTGCATCCAGGTATCACAAACATGCAACACACATTCACAGTCCAGGCTACCAGGGGGAGCTTCTGCTCCTATTTATTAGGTCACTATATATATATATATCTATATATATATAATTGTCTAAGGGTTTTTCCGTCTGTCTGTCTGTGTTTCTGTCTGTCTGTCTGTCTGTCTGTCCTGGAAATCCCGCGTCTCTGATTGGTCGAGGCCGCCAGGCCTCGACCAATCAGCGACGGGCACAGTATCGACGTAGAAATCGCGCGTCTCTGATTGGTCGAGGCCGCCAGGCCTCGACCAATCAGCGACGGGCACAGCGACGATGATGTCATAAAGGACGTAGAAATCCCACGTTTCTGATTCAGTGACGGGCACAATATCGACGTAGATTTCATAATGGTTGCCATGGCGACGATGATGTCATAAAGGTTGCCTCGACCAATCAGCGACGGGCACAGTCTGCCGCGAATTCTGGAATCATCATTGTCCATATACATGCATATTCTAGAATACCCGATGCGTTAGAATCGGGCCACAATCTAGTATATATATATATATATATATATATATATATAACTGGTAGTCTGTAGGGAAAGTTTGTCAGTTGCAGACAGGAGTTAGTTCCTGACAAAGCTCCAGACAGGAGTTCTGTAGTAGTCAGTTCCAGACAGTAGTCTGAGGAGGACAGAAGGTTAACGGAGCTGTGCATGCCCTCAGAGCCTTCAGCTCCCGGAAAGAGACATAGAAAGACCGAATTGTATTGCAGAGAGCATGAAGCAAGTCGAAGCAAAGGAGGGGATACCAGAAGGGGACCAGCCCCGGGGGGGGGATTAAGGGTAGCCAGGGCCCCGGGCTGTTCAGACACTGTGGGCCCCCCCCCGGTCATGTGACGGGGGTCATGATATACCCAAACCAGATTATTCCAGAAAAATGGCCGGGCCCTACTCTACTGTAACCTATTAAATATTTGTTAAAATCTGCAATACAATTTAGGTATATTTTGACCAATAATATCACATACAAGGAACAAATACCACCGCACCATTTCCAGACCACATATTACCACCACATAGTGACTGAATACTACAATACTGATCAGTAATAAAAAAAAAACACAATACTATCACCATAAGTGCCACTATTCACAGGAGATCTGTACTTATTATGCAGTGTCTGTGTAGAGGTAATACAGAGATCACTGGTGGTATTATACACAGGAGCTCTGTATATAATGTATAGGTAATACAGTGATCACTGGTGACATTGTACACAGCACCTCTGTATATAGTATACAGTGTCAGTGTATAGGCAACACTGACTCACCAATGACGTCTCTAGGTGAAGTCTTTCATCCAGCACAGACCGCCATCATTTCTTCCAGCCAGGACTCGTTTCTGCAGGAAATAACACAGTTATCACGAGCTCCGCTTGCAGAACACATTACTTAATTTTTCACAACTTCTACATTACACCACAAGAAGAAAAAAAGGCGATATAGTGTCACTCTGCACAGTAACAGGACCGCCCCCCCCCCCCCCCATTTAAAACAATATATACTCAAAAAATAAAATAAATACATCACTGCAGTAATAATATCCCTTAATTAGCCCCTATGGTAATAATATTCCCCACCCTGGCCCCGTGTGTCTCATTCCTGGCTCCTGCCATATGTTTTCGCATCCTGCACTCATGAGTATCCATTCTACCCCATATGATCTCCCCATCCTGCCCCATCTGTCTCCATCGTATCCATGCTGCCCCATGATCCAATCCTGCCCCATGTCTTTCATTCTGCCCCGTGTCTCCAATCATGCCCCGTGTCTACATTCTGCCCATGCCTCCAGTCCTGCCCCCAGTGTGTCCAGCAATCTGCCCCAGTATGTCCAGCATATTGCCCCAGTCTCCAGCATTGCCCCCAGACAGTGTCTCCAGCATATTGCCCCCAGTGTGTCCAGCAATCTGCCCCAGTGTGTCCAGCATTGCCCCCAGACAGTGTCTCCAGCATATTGCCCCCAGTGTGTCCAGCAATCTGCCCCAGTGTGTCCAGCATTGCCCCCAGACAGTGTGTCCAGCAATCTGCCCCAGTGTGTCCAGCAATCTGCCCCAGTGTGTCTAGCATATTACCCCCAGTGTGTCCAGCAATCTGCCCTAGTATGTCCAGCATATTGCCCCAATGTATCCAGCATTGCCCCCAGACAGTGTGTCCAGCAATCTGCCCCAGTGTGTCCAGCATTGCCCCAGTGTCTCCAGCATTGCCCCAGTGTCTCCAGCATTGCCCCAGTGTCTCCAGCAATCTGCCCCAGTGTCCTCCAGCAATCTGCCCCAGTGTCTCCAGCAATCTGCCTCAGTGTCTCCAACAATCTGCCCCAGTGTCTCCAGCAATCTGCCCCAGTGTCCACCAGCATTGCCCCAGTGTGTCCATCAATCTGCCCCAGTGTCTCCAGCAATCATCTGCCCCAGTGTGTCCACCATTATCAAAAAACAAAACAAAAAAAACAAACAGTCTCCTCACCTGACCTGTGTGCTCCAGCGGCGAGCTCCCTCCAGCAGAGCACACTCGCCGGCGACTGACAATGACTTCAGACGCCGGCGACGTGTGCTGCGGCCGACTTCAGCTGCCAGCCTCCAATTGGCTGGCGGCTGTTGTTAACTATTGACGTGCGGGCGCGCGCCCACACGTCAATAGGAAACCGCCGCAGCGCCGGAAGGGGACCGGTGAGCAGATGAGAAGGGGCCCGATGCGGGCCCCCTCTCTCTGCCCACCGGGTTCGGGGGCACATAAATGCCGGCGGGCAGTCACACTCGGGCGGATTAGCAGAGGGTCAATCTGTGCGGTAGCCCAGGGCCCCCCACACCACTGGGCCCTGGGCTACCGCCCATATTGACCCTCTGATAATCCGCCCCTGTGTGCAGCGCATACCACCCTTTGTCTCCCCAGTGCCTGGTGCAAGTATCGCAGTCCCTAGGGTAGACATCCCTGTCCAGGTGTCCCTCCATTAGATGGGGTTCTACATCATGTCTGGTGACAAATATCTCCTGTTGCACTCCAAGTTCTTTAATGAATCCCAAGCCAGTTTTAATGCGGAATGCCACTACAGTCCCATGTCTCCATGAGACCCTGCCCTCATGGCTGGCTTTCCTGACCTGCACTTTAGCCTGCAGATTTTTTTTCCTTTGCAGCCCTGCATCGGAGCTTCCGCTCCCTGTCCTCCTCCTCCTGTTTGAGCACCTGCTGCTAACAGTACTCCTTCTGGCTGATTACTTCTACATGTTCTGCCTCAGCCTGGGCCTCCCAGGGGAATCCCATCAAGTTGGTGCCGGAGTGGTCCCACCAGAAGGTCACCCATTCTCCGTGCACTTTCACGGCCTCCCCTGTCGGCTGTAATGGGGCATCGGAGATATGTACTGTCTCCCAGGGCCGCTCCCACTCAATCAGTCTGCACATCCGGCCGGGTGGTAGGGGTGGTGAGGGGTCTACTGGCCCTATCAGGGTGACCTTGGCTACCGGTGCAGGGTCGGCGTTCTTACCTGCCGCAGCGGCGTCTCCATTGCCAGGCTCCTCCTTTGCAGGCTGGGATCCCGGAAGCTGGCTTTGCTGCTGCCCCCATGCTTTTGCGACTGAGCGGAACCAGGTTGCCGGAAATGGCAGCACAGCTCCTCCACTTCTGCACTGAGAACCTCCGGGTTCATCAGTGACGGCTGAGCCTTTTCTTCCTCCCATTGGCTGGAGCCACTGCTTGCTTCTTCCCCTTCCTCCAGGTGACCTCCGCTCGCCATCTTGCCAACCAGGTTCTTGGCGGCATCTTCCTGCTGTTCTCTCTCCACCTCCTTCTGTGGGCAGTTCCTTCTCTCCTCATCCCCGCCACCCCAGATCAGGAGGCGGACTTCTCTTGGGGATGGACAGATCTCTCATACATAATAATATCTGTGAGGGCGGCCATTACTTTCGAGCCATTTTTCCAAGCTCTGCCCATGACAACACACCCAACTCCTCCTGCATGTCACATGGTGCTGTAATGGCCGTGATTTTTGCGGCATTTCACAATTCAGGGTCTCTCAATAAATCTCTTAGTCTCTTAGGCGTACATGACCCGATTCTCAGGGTCAGTCCATCCTGTTCGTGACGCCAAAAAATGGATCGCCCGCCAGGGCCATGGGGTACTCGGTACCGGGTCCGGTATTTAAGGGGAAGTGTCACAGTGGTGGCGCCCCGGTCCGTGGCCCTGGGCGCCCATGTAAAGGTAATTGAATAAAGTTTGTGTTTGTTTTGCCACCTGTGGTATTCAGTCAGTGGGGACCGACGCTGCTTAAAGGGGTCCGCTGGGGTGATGTTATGGCAGCTGGATGGTATATCTTCCCACAGGTGAAGTAGGTCCCCAGGGCTCCCGGTGTATAGGAGAAGATAGTGAATGGTTCAGTAAGAACAAGGACACAGGTTTGCAGTCTCTTTACCTGGTTTACTGAAGCTTCAGGCAACCACAGTCCAGGGCACCAGATCACAAGTAGACTCAGGGTCCGGCCAGCTTGGAAGCGAATCCAGAGTACCCTTTACCAGGTGGAGATGAAAGCCTTCCTCAAAGCGCGGTGGTGTTGTGGTCCCTTACTGCCTATGGCTTCTGATAAGGTCCTCACAGTTTCTCTCTGTCCCCAAATAGGTTAGGACACAAACCCGTATGACAGGTGACTTGAGCCTTTTTATAGGGACTCTATCAGGACCCGGGCTCTGTGTGTCACTGTGCCTCCTGGGTGTAAAGGCGGACAGGTGATTTATAATCCAGCTGTCCTGCCGGTTTCTGCTATGCCTCTTAGAATCCGACATGGCCTTGGTCTTCTGGCTACCGGAATCTGCGCTCAGCCAGGGAGGTAGCCAAATCGCTGCTAAACTCCCCTGGTGTCTCTCTCCTGTACTCTGCTCTCCTGCACATTTTCCACAAACTGTCCTTTCCTTCTGTATCTCTTTCTCCAGGAGCTGCAGCGACTCTGGCTGCACGGCACCTTGCACGTCTATCTGCCTCAGACTGCTCCAGTCTGCTGTCTGGCACTAACTGCCCACTAACTTCTCCTCCAGCCCGAATATATTCAGGAAGTTCCCCTTAATCTGGGTTCAAAGCCCCCCCTTCTGGCCTGGAGTACGAACATGTTGTGCGCATGTGATTACCTGAAAAAAGAGGTCTTTCATCACTTCCAAGCGTGACATCACTCTCCCCATGAGGAAGGCAATGTGACTGTGACGACCAGGACCCTGGGGCATCACACGGTCATCTGCTGAAGTTATCCTACATCCACTATTTGGGTCCACCACTGTAGCTGTAATCAGGGTTACTTGGTTAGGGGCCCACTCAGAGGTTTCGGTCCTGCCTGAGCTGAACCCATAGCTTTGCCTCTGTCATGTTTGGTGACCTCTAGGGATGATTGAATAGCTTTGGATAAGTGCTTATCCAAATAGATATAGCACTTCCTGAACAGCTGAATCAGTTACCTGGAGCACTCCTGATAATCAGCTGTTTGGCACAGTCACAACACAAACAGGCTCTCCATGCATGCATTGTGACATATGTCACATAGCCACAACACATGTAGCTGCGGCACCGAACAGCTGATTATCGGGAGCGCTCCAGGTATTCGGGTTCCCGATGCAGCTATTCGGGAAGTGCTATAGCTATTCGGATAAGCTCTTATCCTAAGCTACTCGATCATCCCTAGTGACTTCTAGCAAAGACCTGTATATACTGGCATACTCAAGCAATTAATGAACCATCTCCTATCTTGAACAAGGCACTCTTGAAAGGTTAGATATCAGATTTCTTTTAACCCTACTAGAATTTACGCTGTAAGGCTAGTTTCACACTAGCGTTTTGAGGAGCTGCGGAGGGCTGCGGACTTCCTCCATGAAGCCCCGCCCTCGGCCGCTAGCTCCGCCTACTTCTGCATGCAGCCGGCATGCGGCCTGCATACCTATCTTTAACATTAGGTACGCAGGTCATGGCGCTGTATGCGGATGCTTCCGCATGCGTCGTTTTGACGATGTGGAGAAAAAAAATTGCTACAAGCTGCGTTCTACGCATACAGCGGCACGACCTGCATACCTAATGTTAAAGATAGGTACGCAGGCCGCATGCCGGCCTAATGCAGAAGTAGGCGGAGCTAACGGCGGAGGTGCGGCTGAGGGCGGGGCTTCACGGAGGAAGTCCGCAGCCGTCCGCAACACTAATGTGAAACCGGCCTAAGACACTGAGGATGCAGTTTACTTAGATAGAGATGCAGATAATTATTGTCAGAGACTCAGCAGGATGAACAAATGAACAATTTTACTTAAAGGACATAAGGGAACAATACAACATGTCTCATGCACAGCAAGCACTGTAACTTGAATGGTAGAGCAACAGAACATTTAAAGATGACCACTTGGCTGATAATAATACTGGTGTTTCCTTTTATATTTCACAGCAACACTACAAATATGCTTACCACAGGAGCATTGGGGCAATAACATCAACTGCATCTCCCCATATGCCAACATTGTAAACCAAGGTCCACATTACAGAAACTAAGGAATGGTTGAAAGCTGTACAGATGTGGGGAAAGCTCCCTCATGTCATCTTCTGCTGCAGTCACATCATTCCAAACCTCCTGACTAATGCTGCAGTAGAGAAACCGTGATTTGGCAGGGTGCACTAACCTCCAGACAAGATCTGACAGGGTACTGCTACATGCTTAAGCTCATAAAGGTATAAAGGTGGAAAAGAAAGTATGTAATATTAGGTCTATCACTGGTTAATATCATTGATGCAGAACCACTGCTTGAATTCTCCCTTCAAACAGCACTTGAGGCCCACGTGTATGCAGCTACATGAAACCAATTCTTACTGCGTAAGGTAGAAATCATCAAAGGCCTCATGCACATGACCGATTTTCTTGGATGAGTGCTATAGATGATTTTCACAGGTAGCACTTGTAACTATGATATTCTATTGGCTCGTGCTCACCCAGACAGAGTAGTCCATGGAAAAAATCAGAGACATGTTGGATCAAACCGACCATGCAAGTCTATGAGTCCGTAAAAAAAAATCAGACCGCACTTGGATGACATCTGAGTGTGGTCCAATTTTCATGGACTGACAGAATGGAGAGGGTGGAGACATTTTTTTTTTCTCTTCACGTCCGAGAAAATCTGATGCTGCTCTGATCAAACTCTAATTAAAGGGAACCTGTCACCTGAATTTGGCGGGACCGGTTTTCGGTCATATGGGCGGAGTTTTCAGGTGTTTGATTCACCCTTTTCTTACCCGCTGGCTGCATGCTGGCCGCAATATCGGATTGAGGTTCATTCTCTGTACACATCTGCGCAAGGCAATCTTAAAGCATGCAGCCAGCGGGTAAGGAAAGGGTGAATCAAACACCTGAAAACTCCACCCATATGACCGAAAACCGGTCCCGCCAAATTCAGGTGACAGGTTCCCTTTAAAGTCTAATCAGAATAATCAGACCGTTTGTCACAGAATTTGTAAAGCGCTGCGGAATATGTTGGCGCTATATAAATAAAAATAATTATTATTATGGGGAGAAATCGGTCATGTGAGCTTATCCAAATGATGATAATCCCAATTAAACAGGCTGTTCTCAGGTGCTGGAGCTTAGTTCCTATTCAGTTGATGGAGCAGTTACCAAAAGTGCAATTAATCAGTTGACTGGTGTTTGGTATGGTTGATGCTATCTTTTTATTAAAAAGAGAAGCATTATGTGCTGTATTATTACCTTACAAAAGATCTATGAGAAAAACATAATGCCCATGTCAAAAATACCCTAGTGTCATATATGTGTATGAGAAAAATGTTCGCATGAAGAATTGCCTTCATGGGAAATTCCCCATATATTATATGACTTGGTCTTTTATGTGCGGAATTGTTATATTTATCCCAAACTGCATTCCTCGAGGGTCGCAAACCATGCGTGTTTTCAAGATTTCCTTAGCATTGCACAAGGTGCTGGAATCATTCTCTGCAGGTGATTAAATTATCACCTGTGCAGTACAAGGAAATCCTGAAAACATGACCTGTTTGCAGCCCTCGAGGAATGCAGTTTGACACCCCTGCCTTACAGTATACTTTATCAAGAGACTCACGCTCACCACTTATTGGGCAAGAGACACAAACAGCAAGTTTTCGTTGCTATACACTACTTTCTTGTACTTTGCACTCATTCTGCTACATTTCCAGCTGCACTGACCGCTTGGGAAATAAATTATAATAAGGGCATAAGTTTTTTATATAAAGATAGTGTCCACCATCCCGAACACCAGTAAATGAACTGCTTGATCAGTAATTGCACCTTTCAGTGAATAGGAGCTAAGCTCCAATACTGGAGAATGGCCACCAAACAAGGAAAGGAGCTGAAAACTATAAACATCGGAATCTCAAAGCAGCAAACAGCTGATAGGAGTGGGTGTTGTGTCTTGGACCCCCACCAATCTGATATTGATGATCTATGCTGCGAATAGGCCATAAGGATCAAAATCCTGGAAAAGCTCTTTAAAATACTTTGATTTTCATTTACAGAAAGAGAAAAGGTCAGGGCTGAATCCATGCATTTCGCTATGAAGCTGTGCAGACTGAAGCATAGCATGCATGCAAAACGGATTTTCCATCTTTGACAAAGAAAATTAAATTGACAGCATGTTCTATGATAAGATAAATTGTAGTATGTACTGCTAGGACTTATGTCTTCTTTCTTAAAAAATATTGATCACAGTACCCAATCAAAGCATATTTTATTTGTCCACAAAATTATACTTGTATCAAATACAAGTCACATTAGTCACTGTTAGTGATCTGAACACTTACAAAGAATGGCAGTCAGCCAGTAGGAATAATAATTATCACAAAACAGTGGTCATAAACAGCATATGATACAAAATCTACAAATGTGATTGACTTATGTTAAAAAGTTAATTTTTATTTAATCCATATATAATATATGCATACAATAAAATGATAATATCTTGATATATACTTACCTTATAATAAATGTGTGTGGACGATATCCGTGCTGTGACAAAACAAATCCAGATATAGTTGTAATTCACTCCGGTGGTTTATTCAACGCATTTCAAAGCCTATGGCTTCTTCTTCAGGAAATTAACATAGAGATATGTCTTGTTTTTTGCAGGACGAGTTGTACTTTTGAACAATACCATTGGTTTTACCATATCGTGTACTGGAAAATGGGAAAAAAATTCAAAATGCGGTGAAATTGCAAAAAAGTGCAATGCCACAGTTGTTTTTTTGTTTTGCTTTTTTACCATTTTCTCTAAATGCTATAACTGACCTGCCATTATGATTCTCCAGGTCATTACGAGTTCATAGACACCAAACATGTCACGGTTATTTTTTATCTAAGTGTTAAAAAAAAAAATTCCAAACTTTGCTAAAAAAAAAAGAAAGGCCATTTTCCAATACCCGTAGCATCTCAATTTTTCGTGATCTTGGGTTGGGTGAGGGCTTTTTTTTTGCGTGCCGAGCTGATGTTTTTAATGATACCATTTTGGTGCAGATACGTTTCTGAAAACTGCAGCATGTCACTTCTTTCAGATTTTATGCAGCATTTTTCAAGCATACAAAGCAATCAGTTATTGCAAAAACTCAGTAAAAATACTGCCATCAGTTATTGCAGCATTTTGGTGAAAAAAAACCCAGGTACTGCAGTATGTGAAACCCATTTATTTTTGTCCAAGCAAAAAAGAGAAAAATATGCGGCACTCACCCGTCTTTATGCTGAGCATTTGTGTTCTTTATTGGAGTAAAATAGTAGAATGATTATACATCCATTAAAACATCAGGTACATGTGAGGGTGCGGTATTGGAGACAGGACCAGTAAAGTCAAAAAAGTAGACAATGCCTGACCAATGTGTGAAATCGAACAATGCCTGACCAACTCAATGCCCTGCCAAGTTAACTCTCCACGCTGTTTTTACTTTTGCAATTGTGGATTTTTTCATATACTCGTATGAACATTTTTGCTCAGAATAGTCACTATGTTTTCAGACATAAAACAAAAATTTTCTAGTAAATAATTTTATCAAACTTTCCTTTATTTCAAAAATGTTTTATGGTGTCACATACATCTTGCATTGGTGGCCTAACACCTTGCATTGTTCATGCTTGTATGATGGAAGCAAAGCTGAACTTTGGGTCCTGAAAAATGCAGCCAAAAAAGCAATTTCCTGAAGTTGAATGTTTGTGGTACCTGGCAAAGAGATCTCCTTTATTGCCTCCAAATGTAACATCACTTCCCCCTAGAGGAGAATGATATTACTTCAACGACCAGGACCCTGGGGCGCTGCACTATCATAGTAACATAGTAACATAGTAACATAGTTAGTAAGGCCGAAAAAAGACATTTGTCCATCCAGTTCAGCCTATATTCCATCATAATAAATACCCAGATCTACGTCCTTCTACAGAACCTAATAATTGTATGATACAATATTGTTCTGCTCCAGGAAGACATCCAGGCCTCTCTTGAACCCCTCGACTGAGTTCGCCATCACCACCTCCTCAGGCAAGCAATTCCAGATTCTCACTGCCCTAACAGTAAAGAATCCTCTTCTATGTTGGTGGAAAAACCTTCTCTCCTCCAGACGCAAAGAATGCCCCCTTGTGCCCGTCACCTTCCTTGGTATAAACAGATCCTCAGCGAGATATTTGTATTGTCCCCTTATATACTTATACATGGTTATTAGATCGCCCCTCAGTCGTCTTTTTTCTAGACTAAATAATCCTAATTTCGCTAATCTATCTGGGTATTGTAGTTCTCCCATCCCCTTTATTAATTTTGTTGCCCTCCTTTGTACTCTCTCTAGTTCCATTATATCCTTCCTGAGCACCGGTGCCCAAAACTGGACACAGTACTCCATGTGCGGTCTAACTAGGGATTTGTACAGAGGCAGTATAATGCTCTCATCATGTGTATCCAGACCTCTTTTAATGCACCCCATGATCCTGTTTGCCTTGGCAGCTGCTGCCTGGCACTGGCTGCTCCAGGTAAGTTTATCATTAACTAGGATCCCCAAGTCCTTCTCCCTGTCAGATTTACCCAGTGGTTTCCCATTCAGTGTGTAATGGTGATATTGATTCCCTCTTCCCATGTGTATAACCTTACATTTATCATTGTTAAACCTCATCTGCCACCTTTCAGCCCAAGTTTCCAACTTATCCAGATCCATCTGTAGCAGAATACTATCTTCTCTTGTATTAACTGCTTTACATAGTTTTGTATCATCTGCAAATATCGATATTTTACTGTGTAAACCTTTTACCAGATCATTAATGAATATGTTGAAGAGAACAGGTCCCAATACTGACCCCTGCGGTACCCCACTGGTCACAGCGACCCAGTTAGAGACTATACCATTTATAACCACCCTCTGCTTTCTATCACTAAGCCAGTTACTAACCCATTTACACACATTTTCCCCCAGGCCAAGCATTCTCATTTTGTGTACCAACCTCTTGTGCGGCACGGTATCAAACGCTTTGGAAAAATCGAGATATACCACGTCCAATGACTCACCGTGGTCCAGTCTATAGCTTACCTCTTCATAAAAACTGATTAGATTGGTTTGACAGGAGCGATTTCTCATAAACCCATGCTGATATGGAGTTAAATAGTTATTCTCATTGAGATAATCCAGAATAACATCCCTCAGAAACCCTTCAAATATTTTACCAACAATAGAGGTTAGACTTACTGGCCTATAATTTCCAGGTTCACTTTTAGAGCCCTTTTTGAATATTGGCACCACATTTGCTATGCGCCAATCCTGCGGAACAGACCCTGTCGCTATAGAGTCACTAAAAATAAGAAATAATGGTTTATCTATTACATTACTTAGTTCTCTTAGTACTCGTGGGTGTATGCCATCCGGACCCGGAGATTTATCTATTTTAATCTTATTTAGCCGGTTTCGCACCTCTTCTTGGGTTAGATTGGTGACTCTTAATATAGGGTTTTCATTGTTTCTTGGGATTTCACCTAGCATTTCATTTTCCACCGTGAATACCGTGGAGAAGAAGGTGTTTAATATGTTAGCTTTTTCCTCGTCATCTACAACCATTCTTTCCTCACTATTTTTTAAGGGGCCTACATTTTCAGTTTTTATTCTTTTACTATTGATATAGTTGAAGAACAGTTTGGGATTAGTTTTACTCTCCTTATCAATGTGCTTCTCTGTTTCCTTTTTGGCAGCTTTAATTAGTTTTTTAGATAAAGTATTTTTCTCCCTATAGTTTTTTAGAGCTTCAATGGTGCCATCCTGCTTTAGTAGTGCAAATGCTTTCTTTTTACTGTTAATTGCCTGTCTTACTTCTTTGTTTAGCCACATTGGGTTTTTCCTATTTCTAGTCCTTTTATTCCCACAAGGTATAAACCGCTTACACTGCCTATTTAGGATGTTCTTAAACATTTCCCATTTATTATCTGTATTCTTATTTCTGAGGATATTGTCCCAGTCTACCAGATTAAGGGCATCTCTAAGGCTGGTTTCACATTGGGGTTTTTTGGGGTGCGTTTTTGCGGTAAAAAACGCAAAAAAACGCATGGTGAAAAAACGCATGTAAACGCGTGTAAACGCTGCGTTTTTTTGACGCATGCGTTTTTGCATGTGGTAAAAAAACGCGGCGTTTTGACGCGTTTACATGCGTTTTTACATGCGTTTGCGTTTTTTAAATGCATGCTGAGAAATGTGTGACAGCTGCCAATCATCAAAAAAAAGTAAAAAACCCACTATAAACAGAAACAGTTAGGGTTAGGGTTAGGGGTAGGGATCATAACCCTAACCCTAACCCTAAAGGGATCCTACCCCTAACCCTACCCCTAACCCTAAGGGATCCTAACCCTAACCCTACCCCTAACCCTAACCCTAAGGGATCCTAACCCTAACCCTACCCCTAACCCTACCCCTAACCCTAACCATAAAGGGATTAGGGGTAGGGTTAGGGGTAGGTTTAGGGTTAGGGGTAGGGTTAGGGGTAGGGTTAGGTTCCCTTTATCACCTTTATGTTGGGGGGTGGCATATCAGTGTGTTTTCTGGGTTTTTAATAAAAAAACGCATGCGTTTTTTACCGCAAAAAACGCATGCACCAAAAAACGCATGCGTCCCCATTGACTCCAATGTATTTTTTGACCCCAAAAAAACGCATGAAAACGCATGCGTTTTTTTTGGTCCAAAAAACGCTTCTAAAAATACTACAAGTAGCATTTCAGAAAATGAACGCATGCAGTAAAAAAACGCATGCGTCAAAAAACGCGACCAAACGCGTACACAAAAAAACGCATGCGTTTTCAATGTTAAAGATAGGGAAAAAAAACGCATGCGTTTTTTTGAAAAAAAACGCTGCAGACAAAAACGCAAGTGTGAAACCACCCTAAGCTGTTCAAACTTTGCCTTCCTAAAGTTCAATGTTTTTGTGACTCCCTGACAAGTCCCCCTAGTGAAAGACAGGTGAAACTGTACAATATTGTGGTCGCTATTTCCTAGATGCCCAACCACCTGCAGATTTGTTATTCTGTCAGGTCTATTAGATAGTATTAGATAGTATCACAAACTAAAAGACGCTTCTTAATGCAAAAAATAGTTTTTGCATCACCACATTTTGAGAGCTATAATTTTTCATGTTTTGGCCCACAGTCTTGTGATGGCTTGTTTTTTACGGGACAAGTTGACGTTTTTATTGGTACCATTTTCAGGCATATGACTTTTTTTATTGCTTTCTATTTCGATTTTTGGGAGGCAGAATGAACAAAAACCTGCAATTCTGGAATTTATTTTGGGGGGGGGTTTATGCCGTTCCGTTTGTGATAAAATTGATCAGGCAGTTTTATTCTTCGGGTCAGTACGATTACAGTGATACCTCATTTCTATAGTTTTTTTGTTTTGGTTCTTTTACGCAATAAAAACTATTTTATAGAAAAATAATTATTTTTGCATCGCTTTATTCTGAGAGCTATAACTTTTTTATTTTTCAGCTGATGGACCTGTATGGAGCTTGATTTTGCGGAACAAGATGACGTTTTCAGGGGTAAAATGTTTATTTACTGTATACTTGTCTTTTTGATCGCATTTTATTCCACTTTTTGTTCGGCGCATGATGATAAAGCAGTTTTTTGCCTTGTTTTTAATTGTTTTATGGTGTTTGCTAAAGGGGTTAACTTGTGGGACAGTTTGATAGGTCGGGTCATTGCAGATGCGGTGATACCAAATATGTGTATTTTTATTCTTAGGAGGACACATAGCACTGAGTTACTATCTCCAGGCTTACCAAACACCTACTGATTGAGTCATTAGGTTGGCTATTTATATCCCAGACCAAATCCTGGGGTGAAGATAAGACCACCTCCCACTCGCTCCATGGTTGTACACAAAAACCCAGTCAATAAAATGGCTGATTAACCCCTCTCATCACATAGTGTGCTGGAGCAAACTTCAGGAATTTTCATACAATTACAGGTGCTTCTCACAAAAAAAAACATACAACAACAAATTTCATACTCAAGTCCGCCAGGGGAGCTATGCTCCTATTTATTAGGGCCCTCTTCACACTTAGGTGGCCTGGATAGGAAGTTAGGCAGTTGCTAGCTTAGCTCCGCTCAGGTAGTTGGTCCCTGACAGGGGTGGAATCCTGTCAGAGGCCTAAACAGAAGGTCACGGAGCTGCGCCTGCCCCACGTGCGGCAGTTCCTAAGAAAGGACACGAACAGAGAACACTACACTGTAGAGAGTGAGAAAGAAGTCATAACAAAAGGAGTGGAAGCCAGAAGGAGTTCTGCCCTGCACAGGCTGCATCCTTCTGAGGTGCAGGATCCTGGTAGCTGGAACACCGAGGGAGCAACAATCCTTTATGCCTTGCTCCAGAGACCGGCAGGACAGCTAATTGCAAGTTACTGATCCACCCTATATCCAGGAGACAAGGTGGCACTTACGAGAGGCCAAGGCATGATACAGTCCCTGTAAAAAGCCTCACACCACCGGTCATACGGGTTTGTCCTATCCATCTGGGGGACAGAGAGAGAGACATAACATCTATAGCATCTACAACATCTGTGAGGACCGTATGAGAGGCTTAGCAGTAAGGTACTACAGCACCAAGGCGCTAGAGGAAGGTTACTGATTTCCACCTGGATAAGGGGACTCTGGATTTGCCTCCAAACTGGCCGGACTCTGCCATTCCTGTGATCTGTGCTCTGGACTGTGGATGCTGAACCTTCAGTAAAAAGGTAAAGAGACTGCAACCTTGTGTCCTCGTTATTCACTGGCCTCACACCATCCACCATCTCCACACTGGGAAGCCCTGGGGACATACTTCACCTGTGGGAAGGTATACCATCTAGCTGCCATAACATCACCCCAGCGGACCCCTTAAAGCAGCATCGGTCACCATGACAGAATACCACAGGTGGCGTCACAAACATATCCCTTTAAAGACCTTTCCTTTTTACACAGACGTTCCAGGGTCACGGACCGGGTCAGCCACTGTGACATCCCCCTTGAGAACTGAAGGACCCGGTATTGAGTACCCCTAGCCCACGGGGGCGCTCCAATAGCAGCAGAACATAAAAATCTGGTATTGCTGTAATTGCACCGACGAACAACAAAGTCGCCTAATCACTGCACAAGGAATGGCATAAAAAAATAAATAAAACCAGTTTCAGTTCTTCATCTGCTGTTGATTTTTTTCATTCTGCCGCCTAAATATCGCAGTAAGGCTCGCCGCACATTTGTCCTGCGCTCTATGCTGAGCGCTTACACCGGGGTTTCCAGGTAAATCTTTGAAATATGTGATTCAGATGGAAGCTCTGGCAGAAGATTCCCTATAATGAGGCAGATGGAGTGTCTGTCTTTTTAGGATTGCATAGAAGTGCCATCGCCACAGTTTTGTACACTTCTGAAAAGAAGGACACTACTGAACAGAGGCCAGACAGAGTCCAGAGTAACTCTGTTGCCTCATTATAGTGAAAGGATCCCTCAGAGGTTTCATCTAAATTGCATCACTCAGGGATTTAGATGGAAACTCCAAAGTGGTCAGCGTAGATCACTGGATAAATGTGATCTCAAGCATTGTGTAAAATGTTTCCAATAAAATCTTCATCTCAGTTCACAAAAAAAGCAAGCCCTCACTCAGGTCTGTCATCTGTTAATGGAAATATAGGGGGCTTCCATATTACTGGTAGCACAAAGGCTTTGGAAAAGCGAAATGGCATCTCAGCCGCCAAAAGAAATTCTGCAAATTCTCCACTTCCAAATCCAAATGCCCCCTCACTTCTGAGCGCCACAGTGCACCTAACCCACATATTGCATCCACATTTGGCATTTTGGAAGGGATCAGAGTCCTCCTAACTTACGGATGCATGCCTCCAGAAGCACGGGCTGGGCATAACGTACCGGTGACTGCAACGTACTGGTGACTGCAACATACTGGTCACTACAGCATACTGGTCACTACAATGGCAGTTTGCAATTTTCACTTGGCAACATTCATTGCTGCTTGTTTCTGAAAAATACCCATGGAGTCAAAATAGCCACTACACCTGTATATAAATTCCCCAAGGAGTATAGTTTCCAAAATGGGGTCACTTGAGTGGAGATTCTGCTCTTCCAGCAGTTAGGGGCTCTGTATATGGAATCCGCAAACTGTTCTAGGAACATCTGCACTCTAGGAGGTAAATAGCGCTCCGTTCCTCCCGAGTCTCTCCGTATAGCTAAGTAGTACTGTAAAGCTCCAAATGGGGTATTGCCACGTTCAGTAGAAATTGTGGGACACATTTTGGTGCCATTTTTACCCACTTCTTGTGTGAAAATGTACAATCTGGTGCTAAAACAAAACTTTGGTGGTCAAAATGTAGTTATTTTGTTATTTTTTCTTCACTGAACAATGGTAAAAAATTCTGTGACACTCCTGTGGAACCCCAGGAGTTCAGGTACCCCAGTAGTGCTGCCTTCCTCTCAGGGAGGGTAGTGCTATGTCTGGAGACAAGTGAGATTCCTTTTGGTAGATTATCACACACACAACACCTTCCAAATCCAGGCCAGGAGGGGGAGCTCAAAACCCTGTTTTAGGGCAGCTTCCCTGGATAAAGATCCTGGTTTGGAGGCGGAGTCGGTTCAGTGAGTACAGACAGTCTGTGTGCGAGGACAGACAGGGACAGAGCACAGTGGAGAAACAGGACTCTAGGAGGGGACTAGGAAGGCATCCTGGGAGTCAGAGCACAGTAGCCGGGTACCAGGAACCCAAGGCTTTTGTGGAATATAATACACAGAGCTGAACCGGAGGGCACTGAATTACATGGACTTTGCCCATATTTACCTGTGGCACAGCAGCACCTTGGAGCCTGGAGTCACCGTGAAAGGACTCCAGTAGGCATGGCTCAAGCTCCCTGCAATAGAGGTACATGTCCCTGGACAGGAGAACGAATAAGGACTTTGCTTAGGCCACTTAGTGGCAGAAGGGACCTTAGAGACCTTGAGCGCATAGTGGAAGGCTCCTACCTGACCTGCCAAGGGGATTCCACTTGTCTCTGGACTACCCGTACTTCTAAATCACCTGTTGCCGGTGCCCTGGACTGTGGACTGTCACCCATAAGTAAACCAGGTAAAGACTTACAACTTGTCTCCTTCATTTATTAATCGGCTTTACCATCTACGCCATACACCATAGGACCCCTGGGGACCCCGCTTCACCTGTGGGAAGTGGAACATCTGGGCTGCCGCAACATCCCCCAGGGGACCCCTCTAATGCAGCGTCGGTCCCAATACTGACCGAACTCCACAGGTGGCATCACAACAAACTTTGAACATTTAACCCCCCTTTAACGTTGATGCCCAGGGCCACGAACCGGATCGCAGCCACCGTGACATCCCCTTTGCAACCGGACCTGGTACTGAGTATCCCACTGCCCCGAGGACGCGTCACTCCCATGGTGGCAATATGATCACTGCACCCCTAGATGAATTCATTTAGAGGTGTAGTTGGTAAAATGGGGTCACTTATGGGGGTTTCTGCTGTTCTGGTATCTCATGGGTTCTCTGTTATGAACAGGTAATTCAGAACCACAATGGACCTTGAAGTTCAGAGCACACAAAGTGACCTGACAATTACCCAAAAACATAGGACGAGCTCTGAGACGTGGGAACTCTGCTGACCGCATTCCCTAATCCTATCCAACCACACTAGAGGTAGCCGTGGAGCGCTCCTGACCAGACCTATGCGCCTCGAGCACAGCCTGAGAAACTAGCTAGCCCTAAGAAAGAAAAATAAGCCTAGCTTGCCTCAGAGAAATACCCCAAAGGAAAAGGCAGCCTCCCACATATAATGACTGTGAGTTGAGATCAAAATACAAACGCAGAGATGAAATAAATTTAGCAAAGTGAGGCCCAACTTACTGAACAGACCGAAGATAGGAAAGATTGCTTTGCGGTCAACACAAAACCCTACAAACAACCATGCAGAGGGGGCAAAAAGACCCTCCGCACCGACTAACGGTACGGAGGTGCTCCCTCTGCGTCCCAGAGCTTCCAGCAAGCAAGAAAAACCAATATAGCAAGCTGGGCAGAAAAAATAGCAAACAAAAAATAACACAAGCAAAACTTAGCTTATGCAGGATAGACAGGCCACAGGAACGATCCAGGAGAAAGCAAGACCAATACTAGAACATTGACGGGAGGCCAGGATCAAAGCACTAGGTGGAGTTAAATAGAGCAGCACCTAACGACTTAACCTCATCACCTGAGGAAGGAAACTCAGAAGCCGCAGTACCACTCTCATCCACCAAAGGAAGCTCATAGACAGAACCAGCCGAAGTACCACTCACGACCACAGGAGGGAGCTTGGCCACAGAATTCACAACAGTTCTCCCAATGGGTTATGGCACTTGAGTCACAGGGCAGAATAAAAGTAAGCATGAACCTGGTTAGGTTATGAGGCCAAGGAACTGTTTAGGAAAACACGGTATTGGCTTTTATTTTTTAAATTGACTGCAGGAAGGTACTGGGGCCAGACCGTTTCCTCTGGGCCAGATCTTATAAGTGGCCCATAGCAACAGATTCCAGAGGAGAGAAAAAAACTTTGCAGGAAGGGTTTAGGTATATCAGTTTTGGTCTTGGAAGCAGATCAAGCAGGAGGCTTTGCAGAGCTCTTCCTGTGTGAGGCAACACAGGGCTAAGCAGAGCCAAAAGCCTGGTACCCCAGTGTACACGGTGGTGCAGTCGCCCATGGCAACCGGTCACAGACTGTTTGTGTTTTCCCTGCTGCGATCTACAGAATCCGTTTTACTTTCTGTTTTTGAGTACGCTGTACATTAACTGAGACTTTATTTTGAACTGTTGCCGGGTCACTGCCTTCTCACTGCGTAGCGAGGACACTGCAGCGCTACAGCATACTCGAGAGAATTTGCACAACACATTGTATGGTGCAATTTCTCCTGTTACCCTCATGGAAATGCAATATGTTGTGCTCACCACACATCTAGATCACTTCCATGAGGGGTCTTGTTTCCAAAATGGTGTCCCTTATGGAAAATGTTCACTGTTTAGGCACATCAGAGGCTTTCCAAACACAGCATGATGTCCGCCAATAGTGTCAGTAAATTTTGCATTCAAAAAGCCAAATGGCGCGCCTTCCCTTCCGAGCTCTGCTGTGTGCCCGTAACAGTGGTTTTCTCCTTCATATGGGATATCGGCATGCTCAAGAGAATTTGCACAACAAATTTTGGTGTCCATTTTTTCCTGTTACCCTTGTCAAAATAAAAATTTAGGATTTGAAGTAATTTTTTTGTGAAAAAAAGTTAAATGTTCACTTTTTTTCCGAATTCCAAAAAATCCTGTGAATCACCTGAAGAGTTAATTTACTTCTTGAACATGGTTTCGAGCACCTTGAGGGGTACAGTTTTTAGACTGGTGTCACTTTTGGGTATTTTCAATCATATAGACCACTCAAAGTGACTTCAAATGTGATGCGGTCCCCCAAAAAAAATGGTTTCGTAAATTTTGTAAAAATGAGAAATCGCTGGCTAACTTTTAACCCTTATAACATCCTAACAAAAAAATGTTGGTTCCAAAATTGTGCTGATATAAAGTAGACATGTGGGAAATCCAAAAACAAAGGAAAAAGTGAGCTGCACAGCCTTCCTTCTTCCGGCAGATCAGCAGCAGTGAGTGGTGACGGACTGACTTCAGTATAGGGGGTGCTCGCATGGAGGATAGATGCAAACATGTAGATCAGAACAGAAAATGCGGCAGCACTCACCCATCTGTGGTCCAATTCTTTATTCAAAACATGAAAAAGTACAGCCTTGCGATCCGAGGGAGTGCAGGTGAACGGGAGGTGAGCAGGTGAACGACGACAGCTGTTTCGCGCTGATCCAAGCGCTTCTACAGTAGAAGCGCTTGGATCAGCGCGAAACAGCTGTCGTCGTTCACCTGCTCACCTCCAGTTCACCTGCACTCCCTCGGATCGCAAGGCTGTACTTTTTCATGTTTTGAATAAAGAATTGGACCACAGATGGGTGAGTGCTGCCGCATTTTCTGTTCTGATAGACATGTGGGAAATGTTGCTTTTTAAGTATTAAGGGAGTATTAAGTATTAATTGATTTAAGGGCACGGAAATTCAACGTTGGAAAATTGCATAATTCTCACAATTTTTGCCTAATTTCGTTTTGTTTTTTTTTCACAAATAAATGCAAGTTTTATCAATAAAATGTTACCACTTTCATAAAGTACAATATGTTACGAATAAACTTTCTCAGGTTTACTCGCAATTGCCAAGAAAATGCTACTAAAAATGCATAATTCTATGACTAAGGGCATCCCATTACACCAGAAACATGTTAGGCCATGAGGTTTCTTCTTTTTTTACCATGTTTTAACTTTTCTCAATAAAAGCAGTTTCATTTTACTTTGGCGGTTGTGCTGAAAAATTACTTCTTTCTCCAAGTCCTTATAGTAGGAAATGTCTGCTTTCATGTGCCATGTTATACTATAACTCTGAGCAATGTCACCTGAAATGGGAACTGCAGACATAACGTCAAAATATCAATCACACATAACGCTTGTGTCATGGCACATATGCATGACTTGTGATAATTAATTGAGGTTTCATACTGTGACTAATGTCTGTGTGGATAAAAGCCACATCTACGTTCCTTGCCCATTCAAACACTGGCTACTTTCCTGATGCCGATGCTGGATGCCAATGCAAATGATATTGTTTGTCATCTGTACACCTGTTTTTTGCCAACCAACCAGGTGCTGTACCAGCTCATTCCACAAACATTACAGTATTATTATTCTCAAATTTGTTTCTCGAGAACGTGAGCTCAATGGTAAATATAAGGAAAATACTGTTACGGTTGTCCTTTGTAATCTGATATAATAGGATACACAAGCAGATTAGAAGTAGTGGAAACCAGAATTCCAATACAGATAATTCTTCAATTTATTCTTTCTTCTTAAAAATATCACGGTATAACAAGACAGGATATAAACAAACACATTTTCACAAGCAGATTCTCTAGGACATTGATCCTGTATCTCCGTACTTCTCAACTTTGTCATAAGCATGCAGTAAGTTTAGACTGGTTGTGTTGTGTTGTGTCTGTCATGCTGCAGAGACCCTAAACCATGGCAAGTAGGTACAGATTGCAGGCATTGGCAATCATGGGTTTGACCACTTGAATTAGCTACATTACGATGACCTTGGACTTGAAGCTGATGTGCAGGTACTGAAGGGGCATATATTGCATGTGGAAACACAGACCTTTGGAGCTGGGCTGTTATGATACGGTGGTCTAGGAGCAACATGGAACGAGCTCTGAAGGAAGTGGTAACTGTACTGACCGCAGTCCCTAAGCTCTGCACAACACTAGAAGTAGCCGTGGAATGCTCCTAACTCTCCCTAGGCATCTCGTCACAGCCTAAGAGCTAACTACCCCTAAAGAAAGAAGAAGGAAAGCTATCTTGCCTCAGAGAAAATCCCCAAAGGATAGATTAGCCCCCCACAAATAATGACTGTGAGTGGAGAGGGAAAAGACATACACAGAATGAAACCAGGATGAGCACAGGAGGCCAGTCTAGCTAAATAGATAGGACAGGATGGAATACTGTGCGGTCAGTATAAAACACTACAAAAATCCACGCAGAGTTTACAAAAAATCTCCACATCTGACTAAAGATGTGGAGGGCAAATCTGCCTCCCAGAGCTTCCAGCAAGACAGAATTAATTCACACTGATAAGCTGGACAAACATAGAAAGCACAGAAAGGATAAGTCCACAATCTATGGACAAAAAAGAGCAAGCAAAAACTTAGCTTTGCTGAACTGGTAAGGATAACAGGGAACTCCAAAGAGATGTGAATCCAACCAGGAACCATTTACAAGTGGCACTGGCTGAAGAAAGAGCCAGGCCTAAATAGCTGAGCAGAAGAGACGATAAGTGGAGGCAGCTGATGACAGCTAACTCCAAGGAGCAGCCATACCACTAGAAACCACAAGAGGGAGCCCAAGAGCAGAACTCACAAAAGTGCCACTTACAACCACCGGAGGGAGCCCAAGAGCGGAATTCACAACAGTACCCCCCCTTGAGGAGGGGTCACCGAACCCTCACCAGAGCCCCCAGGCCGATCAGGACGAGCCAAGTGAAAAGCACGAACCAAATCGGTGGCATGGACATCGGAGGCAACAACCCAAGAATTATCCTCCTGGCCATAACCCTTCAACTTGACAAGATACTGAAGCCTCCGCCTCGAAAAACGAGAATCCAAAATCTTCTCAACCTCATATTCCAACTCTCCCTCAACCAACACCGGGGCAGGAGGGTCAACCGAGGGAACAACGGGCACCACATATCTCCGCAACAAAGATCTATGGAAAACATTATGAATGGCAAAAGAGCCTGGAAGAGCCAAACGAAAAGACACTGGATTAATAATTTCAGAAATTTTATAAGGACCAATAAACCGAGGCTTAAACTTAGGAGAAGAAACCTTCATAGGAACATGACGAGAAGACAACCAAACCAAATCCGCCACACGAAGCCGGGGACCAACACACCGACGGAGGTTAGCAAAACGTTGAGCCCTTTCCTGAGACAACGTCAAATTGTCCACCACATGAGTCCAAATCTGCTGCAGCCTGTCCACCACAGAATCAACACCAGGACAATCAGAAGGCTCAACCTGCCCAGAAGAAAAACGAGGATGAAAACCAAAATTACAAAAGAAAGGTGAAACCAAAGTAGCCGAACAAGCCCGATTATTAAGGGCAAACTCGGCCAATGGCAAGAAAGACACCCAATCATCCTGATCAGCAGACACAAAGCATCTCAAAGAGGTCTCCAAGGTCTGATTAGTTCGCTCAGTTTGGCCATTAGTCTGAGGATGAAACGCCGAAGAAAAAGACAAATCAATGCCCATCCTAGCACAAAAGGCCTGCCAAAATCTAGAGACAAACTGAGAACCTCTGTCAGACACAATATTCTCCGGAATGCCATGCAAACGAACCACATGCTGAAAAAATAATGGAACCAGATCTGAGGAGGAAGGCAACTTAGATGGACCATTTTAGAGAACCGGCCAAAAACAACCCAGATAACAGACATCTTCTGGGAAACAGGAAGATCCGAAATAAAATCCATGGAAATATGCGTCCAGGGCCTCTCAGGGAATGGCAAAGGCAAAAGCAACCCACTAGCGCGGGAACAGCAAGGCTTGGCCTGGGCGCAAGTCCCACAGGACTGCACAAAAGCACGCACATCGCGCGACAAGGAAGGCCACCAAAAGGACCTAGCAACCAAATCTCTGGTACCAAAAATCCCAGGATGACCAGCCAACACTGAACAATGAACCTCAGTAATCACCTAACTTGTCCATCTACCAGGAACAAACAGCTTCCCCACTGGACAGCGGTCAGGCCTATCAGCCTGAAATTCATGAAGCACCTGCCACAAATCAGGGGAGATAGCGGAAAGAATCACCCCTTCCTTAAGAATGCCAACCGGCTCAAGGACTCCAGGAGAATCAGGTGAAAAACTCCTAGAGAGGGCATCAGCCTTAACATTCTTAGATCCCGGAAGATACGAGACCACAAAATCAAAATGGGAGAAAAACAGGGACCATCGAGCCTGTCTAGGATTCAGCCGCTTGGCCGACTCGAGGTAAATCAGATTCTTATGATCGGTCAGGACCACAACACGGTGTTTAGCTCCCTCAAGCCAATGTCGCCACTCCTCAAACGCCCACTTCATAGCCAACAACTCCCGATTGTCGACATCATAATTGCGTTCCACAGGCGAAAACTTTCTGGAAAAAAAAGCACACGGTTTCATCAAAGAGCCATCAGATTCCCTCTGAGACAAAACGGCCCCTGCCCCAATCTCAGAAGCGTCGACCTCAACCTGAAAAGGAAGAGAAACATCCGGCTGACGCAACACAGGGGCAGAAGTAAATCGGCGTTTAAGCTCCTGAAAGGCCTCAACAGCCTCAGAGGACCAATTCATCACATCAGCACCTTTCTTCGTCAAATCAGTAAGGGGCTTAACCACACTGGAAAAGTTGGCAATGAAACGGCGATAGAAAGTAGCAAAGGCCAAAAATTTTTGAAGACCCTTCACAGATGTGGGTTGGATCCAGTCATGAATAGCTTGGACCTTAACAGGATCCATTTCTATAGACGAGGTGGAAAAAATAAAACCCAAAAAAGAGACCTTCTGAACTCCGAATAGGCACTTAGACCCCTTCACAAATAAAGCATTATCACGAAGGATCTGGAACACCATCCTGACTTGCTTCACATGAGACTCCCAATCATCGGAAAAAATCAAAATATCATCCAAATATACGACCATGAATTTATCAAGATAATTGCGGAAAATATCATGCATGAAAGACTGGAACACAGATGGAGCATTAGAGAGCCCAAATGGCATCACAAGGTATTCAAAATGGCCTTCGGGCGTATTAAATGCAGTTTTCCATTCGTCACCCTGTTTAATACGAACAAGATTATATGCCCCCCGGAGGTCAATCTTAGTAAACCAACTAGCCCCCTTAATCTGAGCAAACAAATCAGTAAGCAAAGGCAAGGGGTATTGGAATTTGACCGTGATCTTATTAAGAAGACGATAATCAATACAGGGTCTCAAGGAGCCATCTTTCTTAGCAACAAAAAAGAAACCCGCTCCAATGGTGACGAAGAGGTCCGAATATGCCCCTTCTCCAAAGACTCCTTAACATAACTCCGCATGGTGGCATGCTCTGGCACAGACAGATTGAAAAGTCGGCCCTTAGGGAACTTGTAACCAGGAATCAAGTTAATAGCACAATCACAGTCCCTGTGCGGAGGAAGGGAACTGGACTTGGGCTCATCAAATACATCCTGGAAATCCGACAAAAACTCAGGGACCTCAGAAGAGGGGGAAGAGGAAATTGACATCAAAGGAACGTCACTATGTACTCCTCGACAACCCCAACTAGTCACAGACATAGTTTTCCAATCCAGCACCGGATTATGTTCCTGTAACCATGGAAATCCCAGTACAACAACATCATGCAGGTTATGCAACACCAGAAAACGGCAATCTTCCTGATGTGCAGGAGCCATGTACATAGTCATCTGTGTCCAGTACTGAGGTTTATCCTTGGCCAAGGGTGTAGCATCAATACCCCTCAAAGGAATAGGGCTCTGCAAAGGCTGCAAGGAAAAACCACAGCGCCTGGCGAATTCTAAGTCCATTAAGTTCAGGGCAGCGCCTGAATCCACAAATGCCATGACAGAAAAGGACGACAATGAGCAAATCAGGGTCACAGATAAGAGAAATTTAGGCTGTATAGTACTAATGGTAACAGACCTAGCGACTCTCTTAGTACGCTTAGGGCAATCAGAGATAACATGAGCCGAATCACCACAGTAAAAACATAGCCTATTCTGACGTCTGAATTCCTGCCGTTCTATTCTAGTCAAAATCCTATCACATTGCATAGGTTCAGGACTTTGCTCAGAGGATACTGCCATATGGTGCACCGCTTTGCGCTCGCGCAGACGCCGATCAATCTGATAGGCTAGAGACATAGATTCGCTCAAACCGGCAGGCGTAGGAAAGCCCACCATAACATCTTTAAGGGTTTCAGAAAGACCTTTTCTGAAAATAGCAGCCAGAGCCTCTTCATTCCATTTAGTGAGCCCAGACCATTTTCTAAATTTCTGGCAGTATAACTCTGCCGCTTCCTGACCTTGACACAAGGTCAACAGGGTTTTTTCTGCATGATCCACAGAATTAGGTTCGTCATACAATAATCCGAGTGCTTGAAAAAATGCATCTACATTCAATAATGCCGGATCCCCTGTTTCAAGAGAAAAAGCCCAGTCTTGAGGGTCACCACGCAGCATGGATATGATGATTTTTTCTTGCTGAATGGGATCACCAGAAGAACGGGGTTTCAAAGCAAAAAACAATTTGCAGTTATTTTTAAAGTTCAAAAACTTGGATCTGTCCCCAAAAAACAAATCAGGAGTAAGAATTCTAGGCTCTAAAGCCGGAGTCTGGACAACATAGTCCTGGATACTCTGTACTCTTGCAGCAAGTTGATCCACACGAGAAAAGAAACCCTGAACATCCATGCCAAAGCATATATCCTGAACCACCCAGATATCAAGAGGAAAAAAAAGACAAACCAGAGCACAGAAAAAAAAATGGTTCAGAACTTTCTTTTCCTTCTTTTGAGATGCATTTAATTCATTTTTGGCCACTTGTACTGTTATGATACGGTGGTCTAGAAACAACATGGAACGAGCTCTGAAGGAAGTTGTAACTGTACTGACCGCAGTCCCTAAGCTCTGCACAACACTAGAAGTAGCCGTGGAATGCTCCTAACTCTCCCTAGGCATCTCATCACAGCCTAAGAGCTAACTACCCCTAAAGAAAGAAGCAGGAAAGCTATCTTGCCTCAGAGAAAATCCTCAAAGGATAGATTAGCCCCCACAAATAATGACTGTGAGTGGAGAGGGAAAAGACATACACAGAATGAAACCAGGATGAGCACAGGAGGCCAGTCTAGCTAAATAGATAGGACAGGATGGAATACTGTGCGGTCAGTATAAAACACTACAAAAATTCACGCAGAGTTTACAAAAAATCTCCACACCTGACTAAAGGTGTGGAGGGCAAATCTGCCTCCCAGAGCTTCCAGCAAGACAGAATTAATTCACACTGATAAGCTGGACAAACATAGAAAGCACAGAAAGGACAAGTCCACAATCTATGGACAAAAAAGAGCAAGCAAAAACTTAGCTTTGCTGAACTGGTCAGGATAACAGGGAACTCCAAAGAGATGTGAATCCAACCAGGAACCATTTACAAGTGGCACTGGCTGAAGAAAGAGCCAGGCCTAAATAGCCGAGCAGAAGAGACGATAAGTGGAGGCAGCTGATGACAGCTAACTCCAAGGAGCAGCCAAACCACTAGAAACCACAAGAGGGAGCCCAAGAGCAGAACTCACAAAAGTGCCACTTACAACCACCGGAGGGAGCCCAAGAGCGGAATTCACAACACTGGGCACACATGAAGGTCACACAAATAAAATTCACCATTGTAGGTGTCAATTTTTGGCTGAAATAGATAATCACAAGAGTAAAGTAGCTCAGATACAAGACAATCTTATATTCGGTGAAGGCAGAATTTATTCCCCACTATTGATTTATTATAGTTCACTATGGATGACAAAAAGAAGTCCTGAAGCCCCTACACCGGTATTCTCTTGCCATTGCTCCATCATACCCCTGATGATGCCGATTCGCGACTAAAACATGCAGTGGCAGTGAACTATTTATCTTTTTATCATAAATGACTGGTCCATTGGGAAATTGAAGGGTTCATCTACATTACCACAGTAGAGAGGTTCTAGAACACATTTTAACACTCATGTCTGATTTGGATTCTGATCACTAGAGATAGGCTGCCATCACATTAGCAGTATTTGGTCATTTTTTTACCTCAGTATCTGTAAGCCAAAACCAGGAGTGGGTGATAAATGCAGAAGGGGTGCATATGTTTCTATTATACTTTTCCTCTAATTATTCCACTCCTGGTTTTGGCTTATAAATACTGATGTAAAATACTGACCAAATACTGATCGTGTACCGGCAACCTTAATGTGTTTCTTTTTGAGCCACTTCTTTGTTGCTTTGGCTCTATGTTTTTGGTCATTGTCTTGCTGGAAGACCCAGCCACAACCCATTTTTAATGTCCTGGCGGAGGGAAGGAGGTTGTCACTCAGGATTTTATGATACATGTCTCCATCCATTCTCCCATTGATGCGGTGAAGTTGTCCTGTGCCCTTAGCAAAGAAACACCCCCAATGTTTCCACCTCTATGTTTGACAGTGGCGACGGTGTTCTTTTGGTCATAGGCAGCATTTCTCTTCCTCCTTCCTTAGTCTGTGGCTGCTGCATGGGAGAGGGAGAACCACATCTTACGTGGTGAAATCCGCAGCTCTTCTTGTCATTAGTTAACATAGTGTGAAATCAATTATATCATGCCAAGCCGGCCAATCAAAAGCAGAACCACAGTTGTTAGCAGGTAATAGGTGCTACTCCCTCTCCCATTCAGGCGCCGCAGAGCACTATTGGGGCTAATGTAATGGGATGTGTGAATCGATTTGTACCAGTTCTACTGGTCATGGATCAAATTCACCCATATAAGTCTATTGGCATTAGATGGCATCCAAGTTGTATCCTAGAGTGTTCCATTTTTCACTTTGACTGGAGATACTTGAAAAACATTCAGCTTTTAATTGCATATTAGCAAAACTGATGAAACTCTGAAGGTAAAAACTGACACTCAGCCCAGACAAAAGTCTTATCCAAAACACTAATGAAAATGTACCCAGATCCAAAACACTGATAAAAATAGATTGTTTTTTATGTTTGCAAAAAAAAAAAAACACTGATGTGCAACTAGTCTTAGGCTAGGGTCACAACACCTTATTTTCTCTCATCCAAAATAATAGGGCCAATTATGGTAATCACAGTCTGATCAAACTCTGATCAGAGGTTAATAAGAGTGTGATCATACTGTGATCCAATTCTCTAGGATGAGGAGAAGATGGAAACAAAACATTTCTGCATCTTCTCCACTCTGTCAATCCGTGAAAATTGGACAGCACTCACATACCATTCAAGTGTGTTCTGATTTTTTCCACGGATTCATTAACTTGCATGGTCAGGTGCAATCCGAATATTGTATGCACATCGTGCATGCTGCGATTTTTTCCTGACAGACTCGGTCCGAGAATAAAATTGGACATGTGCACAGCCTCATAGAATAACATGGGTCACTCGGACCACGAAATACATTCATCTTCGCAAGTCCTTAGATTGAATTTTTGGTTTTTGGAAGGTAGCAGAAGATGGATGTGAAGAGCTAATAATTAGTGATGTATTTCGAGTTGGTGACATCTATTTTTCATGGTTTGTAATGCCTTCTATAGATATAATGAGAGTATAAATATTGTATTTGTAGAATTTTTCATCCTATACCACCTTAGACGCTAGACTATGTGAGAATGCGCCATGATATTTTGAATCACTTCTTGAACTTTACTTGCAGTAAGATGGCTTTCTTTATGTCTTTTCAATCTTTCCGGAGGGTCTCTAATTATCTGCAAATTCTTGTAATCTTTGACACCTTAAAGTTCATACTGTACAGTCCATATCTATTGAGCATGTACTTGTGTCCTCAATGTAACTTAAATCATGGGAATATTCCACTAAAAATGACTAATGCACACAATTATCTACCATAATGTCATACATTGTAACCAAGGAAACCTGGTCCTCACCACAGCTTTACAACAGATAAGTACAAGGCAGTAATGCACGGATGTTATCTCTTGGGATGTTCCTGCAGTTTGGACATTTTACAGTCACATCGAAACATAGAATTTAACATTGAAAAAAAAGCAACTGCACCATCTAATCTGCAATTTTGTTATATTATGTGCTCTTTTTCAATAGAGAAATGTATTTTCTGCTTTCGCAAAGCTTATTCTGAAAATTACAGTGTGTGAAAATTTATTGAACTGCCATTGTATGACATTTCATTGTAACGAGTTACCCCCTTGAATGGGACATAGTAGGATGTAAAAGAATATGTCAATCTTGATAATCAAGTAAAAAAAAATCACCTGTTTTATAGAACCTCTATTATAGAAAAACACATCACTGGAACAATATGCGACAGGGAATTATATTTCCTGTGAATGTATTCTTGCTTAAAATACGATTCCAATGAAAAATCATTGACATTCTCAGGAGCTTTTCTCATTGTAATATATTCTCCACAGAATCACGTATTTCTTACTTTTGTATGAATAATCTATCAGTCAAATCCAGAGCTGTACTACCCTGGTTTTACTATTCCATTTGATAAGATGAATAGTGGGACTGTAATCAAAAAATAAGCTCCTATATCAAACTCATGGATTGATGTTTTAAGTGCAATAAATTACAATAAATACACAGACATATTTATTGAATTCATTCACAGCAAAAGCTGTAGGCTCTTAAGATTGCAATACCTTAATGAATAATGATATTTGAACTGTATTCTACCCAAGAGAATGTATAATGGTGAATAAAGATAGTAACACTGATTTTATTTATAAGAATAAATCTGGTTGTTTACAAAGAGTATAAAGGAAAGAAATTGAATAAAATATTTCTAATAATTGGTGATATGGGGACTTGTCTTGCAATACATTCAGTGTGTGAATAAAGATCTAATAGTAAAAGCGAACAGAACTGTCGATACTATCACTGAAAGACAAGACTCCTCAATGTCCAGATCTAATGTATACTCTTCCAAAAAGATTGCATTGTCGGCACTACCCCTAGGGCAGGACATGGGCTGTTTTACAAGGAGAACTAGATCGGGACTTGGTAGCAGGAACAGTATCTGCAGTTTTGTGCAAGGAGGAACAGGAGTAACCTGGCCAGAGACCTACAAGATGACCTCTAGAGAGTTACTGGTTTGCATGTTGTTCAACAGTCAGAAACAGACTCAATGAGGGTGCCAAGAGGACCAAATGTCCAGAAGCGAAGCCTGTGTTCAAAGTCCAGCAATGTACCACTCGATTAGCATTTGCCAGAGAACATTAGAATTAGCAAGTCCATCATTATCTTCCACTACTCTTCACAGATGATAGCAGATTCACACTGTACACACGTGCAAGATGTAAAAGAGTCTGGAAATGCCATGGTGAATATTATGCAACCTACAAGATCATCCAGCATGACTGGTGTGGCGTTAGGTCAGTGATGGTCTGGGGAGGAATATCTTTAGAGGATTGTGCAAACTTCCATATGATAGCAATAAGCACCCTGATTGCTGTTAGCTACAAGGGTAAAATCTTCCATTTTCAGACCTTATGCTGATGAAATAGGTTCCTAATGGTTCAGTCAATACCTGGTTTCATGTGGCCAGAGTGTGTAGGCAGTTACTGGTCCCATTAACTCTCCCTCAGGTTCCCTGGATCTGACCAGACTGTTCAGGACCTTACAGGAAATCTGTCAGTAAGATCAACCCTCATACACCGTTTATATGGGCATGCAGGTCATAGGGAGCTGAATGTAATGATACCTTGGCATCTGCGATCTAAGGACTTATTCCAGAGGAATCCACATTTTTCTTATATGTAAATGTGCTGTTAAGACCAATGGACTGGAGACTGATCTCCCTCAAAATCTGCATGGAGAGCTTATTTTTAATAAATGAGGCGGTACCAATGTGATGTTTAATAGCTGCTCTCTGCTTTCCTGATCTCACTGCAGAGTTGTGCGAGACTAATAGGCCACGTTCATATGTTCAGTATTTGATCAGTATTTTACATCAGTATTTGTAAGTCAAAACCAACAATGTCTGAAAAATGCAGAAATGATGCATGTGTTTCTGATTTTGGCTTACAAATACTGGTGTAAAATATTAATCAAATACTCAATGCGTGAACGCGGCCTTACTGACACATCTGCATGTTTCTCTTAAGGTACCTTCACACTGAACAACTTAACAACGATATCACTAGCGATCCGTGACGTTGCAGCGTCCTGGATAGCAATATCGTTATGTTTGACACGCAGCAGTGATCAGAATCCTGCTGTGACATCGTTGGTCGGAGCAGAAAGGCCAGAACTTTATTTCGTCGCTGGATCTCCCACAGACATCGCTGAATCGGCGTATGTGACGCCGATTCAGCGATGTCTTAACTGGTAACCAAGGTAAACATCGGGTTACTAAGCGCAGGGCCGCGCTTAGTAACTCGATGTTTACCCTGGTTACCAGTGTAAATGTAAAAAAAAACAAACACTACATACTTACATTCCGGTGTCTGTCTCCCGGCGTTCTGCTTCCCTGCACTGACTGAGCGCCGGCTGGCCGTAAAGCACAGCGGTGACGTCACCGCTCTGCTTTACGGCTGGCGCTTACACAGTGCAGGAAAGCAGAACGCCGGGGGACAGACACCGGAATGTAAGTATGTAGTGTTTGTTTTTTTTTACATTTACACTGGTAACCAGGGTAAATTTCGGGTTACTAAGTGCGGCCCTGTGCTTAGTAACCCGATGTTTACCCTGGTTACCCGGGGACTTCGGCATCGGCTTCGGAATTTTTATGCAATTAAATCACAGAGATATGTCACACAAAATACTTAATAAATAACATTTCACACATGTCTACTTTGCATCAGCACAATTTTGGAACCAAATTTTTTTTTGTTAGGGAGTTATAAGGGTTAAAAGTTGACCAGCAATTTCTCATTTTTACAGCACCATTTTTTTTTAGGGACCACATCTCATTTGAAGTCATTTTTAGGGGTCTATATGATAGAAAACAACCAAGTGTGACACCATTCTAAAAACTGCACCCCTCAAGGTGCTCAAAACCACATTCAAGAAGTTTATTAACCCTTCAGGTGTTTCACAGGAATTTTTGGAATGTTTAAATAAAAATGAACATTTAACTTTTTTCACAAAAAATTAATTCAGCTCCAATTTGTTTTATTTTACCAAGGGTAACAGGAGAAAATGGACCCAAAAATTTGTTGTACAATTTGTCCTGAGTACGATTATATCCCATATGTGGGGGTAAACCACTGTTTGGGCACAAGGGAGAGCTCGGAAGGGAAGGAGCGCCGTTTGACTTTTCAATGCTAAATTGACTGGAATTGAGATGGGACGCCATGTTGCGTTTGGAGAGCCACTGATGTGCCTAAACATTGAAACCCCCCACAAGTGATATTATTTTGGAAAGTAGACCCCCTAAGGAACTTATCTAGATGTGTGGTGAACACTTTGACCCATTAAGTGATTCACAGAAGTTTATAATGCAGAGCCGTAAAAATAAAAAATCATATTTTTTCACAAAAATTATTTTTTCACACCCAATTTTTTATTTTCCCAAGGGTAAGAGAAGAAATTGGACACCAAAGTTGTTGTACAATTTGTCCTGAGTACGCTGATACCCCATATGTGGGGGTAAACCACTGTTTGGGCGCAAGGGAGAGCTCGGAAGGGAAGGAGCGCCATTTGACTTTTCAATGCAAAATTGACAGGAATTGAGATGGGACGCCATGTTGCGTTTGGAGAGCCACTGATGTGCCTAAACATTGAAACCCCCCACAAGTGACACCATTTTGGAAAGTAGACCCCCTAAGGAAATCATCTAGATGTGTTGTGAGAGCTTTGAACCCCCAAGCGTTTCACTGCAGTTTATAACGCAGAGCCGTGAAAAAAAAAAAAAAATCCCACAAAAATTATTTTTTAGCCCCCAGTTTTGTATTTTTCCAAGGGTAACATGAGAAATTGGACCCCAAAAGTTGTTGTCCAATTGTCCTGAGTACGCTGATACCCCATATGTGGGGGGAACCACCATTTGGGCACATGGGAGAGCTCGGAAGGGAAGGAGCACCATTTGGAATGCAGACTTAGATGGATTGGTCCGCAGGTGTCACGTTGCATTTGCAGTGCCCCTTATGTACCTAAACAGTAGAAACCCCCCACAGTGACCCCATTTTGGAAACTAGACCCCCAAGGAACTTATCTAGATGTGTTGTGAGAACTTTGTACCCCCAAGTGTTCTATTTTTCCAAAGGTAACAGTTGAAATTGAACCCCAAAAGTTGTTGTCCAATTTGTCCTGAGTTCGCTGATACCCAATATGTGGGGGGAACCACCGTTTGGGTGCATGGCAGAGCTCGGAAGGGAAGGAGCGCCATTTGGAATGCAGACTTAGATGGATTGGTCTGCAGGCGTCACGTTGCATTTGCAGAGCCCCTCATGTAACTAAACAGTAGAAACCCCCCACAAGTGACCCCATTTGGAAACTAGACCCCCCCCAAGGAACTTATCTAGATGTGTTGTGAGAACTTTGAACCCCCAAGTGTTTCACTACAGTTTATAACGCAGAGCCGTGAAAATAAAAAAAAAATTTCCCTCAAAAATTATTTTTTAGCCCCCAGTTTTGTATTTTCCCAAGTGTAACAGGAGAAATTGGACCCCAAAAGTTGTTGTCCAATGTGTCCTGAGTATGCTGATACCCCATATGTTGGGGTAAACCCCTGTTTGGGTGCACGGGAGAGCTCGGAAGGGAAGGAGCACTGTTTTACTTTTTCAACGCAGAATTGGCTGGAATTGAGATCGGATGCCATGCCGCATTTGGAGAGCCCCTGATGTGCCCAAACAGTGGAAACCCCCAATTATAACTGAAACCCTAATCCAAACACACCCCTAACCCTAATCTCAATGGTAACCCTAACCTCACCCCTAACCCTGACACACCCCTAATCCTAATCCCAACCCTATACCCAATCGTAAATGTAATTGCAGTGCCCCAGAGTCCTGGTCGTTGCAGTAATG
Source organism: Ranitomeya imitator (assembly GCF_032444005.1). Lineage (NCBI taxonomy): Eukaryota > Metazoa > Chordata > Amphibia > Anura > Dendrobatidae > Ranitomeya > Ranitomeya imitator. Next base: position 524,261,068 of record NC_091284.1, read on the forward strand.
TTATTCTTCCACCAGGGGGAGTGATATTACGTCTGATGGCACTAAAGGAGTTCACCCTGCCAGGTATCACAAACCATACACTACACTTCACACTCCAGTCCACCAGAGGGAGCCTTGCTCCTATCTACTAGGGCACTCCTCACATTTGGGTAAAACTGGTGGGTTGGATAGAAACTTAGTTAAAAGCTGACTGGGCTTGGCCCAGGCAAGACCTGTCAGGTAGACAGCGGGAAAGGAGGAACACCACAAAGCTGCCGATAGAGGGCCCCAGACAGGGGTGGGATCACGAGACAGAAAGACACGGAGCTGCGCCTGCCCCACGTGCGGCAGCATCCTAAGAAAGGACAAGAAAGGAATTGTATTGTAGAAAGTGAGACACGAAGTCATAGCAAAAGGAGAATACCAGAAGGAGTTCTGCTCTGAGAGAGGCTGCCTCCTTCTGAGGCGCGTAGCCAGTGGCCGGAACACCGAGGGAGTAATAGACTCTACGCTTTACTTCAGAGACCGGCAGGACAGTCAATTCCAAGTTGGCTGCCCGACCTAAATACCTAAGAAGACACGATGGCAAATTGTGGGGGTCGGGGCGTCTCTAGGGTCCCTATAAACAAGCCTCAGGCCATCAGTCATACGGGTTGTCCTATCCACACCATCTGGGGGACAGAGAGGAAGAAATAACATCTAGAACATCTACAACAGTTGTGAGGACCTTACCGAGTTGCTCAGCAGGGAGGTACTACAACACCCAGGCACTAGTAGGAAGGCTACTGAATTCCACCTGGATAAGGGGACTCTGGATGTGCCTTCAGATCGGCCGGACTCTGCCTACCCTGTGGTCTGGTGTCCTGGACTGTGGATGCTGAAGCCTTCAGTAAAGGTAAAGAGACTTCAACCTTGTGTCCTCGTTATTGCCTGCACCTTACAACATCCACCATCTACCAACTACACTTTGGGAAGCCCTGGGGACACACTTCACCTGTGGGAAGGTATACCATCTAGCTGCCATAACATCACCCCAGCGGACCCCTAAGCAGCGTCGCTCACCCTGACCAAATACCACAGGTGGCGTCACAAACACATTATCCTATAAACTGTTGTCCTTTTATTGGACGCCCCTCAAAGGGCCACGGACCAGGTCAAGCCACCGTGACATCCCCACCAACTACAGAAGGGCCCAGATCCGAGTACCCCATTGCCCTGACGTGGGGGCGATCAATAATCCAAACCCTAACTTTAGCCCCAACCCTAACCCTAGCCCTAACCCTAACCTTAACCCTAGCCCTAACCCGAACCCTAGTCCTAACCCTAACCCTAGCCCTAACCCTAACCCTAGCCCTAACCCTAGCCCTAACCCTAGTCCTAACCCTAGCCCTAACCCTAACCCTAGCCCTAACTCTAACCCTAGCCCTAACCCTAATGGGAAAATGGAAATAAATACATTTTTTTATTTTTTTTATTTTTCCCTAACTAAGGGGGTGATGAAGGGGGGTTTGATTTACTTTTATAGCGTTTTTTTATCAGATTTTTATGACTGGCAGCCGTCACACATTAAAACACGCTTTTTATTGCAAAAAAATTTTTTTGCGTTACCACATTTTGAGACCTATAATTTTTCCATATTTTGGTCCACAGAGTCATGTGAGGTCTTGTTTTTGCGGGACGAGTTTTATTGGTAACATTTTCGGGCACATGACATTTTTTTATTGCTTTTTTTCCCGATTTTTGTGAGGCAGAATGACCAAAAACCAGCTATTCATGAATTTTTTTTGGGGGGGGAGGCGTTTATACCATTCCACGTTTGGTAAAATGGATAAAGCAGTTTTTTTTCTTCGGGTCAGTACGATTACAGCAATACCTCATTTATATCCTTTTTTATTTTTTGGCGCTTTTATGCGATAAAAACTATTTTATAGAAAAAATAATTATTTTTGCATCACTTTATTCTGAGGACTATAACTTTTTTATTTTTTTGCTGATGATGCTGTATGGCAGCTCTTTTTTTTGCGGGACAAGATTACGTTTTCAGCGGTACCATGATTATTTATATCTGTCTTTTTGATCGCGTTTTATTCCACTTTTTGTTTTTTGCCTTGTTTTTTTTTTTTTCTTTTTAACGGTGTTCACTGAAGGTGTTAACTAGTGGGACAGTTTTATAGGACGGGCCGGTTCGGACGCAGCGATACTAAATATGTGTACTTTTATTGTTTTTTTTTATTTAGATGAAGTATTTATTGGAACAAAATAAAAACATTTTATTATTATTTATTTAGGATTTTTTTTTCACACATGTAAAAAAAATATTAATTTACTTTTTTACTTTGCCCCAGGAGGGGGCATCACATTTTATTGACAGATCGCTGATCACACAGGCACAGCAGGAACGCTTACCAGCGCGTGCTCTGAGCAGGCGCTGGTAAGCCACCTCCCTCCAGGACCCGGATGCAGCCCCATGGCCATTTTGGATCAGGGCTTGCAGGAAGGAGGAGGTAAGAGACCCTCGCAGCAACGGGATCACATCGCGTTGCTCCAAGGGTCTCAGGGAAGCACGCAGGGAGCCCCCTCCCTGCGCGATGCTTCCCTATACCGCCGGAACACTGCGATCATGTTTGATCACAGTGTGACGGGGTTAATGTGCTGGGGGCGGTCCGTGACCACTCCTGGCGCATAGTGCCGGATGTCAGCTGCGATAGTGATCGCGCTGGACGTACTATTCCGTCCTTGGGAAGTAGGGCCCACCCCACATGGACGGAATAGTACGTCTAATGGCAGAAAGGGGTTGAGTTCTGGCTCCTACAGACCAGTTATACGCTCCTAATGAACTCATTTCCAGCATTAAAGACAGCTGTCTGACATAGCCATCTTTATAAAAGACTCCTGTCCACAGACTCAATTAATCATTTAGACTCTAACCTCTACAACATGGGAAAGACCAAAGAGCTTTATAAGGATGTCAGGGACAAGATCATAGACCTGCCCAAAGCTGGAATGGGCTACAAAACCATAAGTGAGACGCTGGGTGAGAAGGAGACACCATTAGGGTTGAGCGACCTTGACCTTTTTAGAGTCGAGTCGTGTTTCGCGAAACCCGACTATCTTAGAAGTCGAGTCGAGTGGAATCGGCCGATTATCGCGAAAAGTTGGGTATCGCCCGAAACACGAAACCCAATGCAAGTCAATGGGGGAGCATAGTCGGCAGTGAGTGGAGGCCAGGAAAACACCTACACTGCCCATTTTAATGGCAAAAACATCCATTCTTTTTACTGAAGCTTGTCAATCGTAATTTAGCTTATAATAATTGGAAGGCATTTGAAATTGGGGGTCATTTGGCTAAAGTTGTGGGGGGTAGGGCTGGTTCAAGTAATTTGTGGGCCCAGGAAATCTGGAACGCGTCACGGCAGTGGAGCAGGGAGAGGGAAGTATTTCAACTTTGCAAGTGCTGTGATCCTGAGCAAGCAGGAGGGGCCCACTCGTTGGCACTGGCACTGGCACAGGGCCCCTCAAAGTACAGCGGTGTGTTTGCACGGCGGGGGCGCCTCCCACCGGCAGCAACACTTTTGCGTACTATGAGAAGCCCTGTGCCAGTGACGTCGCCAACTAGTATTCCTCCCCCCACCTGATGAAGGAACCTGCACTTTCATCTGCACCTTCCTCTTTGTCCCCGTGTAAGGTGGTATGGTATGCGGGAAGAGGAACCTGACTTTCAGCAGGGTCACAATCTTGCTGTGTAGCGTGCACGGGGAATTTAGCGTTATGGGTCAATGTACCAGCAGACTCATCTTTCACTGGCTGGGCAATGGGCAGGATGAGGAGGAAACACAGATATAGGCCCAAAGAATAAAGTTTGAAATGCAGTTCAAAATTGGTAACACAGGACTAACCAGGGGGCATTGCAGTGGAGGACAACTGGAATGAGAGGCTGACACAGACAGTAGGCCCAAATCAGTAAGTAGTCGAAATGCAGTTCAAAATTGGCAACCGTAGTAAACAGGCGGCACAGCTTTGTTCAGTGGAGGAGAACAGCAAGGAGTGGCAGACACCGATAGTAGGCCCCAACCCAACTAGTAGGCCAAATGCAGTCTAACATTAACAACTACTTAACGAGAGCCTGAAAATGGAATTTCAGGACAGGAAACCAGGAGAACAGCAAGGAGTGGCAGACACCGATAGTAGGCCCCAACCCAACTAGTACGCCAAATGCAGTTGTTCCATTTAACCACAATTTAATGAGAGCCTGAACATAGAAGCTCAGGAAAGGCAACCTGGAGAACACCTTGTAGTGTAACACACCATCTCTCTACACCCCATACCCAATTTGTAGGCCTAATGCAGTGTAGTTTCCAACAACTACTAAACGAGAGCAGGAAGATCGAAGCAATGGCGAGGAAACCTGGGGAACACCTTGGAGTGGAACACACCATCTCTCTACACCCCATACCCAATTTGTAGGTCTAATGCACTGTAGTTTCCAACAACTACTAAACGAGAGCATTAAGATCGCAGCAATGGCGAGGAAACCTGGGGAACACCTTGGAGTGGAACACACCATCTCTCTACACCCCATACCCAATTTGTAGGCCTAATGCAGTGTAGTTTCCAACAACTACTAAACGAGAGCAGGAAGATCGAAGCAATGGTGAGGAAACCTGGGGAACACCTTGGAGTGGAACACACCATCTCTCTACACCCCATACCCAATTTGTAGGCCTAATGCACTGTAGTTTCCAACAACTACTAAACGAGAGCATTAAGATTGCAGCAATGGCGAGGAAACCTGGGGAACACCTTGGAGTGGAACACACCATCTCTCTACACCCCATACCCAATTTGTAGGCCTAATGCAGTGTAGTTTCCAACAACTACTAAACGAGAGTCGGAAGACCGAAGCAATGTGGATGAAACCTGGGGAACACCTTGGAGTGTAACACACCATCTCTCTACACCCCATACCCAATTTGTAGGCCTAATGCACTGTAGTTTCCAACAACTACTAAACGAGAGCAGGAAGATCGAAGCAATGGAGAGGAAACCTTGGGAACACCTTGGAATGTAACACACCATCTCTCTACACCCCATACCCAATTTGTAGGCCTAATGCAGCGTAGTTTCCAACAACTACTAAATGAGAGCAGGAAGATCGAAGCAATGGCGAGGAAACCTGGGGAACACCTTGGAGTGGAACACACCGTCTCTACACCCAATACCCAATTTGTAGGCCTAATGCACTGTAGTTTCAACAACTACTAAACGAGAGCAGGAAGATCGAAGCAATGGAGAGGAAACCTGGGGAACACCTTGGAGTGTAACACACCGTCTCTCTACACCTCATACCCAATTTGTAGGCCTAATGCAGTGTAGTTTCCAACAACTACTAAACGAGAGCATTAAGATCGCAGCAATGGCGAGGAAACCTGGGGAACACCTTGGAGTGTAACACACCGTCTCTCTACACCCCATACCCAATTTGTAGGCCTAATGCAGTGTAGTTTCCAACAACTACTAAACGAGAGCAGGAAGATCGAAGCAATGGCGAGGAAACCTGGGGAACACCTTGGAGTGGAACACACCATCTCTCTACACCCCATACCCAATTTGTAGGCCTAATGCACTGTAGTTTCCAACAACTACTAAACGAGAGCAGGAAGATTGAAGCAATGGAGAGGAAACCTGGGGAACACCTTGGAGTGTAACACACCGTCTCTCTACACCCCATACCCAATTTGTAGGCCTAATGCAGTGTAGTTTCCAACAACTACTAAACGAGAGCAGGAAGATCGAAGCAATGGCGAGGAAACCTGGGGAACACCTTGGAGTGGAACACACCATCTCTCTACACCCCATACCCAATTTGTAGGCCTAATGCACTGTAGTTTCCAACAACTACTAAACGAGAGCAGGAAGATCGAAGCAATGGCGAGGAAACCTGGGGAACACCTTGGAGTGTAACACACCATCTCTCTACACCCCATACCCAATTTGTAGGCCTAATGCACTGTAGTTTCCAACAACTACTAAACGAGAGCATTAAGATCGCAGCAATGGCGAGGAAACCTGGGGAACACCTTGGAGTGGAACACACCATCTCTACACCCCAGACCCAACTTGTAGGCCGAATGCAGTGTTGTTTTCAACAACTACTTAAGAAGAGCCTGAAGATCAAAGCTCAGAAAAGGCAACCCGGGGAACACCTTGGAGCGGCAGACACTGGTAGTAGGCTGTAAACCCCAAATTTTGGTCAATGGAGTTTATGAAATGTTCCAGGGGTACACAGGCAGCATTGGTGTGGTAAGCGGAGGACAATTTATATTTGGGACTGCAGACAGACTTTGTAGGCTGTCCCCTGTGGACCATGCATCCACAACATTAACCCAGTGCGCCGTAATGGACATCTAACCTTTCGTGGACATGCCTACTGGTCCATGCATCTGTTGTCAGGTGCACCTTTCTACTATTAGATAGCCAGAGAGCATGGACAATGCAGATTTTTACATGATGCTGTAGTGCTGGGATGGCTTTTCTCGCAAAAGAAGTGACGACTGGGTAGCTCTTACCGTGGTACAGCGTAGTCAATCTGGGCTTTATAATTGTAAAATAGAGAATAAAAATTGGCTGTATGCACTTTAAAATAGGTTACAGGGGTACACGGGCGGCAGTGGTCTGGTCAGTGTAGTTGTAGTAGAAAGAAGGGACCGCAGACAGGCTTCGAAGGCCTAACATAACAAATTGGACAGGCTGTAGGCACTTTTACATTGGTTCCAGGGGTACACGGGCAGCAGTACAATGGTCAGTGGAGGCCTAGTGGAAGGAGGGACCGCAGACAGGCTTCGAAGGCCTAACATAACAAAAATAGGGGTGCAGGCAATTTAACATTGGTTCCAGGGGTACACGGGCAGCAGTGGTCTGGTCAGTGTAGTAGTAGTAGAAAGAAGGGACTGCAGACAGGCTTCGAAGGCCTAACATAACAAAATTGGGCTGTTGGCAATTTAAAATTGGTTCCAGGGGTAAATGGGCAGCAGTACAATGGTCAGTGGAGGCCTAGTGGAAGGAGGGACCGCAGACAGGCTTCGAAGGCCTAACATAACAAAAATAGGGGCGCAGGCAATTTAACATTGGTTCCAGGGGTACACGGGCAGCAGTGGTCTGGTCAGTGTAGTAGTAGTAGAAAGAAGGGACTGCAGACAGGCTTCGAAGGCCTAACATAACAAAATTGGGCTGTTGGCAATTTAAAATTGGTTCCAGGGGTACACGGGCAGCAGTACAATGGTCAGTGGAGGCCTAGTGGAAGGAGGGACCGCAGACAGGCTTCGAAGGCCTAACATAACAAAAATAGGGGTGCAGGCAATTTAACATTGGTTCCAGGGGTACACGGGCAGCAGTGGTCTGGTCAGTGTAGTAGTAGTAGAAAGAAGGGACTGCAGACAGGCTTCGAAGGCCTAACATAACAAAATTGGGCTGTTGGCAATTTAAAATTGGTACCAGGGGTACACGGGCAGCAGTACAATGGTCAGTGGAGGCCTAGTGGAAGGAGGGACCGCAGACAGGCTTCGAAGGCCTAACATAACAAAAATGTCAATACAATAGTATTGTCAGTGCCAGGCATTGAAGGATGTCAGCGCATAGACTAAACATTGGTGGAGCTGTGAGAGATAATTTTGCAAGTGGTAGAGCACTGTTTGAGCTGGGGGGGGTAACTGTCTTGTGGCCGGCGGTACAGGCCCAGGGCCCCTCATATTACAACGGTGTGTCTGACGTTGGGTGCGCACCACCACCACCAGAGACACTTTATTGTACTATGAGGGACCCAGTGGCAGAGCCGTCGACCAAAATCGGGCACACCCACCTCTTCAGAAAAAAAACAGCACTCTCACGGGTGCTGGCGCCAAGTGGCGATACCACGGCCCCGTGTGGGGAGTTTGGCCATTTAGGGAGGTGTAAACATGTCGTATGCTGGACAATCAGTTGCAGCAAATTACGATATTGGAAAAGTCATTCATAATAGTCCACAGGCAAGACCTTTTCATAGGAAAGCTAGGTGTCGGCCGGGCAAGGTGGGGCAAAAGATTTCGAAATCCAGTTGTGGTTCATTTTAATGAAGGTTAGATCATCTACATTTTGGGTAGCCAGACGAGTCCTTTTTTCTGTTAGTATTGAACCTGCAGCACTGAATACTCTTTCTGATAGGACACTAGCTGCCGGGCAAGCAAGCTCCTGCAATGCATATTCTGCCAATTCTGGCCAGGTGTCTAATTTGGATGCCCAGTAATCAAATGGGAATGACGGTTGAGGGAGAACGTCGATAAGGGATGAAAAATAGTTTGTAACCATACTGGACAAATGTTGTCTCCTGTCACTTTGAATTGATGCTGCAGTACCTGTCCTGTCTGCGGTCATAGCAAAATCACTCCACAACCTGGTCAGAAAACCCCTCTGGCCAACGCCATTTCTGATTTCTGCCCCTCTAACACCTCTGGTCTGCTGGCCCCTGCAGCTCGTGTGAGAACGATCACGGGCGCTGTGTGCAGGGAATGCCAGAAGCAAACGGTCAACAAGAGTTGATTGTTTGGTTGCTAATATTAGTTCCAAGTTCTCATGTGGCATTATATTTTGCAATTTGCCTTTATAGCGAGGATCAAGGAGGCAGGCCAACCAGTAATCGTCATCGTTCATCATTTTAGTAATGCGTGTGTCCCTTTTGAGGATACGTAAGGCATAATCCGCCATGTGGGCCAAAGTTCCAGTTCTCAAATCTGCGGTTGTGCTTGGTTGAGGGGCAGTTTCAGGCAAATCCACGTCACTTGTGTCCCTCAAAAAACCAGAACCCGGCCTTGCCGCGCCAACAATTTCCAGTGGCCCCGGAAAAGCTTCCTCATTAAAAATATAATCATCCCCATCATCCTCCTCGTCCTCCTCCTCCTCTTCGCCCGCTACCTCGTCCTGTACACTGCCCTGGCTAGACAATGGCTGACTGTCATCAAGGCTTTCCTCTTCCTCTGGTGCAGACGCCTGATCCTTTATGTGCGTCAAACTTTGCATCAGCAGACGCATTAGGGGGATGCTCATGCTTATTATGGCGTTGTCTGCACTAACCAGCCGTGTGCATTCCTCAAAACACTGAAGGACTTGACACATGTCTTGAATCTTCGACCACTGCACACCTGACAACTCCATGTCTGCCATCCTACTGCCTGCCCGTGTATGTGTATCCTCCCTCAAAAACATAACAGCCCGCCTCTGTTCGCACAGTCTCTGAAGCATGTGCAGTGTTGAGTTCCACCTTGTTGCAACGTCTATGATTAGGCGATGCTGGGGAAGGTTCAAAGAACGCTGATAGGTCTGCATACGGCTGGAGTGTACGGGCGAACGGCGGATATGTGAGCAAAGTCCACGCACTTTGAGGAGCAGGTCGGATAACCCCGGATAACTTTTCAGGAAGCACTGCACCACCAGGTTTAAGGTGTGAGCCAGGCAAGGAATGTGTTTCAGTTGGGAAAGGGAGATGGCAGCCATGAAATTCCTTCCGTTATCACTCACTACCTTGCCTGCCTCAAGATCTACAGTACCCAGCCACGACTGTGTTTCTTTCTGCAAGAACTCGGACAGAACTTCCGCGGTGTGTCTGTTGTCGCCCAAACACTTCATAGCCAATACAGCCTGCTGACGTTTGCCAGTAGCTGCCCCATAATGGGAGACCTGGTGTGCAACAGTGGCAGCTGCGGATGGAGTGGTTGTGCGACTGCGGTCTGTGGACGAGGTCTTGCTTCTGCAGGAGGACGAGGAGGAGGAGGAGGGGGTGCGAACGGCTACAGCCAACTGTTTCCTAGACCGTGGGCTAGGCAGAACTGTCCCAAACTTGCTGTCCCCTGTGGACCCTGCATCCACCACATTTACCCAGTGTGCCGTGATGGACACGTAACGTCCCTGGCCATGCCTACTGGTCCATGCATCTGTTGTCAGGTGCACCTTTGTGCTCACAGATTGCCTGAGTGCATGGACGATGCGCTCTTTAACATGCTGGTGGAGGGCTGGGATGGCTTTTCTGGAAAAAAAGTGTCGACTGGGTAGCTCGTAGCGTGGTACAGCGTAGTCCATCAGGGCTTTGAAAGCTTCACTTTCAACTAACCGGTAGGGCATCATCTCTAACGAGATTAGTCTAGCTATGTGGGCGTTCAAACCCTGTGTACGCGGATGCGAGGCTAAGTACTTCCTTTTTCTAACCATAGTCTCATGTAGGGTGAGCTGGACTGGAGAGCTGGAGATCGTGGAACTAGCGGGGGTGCCGGTGGACATGGCAGACTGAGAGACGGTGGGAGATGGTATTGTTGCCGCCGGTGCCCTAGATGCAGTGTTTCCTACTACGAAACTGGTGATTCCCTGACCCTGACTGCTTTGGCCTGGCAAAGAAACCTGCACAGATACTGCAGGTGGTGCAGAAAATGGTGGCCCTACACTGCCGGAAGGGATGTTGCGTTGATGACTAGCTTCATTGGCCGAGGGTGCTACAACCTTAAGGGACATTTGGTAGTTAGTCCAAGCTTGCAAATGCATGGTGGTTACATGTCTATGCATGCAACTTGTATTGAGACTTTTCAGATTCTGCCCTCTGCTTAAGGTAGTTGAACATTTTTGACAGATGACTTTGCGCTGATCAATTGGATGTTGTTTAAAAAAATGCCAGACTGCACTCTTTCTAGCATCGGATACCTTTTCAGGCATTGCAGACTGAGCTTTAACCGGATGGCCACGCTGTCCTCCAACAGGTTTTGACTTTGCCACGCGTTTTGGGCAAGATACGGGCCCGGCAGATGGAACCTGTTGCGATGTTGATGCCTGCTGCGGCCCCTCCTCCTCCGCTTCAGAACTGCTGCACCCTGTTCCCCCAATGGCTGCCAATCGGGGTCAAGAACTGGGTCATCTATTACCTCTTCTTGTAGCTCGTGTGCAACTTCGTCTGTGTCACCGTGTCGGTCGGTGGTATAGCGTTCGTGATGGGGCAACATAGTCTCATCAGGGTCTGATTCTTGATCAGCACCCTGCGAGGGCAATGTTGTGGTCTGAGTCAAAGGACCAGCATAGTAGTCTGGCTGTGGCTGGGCATCAGTGCACTCCATGTCAGATTCAACTTGTAATGGGCATGTACTGTTAACTGCTTCACTTTCTAAGCCAGGGACGGTATGTGTAAAGAGCTCCATGGAGTAACCCGTTGTGTCGCCTGCTGCATTCTTCTCTGTTGTTGTTTTTGCTGAAGAGGACAAGGAAGCGACTTGTCCCTGACCGTGAACATCCACTAACGACGTGCTGCTTTTACACTTACCAGTTTCACGAGAGGGGGCAAAAGAGCTAGAGGCTGAGTCAGCAAGATAAGCCAAAACTTGCTCTTGCTGCTCCGGCTTTAAAAGCGGTTTTCCTACTCCCAGAAAAGGGAGCGTTCGAGGCCTTGTGTAGCCAGACGACGAACCTGGCTCCACAGCTCCAGACTTAGGTGCAATATTTTTTTTCCCACGACCACCTGATGCTCCACCACTACCACTACCCTCATTACCAGCTGACAATGAACGCCCCCGGCCACGACCTCTTCCACCAGACTTCCTCATTGTTTTAAAAACGTAACCAAACTAACGGTATTTGTTGCTGTCACACAACTTACACGGTGAGCTATAACTTCAGTATGATTTAGCTACCCCTTTACAGGTGGGTGAGACCACAACGAAAATCAGGCACAATGTTACACACTCTGTTTTTGGTGGCACCAAATGAGAGAGATGCCACACACGCAGGACTGTCACTGAAGCACAAATGTAAATATTAATCTCCCACTGTTTTTTTTTTTTTTCAGGGAGACTTTAGAAACAAAATAAAATAAAATGATTTTTTCAGGAAGAATTTAGAAACCAAATAAAATAAAATGATTTCTTCAGGGAGAATTTAGAAAACAAATAAAACAAAAAATAGGCTTTCTAGGGCCCACTGAGTGAGAGATGACGCGCACAGGAGTCAGGAGTGGCACACAAGCCCAGAGGCCAATATTTTTCTCCCAATGATTGATGTAGTGATTTTTTCAGGTTGATTTTGGAACCCAAATCAAGCTACAAAAATAATAGGCTTTCTATGGCCCACAATTGGAGAGAGAGAGAGAGATGGCACACCCAGGAGTCAAGACTGGCACACAAGCAGAAAGGGCAATATTAATCTCCCACTGATTTTTTTTTTTTTTTCAGGGAGACTTTAGAAAAAAAAAATAATAAAAAAAAATGATTTTTTCAGGAAGATTTTAGAAACCAAATAAAATAAAATGATTTTTTCAGGGAGAATTTAGAAAACAAATAAAACAAAAAATAGGCTTTCTATGGCCCACTGAGTGAGAGATGACGCACACAGGAGTCAGGAGTGGCACACAAGCCCAGAGGCCAATATTTTTCTCCCAATGATTGATGTAGTGATTTTTTCAGGTAGATTTTGGAACCCAAATCAAGCAAAAAAATAATAGGCTTTCTATGGCCCACAATTGGAGAGAGAGAGAGAGATGGCACACAAGCAGAAAGGGCAATATTAATCTCCCACTGATTTTTTTTTTTTTTCAGGGAGACTTTAGAAAAAAAAAATAATAGAATAAAATGATTTTTTCAGGAATAATTTAGAAACCAAATAAAATAAAATGATTTTTTCAGGGAGAATTTAGAAAACAAATAAAACAAAAAATAGGCTTTCTATGGCCCACTGAGTGAGAGATGACGCACACAGGAGTCAGGAGTGGCACACAAGCCCAGAGGCCAATATTTTTCTCCCAATGATTGATGTAGTGATTTTTTCAGGTAGATTTTGGAACCCAAATCAAGCTAAAAAAATAATAGGCTTTCTATGGCCCACAATTGGAGAGAGAGAGAGAGATGGCACACCCAGGAGTCAAGACTGGCACACAAGCAGAAAGGGCAATATTAATCTCCCACTGATTTTTTTTTTTTTTTTCAGGGAGACTTTAGAAAAAAAAAATAATAGAATAAAATGATTTTTTCAGGAAGTATTTAGAAACCAAATAAAATAAAATGATTTTTTTCAGGGAGAATTTAGAAAACAAATAAAACAAAAAATAGGCTTTCTATGGCCCACTGAGTGAGAGATGACGCACACAGGAGTCAGGAGTGGCACACAAGCCCAGAGGCCAATATTTATCTCCCACTGATTGATTTATTGATTTTTTCAGGTAGAATTTAGAACCCAAATCAACCAAAAAAAATAAATAGGCTTTCTATGGCTCACTATCTGAGAGAGAGATGGCACACTTAGCACTGGCACACAAGCCCAAAGGCCAATATTAATCTCCCACTTTTTTTTTTTTTTTTTTCAGGGAAAATTTATAAACCCAATAAAAAAAATAATAAATAGGCTTTCTATGGCCCACTATCTGAGAGAGAGACATGGCACACTTAGCACTGGCACACAAGCCCAAAGGCCAATATTAATCTCCCACTTTTTTTTTTTTTTTTTCAGGGAAAATTTATAAACCCAATAAAAAAAATAATAAATAGGCTTTCTATGGCCCACTATCTGAGAGAGAGAGATGGCACGCTTAGGACTGGCACACAAGCCCAAAGGCCAATATTAATCTCCCTTTTTTTTTCAGGGAGAATTTATAAAACCAAAAAAAAAAAAGGCTTTCTATGGCCCACTATTTGTGAGAGAGATGGCACGCTCAGGACTGGCACACAAGCCCAGAGGCCAATATTAATCTCCCACTGATTGATTTATTGATTTTTTCAGGTAGAATTTAGAACCCAAATAAAGCAAAAAAAAAAAATAGGCTTTCTATGGCCCACTGAGTGAGTGATGATGCACACAGGAGTCAGGAGTGGCACACAAGCCCTGAGGCCAATATTTTTCTCCCACTGATTGATGTAGTGATTTTTTCAGGTAGATTTTGGAACCCAAATCAAGCAAAAAAATAAATAGGCTTTCTATGGCCCACTGACTGAGAGATGGCACACACAGGAGTCAGGAGTGGCACACAAGCCCTGAGGCCAATATTTTTCTCCCACTGATTGATGTAGTGATTTTTTCAGGTAGATTTTAGAACCCAAATCAAGCAAAAAAATAAATAGGCTTTCTATGGCCCACTGAGTGAGAGATGGCACAGACAGGGATGGCACTCTAGCAGAAATGCCAATCTTAATCTCCCACAAAAAAAAAAAAAAGGAACTGTCCTTCAATTACTATCTCCCTGCAGTAATCTCAGCCAGGTATGGCAGGCAGCAATAAGGAGTGGACTGATGCACAAATTAAATAAAAAATGTGGACAAACAAACAAGATAGCTGTGCAGAAAGGAAGGAACAAGAGGATTTGTGCTTTGAAAAAAGCAGTTGGTTTGCACAGCGGCGTACACACAGCAATGCAGCTATCAGGGAGCCTTCTAGGGCAGCCCAATGAGCTACAGCGCTGAGAAAAAAAAAAAAAATGTAGCTTCCACTATCCCTGCACACCAAAGGTGGTGTTGGACAGTGCAAATCGCTACAGCACAAGTGGTTTGGTGGTTAATGGACCCTGCCTAACGCTATCCCTGCTTCTGACGAGGGCGGCAGCAACCTCTCCCTAAGCTCAGATCAGCAGCAGTAAGATGGCGGTCGGCGGGAACGCCTCTTTATAGCCCCTGTGACGCCGCAGACAGCAAGCCAATCACTGCAATGCCCTTCTCTAAGATGGTGGGGACCAGGACCTATGTCATCACGCTGCCCACACTCTGCGTTTACCTTCATTGGCTGAGAAATGACGCTTTTCGCGTCATTGAAACGCGACTTTGGCGCGAAAGTCGCGTACCGCATGGCCGACCCCGCACAGGGGTCGGATCGGGTTTCATGAAACCCGACTTTGCCAAAAGTCGGCGACTTTTGAAAATGAACGACCCGTTTCGCTCAACCCTAGACACCATACAAAATCTCACCTCGTGGGGTATCCTTGATCATGAGGAAGGTGAGAGATCAGCGTACAACTACACGGGGGGAACTTGTTAATGGTCTCAAGTCAGCTGGGACCACAGTCACAAAGAAAACTATTGGTAACACTTTACACCGTAAAGGTTAAAATCCTTGCAGTGCCCGCAAGGTCCCCCTTCTCAAGAAGGCATATGTGCAGGCCCATCTGAAGTTTGCCAATGAACACCTGGATGATTCTGTGAGTGATTGGGAGAAGGTGTTGTGGTCAGATGAGACAAAAATTGAGGTCTTTGGCATTAACTCAACTCACCATGTTTGGAGGAAGAGAAATGCTGCCTATGACCCAAAGAACACCGTCACCACTGTCAAACATGGAGGTGGAAAGATTGGGGGTCTTTCTCTGCTAAGGGCACAGGGCAACTTCACCGCATCAATGGGAGAATGGATGGAGCCATGTATTTTAAAATCCTGAGTGACAACCTCCTTCTTCCATCTGCCAGGACATTAAAATTGGGTCGTGGCTGTGTCTTCCAGCAAGACACTGACCAAAAACATACAGCCAAAGCAACAAAGGAGTGGCTCAAAATGAAGCACATTAAAGGTCATGGAGTGACTTAGCCAGTTTTCAGACCTTAATCCTATAGAAAACTTATAGAGGGAGTAGAAGCTCCGAGTTGAAAAACAGCAACCTCAAAATCTTAATGATTTAAACATGATCTGCAATGAAGAGAGGACTAAAATTCCACCCGACATTTGCGCAAACCTCAACTGCTGTGCTTGCCAAAAAGGGGTTTTCCACCAAGTATAAAGTCTTGTTTGCCAGAGGGATCAAATATTTATTTCTCACTGCAAAATGCAAATTAATTTATAAAATTTGTACAATGTGATGTTCTGGATTTTATTTTTGATATTCTATCTCTCAATGTTAAAATTAACCTACCTTGAAAATTATAGACTGTTCATGTCTTTGTCAGTGGGCAAACTTACAAAATCAGCAAGGCATCAAATACTTATCTCCCCCACTGTATGTCTCACACTGGTACTGCAAGTCAGGGTGCTCATGACGAAACGGGGTGGGCGCCGCACACACCCTCTGGATCACACAGGTATTGTTTATCTAACCACTGAGCTGTAATAATTCTTCCATTGCATGTACTCTGACACATTATGGAGCTGTGTATTATTCAAGAATGCAGCTCCTTACTTGTATTACTACTATATATGTCAATGGTGTCATACCCTACAATGACATAATGATATCTTCACTTTAAGGCTCTACATATTTTGTGCCTGCTTTCTTTCCATTGTTTCGGTTGCTCAATGCATTGAATGCAATGCAGGTTAAATGTAATATTAAATAAGGTTATTCTTGGACATACTGTTTGTCCAAGACAGATTTAGGGAAAACCTGATGTGGGTTTTGTGTTATGAAACTGACTGCAGTATGTTAATGGTGCAGTCCATTTCATTTTTCTGGTCCAGGTTTTCCATGTGGCAGGAAGCCACAGGTTTGTTAAAAACCATGCAGTAAAGGAAATGGGTGGGTAAGGTGTCAGGGTCAGAGTCAGTGCCGCAAACCAATGAAGTTGTGAGTAAAAGCTGTGTGAGTAAAGAGACTGTGACACAGCGGTGCAGGATACCCACGGGAACTAGTGGTC
This sequence comes from Ranitomeya imitator, assembly GCF_032444005.1. Classification (NCBI taxonomy): domain Eukaryota; kingdom Metazoa; phylum Chordata; class Amphibia; order Anura; family Dendrobatidae; genus Ranitomeya; species Ranitomeya imitator. Next base: position 524,277,642 of record NC_091284.1, read on the forward strand.
AGAGGAGGACTGGCGTGTGTAGTGTCTGCAACATATGAAGCTGTGTGTGTAAGAGCCTTGGTCACAACCTACAGTCGCCCCATGGAATCTGGGCAAAGACAAGTCCAGCGGGTGTAGGGACTGTGACTTGGAAGATGCCACGTATTATGTAGTGCAATGTTTATGTGAACTAAACATGAATTCTATGCACTTGTGAGGAATGGACTGTGAAATAACACATTAAAGGAATGTTTTGTGTTTGAACTTTGTGGGTCACTGCCTCTTCACTGCGTACGGAGCTACTGCAGCACTACAAAAGGTATGCTCTTTAGCGATATCCAAACAAGGAAAGATTGAGACAGTGGAACTGGTGATTTGGTACACAGAGAATTGTTTAAGAATGTAATCAGACGCAAACTGACTCATGAACAGGCCAATCCCTTGACAAGCCCCTGAGCAAGAGTGGGCTCGTCAACCCCTACATGAGAAGTGTATGTCACAGTACCCTTAAAGTGGTATTCCCATCTCCAAGACATATCCCAATATGTAGTAAGTGTAATATTATTAATATTAGCAAACACCTCCAATTAGAAATGTAGTATAGTTTTTCTGATTACCTTTGTATCTTTCCTCATGTGCAGGCATTTCAGGACCTTACGTATCCATCGTTATGACTACTAGCAACTAGCTAACTAACTGTCACAATATCAGTGGTCGTAACCATGCATACTCAAGGTCCTGCAATGCCTGCGAATGAGGAAAGACATAGCAAATCAGAAGAACTATACTACATTTCTTATTGGAGATATTTGTTAATGTTAGTATTATTATTTTTACTCCTACTACATATTTGGATAGGATCTTGGAGACTGGAATACCCCTTTAATGCAATATGTACAAATAGGAGCAGCATTTCATCATTCATTTAACAAACTACCCAGTGTATCTGTATGGGCAAATTTGCGAACAAGGGTCAGATAATATTGCATGTAGCTGAACAGGGAGCCCCCAAGAGTCAGTCACCGATGTGCCCTAGGTTCCTCAGCCCGACACTGAATGCATTGATTATATCTGGCCTACCTTTCCACGTGTAGCTGACACATCTGCATTGCACATCTGCTGCCTATGAATGGAACGCTGCCTGCTGTGATATTTGTGCCTGAATTGACTATAAAAGAGCATTACACAATATATGTCAGAACTCAACATGCCGCCTGTGTCACTACAGCACCTATAATATCTAGGTTACAGAATGAATGCTGATATTTTAAAAACTGAATTCACATGCACAGTTTTAGTTGGCTCTTCCTGCATAATGTGAAAATGTTGAAAACTGTAGGAGGATTGTTAAGATTTAACAATTCTCACAAGCAGATGGTGTTCTTTTCCAGATATGAACCCTCTTTAGAATACAGGAAGGTGTGAGAGGATAAAGAAGTAAAACTTTAAATAGGTTTGTTGCAGAGTGTTTGAATGATGAGACAGAATAGGTATGATGATCTTGCTTTTTTAGTAAGTTTTGTGTAAAGGTTAATTTGTCCCCAGAGTCACATGTAATAATGTTCAGAATAATTATTGGAGAGAATTCTGATATGATAAAACAGGGGGAAAAGAATATATAGTGGCAGTAATAATGCAGAGAACGTCAGAATCAATGCCATGAATATCAGGGCATGTACACTGGAATATAGCTTCACATAGAAAATGAATCATTGTCTGTAGGACTCCCTACAGTAGCCAAACCTCTTCAAAGGTTCCAGTATCTCCCCGAGGGCAGAGTGTAAGGCAGAAAAAGTGATGGCGTGCATCTATGTTCCAATTCTATTAATAATTGTAAGGCTGGGTTTGCACAAAGGACCTCTAGCAGGGTCCAAGTGGTAAAGGGGCCCACTTACACCTCCATAGTGTTAGGGCTGGCGGATTGCACTAAATAAAATAAAGTGCAATCGCAACACGGGGTCCACTGTGTAGAGATGTTGAACTGCTGCTAGTCAGCAATGACGGAACACACAGTGAACGATTTACTTGAACACACAGAAACAAAAGCTGCTCTGCAACTGAGCTGTGTCACTCGCACACAGAAACAAAAGAGCTGCTCTGCAACTGAGCTGTATCACTCGCATACAGAAACAAAAGAGATGCTCTGCAACTGAGCTGTATTACTCACACAGAGAAACGAAAGAGATGCTCTACCACTGAGCTGTGTTACTCGCACACAGACACAAAAGAGCTGCTCTGCAACAGAGCTCTGTCACTCGCACACAGAAACAAAAGAGATGCTCTGCAACTGAGCTGTGTTACTTGCACAGAAAACGAAAGAGATGCTCTACCACTGAGCTGTGTCACTCGCACACAGAAATGAAACAGATCCTCTGAGCTTAATACCCTGACTAGGGTTGTGCCTGCTCTGGAACTCTACTGTGCTAACAGCACACATGTAGGAACCAGATGCTAAGCCAATGACTAATTGCCCCCACTGATGCAAGCTGCCTGACTACATGTACAGTCCCAAGCTAAACAGAAACACAAAGCTTGCAGACAGAGTGGTAGAGATTCCACTCACATAGCCATGCATAAAATGATACTAGCAAGCCTGCGTGCACCACTGGGGGCTTTTTATACATAAGATTCTGCTCCAAATACTCGCCGCTGCCTATCACTGGTTATCATAGACTTGCCTGGAGAGCCAGCAGTAACCACATGAACAGCACGAGCCTAAGCAAGACACTGGAACCGACATCTATGCTGAGCAGCGGCTGAAGCTGAATGGGAGACAGCAGAGGCAGATAAGGCTTGGGATCTATCCCGTGCAGCAGGAGAATCCCGATGCCTAACACATAGCAGGTGGAATTGATGAGCTCTTGGTCTGAAGGGGCCCGTACATTGTTGCTGCACAGGCACCCTCTGTCTATGTAGGCCACTTACCTGTAGAGTGTGTTCTAAGGAGCAGCTCCCTAAAAGTCACATTGGAAATTAACTGCAAGTGGCTTGCTTATTGTTACTGGACTTGCGGTTTCTGCAAACACTCACAAGTGACAATTCTGTGTCCTCCATTTAAGCTCTGCAGCACATTGACAGCCAAAAAAATCTTCTCAGTGTCAGAACACTGCTAATTTGCAGCATAGGGTCATGGTCCATAATCGTCCTTAAATCCCTTTTCTACTTTCTATTAAAAGTTAACAATGTGATGACTTAATGAACCACTCGTATCAAAGTTTTTATCCTCTTGATATATTGCAGTCATCATATTATATAACATTGTGTACTTAGAATTGCTCCTTTGCCTTTCTACACAGTAAATTCTTCTCTGTTCTATGTATAAACAGGATGTCTCTTGTCCCTGAAGAAATCATTTCTCTCCAACTCCTGACAAAGCTGCTCCGCTCTTCCCCCCTGCCATTGACTTTTGCAGTGACTGATACGTCATACAAGGAAAATTTACCTCCTGTTTCTACATAGAGCTTACAAGGAATTAGCTAGTGTCACAGGTTTACAGTGACAGAGAGGAGCCAGAAGCCACAGAATCACGTTATCCTACTCCTGCACTGATTAGAGACACTTCATCTTCTGCTGGTCAGTTTTTAATCACACGATGTCACAGACCTAATGGAAAACTGAAGAATTAGTTGGGTAGAAAGGCAAAATGAGCAATTGTAAGTACACAGTGCTATATAATATGATGACTGCAATATATTAGGAGGATTTTGATGGGAGTGCTTCTTTAATTACATACTGACTACCAGCTAGTTTACCCTGAAGCAAATTAGTGGCTTCAATGGTCGGGTCACTGACGGTCATGAAATGATTATTTCGGGTCTGCCAGACTATTGGAGCAGCGGTCCTGGAGTGAAGAGCAGACTATGGTGGTAAAAATAGCTTCTCTAATTTTTTTTTCAGGATTCATCTCATTGGTAGCTTTTAATGAAGCGCGAAAAACCATTTTAAGTACCTTAACAGGTCATAATTTAAGAGTGTTCATCACTCCTGAAACTTTTTTGATAACCTATCTTACATGCTGTCAGTTTCTCCGGTTGCCCTTTGCTTCCTCCTTAGGTCCGGACAGGGTCACCATTGTAGCCAATGACAGACCGCAGCAGTGACCATGTCTGCATGACTAGATCAGGATGTTCCGTGCTGATCTACAGATCAGTAGAAAGTTTTTCATTATCTTCTTATCTCCTTCTATCACGTCCTGGCTGCATTATAGCTAATATTCGAGATATTGCATTGAATATAACACTATAAATTATTTAGCTTTCTGATTAATCAAACATCTGAAAAGAACAGCCTGGAGAGCAAAAGTCCAAACATCTGAACATCTGATTGCCCCACTTCAACAAAAAAAAAACCTCTTATGCACAAAAAATATTGTCTTGTTTTGTAGGCCTTATGGTGCTGTTTATTTCTGCCTGCGGCCTAGTATTACAGTGTTTTTTTTCTGTTTAACCCCTTCCCGACCTTTGACGCATACGCTGCGTCATGAAAGTCGGTGCCATTCCGACCCATGACGCAGCATATGCGTCATGGAAAGATCGCGTCCCTGCAGGCCGGGTGAAAGGGTTAACTCCCATTTCACCCGATCTGCAGGGACAGGGGGAGTGGTAGTTTAGCCCAGGGGGGGTGGCTTCACCCCCTCGTGGCTACGATCGCTCTGATTGGCTGTTGAAAGTGAAACTGCCAATCAGAGCGATTTGTAATATTTCACCTAAAAAACTGGTGAAATATTACAATCCAGCCATGGCCGATGCTGCAATATCATCGGCCATGGCTGGAAACACTTATGTGCACCCACCCCACCCCTCCGATCGCCCTCCCAGCCCCCCGATCTGTGGTCCGCTCCCCTCCGTCCTGTGCTCCGCTCCCCCGTCCTCCTGTCCGCTTCCCCGTGCACCAATCACACCCCCTGTGCTGCAATCAAACCCCCCCGCACTCCGATCCCCCCCCGCACACAGCGACCCCCCCCGTGCTCCGATCCACCCCCCCCGCACAGCGATCCCTCACCCCGTGCTCCAATCCTTCCCCGTGCTCCAATCCTCCCTCCCGTGTTCCGATCCACCCCCCCCATGATCCGATCCACCCCCCCGTGCTCCGACGCCCCCCCCGTGCCCTGATCTCCCCCCCCTTATACTTACCTGGCCGCCCGAGGTCCGTCCGTCTTCTTTCCTGGGCGCCGCCATCTTCCAAAATGGCGGGCGCATGTGCAGTGCGCCCGCCGAATCTGCCGGCCGGCAGATTCGTTCCAGAGTGAATTTTGATCACTGAGATATATCCTATCTCAGTGATCAAAATAAAAAAAATAGTAAATGACCCCCCCTTTGTCACCCCCATAGATAGGGACAATAAAAAAAATAAAGAATTTTTTTTTTTTCACTAAGGTTGGGGTAAGAACTAGGGTTAGGGTTAGGGGTAGGGTTAGGGGTAGGGTTAGGGTTAGGGGTAGGGTTAGGGTTAGGGGTAGGGTTAGGGGTAGGGGTAGGGTTAGGGCTAGGGTTAGGGGTAGGGGTAGGGTTAGGGGTAGGGTTAGGGCTAGGGTTAGGGTTTCGGTATGTGCACACGTATTCTGGTCCTATGCGGATTTTTCCGCAGCGGATTTGAAAAATCCACAGTGCTAAACCGCTGCCGATTTATCGTGGATTTACCGCGGTTTTTCTGCGCATTTCACTGCGGTTTTACAACTGCGATTTTCTATTGGAGCAGTTCTAAAACCGCTGCGGAATCCGCAGAAAGAAGTGACATGCTGCGGAATGTAAACCGCTGCGTTTCCGTGCAGTTTTTCCGCAACATGTGTACAGCGATTTTTGGTTCCCATAGGTTCACATTGAACTGTAAACTCATGGGAAACTGCTGCGGATCCGCAGCGTTTTCCGCAGCGTGTGCACATACCTTTAGAATTAGGCTATGTGCACACGGTGCGGATTGGCCGCTGCGGATCCGCAGCAGTGTTCCATCGGGTTTACAGTACCATGTAAACATATGGAAAACCAAATCCGCTGTGCCCATGGTGCAGAAAATACCGCGCGGGAACGCTGCGTTGTATTTTCCGCAGCATGCCAATTCTTTGTGCGGATTCCGCAGCGTTTTACACCTGTTCCTCAATAGGAATCCACAGGTGAAATCCGCACAAAAAACACTGGAAATCCACGGTAAATCCACAGGTAAAACGCAGTGCCTTTTACCCGCGGATTTTTCAAAAATGATGCTGAAAAATCTCATACGAATCCGCAACGTTGGCACATAGCCTTAGAGTTGGGTTGGAATTAGGGTTGTGGTTAGGGTTAGGGGTGTGTTGGGGTTAGGGTTGTGGTTAGGGGTGTGTTGGGGTTAGGGTTGTGATTAGGGTTACGGCTACAGTTGGGATAAGGGTTAGGGGTGTGTTGGAGGTAAAATTGAGGGGTTTCCACTGTTTAGGCACTTCAGGGGGTCTCCAAACGCAACATGGCGCCACCATTGATTCCAGCCAATCTTGTATTCAAAAATTCAAATGGTGCTCCCTCACTTCCGAACCCCGACGTGTGCCCAAACAGTGGTTTACCCCCACATATGGGGTACCAGCATACTCAGGACAAACTGCGCAACAATTACTGGGGTCCAATTTCTCCTGTTACCCTTGAGAAAATAAAAAATTGCTTGCTAAAACATCATTTTTGAGGAAAGAAAAATGATTTTTTATTTTCACGGCTCTGCGTTGTAAACGTCTGTGAAGCACTTGGGGGTTCAAAGTGCTCACCACATATCTAGATAAGTTCCTTGGGGGGTCTAGTTTCCAAAATGGGGTCACTTGTGGGGGGTTTCTACTGTTTAGGCACACCAGGGGCTCTGCAAACGCAACGTGACGCCCGCAGACCATTCCATCAAAGTCTGCATTTCAAAAGTCACTACTTCCCTTCTGAGCCCCCACGTGTGCCCAAACAGTGGTTTACCCCCACACATGGGGCATCAGCGTACTCAGGAGAAACTGGACAACAACTTTTGTGGTCCAATTTCTCCTGTAACCCTTGGGAAAATAAAAAATTCTGGGCTAAAAAATTATTTTTGAGGAAAGAAAACGTATTTATTATTTTCACGGCTCTGCGTTATAAACTTCTGTAAAGCACTTGGGGGTTGAAAGTGCTCACCACACATCTAGATAAGTTCCTTTGGGGGTCTAGTTTCCAAAATGGGGTCACTTGTGGGGGGTTTCTACTGTTTAGGCACACCAGGGGCTCTGCAAACGCAATGTGACGCCCGCAGACCATTCCATCAAAGTCTGCATTTCAAAAGTCACTACTTCCCTTCTGAGCCCCCACGTGTGCCCAAACAGTGGTTTACCCCCACACATGGGGTATCAGCGTACTCAGGAGAAACTGGACAACAACTTTTGTGGTCCAATTTCTCCTGTAACCCTTGGGAAAATAAAAAATTCTGGGCTAAAAAATTATTTTTGAGGAAAGAAAACGTATTTATTATTTTCACGGCTCTGCGTTATAAACTTCTGTAAAGCACTTGGGGGTTGAAAGTGCTCACCACACATCTAGATAAGTTCCTTTGGGGGTCTAGTTTCCAAAATGGGGTCACTTGTGGGGGGTTTCTACTGTTTAGGCACACCAGGGGCTCTGCAAACGCAATGTGACGCCCGCAGACCATTCCATCAAAGTCTGCATTTCAAAAGTCACTACTTCCCTTCTGAGCCCCCACGTGTGCCCAAACAGTGGTTTACCCCCACACATGGGGTATCAGCGTACTCAGGAGAAACTGGACAACAACTTTTGTGGTCCAATTTCTCCTGTAACCCTTGGGAAAATAAAAAATTCTGGGCTAAAAAATTATTTTTGAGGAAAGAAAACGTATTTATTATTTTCACTGCTCTGTGTTATGAACTTCTGTGAAGCACTTGGGGGTTCAAAGTGCTCACCTCACATCTAGATAAGTTCCTTTCGGGGTCTAGTTTCCAAAATGGGGTCACTTGTGGGGGGTTTCTACTGTTTAGCCACATCAGGGGCTCTGCAAACGCAACGTGACGCCCGCAGAGCATTCCATCAAAGTCTGCATTTCAAAACGTCACTACTTCACTTCCGAGCCCCAGCATGTGCCTAAACAGTGGTTTACCCCCACATATGGGGTATCAGCGTACTCAGGAGAAACTGGACAACAACTTTTGGGGTCAAATTTCTCCTGTTACCCTTGGGAAAATAAAAAATTGCGGGCTAAAATTCATTTTTGAGAAAATAATTTTTATTTTTTATTTTCATGGCTCTGCGTTATAAACTTCTGTGAAGCACTTGAGGGTTCAAAGTGCTCACTACACATCTAGATTAGTTCCTTTGGGGGTCTAGTTTCCAAAATGGGGTAATTTGTGGGGGATCTCCAATGTTTAGGCACACAGGGGCTCTCCAAACGCGACATGGTGTCCGCTAATGATTGGAGACAATTTTCCATTTAAAAAGCCAAATGGCGTGCCTTCCCTTCTGAGCCCTGCCGTGCGCCCAAACAGTGGTTTACCCCCACATATGGGGTATCTGCATACTCAGGACAAACTGGACAACAACATTTGTGGTCCAATTTCTCCTATTACCATTGGCAAAATAGGAAATTCCAGGCTAAAAAATCATTTTTGAGAAAAGAAAAATTATTTTTTATTTTCATGGCTCTGCATTATAAACTTCTGTGAAGCACCTGGGGGTTTAAAGTGCTCAGTATGCATCTAGATAAGTTCCTTGGGGGGTCTAGTTTCCAAAATGGGGTCACTTGTGGGGGAGCTCCATTGCATAGGCACACAGGGGCTCTCCAAATGCGACATGGTGTCCGCTAACAATTGGAGCTAATTTTCCATTCAAAAAGTTAAAAGGCGCGCCTTCCCTTCCGAGCCCTGCCGTGTGCCCAAACAGTGGTTTACCCCCACATATGAGGTATCGGCGTACTCGGGAGAAATTGCTCAACAAATTTTAGGATCCATTTTATCCTATTGCCCATGTGAAAATGAAAAAATTGAGGCGAAAATAAATTTTTTGTGAAAAAAAAGTACTTTTTCATTTTTACGGATCAATTTGTGAAGCACCTGAGGGTTTAAAGTGCTCACTAGGCATCTAGATAAGTTCCTTGGGGGGTCCAGTTTCCAAAATGGGGTCACTTGTGGGGGAGCTCCAATGTTTAAGCACACAGGGTCTCTCCAAACGCGACATGGTGTCCGCTATCGATGGAGATAATTTTTCATTCAAAAAGTCAAATGGCGCTCCTTCCCTTCCGAGCCTTACCATGTGCCCAAACAGTGGTTTACCCCCACATGTGAAGTATCGGTGTACTCAGGAGAAATTGCCAAACAAATTTTAGGATCCATTTTATCCTGTTGTCCATGTGAAAATGAAAAAATTGAGGCTAAAAGAATTTTTTTGTGAAAAAAAAGTACTTTTTCATTTTTACGGATCAATTTGTGAAGCACCTGGGGGTGTAAAGGGCTCACTATGCATCTAGATAAGTTCCTTGGGGCGTCTAGTTTCCAAAATGGGGTCACTTGTGGGGGAGCTCCAATTTTTAGGCACACGGGGGCTCTCCAAATGTGACATGGTGTCCGCTAAAGAGTGCAGCCAATTTTTCATTCAAAAAGTCAAATGGCGCTCCTTCCCTTCCAAGCCCTGCCGTGCGCCCAAACAGTGGTTTACCCCCACATATGAGGTATCAGCGTACTCAGGACAAATTGGACAACAACGTACGTGGTTCAGTTTCTCCTTTTACCATTGGGAAAATAAAAAAATTGTTGCTGAAAAATCATTTTTGTGACTAAAAAGTTAAATGTTCATTTTTTCCTTCCATGTTGCTTCTGCTGCTGTGAAGCACCTGAAGGGTTAATAAACTTCTTGAATGTGGTTTTGTGCACCTTGAGGGGTGCAGTTTTTAGAATGGTGTCACTTTTGGGTATTTTCAGCCATATAGACCCCTCAAACTGACTTCAAATGTGAGGTGGTCCCTAAAAAAAATGGTTTTGTAAATTTCGTTGTAAAAATTTTAACCCTTATAACTTCCTAGCAAAAAAAAATTTTGTTTCCAAAATTGTGCTGATGTAAAGTAGACGTGTGGGAAATGTTATTTATTAACTATTTTGTGTCACATAACTCTCTGGTTTAACAGAATAAAAATTCAAAATGTGAAAATTGCGAAATTTTCAAAATTTTCGCCAAATTTCCGTTTTTATCACAAATAAACACAGAATTTATTGACCTAAATTTACCACTAACATGAAGCCCAATATGTCACGAAAAAACAATCTCAGAACCGCTAGGATCCATTGAAGCGTTCCTGAGTTATTACCTCATGAAGGGACACTGGTCAGAATTGCAAAAAACGGCAAGGTCTTTAAGGTCAAAATAGGCTGGGTCATGAAGGGGTTAAAGGGAACCTGTCTGGGAATTCATGAGGTGTAGCCTCCCTGTACAATTGCGGCCAGGTATATTGTGCTCTGAAACACTTCAGCATTTCACGGTAAATATATTTTTAAAGTCCGACCGGCTCTTTCTAGTGCTGCTAGAGGTGACAGGTCTCTCCCTTGTGTGTACATTGGAAGAGACCAGTCTGCAGCGGCACCATGAAGAGCTGGCCAGACATGTCTGGTCTCTGCCTATGGTTGGACCATTAAAGAACATTTTCTCTTAAACACGTGTTGTTGAAATTGTGCAGTCAGGCTTCAATTCAAGCTATGGTTTGGGCATCATGAACCGCCTGACAATTTCCCTTTAAATTTAATTTTCCATTCTCTGATTGACCTCTGGGTAATCAATATAGTATATGCACAATGTCTGCTGTTTACATTCACTTTGTTATAAAAATGAATTATGTCAATATACATTCCCTTCTATGTAAGTAGATATATCCCCCTATGTATCTACATATGTGGCTTGCACCATCTTATCAGCTAGTGCTTTTTACCCAGTCACAATTTACAATGCTTTTTATGTTTTTTTTGCTATGTCTGTTATTCACTTTGTTCCGTTTACTTGTATTAATGGCTGCCTTTAACAAGCAATACATGATGACATCCCATAGGCTGCACATTGCTCCATGAGCATTGCAAGAAATTACGCTGACAATTTTACACTGCTGATGTGTTAACAACATATTTCTCCACCTGTGGACAGGTGCAGGAGCTGCCTCCTATTGAAATATTCACCATCACTTCTGTAGAACAGTCTATGTGGAAAATCACTCATGCTTTAGCACACACGCGAACATTGGTCAGTGTGCTGTCCATCTACAGTCCATGGACAGCACACAGAACGGCTGGGGTCATGTGAACCTATCGCTTAGCATACACATATCTTCTAAAACTATGGAATATTGGTAGGATGTTCCATAATATTATGATCTGTGCTGGGTTAACCTCTAGGACCTCAGTCCTAAGTTTGAGGGATGAAGTTCCCATTGACCTTCTGTCTCCATAGCATCATACCCAGCAGGAACCGACATACCATCAGTGCAACCTATGCAGCTGCCCATGGGCCCAAGAGTCAAGGAGTCCTAGTCTCACCTCTGAAGCAGAAAAAGCTTGTCACAGACATATTATTGGGTTGCAGAAGGCCCATAAATGGTACTTACACAGAAGCCCTCTTCTCATAGAATGATAGAATAGTGGAGTTGGAAGGAACCTCAAGGGTCATTGTATCCAACCCCCTGCTCAATGCAAGATTCACTAAACCATCTCAGACAGATGTCCACCTCTGTTTGAAGACTTCCATTGAAGGAGAACTCACCACCTCTTGTGACAGCCTGTTACACTCCTTGAACACCCTCACTGTCAAACTGTCAAAAAGTTTTTTCTAGAAACTTCTATTTTTAACTTCTATTCTATTTTTATTATTATTATTATGTATAATAATAATAATAATAAAAATAGAATCTAATCTGAATCTTCTGTCTGTGTCCACCCCTGATTCCCAGCAACAATTTTGAGCAGTGAGCAGAAAAAGAGATCCTTTCAAGTGAGTGGGCCCGAGTTGTAGTTTCCTGCATTCCAGGTTGCTAGTGGAGACACAGTTCAAGGAAAACTGTGTAAGGCTATGTGCACACATTGCGGATTTGCCTCTGGAATTTTTTGTGCCGATTCTGCATCTCTTGCCAGAAAATGCAGGTGCGGATTTGATGCGTTTTTTTATGCAGATTTTGTACGTATTTGCTGCAGATTTTGTGCAGATTTCATGCGTCTTTAGCCCTGCGGATTTCTATAATGGAATGGGTACAAAACCGCTGCAGATCCGCACAAATAAATGGCATGCTCCTTCTTTTCATCCGCAGCATTTTCCGTGCAGAATTTTCCGCACCATTAGCACATCATTTTTTTTCCATTGATTTACATTGTACTGTAAATCACTTGCGGATCTGCAGCGTTTCTACACGGAAAAAAACGCAGGAAATCCGCAATGTGTGCACATAGCCTAAGAACTGAATTGCTAGAACTTCTACTACTCTGTAGTGGGTGCATGGGTTGCTGTCGCACCTGGGCCTTGGAGCCTTGGGGGCCCAAAAGTTCCCCTTATTCCATATGAGAAAACCAATACTATTTAGCAACCCTTGACAGTTGGGGACACGTTAGACATTTTGCACAGGTTACACCATTGAAGAATACCAGTTTTTACATACAAAACTCTATGGTCTTTGTTTCATATACTAGTTTCTTTTCTTTCTTTCTTTCTTGCCAAGACACAATTGGAACATATTTCTATAACATTTTGGTAGTTTTACAATAGAATACATTTGACATAAATACTAAACTGCTCGCATAAACAGATGGATGTCTTTATACAATAAAAGGTGGGATTGATTGGACCCTAGATACGGTATTTCTCTTATAGAATACAAACATCCTCACTAACAGTAAACATAAAATATTGCTTTATTTTACCTACAGTGGAAAGATATGTGTGGCAGTACAGCTGGCAGGCGCTAATGTTCTGGCCCATGGCCCAGCACATGTGTTAGTTGTATAGTCTTATACTGACATCTACTGGTCCAGCATTGCATCTCAGATGTTAGATGAGTCAGAGGAAATGTGGATTCTCATTGCTAAACTTTTGGATAGAGTGAAATTCTTCTAACATACCATATATAAACCTATAAAATTATCCACATGGCCAGATGGAACATCCCCTAAAGCCAAAACAACCAACACCAAAAAAGATATGGATCTATAATAATAATAAGACTAATAAATAAATATAAGAATATGTAGCCCAGGATCCAATGAAAACAAGGGGATGAATGCAAACAATATAAATGTTATCGCATAAAATGACAAAAGGACAAAAAACAGGTAACAAGGTGAGGTAGAACACGATAAAGCAGCTAAAAAGACCGGTGTTTGCAAACTATGTGAATAAGAATAATAAAGCACCGGGAGGAAGCACAAATGTCTCACTACAAATACCCACACAGGGTCACATAAAATAATATAGCAAATGTCCACAAGGAATATATGGTGACAAGTAACACCAGCTACCAGTAGTTAACCGAAAACTTGCCCCAGTTCAGAGCAAGTGGGCCTGATCAGTGACCACATCTTAAAAATACTAGTAATGATCCCAATATGAAATGCTTAGACAAGGGAAACATAGGAGGCAGCTTTACCTTGGGACATAGTGTAGACCACATATGGGAAGAGAATGTGAGACACGCTGGAGCCTCGACGCGTGTTTCACCGCCCACAGCTTTGTGGCCATATCATACCATGCACATGTCTGATCATGTGTAACTTCGTGTGACTTTAAAGTCATTTATAAGTCGATAGTGTATACAGCACAACAGCCGGCGGCAGTGCCGGGTATTGATGCAAGTCTCTCGTATTGCACACGCAAGTGTGACACCGGCCTTATTGGGAGTAACTGTTGTCTTTGTGATTGTCTCCCCTACAGCTACGGACCACTACAAAAATACCTTGATCTTTGAATGAACGTTTAATGCTTTGATGCAGCAGACGCTTTTGTTTCTTCATTTTTTTTTTATTCACGGTTAATTTTTTTGCAGGAAAAGTTGTATTCATGCTATTAGGCCCTTCACAACCTGTGACATATTGTATATTTATGTCAAAGGTCGTGTCCCTGCCTTTGATGTGGGATCGCAGGCAGAGTCCACATCTTTCCCGGCACGTGATGGTTGAGTAAGTGTGCCTTTAACAGCCATGGGTGGAGCAGTGTTCCATTTAACCAGTTAAATCCCGCTGGATTTAACACACCCATTGGCACCTCTGTCATGTGAGTTTGGTGCAACAATGGTTTGTCATGACAGCCGTTACACTCCTCCTGTGAATGCTGGCTCATGGCCAGCATTCATAGGAGATCGTCACTTCTGCTGCACATAGCTGGGCTGAAGCCCTGCTATGTGTAAACAGACAATCGGATGATCACAGCTTCAAGTCTCCCTCGGGGTCTAGTAAAATGTAAAAAAAAGTTTTGAAAAATAAAACACAAGTTCAAATCACCTCCTTTTTGCCCCTTTAAAAATAAAATAATCAAAAAAGAAAAATACACATATTTGGTATCGCTAATCAGAAATGTTCGATCGGTGAAACGCGCGTTGAGCAGGTGTAATACATGTGCGTCAGTATACTCTGAATCAATTACTTACCATCTGTTTGCATTCATCTCTTTACTTTGATCATCCTTTTTCATTTTATACTATACTGTTATGCATTCTTGATGCAAACATTGTATACATTTAAACGGGTACCTTGCTATGTGGCCCCTTTGCCCACATCTACAGGCTGGGCCATTTATATGGATACACCTAAATTAAACGGTGATATCAACTTCCTGTTTGTGACACATTAGTATATGGGAGGGGGAAAACTTTTCAAGATGGGTGGTGACCATGGCTGCCATTTTGAAGTCGGCATTTGGAATCCAACTTTAGTTTTTCCAATGGGAAGAGGGTCATATGACACATCAAACTTATTGAGAATTTCACAAGAAAAACAATGGTGTGCTTGGTTTTAATGTAACTTTATTCTTTCATGAGGTATTTACAAGTTTATGACCACTTATAAAATGTGTTCAAAGTGCTGCCCATTGTGTTGGATTGTCAATGCAACCCTCTTCTCCCACTCTTGACACACTGATAGCAACACCGCATAAGAAATGCTAGCACAGGCTTCCAGTATCCATTGTTTCAGATGCTGCACATCTCGTATCTTGACAGCATAGACAATTGCCTTCAAATGACCGCAAAGATAAAAGTCTAAGGGGGTCAGATCAGGAGATCTTGGTGGCGATTCAACTGGCAAACGAGGACCAATCCACTTTCCAGGAAACTGTTCATGTAGGAATGCTCGGACCTGACACCCATATAGTGGTAGTACACCATGTAACTGCTCAGCATAAAGTGCCGGATAAATGTGATCTTAAACATTATGTAAAATGTTCCCAACAAAAGTGTTAAATCAATCCACATGTTTGGCATTACTGTAGCGATGAGAGCTCGCCTAAATTACGGGTCCATGTCTAAAGAAGCATGAGCTAGGCACAATGTACTGGTCACTATGATGTACTGATCACTACAATGGCAGTTTGCCAAAATGGGGTCACTTGAGGGGGGATTCTGCTCTTCTATTACTTAGGGTCTCTGCAAATGGAGTCTGCAAACTATTTTAGAAAAATCTACTCTCCAGGAGGCAAAAAATCCATCCCTTTCGAGTCTCGCCGTGTGGCTAAGAAGTACTGTACAGCGACATATGGGGTATTACCACATTCAGCAGAAATTGTGGATCAAATTCTGGTGCCATTTTTACCCATTTTGTAGTGTGAAAATGTAAAATCTGGAGCTAAAACTAAATTTTGGCTGTAAAAATGTAATTATTTTTTTCTGTACAACCCATATAAAAATGGTATAAAATTCTGTGACCCACCTTTGGTGTCAATATGATCACTGTACCCCTAGATTAATTAATTAAAAAGGTGTAGTTTGTAAAATGGGGTCTCCAATTGGGGGTCTGCTGTTCTGCCACCTTAGGGGCTCTGCCAATGTGACATGGCACCCTCAAACCAGTCCAGCAAAATCTGATCTCCAGTATGACACTTCTTACACTTCTTCCTTTCTGAGCTGTGCACTGTGCCTGAAAAGTAGTTTTCAACCACATATGGGGTATCGGCATACTCAGCAGAAATTGCACAACAAAATTGCGGCTCCATTTTCACCTGCTATCCTTGTGAAAAAGAAAAAATTGAGGTTAAAACAACATTTTTGGGTGAAAAATATTTTGTTTCTTCATTTCCACAGATCAAAGTTGTTAAATTTCTGTGAAGCACTTGTGGGTTCAAGGTGCTCACGACACATCTAGATAGATTCCATGAGGGGTCTAGTTTCCATAATGGGGTCACTTGTGGGGATTTTCCACTGTTTAGGCACATCACAGGCTCTCCAATTGCGACATGAGACTGGCAGACAATTCCATCAAAGTTTGCATTCCAAAATGTCATTCCTACTGTTCTGAGCCCTGTCGTGCGCCCAAACAGTTTACCCCCACATATGGGGTATCTGCATAATCAGGAACAATAGCACAACAAATTTTGGTGTCAATTTTTTTCTCCTGTTACCTTGTGAAAATAAAACATTTGGCACCAAAAGAAAACTTTTGTGGAAAAAATGATATTTTTTTATTTTTATGGCTCATCGTTAAAAATTTCTCTGAAGCACCTGGGAGTTCAATGTGTTCAGCACATATCTAGATAAGTTCCCTGACGGGTCTAGTTTCCAATTCTTCCTGTTACCCTTGTGGAAAAGCAAAATTTGAGGCTAAAAAACATTTTTGTGGGGAAAATGTGATTTTAATATTTTCAAGGCTCAACGTTACAAACTTCTGTGAAGCATCATGGTGCTTAGCACACATTTGGATAAGTTCCCTGAGGGGTTTAGTTTCCAAAATGGTGTCATTTGTGAGCCGTTTCCACTGTTTAGGCACATCAGGGTCTCTCCAAAAACAACATTGCATCTGCTAATTATTCCAGCAAATTTTACATTCAAAAAGTTAAGTTGCTCTTCTTCCTTTCTGAGCCCTGTTCTGCACCAAAACAGTACTTTTCCCCCACATATGGGGTATCGGCATACTCAGGAGAATTTGCATATCAAATTTTGGGGTCCATTTTTTCCTGCTATTCTTGCAAAAATTAAAAAAGTGTCTAAAGTAAAATTTTTGTTAAAGTTAATGTTCATTTTTCATTAATTCCTGTGAAGCACCTGCAGGGTTAGTAAATGTCTTGAATGTGGTTTTTAACACGTTGAGGAGTACAGTTTTTAGAATGGTATCATGTTTGGGTATTTTCTGTCATGTAGACCCCTTGAAGTCACTTCAAATGTGATATGACTGATTAAAAAAAAATGGTTTTGTAAATTTTGTTGGAAAAATGAGAAAATCGCTGGTCAATTTTTAACCCTTATAACATCCTAACAAAAAATATATGTTTCAAAAATTTTAAAGTAGACATGTGGGAATTGTTATTTATTGACTATTTTGTGTGACATAGCTCTCTGATTTAAGGGTATAAAAATGAAAGGTTTAAAAATTTCTAAATATTCAAAATTTTCACAAAATTTTAGTTTTTTTTTCAAAAATAAATGAAAGTCATGTCAAAAAATGTTTACTACTAACGTGAAGTACAATATTTCATGAGAAAACCATGTCAGAATCATTGGGATCCGTTGAAGTGTTCCAGAGTTATGACCTCATAAAGTGACAGTGGTCAGAATAGTAAAATTTGGTCTGGTCAGGAATGTGAAAACAGGTTTTGGGGTGAAGGGGATAAATAAAGAAGAATAAACGGATAACTTTTCAGTCCTTATGGTACAGCAAATCAGATGCGTCTTCATCAGCTGTATGCAGTTTAGAGATAAAGTACTTTTTCTTGGCCATCTATAAAAACACCTGTTGATAGTATACATGAATTATGATGGATACACTTTATTTAAACCACTTCATTTCACTGTTCATTCCATAACACAATTCACATTCTTACATTTATGAAAAGTTGCATCTCTGTGTAGTAGGACATGTGTTATCTGTAAGCTCATTTTTTGCCTGTTTCATAAGTATCTATCTCACATGGCACAATTTCTATTTCAGGATAACAGTTGTACATATTGCATGTATATAGATAAATTTACTTATTCTTGTGCTAGTGTCAACGTTTAGCATGGCCGTTAGGGGCCTTATAGTAGAGTGATGGTTCTTCCACTTACTACACTGTAATCTGCAGTTATCAGCCCTTGGTCAAAGCTTATAAATAATACATAGATTGCTTTTATGTACTGTACATAATACAATATTTGTGGACATATTTTTTGGCCCCATATTTTATTTATTCCATATTATTCTTCTAAAACCTCACTCACATGACTGGTTTGTTACATGTTTTTGGCGTTGTTTGCTGTCTCTGTTTTGCACACTGACATATTTTTTTCTATGACACCCTCCAAATGTAATTTTTTTTTTTACTGACCAATGTCCAGATAAAAAAGGATAATGTCCTATTTTTATCCGATTTGCCAACCTAAAAAATGGACTGCACACAGAAGACATCCAAATTGTATCTCTCTGCTGTCCATTTTTAACTCACCAATACTAGGAGAAACTTTGGAATATTCCATAAGTTTTTTTCCCCATATTAGAGAAACAGATAGTTAAAATGGACACACAAACCAAGAACTTAGGGAAAAAAAGGACATGTAAGTTTGATCGAACAGTGGTATTTTAGGTATAGGACTCTGCATGTAGCTCCTAAAATGACCAATGAGATTGACTTTCTTCTCCATTATCCATTATTTGTTGCCTTCATCAGATGGTAAATCCGCACTGGGTCATCGTGAATCAGCTCTTCTTCAGCTCTACATTCTGCTGTAAGCTGCTCACTGTTCAGGTAAATACTGGATCTAGATAAGATGTCAACATTTGCTCTGTCCATCTCTTTAAAACTCCGGATACTCTTTGGTTTTGCTTTTTTCTTTCGATTTTTACCAGGTCTTTTTGGATTGAGATCAAGATCCGCATAGCACATCTGTTCCTCTGGATTCACCTGCTAAAAAATAAACAGCACATCAAATGACACAGAATATTTTTATGGCTTGTCCAGCCACAAAAAAATAAAACATTTTTGAAAACCTCCCCAAATTCTGTAAGACAATAATAAATAAATAATACTCATTTTGCTTATTCCCCAATGCTCCTGTTTAACACTACAGAGGCCCAGTGTCGGACTGAAGTGCCAAGTTCCCACCAGTAATATTGACTCTGATGGCCCACTGTTCAACTACATGCAAATACTACATTACTTTAATTCACAAATTTACCTATGTATCAATAAGTTGGATAGTTTGTTAAATAAATGACGAGATCCTGTCTTCATACACAGTGAACTGAGCGTATTGTGCCAACTACTGCTCATGTAGGTGGCCCACTAATGCACTGGGGCCTGCCTGGGTATTCATGTGTTCCTCTGTGAGTGAGTCTGAGCCTTCTCAGGCCCCCTGCCTTCTCTTCCAGCAAGTAGAGGCAGAAACCAGCTCTGCCTTTCCTTCTCAATCCAGATGTACATGTGACTGTCTCTTCTAGTAAGAGCACCCATGTCTTCTTCGCACAGCCTGCTTTGATATATTTAACAGCTCCATGGCAGAGAGAAAAGGTAAACTGGTGAGAACGGGAACTGACAGTACAACAGAACAGTACTATAGTACTTTTAAATGAATTTGTTTTTCCAATCAGAGCTCCTAGTCAGTACCCCTGTTTCAGACAAGCATAATACATATAATAATATAGGCACAAATCCTGGTCCAACCTAACAGGACAGGAATGTATTACAATGCTAGTTCAGGGCATAAAAGCTATGGTCACACTAGGATTGTGTAAAAC
Organism: Ranitomeya imitator; assembly: GCF_032444005.1. Classification (NCBI taxonomy): domain Eukaryota; kingdom Metazoa; phylum Chordata; class Amphibia; order Anura; family Dendrobatidae; genus Ranitomeya; species Ranitomeya imitator. The sequence continues at coordinate 524,297,473 of NC_091284.1, forward strand.
TGATTTTAACTTCAATTTATTAATTTACATGAGCATAAGACAAAGTGTGGTTTTATTGTGAATTTGGCATAATTTTTGCAAAACTGCAACAGACACACTGAGCAGAGGAGTTAACACACACTGAAAACAAGGAGGGAAATTTAATACTCTTTTGTCTGAATTTTCCTTATAAAGAAAAATCATAAAACCAAGGCTTGTGTGTCAAAGAAAGTGTGCCGAATGGGTTCTGAGTCTGAGATAGACAACCATTTTTTTCTTTCTTTTATGAAAAGACAAAAGAAAAATCTCCACAATCCAACAATTTAAAAACACAACTATCTCACACAGTGACTTGTTAAATAAAAAAAATATATATACAGTATATTTGCACATTATGTTTGATATGCACATTTGTTTTTGGACACATTGTTTTTGCATTAGTCCAATATTATACTCATACTCTTCCCCACACCGAATACGGCTATTGGATGCCATCCATTTTCTCATTGCCAGATAGGTTGAGATCTCTGTCACTTGAACATTACTAAACGTCTGTTTTGAAGGAGGGACCAATGGCTTTAAAATACATAAAGTCAGACCAAAGTAAATGATGCACACTGAATGATCTATACTGCATCACATAGACCACTCCTGACTGCAAGGAGAGGCCGCAATCTAAATGATCAATTAGTCAGGAGCCACTATGTTGCAAAACCGCCTGATCCTTTTGGAGCAGGTCCACAAAGATGGGGTTGTTACCCCTGTGGATCATGTGTGGCCTGTAATAATTTCATCAGAGCCACAACTTTTACTTCGGCAGATGGAGGTAGGAACTACCGGATTTCTTGCTATGTGTCATGCAGCACGAGTTTTGTCATTTACTACGCTGTATGTACATGCAACCTAATTTATATAGGCCTCACTTCTTGTGAGCTCTGTATCTGAGTTAGGGAGCATGTGAGGGATATCAGGGCAGCTAGGAGTGTATCTGATGTTTCGTTACTAAAGACTATCCCGCGGCACATTATGCTCCGTGGTATCGATAGGGTACACAGGGGGATTAGAGGCGGCGATCTCAAAAAAGTTCTGGCTCAGATGGAGTGTCGCTGGATAGTTTCCCTGGGCACTATGTCGCCGCACGGGTTAAATGAGAAACTCTCATTTGAACCCTTTTGTGACTTCGTTGGCATTTTTTTGCCCGAATGGTTTCTCCTTTCTCCGGCTCTTCAGCCTACCTTTTTTTGTAATTGTTCTGAGTTGTTGTCTTTCCTTGTTCGCCCCCTCTTTTCCCTCCCCCCCTTCCCCTTTCCCCCTTCCATCTTTTTTCCCCTTCCATCTTTTTTCCCCTCCCCCCTTCCTCTTGATTTTGTGTTTATTCTCTGTCTCCCTTGCTTTTAATTTTGGTTGTTGTTATTTTTATTAATTTTGCATTTGTGTATTTTTTAGCATATACATACTGGACCGTTATTGTGATGATTTTTGTGGAGGGACCTTTGGACCTATTCAATATACTATATCCAGGATTATACTGGCACGCTCTCATGGCCATCAATTCTCACTCAGGACTACGGAATGATAGCATCCGGAATTTTCTCTGCATTATATTTGAATTAAATGCTCGTGTGTCTTTAAAAATATTGCGATGCAGTTTTGATTGTTGATACACACGCTTAATCTCGGGTGATTTTATAGTGTGCACCGGTCCTGACCTGTAATTCAGACTTACGTTTCTTCTGCCAGGCTGATTGCCAGTATGCAATATGGCGGCTGCGGTACGCGCTTGCGTGGTAGACTCGGCTTTTTGCACATGCCCCTTGATGGCGTCCTATCAGTACCAGGGGGAGCACTGACGTCATGGAGAGTTTCATGTGCTCCATGGAGCGACGCCAATTGCGATCAGCTGTCCAGGTACAATATATAAGTCCCTCATATCTAGCAACTCACACAAGCCTCCCGAGGAAGCAGAGTGATTGCGAAACGTACGTCGGGGCTACAAACTCGGCGGTCACCACACCCACATGGGTAAGCACTTTATGCAACATGGGTTTTAAGCACTTGGCACTTTACTTTATGGCGGTGGCACATGGATCTCCAGGCGGAATGCCACTTTAGATACACTTAGGGAAACGCCGGAGGTTCCTATGAGCGCTGGGCAGATCGCTATCTATATTTCTTTCACTTTATGTAGGATGTAGTTAGATTCCTTACGGAGTGATCTGTCGACTTTGATCCATGGTGCTATTTGGTGCTAAAAACTTATTTTTATGGTACCGCTTGTGTTTGTTTTTCGTGTCATCACCAAATTATCTATCATGTTACTGTCTTTTTATGGTACCGTATATTGCATTTTTCAATAAAGTTATGGATTTTTTATTATATTATGTATAAGAAATTTCTTTTTCTTGGGGCGTCATACTCCCTTGTTCTCTTTAGGTGATAGTGCACATAAGCTGCCATGGTTCTCAGCAGCGCAAGTCCTGTTTACACAGGATGATGCACGGTCAAGAATGATGATCTCTTGCTCTGCACAAAAGATAATTTCACCCAATGAACAAACATTTTGCTCATTCATCAGGTTATCTGAAGTTTGACTAAGCGGCAAGATAATCGCGAAATTAGCGTTTTTAAAAAGGTTTGTTTGCAATTGTCTTGTAGTGTAAATGCCCCTTAAGCCTGTATTTGCATTAAATAACAATAGGAATTCAATGCTGCACTCCTTATATATTTCTTATATACAGCACTATTTGGCATTTAAAAAAATAAAATAAAATAAAACAGGCCACATATCTGCCAGTCTGGAATTTCCGTGACAGCCCTCATATATCTGCGCGCTCCAAGTTTGGGCATTGCAGTCCGGTGTACCCCTTTTTTGCTGTCTGATACTCTAATTATATACAGCACTATTTAGCTTCACAAAATATAAAAAGGCCACATATTTGCCAGTGTGGTATTTCCGTGACAGCCCTCATATATCTGCGTGGTCCAAGTTCGGGCATTGTAGGCCGGGTGTACCCCTTTTTTGCTGTCTGATACACTAGTTCTATACCGCACTATTTCACTTAAAAAAGTTTAAAAAGGCCACATATTTGCCAGTGTGGTATTTCCGTGACAGCCCTCATATCTGCGTGCTTCAAGTTTCAGTATTTTAGGCTGTTTTGCCACTGTCTCTGGTGTCTGTTACTCTAATTATATACAGCACTATTTGGCATTTAAAAAAAAAAAAAAAACAGGCCACATATTTGCCAGTGTGGTATTTCTATGACAGCCCTCTGTTGTGAATTCCGTTCTTGGGCTCCCTCCGGTGGTTGTAAATGGCACTTTTGTGAATTCTGCCCTTGGGCTCCCTCTGGTTGTTTTGAGTGGAACTGCCGCTCCTTGGGTTTAGCTTTAGCAGCTGCTTTCACTAATCGTCTCTCCTGGCTCTGCTATTTAACCTGGCTCTAGTCTTCAGCCTATGCCACTTGTCAATGTTCTCTGGCTGGATTCACATCTCTGCTTGGATTCTCCTGGTTTCCTGACCAGTTCTGCAAAGATAAGTTCTGGCTTTGCTCATTTCAGTCCACATGTTGTGGACTTATTGTTCTGTGCATTCTATTTTTGTCCAGCTTGTCATTATGGATTTTTTCTGTTAGCTGGAAGCTCTGGGAAGCAGATTTACCCTCCACACCTTTAGTCAGGTGTGGAGATTTTGTAAACTCTGTGTGGATTGTTTTGTAGTTTTTATACTGACCGCACAGTATCCTTTCCTGTCCTATCTATCAAGCTAGACTGGCCTCCTATGCTAAAATCTGATTTCATCTCTGCGTATGTTATTTTCCCCTCCTCTCACCGTCAATATTTGTGGGGGGCTATCTTTCCTTTGGGGATTTTCTCTGAGGCAAGATAGGTTTCCAGTTTCCATCTTTAGGGGTAGTTAGATCTTAGGCTGTGCCGAGGGGTCTAGGGAGCGTCAGGTACCCCCCACGGCTATTTCTAGTTGCGCTGCTAGGTTCAGGGTCGGCGGTCAGTACAGATACCACCTCCTTCAGAGCTTGTCTCATGTTGTTCCTAAACCACCAGATCATAACAGCCCTCATATATCTGCGTGCTCCAAGTTTGTTCATTGTAGGCCGGTGGACCCCTTTTTTGCTGTCTGATACTTTTATTCTATACAGCACTATTTAGCTTCTAAAAATATAAAAAGGCCACATATTTGCCAGTGCAGTATTTCCGTGACAGCCCTCATATATCTGCATGGTCCAAGTTTGGGCATTGTAGGCCGGTGTACCCCTTTTTTTGCTGTCTGATACTCTAATTCTACACAGCACTATTTTGCATATATTTACTTCACAAAAAAAAACCAAAAATTGAATACAGTCTGTTATATCAGGCTGAGGCCTGTCTGGTGTTTGGGTTTTAAAAATCGTAGATTTGCAGGCATACTGATCAGATATTATTTCGCTACTAATAAATATATTTGTGTTGAGCATTTGAAATAGTGCAGTAGTCCATTTAAAATGGGCAAGGGACAGGGAAGTGGACATGATGATGATGATGCATGCAGAGGACGAAGCTGTGGCCAAGGTGAAAGAGGGCAACAAAGACCCACATCTTCTTGCTCGACCTTCCTGTCCCAGTTTCTAAGTGACCGCAGCACACCATTATTGAAGCCAGAGCAGTGTGAAATGGTTGTTGGTTGGATAGCGGATAATGCTTCCAGTCATTTAGCCACCACCACCACCACTATGTCTTCCACACGGTCAAGTCTCAGTAGCCGTGAGTGTGGCCCGGATATTCCTCACCCTGATCCTCCTTCCTCCCACCATGCCAAGTGCCCTGAGACAATTGATCCCACACTTGGACACTCTGAAGAGCTATTCAGTTTTCCATTTCAAGATTTTGAATTCTCGGCCGATCAACTTGAAGTGGGGACAGATGGGATCGCATGTAGCAATGCCGAAAGCTTTGACCAGCCCCGGTCACATGAAGGGAATGGTGGGAAAGTGTCAGGAGAGGTGGACGATGATGAGACAATTGCCAGAATCTCAGGAGGAGGAGCAGGGTGTGGATGTGGAAGACGAGGTGGTGGATGACATAGTGACTGACCCAACCTGGCAGGAGGACATGGAGAGCGAGGGCAGCAGCACACATGGGGCAGGAGGCATATCACCACAACAGGCAGGAAGAAGCAGTGTGGTGGCAACAGACAGAAGGTGTGCATCCTATCCCCGACACACCAACATGAGGGAAGTTGCCATTTTAACTGTTAGATCTTCCCGAGTCTGGTTATTTTTTAAAGACTCTGCCGATAACCATAGACAGGCTATTTGCAGCAACTGCCATGCGCGCATCAGCAGGGGTAGCAAAACAGCCAGCCTGACCACAACCAGCTTGATCAGGCACATGGCAGCAAAGCACCCGAATTTGTGGGCCGAACCCCAGGCTCCAGAACCACTGCCTGCAGGTCACACCACTGCTTCTTCCACTGTTTTGTGGAGAAGCCAATCCCCAGTACACCGTGCATGTGAAGATGCCTCTAGCCCTGCACCTGTTGTGGCCCACAGTAAAGCAGCACCATCATCAAGCCCATCCACATCCTTGTCCCAGCACAGCATCCAGTTGTCTATAACCCAGTCTTTGGAACGCAAGCGTAAATACCCTGCCAACGCCCCACAGGCCACAGTCCTAAATTCTAATATTTCTCTTTTGCTTGCGCTAGAAATGCTGCCTTTTAGGCTCATTGAGACGGAAGCTTTCCGCAACCTGATGGCAGCGGGCATCCCGAGGTACTCGGTCCCCAGTCGCCACTATTTCTCCCGGTGTGCCATACCTGCATTACACCAGCATGTGTCCCACAACATTACCCGTGCCCTCAACAATGCTGTTACAGGGAAAGTCCATCTAACCACGGACATGTGAACAAGTGCTTGTGAGCAGGGATGGTACATCTCACTGATGGCACACTGGGGTTAACAGTGGAAGCCGGGACCCAGTCGGACCTTGGGATGAAACACATCCTCTCCATGCCAAGGATTGCTGGCCCTATGTCAGTCAGGGTTGCCCCCACAGTCTACAGCTACTGCACCTCCTCCTCCTCCTCCTCTTCATCCTCCATCTCTCAAATCAACACATCAGCCAGAAGCTGAAAGCACTGTAGCACTGCCTCAGCCAAGCGGCAACAGGCTGTTCTGAAGCTAATCTGCATAGGTGACAAACCGCACAATGCAGAAGAGTTGTGGACAGCACTGAAAGCGCAATCAGATGTTTGGATGACACCGCTGAACCTACAGCCAGGCATGGTTGTGTGTTACAATGGCTGTAACCTATTGGCGGCTCTGAGGCAAGGTGAGCTCACACACGTACCTTGCTTGGCCCGTGTGCTTAACCTCGTAGTTCAATGTTTTCTGAAAAGCTACCCGGACCTGTCGGATCTGCTAGTGAAAGTACGCCATCTGTCTGCCCATTTTAGAAAGTCAGCTACAGCTTCAGCCGCCCTTGCCAAGCTTCAGCAGCGTTTGCAGCGTCCAGCTCCCTGGCTGATGTGTGATGTCCCCATGTGCTGGAACTCTACGCTGCATATGTTGGAAAGGATTTGTGAGCAGAAGAGGGCAGTTGTTGACTACCATCATCAACAAGGCCGTCGATTTTCAGTTCAGACTCCACACATAAGACCTCAGGAGTGGACATGGATGTCCGACATATGTACTATCCTCCAAAACTTTGAGGACTGCACCAAGATGGTGAGCACCGATGATGTCATAATTAGCATCACCATCCCACTTCACAGCATTCTGAAAACCTCTCTGCTCACAATTAAATAAGATGCATTGCAGGCAGAGCACGAGGACATGGAGCAAGGAACCATACAGGGGGAATTACACTCAGCCCAACCTCATGTCTTCTCATTGTGGATTGATGGTCAATGAGGAGGAGGAGGAAGAACAAGAGCTACTTTCATGCGCTATAGATGGTACTACAAACACAGCTGTCATACCGTCTGTTCAGCGGGGATGGCCTGAGGACAGGGAGGAGGAGGCTGAGGATGAGGAGGACAGCATGGTCAGTCGTCCTGTTGGTGAGGACACGGAAGTCTTGCCAGTTGTGCTGTGTTTCACGTGACACTCGCATTATAAAAATTTTGGGTGACACTCATTACTGGTTGGTGACACTTCTAGACCCACCCTGCAAGGAGAACTTTCAATCTCTTCTACCAGAGGCAGAGAGGTGTACGAAAATATTGCAGTACCAGAGGGCCCTTGAAGCGGAATTACTTAGAAAATTCCCATGTGAGAACGCTGGCAGCAGACATCAGAGTTTGTTGTACAACCAAAGAGGAGTCCAAGGAGAGAGACAGAAGTACAATCCAGCTCAGGCAGGGGAACAATGGCAAAGTTCTGGGACAGTTTTCTCTGACCCACAAAGGCAAGGGGTGCTGTCACAAGAAGTGCAATGTTTGGGAAGATGGTGAGGGGAGTACCTTGCAGATTGTACAAATGTCTTCCGTGATTCCTCTGTGCCTTTTAATTATTGGGTTTCCAAGCTGGACACGTGGCATGAACTGGCACTCTATGCCTTGGAGGTCCTGGCCTGCCCTGCTGCTAGTGTTCTGTTAGAGCGGGTTTTTTATTGCTGCTGGTGGAATTATAGCAGATAAGTGCATCCGCCTGTCAACTGAAAATGCTGACAGGCTGACTCTTATAAAAATTAACAATTGCTAGATTGGGAAAGACTTCTGTACACCACCAAGTGAAAACAGCAAAACATAACCTCAAATCATTCTCTCTTTTGGGGAGGTGTATTCTCATGCACCTCTTCACAACCACACATGGGTATACGCTTCCAGATTTGGTCTGTTTGTTCTTATCCTCCTCCTTATCCTCATCCTCATCATCGAGAACCACTAGATGACTAGGGTGGACGAGCTCTGTACGGTGAATTTTGGGCAAGGGGGCTGTGATGACACTATTTTATTTAGTAAAAACAGGACCCCACATTGGGGAATTGGGCATTACATTACATTGGGCCTACTTCTTAACTCTGCCTCCTGCAATGTGTCCATTAACTGACACTAGATCACCAGGGTGAATGTGCTCTGTACGGTAAATTTTGGGCACGGGGTCTGTGATGGCACTAGTTTATTTAGAAAAAACAGGACACCACATTGGGGAATTTGGCATTACATTACATTGAGCCTACTTCTTAAGTCTGTCTTCTGCAATGTGTCCTTTACCTGCAACTAGATCACCAGGGTGAACGTGCTCTGTACGGTTATAGGCCAGTGAAGTTTGGACAAAGAGCCTGCGATGGCATTAGTCTATTTTTAAAAAAGGTACCCCCATTGGGGAATTGTTTGGCAGCTCATGCACTGCATTACAAGTCTCAGAGACACACACCACTGCATTGGGCCTAATTCTTAACTCTGTCTCCTGCAATGTCTCCTCTTTAACTGCCACTAGATCACCAGGGTGAAGGTGCTTTTTACTGTCATAGGCCGGTGAAGTTTGGGCAAATGTGGGCTGTGATGGCAATAGTATATTTTTAAAAAAGGTACCCCACATTGGTGAAACCACATCCTTGGTGGCAAAGACTTCATAACATTTGTTTACCTTAAAGAGCTCACTTAAAAAGCTCCTTTTTGTGTTGCCTGGTTGTTCACATTGGACACAATACACTTCATATAAATTTGATAAAGCAATGCTGTTAGTTTGGCTCAGTAGTTTATTAAAAATATAGCTTTGTCCACTATATTAGTTTATCTCCTGGAGAGCCATAACTTTGGCTGCCTCAAATGTACAAATAGCGAATATACAAATGGCAATTTGTAAACAAGATTAAAATATTGTAAACCAAATGCATTCAGACAATCACATAGTTGCATTTCTTGTAAAACATTTACAGATGTGACAGACAATGCTCATAGTGAAACAATGTTGATAAATGTTTGCTTATTCACTTCACAAAGAGGTCTAAGCCTCTATATGTTTGCTGTTTGTTATTGTAAAACATTAAGGTTTACTGAAACTATGCCTGTGGTGGTTTGATCTAAATCCTTGTGGCTTTTATTTTCTAGGGGTTTGTTAAATATTAATTATTAATTGAATTATTCATATTCTCAATTCTATACTGAGCACATTTCCTCTCGCTGACATTACAAAAAGCTATTTCTGTATATGTAGCTCAGAGTATAAGTCAACACCATATAGAGAGAACACGTGGTCTATGCGACACATATATAATCACAGCTCATAGGAGGTGGAGGGGCTGTCACGTGGGGTTGTCACCTCCTGCCTTCTCCATCATTCTCCATGGACTTCAGACAATTTACAGAAGGAATGAACAACTGGTAGCCATGATGACTTCTAGTGAAGACAGACAGACACTTTTTACCATCTCGGGAAAAATGAGGAAAAAATGGACAATCTGTTCGTAACTATTTCACCTATTTTTTTTTTCTGCAATGTGATTTTTCTGTGGGCAATCCAATAAACCACTAACTTTTTATGAAAATATCATGACATTATTCTTTAAGAGTAGGGCATCTGGTAAAGAGTCCTGATTAAATAAATGTGCAAAATAAGCATATTTAACAGGGTTTATGGCCCCTCGTCTGATGACTCCATGATATCTCAGTTTAATCCAACCTTGAAATGTGGCCACTTGAAGGTCTGAGTGAAACTAGAGTTACTACATAGTGTAAATTACTATATAAGACCAGAGAAACATGACTAAGACAGATTCCAAAACTGGGGTACCTGTACATGTACAGTGTGCTGATACCTGCATAATTGGGGACACCCATGCAGTGAATGTAATCTCCCAGGGGTTCTCTGTTTTGGTGTTGCTTCTCTGATATTCCAGACAGATGATGTCTAAAACCCTCTTGGTGATGATCTAAGTATACTGTATGTAGTTAATCTTCATATGTACGTAATCACTATATTTATTTAATCCTTATATGTACTTATTAACCTTTGTATGTTAGCATATACAAAGGTGTATGCACTCACACTATTCAATCATACTATTCTTTGAATTTTGTAGTTAGCAATAAAATTACGTTGTTTTGCAAGTATTAGCCTTTTTTAAAGCCGTATCTAAACCTTAGTGTTAAAAACATGGCAAATAAAATTGCCAAATTCTCCTGTAAATAATTCTGCAAAGAGGGAACCATGATACCATTAAAAAATACGAGTGGATTTCCGTGGGCCCATCCAGTATGTGAGTTCCAGGGTGTAATGGGGTTCATATGACTGACTATGCAGCAGGGCTGGCCTTGCTGCCAATGTGTAAAACAAAGGAGTACGGGAGTACAAAATGCATATTGTGAAGTGGATTTTCCTGGGCCCATCCAGTATGTGGGTTCAAAGGTGTAATGGTGTGCATATGAATTGGTAGCAAGGGAGGCCTTGAATTCAATGCAACACTTTTTCAGGAGTCCCACCTGGACATCTTATGAAAGGGGTATTGTGGTGCGTCGTAATTCTTGGCAGCCCATCTACTCACAGCCTAGGCTACAACAGCTTAGGAGACGCACAGTTTAATAATGGCCCTTTAAGAAGATTAATGCCGCCTGATGCACCAGTAAAAATAGGCTCTGTGATTTTAACAGTCCCTCCTTCATAAATGAAACAAGATGGGTCTGCTTATGTGTCACACACCACATGGCCAGCTAGGGTTGTTAAATGTTACAATGACGTTTCCCAGTGAATGCATTAGTAGTGGTTGAAAGCAGTGTTAAAGTTGAAAAACACTTCAAAAACGCTGCGTCTGAACTAAGTCTACGTTCACATTAGCGTTCCGCTAATGTGCGTCGCTGTTGCGTCGGCGACGCAGCGGCGACGCACCCCTATGTTTAACATAGGGGACGCGTGCGTTTTTTGGGTGGCGTTTTTCGACACGTGCGTCGTTTCCGACGCTAGCGTCGGACGCAAGAAAATGCAACAAGTTGCATTTTTCGTGCGTCCGATTTTCGTCAAAAAACGACGCACGCGTCGCAAAACGCAGCGTTTTTGCGCGCGTTTTGCGCGCGTTTTTTGTGCGTCATGCGTTGCGTCGCCGACGCACCGGCGCGCAACGCTAATGTGAACGTAGCCTAAGCCTAAGTGAGGGAGGACATTTTCTGTCTGGGGTTAAATATTCAGCCTTACAGACAAGTCATTAACCTGCAAAGGATGTACCTTGACATATTTCCCAGCAAAACCCATTTTGGTTTCGTTTCAATGTGTTTTTTATGGCACTGGGAAAAATGGCATGAATCTCAGAAAAAATTGGTTAAAGCTGTGAAGTAGGAGTCAGGAATGCTTCCAGGGGTGATCCCCATGATGTCCCTGTGTCATTTGAGCAGTATTTCCATCATTTTCAGACGTTTTTAGACCTTAAAAGGACCCCCGGGGGGATCGCGGTAAAAATACTCGGGTCTCCCATAGACTTACATTGGGCTCGTTGTTCTGGCTGAGTACCCGAGTATTCCAATCTGCGAAACCCGAGCAACGAGCACCCAAGCATTAGTGATGAGCAAGCACTAAAATAGGTACTGGTTCAGACACTGCAGTTATTAAAGATAGGTACAGATTCAGACGATGCAGGTTTTAGAGATAGATACAGATTCAGACACAGGGAATTTAGGAAAAGATCCCGACTTAGATGCAAACAGGTTCAGGGATTGGTCTGAATTCAGACAAGGACAGGCACAGGTACAGATTTAGTGTTCAGGCCTGGGTATTCAGCCCCAGGGTGGCAGGAACTGGAAAGGACACACTAAAAGAGAATGTTGCTCAGGCTTCTCCCAACAGGTGAAGGTGCCTTAAGTACCAAATACCTCTCAGCAATAGGAGGGATATACATTAGGAGTGCACATACTGCCTTTTTAAGAATCAGGAAGTTCCCGCAAGTTCGCCCTAGGCATGTAGCAAGCAGAGGACAATGAGCTCACTGCAAGGCCTGGGGTGGAGAGTACATCAGTGTCCCTGCATGGTGGCGGGAAGCTATGCAGGGATGCAGACAGTGGTGTTACAGTAACCCCCTTACGCCTCTTCCTTCACAAAACTGTTCCTGTCTGACCAGTCTGAACTGAGTCCTACCTATTCCTGTATTAGATTCGGACCTGCCACTGACCTAGTCCTTCCTGGAACTGTTCCAATCTGTCGAGTCTGAACTGAGCCCTATGCGTTCCTGTATTCCAGTTGTTCCTGCCAGTGACACAGTCTTTCCTGAAACTGTTCTCTGGTGTCTCTAGTCTAGTCAAAGGTTTGGGACAGTTTCATTAGACCCTCCCAGTGTCCAAGCCGTGATGCATGGGGTACTCTAACAAAGAGGGAAACGTTTTTCAAGATGATGAAGGAGTACCTTGGCGACCATACCAGCGATCTCCATGATTCCTCTGTGTAGGACATCTATTGGGTATCCAAGCTGAAAATGTGGCATGAACTGTCCCTCTACACCTTGCAGGTGCTGGGCTACTTTTCTTCACAAAATTTGTGGTGCATCTTGTGTTCTGGTTGCAATCATCAAAATACTGTAAATCTCTTCCATGGTCCACAACATGATAGCTTCTTTCCATTAATTAATTTACAAATTCTGTCTCTATGGACAATCTTTTTAAAATTGTCAAAAAATTGTTCTTAGGCCTTCTTTACATCTCTTACAGGGTGTATTGCAATCCCTCCTTTAAATTTTGCCTAGGCCTTATTGGCAGTTCTTGCATTGTCCTCATAGGCTTTGTGAGTTTCAGAGTTCATCTTTCATAAATTAAACAGGATATGTCTGACCATGTCACAGACCACATGCCCAGATAAGGTGGTGAAATGTTAAAATTAAATTTACCATTGAATGTTTTTTCACCATTGAAAGCAATGAGAAAATGCAAAAATGCAGCAAAAATGCTACGTGTGAACATAGCCTATGGGTTGGAGGAGACATTTTTTTCTCTTATTTAATCTGCCTTATATGCAAATCATTATACAGAAAAGAATGTTTTCTAAAATTTTATCCTATAAAATCCATTGTCACCAACTTGTTCATTCCATGTCTAGAAGACTTAATGCTGTGAGAATTTCACACCGTGATCTGTAGTGAAGTTACTGAGCTTGAATTGCGGTGACCTCATCACTGACTTTTTCTCATGGTGCTGAGGTCACCGCAGTTCAGGCCTGCTGGGAACACAGCCTCTTTGAATGGCAGTAACCACAATAATGCAATCGCTGGTCAATGATGCTACATTTACAGCAGCTCATTCACCAGTGGTTCTCAGTCTGCACGGTCCCATCTTGGCACCGTCCAGGTTGAAAACTATTAATCCTCCAGACATGGATTACGGCATGGGACATAACGATGGACAGGTGAAGGATATTGTTGTTTTTTTATTTTTGTTTTATTACAGAAAATGAGAGCTTCGGTGGAATTAGGCGCTAGATGAGAATAACTGTGAATGTTATTTTTAAATAAAAATTAAAAAGTGTGTTTCACTTTATTTCTAATAAAGGACTTTTTTTCTGGCTGTGTGTTTATTTACCATACAACTATAGGATTAGTAATGGATAGGTGTTTTACAGACGCCTCTCCGTTACTAAGCCGTGGGCTTGATGTCATCTGGCAATGCAAAGGTGACATTAACTCCACAAATATGAACCCCACTTTCCATCACTACAGGACAAGTGGGAAGAGCAGGGCAAAGCTCGAGAATTGGTGCATCTGATAGATGTGCCATTTCTGGGCATCTGCGGGCTGGGTGGTCAATATCCATGGCCCCTTAGTAGCCTTGGAATACTAGACCCCAACTGTCAGCTTTAGCAAGGCTGGTTGTCAAAAATGGGGGGACCCCATGCCATTTTTTTAAAATATATATTTAAATATTTTTTTTAAAAGAAAGCTCTATTCTTGATAACCAGCTTTGCTAAAGCTGACAGCTAAGGGTTGCAGTGTCCAGCTGTGAGTTTTGCCAAGCTGGTTAAAAAAATACAGGAGAACCCACGCTGTATTTTTCACTTATTTATTTATTTACAGCGCAGGCAGCGGGTGATGAATACTCCCATCAGTCACCTGCTGTCACTGTTATTAGCGGCAAAAGGTGTAGGCTGATGGGAGTAATAGTCCCATCAACGGCTGCCTTCTGTCAATGATCTAACTTGAATACAACTCTGATCATTCTCCCCTGATCGCCGGCAGAGCAGGGGACAATGAAGAGAGTGGTCTTCCACACCCGATGCTGGGGAACAGCGCTTACTGTGCTGCTTCTTCCCTGGTGCTGGTGAGTGTCACAAGTGTGACATCCATATGTGTCACCCATGTGCACGTGTGTGGGACATTTTGACAGTAAAAACAGATATGTCGGCTTGTTTTGCCCATGGCCAGACAGTCCGTGGAAACACACTGACATGTGCACAGACCCATTCACTTGACTGGGTCTATGTGTGTAAATGTCTCCGGTACATGTGAAAACTGCCACCACACCTACAGGAGTCAATGAAGTGTGAAAGAGGCCAGAAACGAAGGGTTTTTCTGCACCCCTTTTAGTTGCTTGCACTTTACAGAATTACAGATTGATGAATGATGACATATTATGATATGCTCCTATTAAGACCCTATAAGAAGTGTACAAGGTCATGCAAAATGTGTGTGAACCTTTCCTGAAATGTATAATATCAGGATATATTTCATTAGTTAAATCAAACAGCAGATATTGTAATTAATATGAATAAAATAAATAAAGTGAAAAGAGTACCTGATTTTCCTCTATGTTTCTTTCATGATGATTCGCCATTGTTTCATAACAGCACTCATCATTATTCTGAACTGTTATAGAGAAATATAGTTGTTAATAAATCACCATAATCTCATATCTCTTCTACAATTTCTCTTAAAGTTATCATGTTATACTTCAAGTATAATAGAAAGCTCCCTGAGATTTATGCTTCCAAGCTGATTTTTTACAATTGGTGTTCACAAGGCAATGCGGCAATTTTTCTGAAAACATATTAAAGCAATTGATAATTACAGATTATTTTCCTTCACTTGTTGAATATTTTAATAAGACTATACACAAGGGGTCAACATAAGGGTTGTGAGATGGCACTACTCAATGGGACAAATATTGTTTAGTTTGTTAAATACATCAGTTACCATTTGTTTTTCTTTTACTTGAGCGCAGCATGACAGTGACAGAGATCTTGATTCCAGGTTGTATCACTTACTGTGTTGCTTGGTGTAATTTTTATAAACTCACTGTTTGATCAGCAGCAGATTATCACTAGAGGATTTTTAATCCTGCAGCCAAGTATTCCTCCGTATTCATGAGCTCTGTATAACCCCGCCCCAACCACTGATTGACAGCTTTATTTGTATGCTATGCATGGACAGAAAGCTGCCAATCAGTGGTTTGGGTGGAGTTATACAGAGCTCAGCAATCAGAAAACTGGTAGATCTGCAGCATATAAAATAGTAATTTTAGCAAAAAGACATCAAGCAGCCCAATAAGTGATACATCTATGGAATCTGGGTCTTTGCCCAAACATCATTCTGCTCTCAGATGGGGTAGCAAAATTTGATGACAGATTCCCTATGTTTACCTTCCATAGTTTATAACTTCTTAAACATTGACAGTCATGTTTTTTTCTGAAATAATAAAACATTAAAATAAAATATATTGTATATTATATTGTAAATGTAACGTGTACTTTTGGTTAGCAAGAGGATATGGGCCTTTTGTGTATAGCAGGAGCATAGCTAGAAAATCCAAGGTTCATAAACTACCTATGATGGCCCCCTCCCTCATACTCTTACGAAGATTTGACCACATATGTCACATTTTGAAATAAGGTTGTAATCCACAGTCTTTTTAAATAGAGTTGGCTACAGATTTGAAAATCTATGTGGATTTTTTTCTGCAGTGTGTGAATTTAAGAAGACAAGGAGGAAAACCAGAGTCCCGTCGAAGCAAATACCATGGGAAACGGCCATAGTCCATTAACCTAACCAGTTCGTCTTGCAATTATCCTGCCCTCTGTAACCATGTCCACAGCATGTTGTTAAAATAAAGGACAAAGGTTTTTTTTTTTACTGGAAGACTTGTGTGGTGCTGCTATTTTCTTCCTGTTTGGATTTCCACTCATGTTTTTTCAAACAAGCACGCCTTATTCCAGTGGATTACCATTTAGTGGGGTTGTCGACTCAGCTCACCCTACTGGACTCTGCTAAGACTGCTCAAACAGTGAGTACTCACCTGTTTCTTAGTGCCATTCAAGTGCCATTCAACTTTTCTCATGTTTTTTATGGACTTTCTAAGTGTGAACTTAGTGTTGAATATCCCATATACTTATAGTGCACCATAGCTTCCTTTGGATTTTCCATGTGCAACCTGTGAAAGGTCATAGTGGAGGAGCCTATAGTCTAGAGGCAAGGGGCTGTTTGGTACACCTCTATTAGAGGTGCTAAATGCCACTGGTTCTTGTTTCTCACAAAACTATTCTTGTAGAACAAAATTAGAATTTAGTTAATTTCATTTGGATTACATAACGGTTAGGCTTCACTCAGACGTCGTATTTTCCAAGTAACAGAAGTACAGACCGATTAGTTTGATCAAAGTGTGGTCCAAGTGCCACCAGTTTTTCTCGCATGTGGAAAAAAATAAAAAACGTTTCTACACCTCCTTTGTGACACTCTGCGAAAATCGGACCAAACTCTGATGTCGTCCGAGTGAGGTCCAATTTTTTCATGGACCCATTGACTTGCATTGCCAATTTTGATCTGACTCTCAGATCTCCATTCCATAGTCTCCATCCCATAGACGATTATATGTCATGTGAATGGCCCCATAGACTATCACAGGTATGATTGCTATCCTTGAAAACTACGGCTAAAACTCGTACATGAAAAGTGGATGTCTGAATGAGGCCACACATTCACATTTTAGATTTTAATAGACAAAGTCTTCGGTGAAATTTCTACATCCAAATTGCAAAGTTCAACTATCATGATTCTAAACAGCCAGATAAAAGGCTGTCAATTATTCAAAAACACAGTGTTAGGGGACAAGTTCCCACCTCTGCACAGGGGGAATCTCGGGCCATCTCCGCTGCGGTCTCCCATTCTTCTCCTGCCGCAGTGGAGCCTGCTCAGCAGAGACGTCGGTCCCAGCGTCTTGCTCAGTCCCACTCTGTACAAAGAGTTACTGCTGCTTCTCCGGCTTCTGCCATTGAAGTCAGTGCTGGGCAGCGGCGAGCAGACGCTTCTGAGACTAAGTCCTGCTTTTCTCGTTCTGAGCATGCCCTGAGTAAGACCTCTCAGTGGAGATCGAGGGTCACATGGTCAGATACTGCAGCTAAGTCCATTGGTCCTCTTCTGGAAGGTCCTTCAAGTGCTAGGACTAAATCCTGCGTGGCACACTGAGCATGCCCAGGGCAAGATCTCTCAGTGGAGATTTAGGGTCACATGCTCAGGTATGGCAGTCTCTCATTGGTCCTTCTAGGAAGGTCTTTTACTTGCTGCAGCTATATAAGGCTCGCATGGCCATGCGCTAGTGTCAATTCATATATGTACTTTGCGCCAGTGTGGTTATGCATGAGTGTGTTCAGGGACCCGGCTGAAATAAGCCCCTAGAATACCGGCACCTCCGGTGAGGAGATTGCGTGTTGCATAACCGCTGACTGCTATCAGCTTGGCAGTAAGCTTGTGCTCCTGTGAGGCTAACAGGGCGCAGTGCTTTCCTTTCAAGGCTACTCTGTGGAGTAACAGAGCTAGTCTATACTGCCAAACAGTGCTGCCATTTGCTAGCAGCAGGTTCCTCCTGCACGGTGGACCCCGGGCTGCGAACGCACCATTAATAATAAACATCTCTACTTTCTCGGTGCGTTCCGCTAGCCCTAACACACGGAGTATAATTATGACTATTAGTTTGCACTTTTCAATTGTAAAGTTGTAGGCAAAAACTAGAGGCCCTTATTCATTAAAGCGTTTACTCCAGAAAACTGGCATAAAAAGCTTTGAAAAGTTTTAAAATTTTTGTGCAACTGCAGTGGATGGGGGTGTGATAGGGCATTACAGACACCTCTTAATGAACCAGATGCTTCACAATTCATCTGCACCCTCATCAAGCCAGCATGAAAAACGCTGGTCTTGATGAATAAGGGCCATAGTCATATTTTCCATATTTCCCTCTCACTGATGCAGTAGGGTGATGGCTTCACTACTAATTGGCCGGGATCACACTTGCACGAGTCTCGCATCTCAATACCTGGCACTGCCGCCAGCACTTGGGACCGGAGCACGTGGCTACATGTATTTCTATGCAGCTGAGCGCTCTGCTCCGAGTGCCGGGTATTGAAATGCGAGACTCATGCGAGTTTCTAGCAAGTGTGATCCTGGTCATAGGTGTAGTACATTATGGAAAGGAAATAGTTTTCAGTTTCTGCTCCAAGTTTTGCCAATATTTCACTTTATTACTTTCTATAATATCCATTTAGAACCAAATTTGAAAAAAAAAAACATCTACTTACCAAGAATTGGCAGATTGAGATTGCCATATATTGGGTTATTTTCCATATACTGCTGGTCAAAACTGCAGGAAAATTAGATTCAAATAATTTACCTTATTAAGGGATACTCAAATATATATATATATATATATATATATATATATATATATATATATATATATATATATATATATATATATATGTATTCTTTTATTGTAACATATGTAAAATAATATGTAATTTGTAATAATGTCAAACTTTTGCAAGTGTTTAAAGTAATTTAGTGCTAAAGCTATTACAAAACTATGCTGTAGGTACTCTCTACCGGCCAGGTACAAATATACAAGTATGACAGAAAACCATGGTAAATAAATCAATTCAAAGATTTTAAATATTCTCCTATCTCAATATACTATTTTCTACCATGTAAACACTAGGATTTACTATAGCCTATCATCAACTACTGCATAGATTCAGACAAAAAAGATAATCATACGGCCATTATTAAGGTAACAAAAGGACAAAATCTTTATTAGAAAAACATAATTAAAAACCATACTGCCAAGGTTGGGAAAGTAAGACAAACCATACATCATAATCACCCATAGTCGAAGCGCAGCTCCAAGTGGCAGATAGTTACCACACATACAAATCTATACTGGTGGGTGGCTGATATTACATAGCATCTCAGGAACTAAAACAGCCCAACGATGGATCTATTTAACAACAAAATGTCACATAAATATACAGAAAATTCTAATATATGGCTGCCACATTGCCTACCCTTGTGCCTAACCACCCACACACCGCATCCCTCACTGCCAATGGATAATATATCCCCCTACGAGACCATGCTCAACAGGGGTACACAAGTACAAATACCAGGGGACACTGTGATGGAACTTGCCGCTGGCACCTGGAACAGCGCGTCCGCCCTGACGCGGGTTTCAGACTCCTTTCTCGGAGACCCGAACAACGAGTAACTCGCTCATCACTAGTAGCAATGGCAGACACTAATAGCTTTTAAAAATGGATGGATGATTTCCTCAGCAGAAATGGCATTGTGGGATATAGATAATTTAGTGACAAAGAATGTATAATTGATGGAGAAAGGTTGAACTTGATTGACCTAGGTCTTTTTTAAGATTATGTAACTATGTCCAGATGACATGTCAGACTGATAAATAGTAAAATCAAATAGTAATTGCTCGTTTACACTACTGTATTTTCGGTATGAGTGCTCTCCGTTCTAAAAACGGATTGCACTTGGACCAATGTTATTTTATGCGGCAATGCACTTTTTTTTCACTAACAATCTGTGTGTGAAAAAAAACAGATGACATTTGGAGACAAAGTATAGATCTGATTTTATGGACACAGTGCAATTCTGTAACATAGAAAACTGTAAATGTTCCTATAAGGCTATGTGCCCACATTGCGGATTCGTGTGCGAATTTTTCCACACTTTTATTGCAAAATCCGCAGGTAGAACGCACTGTGTTTTACCTTTGGATTTACCATGGAATTCCTGCGGTTTTTGTGTGGATTCCACCTGTGGTTTGACACCTGCGGATTCCAAATCCGCAATGTGTGCACATAGCCTCACTTATCCATAGCTGCTGAGTAAAAGCATTTACTGCACAAAGATGACAAGTGAGAAAAAAATGGTCCCACTTTTCAGGATGATACTCTGAACGATTTTTTTATACAGTTGTGTGCACAAGTTTTAAATAAAACACTGAAATAACCACAAATACATACCTTATTGTGCCCTGGCTGCTATATTTCAAGACTTTTACTATGTAAGTAAAAAGAGAGAGAATTAAAAGGGGGAATTGTGTCAGGTTGCAAATAGTAATTTGAAAATACTTGATTGACAAATCCTAAGTTATTAAAAGGGTGTCTGCACTTTTGCTTAACTATTAGCAAGCCAATTATAGCCATTGGGGTTCTAAAAAACTTTGCACATCCATGCATTACACAGACCCCCCATTTATTTTAAAGGGAACCAGTCATCAGTTTCACACTGTTTGAACCATAGACAGCATGACTAAGGCATCTATTCTGATACGCTTTAGTGTTTCGGAGTTCACATACTTTGAAAATGCCAGCCAGGAACTATGAGGGAGATTCATCAAAATTCAGAATACTGGTGTAAAATGCTTTGAAAAGCGGCAAATGTTTGCAATTTTTTGCAGAGCTGGGGAGGAGCCAAAGCTGGACATAACATGGCTGTGCTCGCCTGTCAAATTCACCAACAGTAGCAGCATTATTTACCCCAGAAATGCTATTCCAGCCCTGGCCCCACAAGATGCGTGAAATTCATTAATTCGTGTGCACCTCTTAATGAATTTGGTGCACCACACTTCAGTGAGCCCCTCATTAAGATTGTCATGCGCAATGCCAGTCTTAATGAATCAGCCTGTATGTGTCTCAGCTGACTAGTCCACGGCCGCTCCCCGGCGTCATTGGCTTCTTCCTGCACTGCTCCAGTTGAATGCCATGTTTCCCTCTATGTATGTAGATAGGGAGAGATCTATCCGTTAACGGAATCAGAGTGGGAATAGAGAGAGATTATAAGTGATTTATCAAATTAGAGAGATGTGGGGTTTATGTTTTTGTGTTTTTAGTCCAATCATTTCCTGAATTCTCAGTATTACTGAAGTTCACTATTATAGTACGGTATGTCTTTTGGGCTATTTAGTATGATTAAAAGTTAAGTTTTATTCCCAGTGAGAATTCTACATTGAGGGATTTTTTCATATATACAGTGATGACCTTCAAACTTGAGCAACATTTTTTGAGATTTTTAGTTCTTTAAAGCCAGCCTTGACTAGTAACATAGTAACATAGTAACATAGTTAGTAAGGCCGAAAAAAGACATTTGTCCATCCAGTTCAGCCTATATTCCATCATAATAAATACCCAGATCTACGTCCTTCTACAGAACCTAATAATTGTATGATACAATATTGTTCTGCTCCAGGAAGGCATCCATGCCTCTCTTGAACCCCTCGACTGAGTTCGCCATCACCACCTCCTCAGGCAAGCAATTCCAGATTCTCACTGCCCTAACAGTAAAGAATCCTCTTCTATGTTGGTGGAAAAACCTTCTCTCCTCCAGACGCAAAGAATGCCCCCTTGTGCCCATAGAATAGCTTTGCCAAAATGGGTAGAGATGGGGAGGGATGGGGTGTGATGAAGTCAACAAATTCATCAAAATTTACTTTAGTGGCGCATATATTGCCAGGAATGTACTCCAGCTGTAAGATGCACCTAATTCATTAAGTGGTGTGCATTGCTTAACCCCTTACCGGCATCGGACGTACTATACCGTCCGATGCCGGCTCCCCTGCTTTGATGCAGGGCTCCGCGGTGAGCCCGCACCAAAGCCGGGACATGTCAGCTGTTTTGAACAGCTGACATGTGCCCGTAATAGGCGCGGGCAGAATCGCGATCTGCCCGCACCTATTAACTAGTTAAATGCCGCTGTCAAACGCAGACAGCGGCATTTAACTACCGCTTCCGGCCGGGCGGCCGGAAATGACGTCATCGCCGACCCCCGTCACATGTCCGGGGGTCGGCGATGCGTCTCCATTGTAGCCATAGAGGTCCTTGAGACCTCTATGGTTACTGATTGCCCGTCGCTGTGAGCGCCACCCTGTGGTCGGCGCTCACAGCACACGTGCAATTCTGCTACATAGCAGCGATCAGCAGATCGCTGCTATGTAGCAGAGCCGATCGTGCTGTGCCTGCTTCTAGCCTCCCATGGAGGCTATTGAAGCATGGCAAAAGTTTAAAAAAAAAGTTTAAAAAAATGTGAAAAAAATAAAAAAAACATAAAAGTTTAAATCACCCCCCTTTCGCCCCAATCAAAATAAATCAATAAAAAAAATATCAAATCTACGCATATTTGGTATCGCCGCGCTCAGAATTGCCCGATCTATCAAATAAAAAAAAGTATTAACCTGATCGCTAAACAGCGTAGCGGGAAAAAAACTCGAAACGCCAGAATTACGTTTTTTTGGTCGCCGCGACATTGCATTAAAATGCAATAACGGGCGATCAAAAGAACGTATCTGCACCGAAATGCTATCATTAAAAACGTCATCTCGGCACGCAAAAAATAAGCCCTCAACCGACCCCAGATCACGAAAAATGGAGACGCTACGAGTATCGGAATATGGCGCAATTTTTTTTTTTTTTTTTTTAGCAAAGTTTGGAATTTTTTTTCACCACTTAGATAAAAAATAACCTAGTCATGTTTGGTGTCTATGAACTCGCACTGACCTGGAGAATCATAACGGCAGGTCAGTTTTAGCATTTAGTGAACCTAGCAAAAAAGCCAAACAAAAAAACCAATGTGGGATTGCACTTTTTTTGCAATTTCACCGCACTTGGAATTTTTTTCCCGTTTTCTAGTACACGACATGCTAAAACCAATGATGTCGTTCAAAAGTACAACTCGTCCCGCAAAAAATAAGCCCTCACATGGCCAAATTGACGGAAAAATAAAAAAGTTATGGCTCTGGGAAGGAGGGGAGCGAAAAACGAACACGGAAAAACGAAAAATCCCCTGGTCATGAAGGGGTTAATGAATTACGCTGATCTTACCCGAGCAGTCCCGTTCATTAAGATTGTCATGCAAAATGCCAGACTAAATTAATCAGGTCCATTGTTCCCAGCAGGCTTTTTCTAAATATGTTTACTATGAAACTCCGCAGGATTGCAGAATAAAACATACCAGTCTGCAATCGTACAGCCATTGTCTGATTCATGCTGGCCATGATTTGTTCAGCATGAATCTTATGACAAGTTCCCATTAATATCACTATATAGAAATGTAACAATTGTTACAAGATTGCTGGGCTTCTAGGAAAAAGACAGTAACTGATAAGCAAAACAAATATAGGCCTAAAGGTACCTTCACACTGAGCAACTTTACAACGAGAACGACAACGATCCGTGACGTTGCAGCGTCCTGGATAGCGATCTCGTTGTGTTTGACACGCAGCAGCGATCTGGATCCCGCTGTGATATCGCTGGTCGGAGCTAGAAGGCCAGAACTTTATTTGGTCGTCAGGTCGGCGTGATTCGTCATGTTTGACAGCAAAAGCAACGATGCCAGCAATGTTTTTTCATGGAGCAACAACCAGCGAGAAGGATAAGTACGTCACTGGATCGCTCCTGCATCGTTCTGCTGTTGCCGTGTTTGACGTCTCCTAGCGACCTAAACAGCGACGCTGCAGCGATCGGCTCATTGTCTATATCGCTGCAGCATCGCTTAATGTGATGGTACCTTTAGGCCAGGTTCTTACTGCGTTAAAGCAGCCTGTTCAACGCATTGCTTTGATAGGCTACGTTAACGCTATAGCATTCACGCCATCGCGTTATGCTATACCGCTAGCACAGATGATTCATCTGTGCTAGCGGTGACGGAGCCTCAGACGCTGCAGCCCGCGTCCGAGGCTCCGTCACTGAATGATGGCACATCGCTAGTGCATGCCGATTATGTCATGTGTTGGCGATGCGCCCGATAATAGGCTTTAATGGCAGCGATAATGGACTGCATTAGACCACGTTATGCTACGGTGTAACGCAGTCCGTCTAACGGACTGCCATAACGCAGTGTGACCCCAGAGTTAGGCTGTCTTCATACCATGTTTTTTGGCTGTGCCTATAGTATACAGCTCTGGCCAAAATTAAAAGACCACTGCAAAATTCTCAGTTTGTCTGAATTTTCTCTATATAGGTATATTTTTGAGTAAAATGTAAATGTTTCTTTTATTCTATAAACTACTAACAACATGTCTCCGAATTTCCAAGTAATAAATTGAGTATTTTTTTTCTGAAAAGGAGAAATGGTCAAAATAAAAAAAAAACTGTGCTTTCAGACCTCGAATAATGCAAAGAAAACAAGTTCATAATCATTTAGAAACAACAATACTAATGTTTTAACTCAGCAAGAGTTCAGAAATCAATATTTTGTGGAATAACCATGATTTTTAATCACAAATTTAATGCGTCTTGGCATGCTTTCCCCAGTCTTTCACACTACTTTTGGTGCAAAAATGTAAGCAGTTCTTCATTGTTTGATGGCTTGTGACTATCCATCATCCTCTTGATTACATTCCAGAGGTTTTTAATGGGGGTCAGGTGAGGAGATTGGGCTGGCCATGACAGGGTTTTGATGTGGTGGTTAGAGTTGAGCGACCTTGACCTTTTTAGAGTCGAGCCGGGTTTTGCGAAACCCGACTATGTCCAAAGTCGGGTCGAGTGAAATCGGCCGATTATGACGTAAAGTCGGGATCGACCGAAACACGAAACCCAATGCAAGTCAATGGGGCAGCATAGTCGGCAGTGAGTGGGGGCCAGGAAAACACCTAGAGTGCCCATTTTAATGTCAAAACCATCCATTCTTCTTAATGAAGCTTGTCAAGCGTAATTTACCTTATAATAATTGGAAGGCATTTGAAATTGGGGGTCATTTGGCTAAAGTTGTGGGGGGTAGGGCTGGTTCAAGTAATTAGTGGGCCCAGGAAATCTGGACCACGTCACGGCAGTGGAGCAGGGAGAGGTAAGTATTTCAACTTTGCAAGTGCTGTGAACCTGAGCAAGCAGGGGGGGCCCACTCGTTGGCATTGGCACTGGCACAGGGCCCCTCAAAGTACAGCGGTGTGTTTGCACGGCGGGGGCGCCTCCCACCGGCAGCAACACTTTTGCGTACTATGAGAGGCCCTGTGCCAGTGACGTCGCCAACTAGTATTCCTCCCCCCACCTGATGAAGGAACCTGCACTTTCATCTGCACCTTCCTCTTTGTCCCCGTGTAAGGTGGTATGGTATGCGGGAAGAGCAACCTGACTTTCAGCAGGGTCACAATGTTGTTGTGTAGCGTGCACGGGGAATGTTGCGTTATGGGTCAATGTACCAGCAGACTCATCTATCACTGGCTGGGCAATGGGCAGGATGAGGAGGAAACACAGATATAGACCCAAAGAATAAAGTTGGCTAAATGCAGTTCAAAATTGGTAACACAGGAATAACCAGGGGGCATTGCAGTGGAGGACAACTGGAATGAGAGGCTGACACAGAGAGTAGGGCCAAATCAGTAAGTAGTCGAAATGCAGTTCAAAATTGGCAACCGTAGTAAACAGGCGGCACAGCTTTGTTCAGTGGAGGAGAACAGCAAGGAGTGGCAGACACCGATAGTAGGCCCCAACCCAACTAGTAGGCCAAATGCAGTCTAACATTAACAACTACTTAACGAGAGGCTGAAAATGGTATTTCAGGACAGGAAACCAGGAGAACAGCAAGGAGTGGCAGACACCGATAGTAGGCCCCAAACCAACTAGTACGCCAAATGCAGTTGTTCCATTTAACCACAATTTAATGAGAGCCTGAAGATAGAAGCTCAGGAAAGGCAACCTGGGGAACACCTTGGAGTGTAACACACCATCTCTCTCCACCCCATACCCATTTTGTAGGCCTAATGCTGTGTACTTTTCTACAACTACTAAACGAGAGTCGGAAGACCGAAGCAATGGCAAGGAAACCTGGGGAACACCTTGGAGTGTAACACACCATCTCTCTCCACCCCATACCCAATTTGTAGGCCTAATGCAGCCTACTTTCCGACACCTACTAAACGAGAGCATGAAGATCGAAGCTCAGGAAAGGCAACCTGGGGAACACCTTGGAGTGTAACACACCATCTCTCTCCACCCCATACCCATTTTTTAGGCCTAATGCAGTGTACTTTTCTACAACTACTAAACGAGAGTCGGAAGACCGAAGCAATGGCAAGGAAACCTGGGGAACACCTTGGAGTGTAACACACCATCTCTCTCCACCCCATTCCCCATTTTTTAGGCCTAATGCAGCCTACTTTCCGACACCTACTAAACGAGAGCATGAAGATCGAAGCTCAGGAAAGGCAACCTGGGGAACACCTTGGAGTGTAACACACCATCTCTCTCCACCCCATACCCATTTTGTAGGCCTAATGCTGTGTACTTTTCTACAACTACTAAACGAGAGTCGGAAGACCGAAGCAATGGCAAGGAAACCTGGGGAACACCTTGGAGTGTAACACACCATCTCTCTCCACCCCATACCCAATTTGTAGGCCTAATGCAGCCTACTTTCCGACACCTACTAAACGAGAGCATGAAGATCGAAGCTCAGGAAAGGCAACCTGGTGAAAACCTTGGAGTGTAACACAACCTGTCTCTACACCCCATACACAATTAGTAGGCCTAATGCAGCGTAGTTTCCAACAGCTACTAAACGAGAGCCGGAAGATCGAAGCTCAGGAAAGGCAACCTGGGGAACACCTTGGAGTGTAACACACCATCTCTCTCCACCCCATACCCATTTTTTAGGCCTAATGCAGTGTACTTTTCTACAACTACTAAACGAGAGTCGGAAGACCGAAGCAATGGCAAGGAAACCTGGGGAACACCTTGGAGTGTAACACACCATCTCTCTCCACCCCATTCCCCATTTTTTAGGCCTAATGCAGCCTACTTTCCGACACCTACTAAACGAGAGCATGAAGATCGAAGCTCAGGAAAGGCAACCTGGGGAACACCTTGGAGTGTAACACACCATCTCTCTCCACCCCATACCCATTTTGTAGGCCTAATGCTGTGTACTTTTCTACAACTACTAAACGAGAGTCGGAAGACCGAAGCAATGGCAAGGAAACCTGGGGAACACCTTGGAGTGTAACACACCATCTCTCTCCACCCCATACCCAATTTGTAGGCCTAATGCAGCCTACTTTCCGACACCTACTAAACGAGAGCATGAAGATCGAAGCTCAGGAAAGGCAACCTGGTGAAAACCTTGGAGTGTAACACAACCTGTCTCTACACCCCATACACAATTAGTAGGCCTAATGCAGCGTAGTTTCCAACAGCTACTAAACGAGAGCCGGAAGATCGAAGCTCAGGAAAGGCAACCTGGGGAACACCTTGGAGTGTAACACAACCTCTCTCTACACCACGGAAGGGCTGATTCTTAGGAAGGAAGGCTGTTGTAAATAAGCATTGCGCGTCCGAGGGTGATTATATTCTTATTCGGTATCTACTCACCCTCGGACGCGCCATGCTTCTTGATTTGTAATTAATGTTTATTTGCAATGTGCTTTTGACTTACTCAATTATTTTTTTAATTATTGATTTTATTAAATTAATAGTTTAACATCTTATTGGAAATAATTTAAAGGAGACGCGACAGGACAACACTCGGTGGATGCCATATCTGTGTTAACAACTCCAAAAAACTTTCAGTTAACTTCTTGCAGGAGAAAGAAATTGTAGCTGTTGGACCTTTGTAGTACAGTTCCAGATATTTGTTGTGTGTTTGTTTTGATTGTTAAAATGTCTGCATTTGAGATCTCAACACGATCTTATTTTTTATAATCAAATTAATTTTTTAAATATTTTATTAGGTTGGTTCAAGGGGTACACGGGCCGCAGTAGACAGGTCAGTGGAGGCCTAGTGGAAGGAGTGACCACAGACAGGCATCGAAGGCCTAAAATAATAACACATGGCTGTAGGCAATTTTAAATTGGTTCCAGGGGTACACGGGCAGCAGTGCCCTGGTCAGTGTAGTAGTAGTTGAAAGAATGGACCGCAGACAGGCATCGAAGGCCTAAAATAAAAAAATTGGGCTGGCTGTAGGCAATTTTAAATTGGTTCCAGGGGTACACGGGCAGCAGTGGTGTGGTCAGTGGAGGCCTAGTGGAAGGAGTGACCGCAGACAGGCATCGAAGGCCGAAAATAATAACACATGGCTGTAGGCAATTTTAAATTGGTTCCAGGGGTACACGGGCAGCAGTGGTGTGGTCAGTGGAGGCCTAGTGGAAGGAGTGACCGCAGACAGGCATCGAAGGCCTAAAATAATAACACATGGCTGTAGGCAATTCTAAATTGGTTACAGGGGTACACGGGCAGCAGTGGTGTGGTCAGTGGAGGCCTAGTGGAAGGAGTAACCGCAGACAGGCATCGAAGGCCTAAAATAATAACACATGGCTGTAGGCAATTCTAAATTGGTTACAGGGGTACACGGGCAGCAGTGGTGTGGTCAGTGGAGGCCTAGTGGAAGGAGTGACCGCAGACAGGCATCGAAGGCCTAAAATAATAACACATGGCTGTAGGCAATTTTAAATTGGTTCCAGGGGTACACGGGCAGCAGTGGTGTGGTCAGTGGAGGCCTAGTGGAAGGAGTGACCGCAGACAGGCATCGAAGGCCTAAAATAATAACACATGGCTGTAGGCAATTTTAAATTGGTTCCATGGGTACACGGGCAGCAGTGCCCTGGTCAGTGTAGTAGTAGTTGAAAGAATGGACCGCAGACAGGCATCGAAGGCCTAAAATAAAAAAATTGGGCTGGCTGTAGGCAATTTTAAATTGGTTCCATGGGTACACGGGCAGCAGTGGTGTGGTCAGTGGAGGCCTAGTGGAAGGAGTGACCACAGACAGGCATCGAAGGCCTAAAATAATAACACATGGCTGTAGGCAATTTTAAATTGGTTCCAGGGGTACACGGGCAGCAGTGCCCTGGTCAGTGTAGCAGTAGTTGAAAGAATGGACCGCAGACAGGCATCGAAGGCCTAAAATAAAAAAATTGGGCTGGCTGTAGGCAATTTTAAATTGGTTCCAGGGGTACACGGGCAGCAGTGGTGTGGTCAGTGGAGGCCTAGTGGAAGGAGTGACCGCAGACAGGCATCGAAGGCCTAAAATAATAAAACATGGCTGTAGGCAATTTTAAATTGGTTCCAGGGGTACACGGGCAGCAGTGCCCTGGTCAGTGTAGTAGTAGTTGAAAGAATGGACCGCAGACAGGCATCGAAGGCCTAAAATAAAAAAATTGGGCTGGCTGTAGGCAATTTTAAATTGGTTCCAGGGGTACACGGGCAGCAGTGGTGTGGTCAGTGGAGGCCTAGTGGAAGGAGTGACCGCAGACAGGCATCGAAGGCCTAAAATAATAAAACATGGCTGTAGGCAATTTTAAATTGGTTCCAGGGGTACACGGGCAGCAGTGGTGTGGTCAGTGGAGGCCTAGTGGAAGGAGTGACCGCAGACAGGCATCGAAGGCCTAAAATAATCACACATGGCTGTAGGCAATTTTAAATTGGTTCCAGGGGTACACGGGCAGCAGTGGTGTGGTCAGTGGAGGCCTAGTGGAAGGAGTGACCGCAGACAGGCATCGAAGGCCTAAAATAATAACACATGGCTGTAGGCACTTTTAAATAGGTTCCAGGGGTACATGGGCAGCAGTGTATGGTCAGTGGAAGTCTAGTGGAAGGAGTGACCGCAGACAGGCTTCCAAGGCCTAACATAACAAACTTGGGCTGGCTGTAGGCACTTTTAAATTGGTTCCAGGGGTACACGGGCAGCAGTGGTCTGGTCAGTGGAAGTCTAGTGGAAGGAGTGACCGCAGACAGGCTTCGAAGGCCTAACATAATAACATAGGGCTGGCTGTAGGCACTTTTAAATTGGTTCCAGGGGTACACGGGCAGCAGTGGTCTGGTCAGTGGAAGTCTAGTGGAAGGAGTGACCGCAGACAGGCTTCGAAGGCCTAACATAACAAACTTGGGCTGGCTGTAGGCACTTTTAAATTGGTTCCAGGGGTACACGGGCAGCAGTGGTCTGGTCAGTGGAAGTCTAGTGGAAGGAGTGACCGCAGACAGGCTTCCAAGGCCTAACATAACAAACTTGGGCTGGCTGTAGGCACTTTTAAATTGGTTCCAGGGGTACACGGGCAGCAGTGGTCTGGTCAGTGGAAGTCTAGTGGAAGGAGTGACCGCAGACAGGCTTCGAAGGCCTAACATAACAAACTTGGGCTGGCTGTAGGCACTTTTAAATTGGTTCCAGGGGTACACGGGCAGCAGTGGTCTGGTCAGTGGAAGTCTAGTGGAAGGAGTGACCGCAGACAGGCTTCCAAGGCCTAACATAACAAAATTGGGCTGGCTGTAGGCACTTTAAATTGGTTCCAGGGGTACATGGGCAGCAGTGTATGGTCAGTGGAAGTCTAGTGGAAGGAGTGACGGCAGACAGTCTTCGAAGGCCTAACATAACAAAATTGGGCTGACTGTAGGCACTTTTAAATTGGTTCCAGGGTAACACGGCCAGCAGTGGCCTGGTCAGTGTAGTAGTTGTAGAAAGAAGGGACCGCAGACAGGCTTCGAAGGCCTAACATAACAAAAATGTCAAAACAATGGTATTGTCAGTGCCAGGCATTGAAGGATGTCAGCGCCTAGACTACACATTGGTGAAGCTGTGAGAGATAATTTTGCTAGTGGTAGAGCACTGTTTGAGCTGGGGGGGGGAACTGTCTTGTGGCCGGCGGTACAGGCACAGGGCCCCTCATATTACAACGGTGTGTCTGACGTTGGGTGCGCAGCACCACCGCCAGAGACACTTTATTGTACTATGAGGGACCCAGTGGCAGTGCCGTCGACCAAAAGCGGCCACACCCACCTCTTCAGACAAACAGCACTCTCAAGGGTCCAAGCGCAAAGTGGCGATAGCACGGCCCCGTGTGGGGAGTTTGGCCATTTCGTGAGGTGGAAACATGTCGTATGCTGGACAATCAGGTGAAGAAAATTACGAGATTGGAAAAGTCATTCAGAATAGTCCACAGGCAAGACCTTTTCATAGGAAAGCTAGGTGTCAGCCGGGCAGGGTGGGGCAAAAGATTTTGAAATCCAGTTGTGGTTCATTTTAATGAAGGTTAGATCATCTACATTTTGGGTAGCCAGACGAGTCCTTTTTTCTGTTAGTATTGAACCTGCAGCACTGAATACTCTTTCTGATAGGACACTAGCTGCCGGGCAAGCAAGCTCCTGCAATGCATATTCTGCCAATTCTGGCCAGGTGTCTAATTTGGATGCCCAGTAATCAAATGGGAATGACGGTTGAGGGAGAACATCGATAAGGGATGAAAAATAGTTTGTAACCATACTGGACAAATGTTGTCTCCTGTCACTTTGAATTGATGCTGCAGTACCTGTCCTGTCTGCGGTCATAGCAAAATCACTCCACAACCTGGTCAGAAAACCCCTCTGGCCAACGCCACTTCTGATTTCTGCCCCTCTAACACCTCTGGTCTGCTGGCCCCTGGAGCTCGTGTGAGAACGATCACGGGCGCTGTGTGCAGGGAATGCCAGAAGCAAACGGTCAACAAGAGTTGATTGTTTTGTTGCTAATATTAGTTCCAAGTTCTCATGTGGCATAATATTTTGCAATTTGCCTTTATAGCGAGGATCAAGGAGGCAGGCCAACCAGTAATCGTCATCGTTCATCATTTTTGTAATGCGTGTGTCCCTTTTGAGGATACGCAAGGCATAATCCGCCATGTGGGCCAAAGTTCCCGTTGTCAAATCTGCGGTTGTGCTTGGTTGAGGGGCAGTTGCAGGCAAATCTACGTCACTTGTGTCCCTCAAAAAACCAGAACCCGGCCTTGCCACGCCACCAATTTCCCGTGCCCCCGGGAAAGCTTCCTCATTAAAAATATACTCATCCCCATCATCCTCCTCATCCTCCACCTCCTCTTCGCCCGGTACCTCGTCATGTACACTGCCCTGACCAGACAATCGCTGACTGTCATCAAGGCTTTCCTCTTCCTCTGGTGCAGACGCCTGATCCTTTATGTGCGTCAAACTTTGCATCAGCAGACGCATTAGGGGGATGCTCATGCTTATTATGGCGTTGTCTGCACTAACCAGCCGTGTGCATTCCTCAAAACACTGAAGGACTTGACACATGTCTTGAATCTTCGACCACTGCACACCTGACAACTCCATGTCTGCCATCCTACTGCCTGCCCGTGTATGTGTATCCTCCCACAAAAACATAACAGCCCGCCTCTGTTCGCACAGTCTCTGAAGCATGTGCAGTGTTGAGTTCCACCTTGTTGCAACGTCTATGATTAGGCGATGCTGGGGAAGGTTCAAAGAACGCTGATAGGTCTGCATACGGCTGGAGTGTACAGGCGAACGGCGGATATGTGCGCAAAGTCCACGCACTTTGAGGAGCAGGTCGGATAACCCCGGATAACTTTTCAGGAAGCACTGCACCACCAGGTTTAAGGTGTGAGCCAGGCAAGGAATGTGTTTCAGTTGGGAAAGGGAGATGGCAGCCATGAAATTCCTTCCGTTATCACTCACTACCTTGCCTGCCTCAAGATCTACAGTGCCCAGCCACGACTGCGTTTCTTGCTGCAAGAACTCGGACAGAACTTCCGCGGTGTGTCTATTGTCGCCCAAACACTTCATAGCCAATACAGCCTGCTGACGTATGCCAGTAGCTGCCCCATAATGGGAGACCTGGTGTGCAACAGTGGCAGGTGCGGATGGAGTGTTTGTGCGACTGCGGTCTGTGGACGAGCTCTTGCTTCTGCAGGAGGACGAGGAGGAGGAGGAGGAGGGGGTGCGAACGGCTACAGACAACTGTTTACTAGACCGTGGGCTAGGCAGAACTGTCCCAAACTTGCTGTCCCCTGTGGACCCTGAATCCACCACATTTACCCAGTGTGCCGTGATGGACACGTAACGTCCCTGGCCATGCCTACTGGTCCATGCATCTGTTGTCAGGTGCACCTTTGTGCTCACAGATTGCCTGAGTGCATGGACGATGCGCTCTTTAACATGCTGGTGGAGGGCTGGGATGGCTTTTCTGGAAAAAAAGTGTCGACTGGGTAGCTCGTAGCGTGGTACAGCGTAGTCCATCAGGTCTTTGAAAGCTTCGCTTTCAACTAACCGGTAGGGCATCATCTCTAACGAGATTAGTCTAGCTATGTGGGCGTTCAAACCCTGTGTACGCGGATGCGAGGCTAAGTATTTCCTTTTTCTAACCATAGTCTCATGTAGGGTGAGCTGGACTGGAGAGATGGAGATCGTGGAACTAGCGGGGGTGCCGGTGGACATGGCAGACTGAGAGACGGTGGGAGATGGTATTGTTGCCGCCGGTGCCCTAGATGCAGTGTTTCCTACTACGAAACTGGTGATTCCCTGACCCTGACTGCTTTGGCCTGGCAAAGATACCTGCACAGATACAGCAGGTGGTGCGCTAAATGGTGGTCCTACACTGCCGGAAGGGATGTTGCGTTGATGACTAGCTTCATTGGCCGAGGGTGCAACAACCTTAAGGGACGTTTGGTAGTTAGTCCAAGCTTTCAAATGCATGGTGGTTAAATGTCTATGCATGCAACTAGTATTGAGACTTTTCAGATTCTGACCTCTGCTTAAGGAAGTAGAACATTTTTGACAGATGACTTTGCGCTGATCAATTGGATGTTGTTTAAAAAAATGCCAGACTGCACTCTTTCTAGCATCGGATACCTTTTCAGGCATTGCAGACTGAGCTTTAACCGGATGGCCACGCTGTCCTCCACCAGGTTTTGGCTTTGCCACGCGTTTTGGGCAAGATACGGGCCCGGCAGATGGAACCTGTGGCGATGTTGATGCCTGCTGCGGCCCCTCCTCCTCCTCTGCTTCAGAACTGCTGCCGCCTGCACCCTGTTCCCCCAATGGCTGCCAATCGGGGTCAAGAACTGGGTCATCTAATAACTCTTCTTGTACCTCCTGCGCAACTTCGTCTGTGTCACCGTGTCGTTCGGTGGTATAGCGTTCGTGATGGGGCAACATAGTCTCATCAGGGTCTGATTCTTGATCAGCACCCTGCGAGGGCAATGTTGTGGTCTGAGTCAAAGGACCAGCATAGTAGTCTGGCTGTGGCTGTGCGTCAGTGCACTCCATGTCAGATTCAATTTGTAATGGGCATGGACTGTTAACTGCTTCACTTTCTAAGCCAGGGACGGTATGTGTAAAGAGCTCCATGGAGTAACCCGTTGTGTCGCCTGCTGCATTCTTCTCTGTTGTTGTTTTTGCTGAAGAGGACAAGGAAGTGACTTGTCCCTGACCGTGAACATCCACTAACGACGCGCTGCTTTTACTTTTACCAGTTTCACGAGAGGAGGCAAAAGAGCTAGAGGCTGAGTCAGCAAGATAAGCCAAAACTTGCTCTTGCTGCTCCGGCTTTAAAAGCGGTTTTCCTAATCCCAGAAAAGGGAGCGTTCGAGGCCTTGTGTAGCCGGACGACGAACCTGGCTCCACAGCTCCAGACTTAGGTGCAATATTTTTTTCCCCACGACCACCTGATGCTCCACCACTACCACTACCCTCATTACCAGCTGACAATGAACGCCCCCGGCCACGACCTCTTCCACTAGACTTCCTCATTGTTTTAAAAACGTAACCAAACTAACGTTATTTGTTGCAGTCACACAACTTACACGGTGAGCTATAACTTCAGTATGATTTAGCTACCCCTTTACAGGTTGGTGAGACCACAGCGAAAATCAGGCCCAATGTTACACACTCTTTTTTTGGTGGCTGCAAATTAGAGAGATGCCCCACACGCAGGACTGTCACTGAAGCACAAATGTTAATATTAATGTCACACTATTATTTTTTTTTTATTTTTATTTTTTTCAGGAACACTTTAGAAACCCCCCCAAAAAAAAAAATTTGATTTTTGCAGGGAGAATTTAGAAAACAAATGTAACAAACTATATGCTTTCTATGGGCCACTGAGTGAGAGATGACGCACACAGGAATCAGGAGTGGCACACAAGCCCAGAGGCCAATATTTTTCTACCAATGATTGATGGAGTTATTTTCTCTGGTAGATTTTGGAACCCAAATCAAGGGAAAAAAATATAGGCTTTCTATGGACCACAATTGGAGAGAGAGAGAGAGAGAGAGAGAGAGATGGCACACCCAGGAGTCAAGACTGGCACACAAGCAGAAAGGCCAATATTAATCTCCCACTGTTTTTTTTGGTTGTTTTTTTTTTTTTTTTTCAGGGAGACTTTAGAAAAAAAAATAATAAAAAAAATATGATTTTATCAGGAAGAATTTAGAAACCAAATAAAATAAAATGATTTTTTCAGGGAGAATTTATAAATCAAATAAAAACAAAAATAGGCGTTCTATGGCCCACTGACTGAGAGATGACGCACACAGGAATCAGGAGTGGCACACAAGCCCAGAGGCCAATATTTTTCTACCAATGATTGATGGAGTTATTTTCTCTGGTAGATTTTGGAACCCAAATCAAGGAAAAAAAATATAGGCTTTCTATGGACCACAATTGGAGAGAGAGAGAGAGAGAGAGAGAGAGATGGCACACCCAGGAGTCAAGACTGGCACACAAGCAGAAAGGCCAATATTAATTTCCCACTGTTTTTTTTTTTTTTTTTTTTTTTTTCAGGGAGACTTTAGAAAAAAAAATAATAAAAAAAATATGATTTTATCAGGAAGAATTTAGAAACCAAATAAAATAAAATGATTTTTTCAGGGAGAATTTATAAAACAAATAAAAACAAAAATAGGCGTTCTATGGCCCACTGACTGAGAGATGACGCACACAGGAATCAGGAGTGGCACACAAGCCCAGAGGCCAATATTTTTCTACCAATGATTGATGGAGTTATTTTCTCTGGTAGATTTTGGAACCCAAATCAAGGTAAAAAAAATATAGGCTTTCTATGGACCACAATTGGAGAGAGAGAGAGAGAGAGAGAGAGAGAGAGAGAGAGAGAGAGATGGCACACCCAGGAGTCAAGACTGGCACACAAGCAGAAAGGCCAATATTAATCTCCCACTGTTTTTTTTGGTTGTTTTTTTTTTTTTTTTTTCAGGGAGACTTTAGAAAAAAAAATAATAAAAAAAATATGATTTTATCAGGAAGAATTTCGAAACCAAATAAAATAAAATGATTTTTTCAGGGAGAATTTATAAAACAAATAAAACCAAAAATAGGCGTTCTATGGCCCACTGACTGAGAGATGACGCACCCAGGAGTCAAGACTGGCACACAAGCAGAAAGGCCAATATTAATCTCCCACTGTTTTTTTTTTTTTTTTTTTTTTTTTCAGGGAGACTTTAGAAAAAAAAATAATAAAAAAAATATGATTTTATCAGGAAGAATTTAGAAACCAAATAAAATAAAATGATTTTTTCAGGGAGAATTTAGAAAACAAATAAAACCAAAAATAGGCGTTCTATGGCCCACTGACTGAGAGAGAGAGAGAGATGGAACGCTTAGTACTGGCACACAAGCCCAAAGGGCAATATTAATCTCCCTTTTTTTTTCCAGGGAGAATTTCTAAAACCCCCCCAAAAAAAAAAATTGGCTTTCTATGGCCCACTATTTGTGAGAGAGATGGGACGCTCAGGACTGGCACAGATGGCACGCTCAGGACTGGCACAGAAGCCCAGAGGCCAATATTAATCTCCCTTTTTTTCTGGGAGAATTTATAAAACCAAAAAAATATTTAAATAGGCTTTCTATGGCCCACTATTTGTGAGAGAGATGGCACGCTCAGGACTGGCACAGATGGCACGCTCACAACTGGCACACAAGCCCAGAGGCCAATATTAATCTCCCTTTTTTCAGGGAAAATTTATAAAACCAAAAAAAAAATTAAATAGGCTTTCTATGGCCCACTATTTGTGAGAGAGATGGCACGCTCAGGACTGGCACAGATGGCACGCTCACAACTGGCACACAAGCCCAGAGGCCAATATTAATCTCCCTTTTTTCAGGGAAAATTTATAAAACAAAAAAAAAAATTAAATAGGCTTTCTATGGCCCACTATTTGTGAGAGAGATGGCACGCTCAGGACTGGCACAGATGGCACGCTCACAACTGGCACACAAGCCCAGAGGCCAATATTAATCTCCCTTTTTTTCAGGGAGAATTTATAAAACCAAAAAAAAAATTAAATAGGCTTTCTATGGCCCACTATTTGTGAGAGAGATGGCACGCTCAGGGCTGGCACAGATGGCACGCTCAGGACTGGCACACAAGCCCAGAGGCCAATATTAATCTCCCTTTTTTTCAGGGAGAATTTATAAAACCCAAAAAAAAATAAAATAGGCTTTCTATGGCCCACTATTTGTGAGAGAGATGGCACACTCAGGACTGGCACACAAGCCCAAAGGCCAATATTAATCTCCCACTGTATTTTTATCAGGGAGAATTTATACACCCCACAAAAAAAAATACAGAAAAATGAAAAGGCTTTCTATGGCCCACTATGTGAGAGAGATGGCACACACAGGGATGGCACTCTAGCAGAAATGCCAAATTGCCAATCTTAATCTCCCACCAAAAAAAAAAAAAAAAAAAAAACAGGGAATGTCCTACAATTACTATCTCCCTGCCTGCAGTAATCTCAGCCAGGTATGGCAGGCAGCTACTATCTCCCTGCCTGCAGTAATCTCAGCCAGGTATGGCAGGCAGCAATAAGGAGTGGACTGATGCACAAATGAAATAAAAAGTGTGGACAAACAAAAAAGATAGCTGTGCAGAAAGGAAGGAACAAGAGGATTTGTGCTTTGAAAAAAGCAGTTGGTTTGCACAGCGGCGTACACACAGCAATGCAGCTATCAGGGAGCCTTCTAGGGCAGCCCAATGAGCTACAGCGCTGAGGGGAAAAAAAAAAAAAAAAAAACTTCCACTGTCCCTGCACACCGAGGGTGGTGTTGGACAGTGCAAATCGCTGCAGCACAAGCGGTTTTGTGGTTAATGGACCCTGCCTAACGCTATCCCTGCTTCTGACAAAGCGGCAGCAACCTCTCCCTAAGCTCAGATCAGCAGCAGTAAGATGGCGGTCGGCGGGAACGCCTCTTTATAGCCCCTGTGACGTCGCAGACAGCAAGCCAATCACTGCAATGCCCTTCTCTAAGATGGTGGGGACCAGGACCTATGTCATCACGCTGCCCACACTCTGCGTTTACCTTCATTGGCTGAGAAATGGCGCTTTTCGCGTCATTGAAACGCGACTTTGGCGCGAAAGTCGCGTACCGCATGGCCGACCCCGCACAGGGGTCGGATCGGGTTTCATGAAACCCCGACTTAGCCAAAAGTCGGCGACTTTTGAAAATGTTCGACCCGTTTCGCTCAACCCTAGTGGTGGTCTCTTAATTTTTGCCAGAGTTGTATGTATAATTAGAAAAAAATGATACTTTTGCATTCTATGAGACAAAGATAGGCAAAAACAATAGTCTTTAGGCCTGCATATTTAACAGGCAATATCTACTTATTGTTCGTTGGCAAATTATAGAGTGTGCTTTACCTCTGCCATCTTAGGCATCATGACTCCTGAAAACCTATCATTATGGACTAGCTTCTAATTCCTCCTGATGAACCAGTGTGAAAAAGGAAAAAAGCATCAAGGTTACAGCACTTTGGTAGCTATATGGCAGGGGTGGGGAATCTTTTTCTGCCAAGGGCCATTTGGATATTTATACCATCCTTCGGGGGCCGTACAAACTCTGCCCACAAAGTGCATCCTGACTCTGGCACTGGCGTCAGAACGTAATCTTTCATTGCATGCCCTTCAGTGTTCAGTAGTGAACACTGTGTGTGTGCTAACAGAGCAAGAAGTAATTAATGAGCTGGTGGCAATCAAAATACAGCTCCCTGCTCAAGAATGCGATCCCTGGGAATCTGCTCGGGGCCTGATAAAAGGTCTTCGAGGGCCGAAAATGGCCTTGGGGCCTGAGGTTCCCCACCCCTGCTATATGGGATCCTTCTTATTGAAGCAACTTTTTGCATCTGGTCTGTGACTGATTTTGTTTATTTTCTATTTCCCCATATTGGTTTAAGAAAATAGTTGTATACCTATATATTAGTTGGATTAGGCACAATTTGCACATTATTTTGTTCATAGACATTTTCTCTAAACAACATACTTTGTCCAGACTTTGGCTTCATGTTGTTGGATGTTCTGTCCTTTTTTTCCAGGTACACTGCATTGGAGACTTACTTTAGTTAGGGTCAGACGAGGATGAGCGGGGCGCCATAACTTGTATGCTTTATCTAGGGTGTCAAACTTTATGGTCAGGCAGGGTTTATCTTTAGGGTGCATCCTTGAGGGAAAATGTTAGGACACCTCCTTGGCCGGGAGTATGTATAACTCATACATACCCTCTGGTCCTGACTCAGAAACAGCGAATACTCACAGAGCACAGTGTCTGTGCTGGGGGGTTCACAAGTCTGCAGTCACACAGAGTGACTGCAGACTTATTGATTTGGACCAGACAACCCCTTTAACTGTATAATATACCCAAATAAAAGGGAAGAGCACAACCCAAGATAAAATACAAAAAAAAAATTTATTGATGAAATTCACATAAAATAGGAAGCATTGTATTCAAAATATAGGGAAAAGAACCCTGAGCAGAGTGACCTCCAAGCAACCAAAACAGATCAAGTGACACAGGTAACTACACACGCTGTAATGAATAAAATGCCATTGAGCATACCCAGTTACTATAGATAGAATAATATCAACCCAATGGTAAAATTCTTTTCAGCTAAACGAAAGGGCAACATATACAGAGATAAATACAATATATGCGTGTTGGTGGCACCCTGTGCACAATATGTATACATATACAATGAGTGTAAACTCATGCCAAGTACAAATGACCACTGCTTAAAATGTTATATTGCACAGAAAAACACAAATAAGAGGCAAATGTGCCCAACAGAGAAAATCTCTTTAAAGTGCAAGTGCTTGAAAGTGCATAAGGACCATTGTAACAATGCGGTCACTGTGAAGAAAGATTTTTTGTTACGGGGGTGCTAATAGTACCTGTATGGATGAAATTGCTTTGGGAGGGATACCCCAACGCGCATTTCGCTGTCGCTTCTTCCTGGGGGCCCTAAGTGTGTACGGATAGTAGCTCTGGTTTTTTAATGCTGCGGGGAGTAATGGCGCTTGCGTCAGCCCTGCTTGGAACCGGAAGCGGTGGATCCATCGTCCCACGTCACCGACCCTGCCCACCATCGACGTGCTGGTGAGAGGGAGGGGAAGATGATGCGACGGAACGCATTACCACGGCAACCCAGTCCAGCCAGCAGACACGAGCTCGCACCGCAGAAAGAACATAAGAACCATGGTAAGGAAATGTAATGTGATAAAGAACTTTAACTGTATGTTGTGTGCTTTTATATACAGACTTTTGTTGTGCATGATTTAGGGCACAGTTTATTTTGCTGTCTTTGAACTCTAAAACATGTCTAATAAGTTACTATACATTAACGACAAACAAGAATCTTAGTAAATGGTAAAAAAATTAAAGTACTCACCTTTTTTGCGTTTTATTGCACAGTGTACAATATTAATCATCAAAGATATTATGAAAGCCAATGAAACTATCACAAGTGGCACCAGCAGCTGCAGGTAACATTCTAGAGACATCAATAGAAGTGTACTCGGTTAGTTTTACATAGTTTTTTGTAAATGAGTCCATTAATTGAATCTTCATTGAAACTAGTGCTAAATGGAGACTTTGATGTGTTACATGTTCCATTGAAATGAAGGAAATGTGACTTGTGTTATTGAGATGTCTGACTTCAACATTGCATAGACTCTACGGTCCCAATTCATCAAGACTGATGTTTTGTGCACCAATCTTGATGGTGTGTGTACTGGTGTATGATGCCTCTTAATGAATTTGGTGCATCGTACAGCTGCTGTGCTCCAGCACAAAACATGTACGCCACTACCTGGATTACATTTCCTTCATAATTTAGGCAACTTTTGAGGTGTAAATACTGATCAAATTGTTGGACAGGCCATACCCCTTCATGACTATGCTCCACTCACTTAAAAAATTACTGGGGCAGGCTGGGACTGGCACAAAGCCTACACAAAAAATCCCATTTCATACAGTTTCATCTGAGAATTCTGGACAAAACTGTAAACTAAAGCATCAGACCAAAAATCTAAAGGTCCCCTGATGTTTCAAAATTACAGCTCCCAAGAATTCAATGACATTTGACTTAGGACAATGACTCTGAGTTGTACATACTACAGCACATATACACATTTATGAGTCCTACTGTACCTCCATTATCCACCATAAATGCAGTGGAGGAGTGCAGTCTCTACCCAATGCATATATAACATCAGCGAAAAAACACAAAAATTGAGCTTAGCCTAAGTTGGTATACATGCAGCACATAAACGCATGTTCACATTGGCCATAAAGCACAGAAAACCTACAAGAAACAAAATGAGCAAAATATTTGCTAAATTTGCTTATTTTGTTTCTTGTAGGTTTTGTGTGCTTTATGGCCAATGTGAACATGCGTTTGTGCTGCATGTACACCAACTTAGTCCAAGCTCAATTTTTGTGTCTTTTCTTTGTATTTTTGCATTCCGTGCAAGCCGGGGTGTTGGCTCCCTTTCCTGAGCTGGTAATTACATTTAAAAGCTTCACCAGACTGGTGTCCATAGATTGGGATGTGGTCCTTTTGTCCTTATTCAAACACTGAGGTCAACTCTGACATATGGTAAAGTTTTTAATATTAGACAGTATAGGTTCCGTCCTGGTCAGGGGTACCTTGACAACGTTGGGATGGCTTTCATGCTATTTTTAATCAAAAAACAGTATTATTAAGAACCCCGAGTTACTTTAATGCACTTGCTTTACACTAATTTATTTACAGCAGAGTTTTTTTGCCCATTTTGTTTCTTGTAGGTTTTGTGCGATCTATAACAGCACAGCAGGTTTTCTATCAGAAGCAAAACTGTCCCCTGGGCCAAGTATCTCCTGCAGTAGTGTGACGACTGATACACTGGTCGTTATTTGAGAATGGGATATGGCACTGCTATAAATGACTCTGACCACGATATGATACAAAACCAACCTCTATTTATAACTTGTGATGAAGATAACAGAATTTTACTTCTAAACAACATATGGGCCACAAACCACAAAATACAAATTATGCAGCCTGAGAGATCCCAAGTGCCAGCTTCACGGACAAGATCAGGACTACCCCAAGGCTATGTCACTCCCTCCCTTATGCAGTACAGGGTCTATCCGGGGTTCCATCGTGACGGTGACACGTGGTCCTCTCAAGTATATAATCTTATACCCTCCTCCCACCTTAATTATAATAGATCCCAGGTACCCTGTTTTCCCCTTGATAAATGTATAAACATTTACACAACTAATCACTTGAATCAACACAATAAGTACACAGTGCACTGTCCTCTTTGTGAACACTCAGAGCGGACACCCTGACAGAATATGATCAAACAGTAAACAACTGGACTTGTTATTCTGACATCCGGCCACTAGATTTAATCAGCTTCCTAGGTCACCAAATCCTCTGATACAAGTGCAGGTGAAGATTCAGATCAGTCCCAGTAGTACTTCATAGAGCTCTCCTACGGCATTCACGTTTTTACCAGAATCTCGATATACAGGAGTTCACACAATCTCCTTCAGTCCATATGCAGTGTCAGTAACAGGAATGTTCTTGGAAATGCTGAGAATCCTATCTAACTCTCCCTAACTAACTAAACAGTCGGTGACCGGTCACACATCCCAGTTTACGCACGGGAGCCGCTCCCTCTGGATCACACCGTCCAATTTGGATAACGTCAGGTTCCCAATCTCTCTGTGTCTCTCAGGCAGGACTTCTTCTCTCCATTTTACCTCAAGAGCTCCAGCCTCTAAGGCCTCTTTCACACTTCCGTCTTTCAGCTCCATTCACAATCCGGCGATTTTTGAGAATGCAGGATCCTGCAAAACAATTTGCAGGATCCTGCATTTTCCCATAGACTTGTATTAGCGACGGATTGTGACGGATGGCCATCCGCTTCATCTGTCTTTCACTGGATCCTGCATTAAAAAAATGGTCCGTCGGGCAGAGAAAACGTTCAGAGGAATGTTTTTTCTGCACGTCGGAAAATCGGTCAGCGACGCATCCTGCGCTGCCCGTCACTAGCTACAATGGAAGCCTATAGGCGCAGGATGTGTCGCTGCCCGTGAAAAGTAGGAATCCAGCGACGGGTCCCGCCTTTTCAAAGAGAGCATGCGTGGAAGAATTTCCCGTCAGGGAAATTCTCTCTCGCTCTCTTTCTCTTTTTACGATTAATGCTGCCTATGCAGCATCAATACTAACAAGATAGAATGTGAAAAATAATCATTTAATTTCAGTGTTGAAACTTCATATTTTCAGCACACAATGTCCTGACACTGATCAAAGCCGATCCTACTGTAGCATGT
Organism: Ranitomeya imitator; assembly: GCF_032444005.1. Classification (NCBI taxonomy): domain Eukaryota; kingdom Metazoa; phylum Chordata; class Amphibia; order Anura; family Dendrobatidae; genus Ranitomeya; species Ranitomeya imitator. Next base: position 524,341,013 of record NC_091284.1, read on the forward strand.
TAATGTTTCCTGTTATAAGAAATGATGTTGCAGTAACTTAGTTTGGCCACTAGAGGTCACCATTGAACAAAAGAAGAAAGTTCTGGAAACAGGAAGTGTCAGGCTACTTTCACACTTCCGTCTTCCAAATGTGCACAGGATCCGTCAAGACGTTGAAATGACGGATCCTGTGCAGATTGTGGAAAACGGACCCGTCGAGGCTATGTGCACCTGTTGTGTATGTGTTTGCGCAGCGGTTTTCCACTGCAAAAACGCATACACAACACAAACCAGGTTAAAAAAAATTAAAAATCGCAATATCCTCACCTACTGGAGTCCCACGCAGCGATGCTCCCGGCAGCTAGCGTTCATAGTAATACATTGCGAAATCTCGTGAGATTTTGCAATGTAGTACTAGGAACGCTAGCTGCCGGGAGCATCGCTGCGCGAGACACCTGTAGGTGAGAATACTGCGATTTTTAATTTTTTTTAACCTGGTTTGTGTTGTGTATGCGTTTTTGCAGTGGAAAACCGCTGCGCAAACACATACACAACAGGTGCACATAGCCTCGACGGGTCCGTTTTCCACAATCTGCACAGGATCCGTCATTTCAACGTCTTGACGGATCCTGTGCACATTTGGAAGACGGAAGTGTGAAAGTAGCCTGACACTTCCTGTTTCCAGAACTTTCTTCTTTTGTTCAATGGTGACCTCTAGTGGCCGAACTAAGTTACTGCAACATCATTTCTTATAACAGGAAACATTAACATGCTACAGTAGGATCGGCTTTGATCAGTGTTAGGACATTGTGTGCTGAAAATATGAAGTTTCAACACTGAAATTAAATGATCCAAAAGGGATCCTTTGGGCTCATTTACAGTACTGCATTTGTTAAGTCAGTGCCTGAAAGAGAAAAGGAACTGAGAATGGAAAGTGTATACTTTTTTTAAATCTGATCCAATGATCTGGGATCTGAATTAAGTTAGGGGTTTGGTGTCTGAATTATTAGTTGTAGGGGCTCGTCTGGAGTTTAATTCATTTTAGGGACTGGTAGAGGTCTTTTTATTAGCAGAGATCCCGTATGGGGCCTAAAATAACTTCAGGAGTCTAGTCTGGACTGGTCTTGATTTTATCAAGGCCAGCATTGTTTACCATAGTCTTGATCATTGGCCATGCTGAAGTCAGAGTCACCTGATTCATTAAAAGGCACATGCATCTTAATGAATCAGCTGCGATTGAAAAGTGGCATGCGCCTCTGTGGGCCTCGCCACAAATCTTACTTCATCTGGGGACTGGAGGCAGATTTCTGGCATAAGGTACACTACTGTTTGTCATCAAATTAGATAATCTGTGGCATTATGCTATAATTCTACCTCCATGTCACCACAGCTCCGCTCATTTTGGCAGAGCTAGGAAAAACTTGCATGAAAACACCTAAAATGGCAACTTTTCATGAAACTCTACATTGTGCAAAAATGTTGTGACTTTTCAATGCCACTTACACCAGATATTTTGCGTAATCTCTTTGATGAATCGTGGCCTAAGTCTGGTCTGAATTAATTTGGGGGTCAAATACTGCATATTGACCAACAGCATTTACGAAGCAGTTGATGCTTGAATAGAACCTGCACATGACCACCGACCTAAGTTAGCGGATTAGAATTTGTATATTCAACCTGCTGCTTTGTTGGGTGCCATATTGTGCCTAAATATATGATTATAATCACAATTAAAGGGAATCTGTCACCAGGTTGTTTCTACCTCATCTGAAAGCAGCATAACATAGGGATGGAGGCCCTAATTACAAAGATTAGTGATGAGCAAGCACTAAAATGCTCAGGTGCTCGTTGTTTGGGTCGATGATATTGGTATACTCGGGTATTCAACCCGAGCAATGAGCCCAATGTAAGTCTATGGGAGACCCAAGTATTTTTACCGCAATCCCCCCGGGGGTCCTTTTAAGGTCTAAAAATGTCTGAAAATGATGGAAACCCTGCTCAAATGACACAGGGACGTCATGGGGATCACCCCTGGAAGCATTCCTGACTCCTAGTTCACAGCTTTAAACCATTTTTCAGGGATTCATGTCATTTTTCCCGCTGCCACAAAAAACACATTAAAACGAAACCAAAATGGGTTTTGCTTGGAAATATGTCAAGGTACATCCTTTGCAGGTTAATGACTTGCCTGTAAGGCCAAATATTTAACCCCAGACCGAAAATTTCCTCTCCCACTTAGGATTAGTTCAGTTCAGCGTTTTTCAACTTTAACATTGCTTTCAACCACTACAAATGAATTCACTGGGAAATGTCATTGTAACATTTAACACCCCTAGCTGGCCATGTGGTGTGTGACACATAAGCAGACCCATCTTGTTTCATTTATGAAAGAGGGACTCATAAAGTCACAGAGCCTATTTTTACTGGTGCATCAGGCGGCATTAATTTTCTTAAAAGGCCATTATGAAACAGTGGGTCTCCTAAGCTGTTGTAGCCTATGCTGTGAGAGGATGGGCTGCCAAGAATTACGACGCACCACAATACCCCTGTCATAAGATGTCCAGGGGGGACTCCTGAAAAAGTGTTGCATTGAATTCAAGGCCTGTCCTGCAACCAATTCATATGCACCCCAATAAGCCTTTGAACCCACATACTGGATGGGCCCATGAAAATCCACTTCACAATATGCATATTGTACTCCCGTACTCCTTTGTTTTACACATTGCCAGCAAGGCCAGCCCTGCTGCATAGTCAGTTATATGCACCCCATTATGCCTTAGAACCCACATACTGGATGGGCCCCATGAAAATCCACTCGTATTTTTTAATGGTATGATAGTCCCCTCTTTGCAGAATTATTTAAAAGAGAATTTGACAATTTTATTTGCCATGTTTAATAATGTCTAATGCTTGCTATACAATGCAATTTTATTGCAAACTACAAAATTCAAGGAATAGTATGATTGAAAAGTGTGAACACTTTTGTATATGTTAACATACAAAGGTTAATAAATACATATAATGATTACATAAATATAGTGATTAGGTATATATGAAGATTAACAACTTTATACAGTATATTTAGATCATCACAAGTGGCTTTTAAACATCATCCGTCTGGAATATCAGAGAAGCAACACCAAGACAGAGAACCCCTGGGAGATTACCTACACTGCATGGGCGTCCCCAATTATGCAGGTATCAGCACACTGTACATGTACAAGTACCCCAGTTTTGGCGTCTATCTTAGTCATGTTTCTCTGGTCTTTTATAGTGATTTACACTATGTAGTAACTCTAGTTTCACTCAGACTTTCAAGTGGCCACTTTTCAAGGTTGGATGAAACTGAGATATCATGGAGTCATCAGACGAGGGGCCATGAACCCCTAGAAAATAAAAGCTACAAGGATTTAGATCAAACCACCACAGGTATAGTTTCAGTAAACCTTAAAGGGAACCTGTCACCCCAAAATGGAAGATGAGCTAAGCCCACCGGCATCAGGGGCTTATCTATAGCATTCTGGAATGCTGTAGATAAGCGCCCGATGTATCCTGAAAGATAAGAAAAAGAAGTTAGATTATACTCACCTGGGTGGGTGGTTTGATCCGATGGGCGTCACGGTCCGTTCCTGGGCCTCCCATCTTCTTACAATGACATCCTCTTCTTGTCTTCACACTGCGACAAAGGTGTACTTTGTCTGCCCTGTTGAGGGCAGAACAAAGTACTGCAGTGCGAAGGTGCCGGGCCTCTCTGACCTTTCCTGGCGCCTGCGCACTGCAGTACTTTGCTCTGCCCTCAACAGTGCAGACGAAGTACACCTGCGCCGGAGCCGCAGCGTGAAGACAAGAAGAGGACGTCATTGTAAGAAGATGGGAGGCCCCGGAAAGGACCGTGACACCCATCGGACCGGACCGCAGCGGGACTGCCTCTGGGTGAGTATAATCTAACCTCTTTTTCTCATTTTTCAGGTTACATTGGGGGCTTATCTACAGCTTTACAGAATGCTGTAGATAAGCCACTGATGCCGGTGGGCTTAGCTCATCTTCCAGTTTGGGGGTGACAGGTTCCCTTTAATGTTTTACAATGACAAACAGCAAACATATAGATACTTAGAACTGTTTGTGAAGTGAATAAATCAATCAAAACAAATTGCCATTTCTATATTCGCCATTTGTACATTTGAGGCAGCCAAAGTTAAGTCTCAAGGAGAGAAACTAATATAGAGGACAAAGCTAGATTTTTAATGAACTACTGAGCGAAACTAACAGCATTGCTTTATAAAATTTATATGAAGTGTATTGTGTCCAATGTGAGCAACCAGGCAACACAAAAAGGAGCTTTTCAAGTGAGCTCTTTAAGGTACACAAATGTTATGAAGCGTTTACCAACAAGGATGTGGTTTCACCAATGTGGGGTACCTTTTTTAAAAATAAAACAAAAAAGAAAAAAGTGAGCTGCACAGCTGCAGAATCCGAAGAGACGCTGAATGGAGACTTTCAGTAAGTGGTAATCCAATAGGTAAACGGAGGTGCTCGCGTGAAAATGAGAGATCAAATCATGGTAAATCATAGAACAAACGTGGCAGCACTCACCGATCCTGTAGTCAGAAGTTCCTTTGTTCAAATATAAATAATCCATCAACAGCAGAGAAGAAGAAAATATGCGGCACTCACCCCGGAATAACTGTGAAGATTGTGGTCTTTATTGGAGAAAAATGCAAGTTACATCTATCAGGACATCAGGTATATACGAGGGTGCGGTATAGGAGCTCGGACGACGGCCGTTTCGCACACACAGGTGCTTCGACGGGTCCGGATAGTAGATTACAACACGTCATTTCCTTTTAAAGGATATCTGACGTATAATAAAGAACGTGATCTGAATAAACTAATCAATGTGCACAAACTGTGAAAGTGATAATGCATATAAATAATACATATAAATAAGCTACATTGCAGACTGACATATAGGATTCTATTACAAAAAGAAGCCAAATGGATCCTTAATGCAAATGCACAAGGACCTATTGGTCTAAACGACCGTCTTGATATGTCCGTATTCTTGTAAATTCCTTATAGGCAATAGTCTTGGTTAGTGTTATAATTGATATTCCGGATGATTCTCGTAAATAACACTATGATTATTAGATTAATATATTCTTCAGATATATGTCAGTCTGCAATGTAGATTATTTATATGTATTATTTATATGCATTATCACTTTCACAGTTTGTGCACATTGATTAGTTTATTCAGATCACGTTCTTTATTATACGTCAGATATCCTTTAAAAGGAAATGACGTGTTGTAATCTACTATCCGAACCCGTCGAAGCACCTGTGTGTGCGAAACGGCCGTCGTCCGAGCTCCTATACCGCACCCTCGTATATACCTGATGTCCTGAAGGATGTAACTTGCATTTTTCTCCAATAAAGACCACAATCTTCACAGTTATTCCGGGGTGAGTGCCGCATATTTTCTTCTTCTCTGCTGTTGATGGATTTCTTGTTGGATATTTATGCAGAGCACCGGTTCCCATACTGATTGTGGCGCCTGTATACACAGCTGTCCGCTAATAGTCCTGACTGCTTGGAGACGTTCTACTCTAGTGCCGTTCTACTCTCTGTATTTTCAAATATAAATAAACATCTTCACGGCTCGGGGGAACAGGGCAGTGAGAGGAGTGTGCAGGAGGAGACGACGGCCGTTTCGTGCTTGAAACAGCGCTTCTACGGGTCCATCCCACACTCGTAACCTTCTCGGGACTCTGCCATTGTCAATATACGATTGCAAGGAGTTATTTGTCCAAAATAATCTAATCTCTCTTTCTGAGAGATTAGTGAGTTTGTGCTCCAAGGACTTCGTGCTTAACATATGCACCTCCTCTGCCTGTTCACACTCCTTAAAATAATTAGCTGCATCCTCCCGGCCGGCTTGCAGGCTGACTCGTACAGGTATTGTATCGGATTCCATCATACAATAAGTCAAAACTAATTATGTGTGCCGTAGAGAAAGTACTATCACGTCTCGGCTCGGGCGTGCACGCAGGCCCCTTGCCCAAACTTCACCGGCCTCTAACAGTACAAAGCACGGGGGATGTTAAACAAGAGACATTGCAGGAGACAGAGTTAAGAAGTAAGCCCAATGTAGTTCCAGCAAAGGTAATCATTTTTTGACAACTATGAGAGACAACTACCTTTCACAACTGGTTCAAGACCCAACAAAAAGGGGGGCACTGCTAGACCTAATATTAACCAATAGGCCAGACCGCATATCATGGGGGTCGCTTGGGGAATAGTGATCAGAAAATAATAAGTTTTCATGTATCCTTTAATAAGATGTGTAGTAGAGGGGTTACAAGGACACTAAGCTTCAGGAGGGCAAATTTCCAACGGATGAGAGATGATCTTGGTGCAATTAACTGGGATGATATCCTGAGACATAAAAATACACAAAGAAAATGGGAGACGTTTATTAGCATCCTGGATAGGACCTGTGCACAGTATATACCGTATGGGAATAAACATACTAGAAATAGGAGGAAACCAATATGGCTAAATAGAGCTGTAAGGGGCGCAATAAGTGACAAAAAGAAAGCATTTAGAGAATTAAAGGAAGTAGGTAGTGATGAGCCATTAAAGAAATACAGAAAATTAAATAAATTCTGCAAAAAGCAAATCAAGGCAGCAAAAATTGAGACAGAGAGACTCATTGCCAGAGAGAGTAAAAACAATCCCAAAATATTCTTTAACTACGTAAATAGTAAGAAACTAAAAAATTATAGTGTTGGCCCCCTTAAAAATAGTCTGGGCGAAATGGTGGATGAGGATGAGGAAAAAGCCAATATGCTAAATGACTTTTTTTCATCAGTATTTACAAGAAAATCCCATGGCAGACAATATGATCAGTGATAACAAAAATTCCCTATTAAATGTCACCTGCTTAACCCAGCAGGAAGTACTGTACAGCGGCGTCTAAAAATCGCTAAAATTGACAAATCTCCGGGCCCGGATTGGATACACCCCCGAGTACTGCAGGAATTAAATCTAATAAATCTTTAAAGACTCCATAATAACAGGGTCTGTACCACAGGACTGGCGTATAGCAAATGTGGTGCCAATATTCAAAAAGGGGACAAAAACTGAACTCGGAAATTATAGGACAGTAAGCTTAACCTCTACTGTGGGTAAAATCCTGGAGGGTACTCTAAGGGATGCTATGCTGGAGTATCTGGAGAGGAATAACCTCATGACCCAATATCAACATGGGTTTACTAGGGAACGTTCCTGTCAGACTAATCTGATCAATTTCTATGAAGAGGTAAGTTCCGGACTGGACCAAGGGAACCCAGTGGACGTAGTGTATATGGACTTTTCAAAAGCTTTTGATACGGTGCCACATAAAAGGTTGATGCATAAAATGAGAATAATGGGCATAGGGAAAAATATGTGTAAGAGGGTTAAGAGCTGGCTCAGGGATAGGAAACAAAGGGTGGTTATTAATGGAGCACACTCGGACTGGGTCGCGGTTAGCAGTGGGGTACCACAGGGGTCAGTATTGGGCCTTCTTCTTTTTAACATATTTATTAATGACCTTGCAGGAGGCATAAAGAGCAGAATTTCATATTTACAGATGACACTAAACTCTGCTGAGTAATCAATACAGAGGAGGACAATTTTATATTACAGGATGATTTATGTAAACTAGAAGCTTGGCTGATAAATGGCAAATGATCTTTAATGGGGATAAATGTAAGGTCATGCACTTGGGTAGAAGTAATAAGATGTATAATTATGTGCTTAATTCTAAAACTCTGGGAAAAACCGTCAATGAAAAAGACCTGGGTGTAAGGGTGGATGACAAACTCACATTTAGTGCCCAGTGTCAGGCAGCTGCTACAAGGCAAATCAAATAATGGGATGCATTAAAAGAGGCATAGATGCTCATGAGAAGAACATAATTTTACCTCTATACAAGTCACTAGTTCGACCACACTTAGAATACCGTGTACAGTTCTGGTCTCCGGTGTATAAGAAAGACATAGCTGAACTAGAGCAGGTGCAGAGAAGAGCGACCAAGGTTATTAGAGGACAGGGGGGCTCTGCAATACCAAGATAGGTAATTACACTTGGGGCTATTTAGTTTGGAAAAACGAAAGCTAAGTGGTGATCTTATTTTAATGTATAACTATATGAGGGGACAGTACAAAGACCTTTCTGATGATCTTTTTAATCATAGACCTGAGACACGAACAAGGGGGCATCCTCTACGTCTGGAGGAAAGAAAGTTTAAGCATAATAACAGACGCGGATTCTTTACTGTAAGAGCAGTGAGACTATGGAACTCTCTGCCGTATGATGTTGTAATGAGTGATTCATTACTAAAATTGAAGAGGGGACAGGATGCCTTTCCTGAAAAGCATAATGTTACAGGTTATATATACTAGATTCCTTGATAGAAAGTTTATCCAGGGAACTAGTCTGATTGCCGTATATGGAGTCGGGAAGGAATTTTTTTCCCAATGTGGAGCTTACTCTTTGCCACATGGCTTTTTTTTGCCTTCCTCTGGATCAACATGTTAGGGCATGTGTTGTGAATTCCGCTCTTGGGCTCCCTCCGGTGATTGTAAGTGGCACTTTTGTGAGTTCTGCTCTTGGGCTCCCTCCGGTGGTTTTAAGTGGTATGGCTGCTCCTTGGATTTAGCAGTCTGCAGCTGCTTCCACTGATTGTCTTTCTGCTCGGCTATTTATGCCTGGCTCTTCCCTTCAGCAGTGCCACTTGTCAATGGTTCCTGGTTGGATTCACATCTCTCTTGGATTTCCCTGATATCCTGACCAGTTCAGCAAAGTTAAGTCCTTGCTTTGCTCTTTTCTGTCCACATGTTGTGGACTTATTCGTTCTGTGCATTCTATGTTTTGTCCAGTTTGTTAGTATGGATTAATTCAGTTAAGCTGGAAGCTCTGGGAAGCAGATTTACCCTCCACACCTTTGGTCAGGTGTGGAGATTTTTGTAAACTCTGTGTGGATTTTTGTAGTTTTTATACTGACCGCACAGTATTCTATCCTGTCTTATCTATCTAGCTAGACTGGCCTCCTGTGCTACATCATGGTTTCATTCTGTGTATGTCTTTTCCCTCTCCCCTCACAGTCATTACTTGTGGGGGGCTATCTATCCTTTGGGGATTTTCTCTGAGGCAAGATAGTTTTCCTGTTTCTATCTTTAGGGGTAGTTAGTTCTCAGGCTGTGACGAGGAGTGACAGGAGCATCCCACGGCTGCTTCTAGTGTTGTGTTGAGCTTAGGGACTGTGGTCAGTGCAGGTACACCTCCTTCAGAGCTCGTCCCATGTTGCTCCTAAACCACCAGTTCATAACAGTACAAGTGGCCAAAAATGAATTAAATGCATCTCAAAAGAAGGAAAAAAAAATTCTGAGCCATTTTTTTTTCTGTGCTCTGTTTTGTCTTTTTTTTCCTCTTGATCACTGGGTGGTTCAGGATTTATGCTCTGGCATGGATGTTCAGGGTTTATTTTCTCGTGTGGATCAACTTGCTGCAAGAGTACAGAGTATCCAAGATTATGTTGTCCAGACTCCGGCTTCGGAGCCTAAAATTCCTACTCCTGATTTGTTTTTTGGGGACAGATCCAAGTTTTTGAACTTTAAAAATAACTGCAAATCGTTTTTTGCTTTGAAACCCCGTTCTTCTGGTGATCCCATTCAGCAAGTTAAAATCATCATATCCTTGCTGCGTGGTGACCCTTAGGACTGGGCATTCTCCCTTGAATCAGGGGATCCGGCATTGCTGAATGTAGACGCATTTTTTCAAGCACTCGGATTATTGTATGACGAACCTAATTCTGTGGATCATGCAGAAAAAACCCTGTTGGCCCTGTGTCAAGGTCAGGAAGCGGCAGAATTATACTGCCAGAAATTTAGGAAATGGTCTGTGCTCACTAAATGGAATGAGGATGCTCTGGCTGCTATTTTCAGAAAAGGTCTTTCTGAAGCCCTTAAAGATGTTATGGTGGGCTTCCCTACGCCTGCTGGTTTGAGCGAATCTATGTCTCTAGCCATTCAGATTGATCGGCATCTGCGCGAGCGCAAAGCTGTGCACCATATGGCAGTGTCCTCTGGGCAGAGTCCTGAGCCTATGCAATGTGATAGGATTTTGACTAGAACAGAACGTGTTGTGAATTCTGTGGCAGAGCTCCCTCCTGTGGTCACAAGTGGTACTTCGGCTGATTCTCTCTGTGAGCTTCTGTTGGTGGAGGGAAGTGGTACTGCGGCTTCTGAGTTTCCTCCCTCAGGTGATCTGGTGAGGTCGTTAGGTGCTTCTCTACTTAACTCCACCTAATGCTTTGATCCTGGCTTCCTGTCAATGTTCCAGTGTTGGACTTGCTTTTTCCTGGATCATTCCTGTGGCCTGCTGCTCTGCATAGCTAAGTTCTTCTTTGCTATTTGTTTGCTATTTTTTCTGTCCAGCTTGTCTAATTTGTTGCTGGAAGCTCTGGGACGCAAAGGGTGTACCTCCGTGCCGTTAGTTCGGTACGGAGGGTCTTTTTGCCCCCTTTGCGTGGTTTTCTTTAGGGTTTTGTGTAGACCGCAAAGTTACCTTTTCTATCCTCGATCTGTTAAGAAAGTCGGGCCTCACTTTGCTGAATCTATTTCATCTCTACGTTTGTCTTTTCATCTTAACTCACAGTCATTATATGTGGGGGGCTGCCTTTTCCTTTGGGGTATTTCTCTGAGGCAAGGTAGGCTTATTTTCTATCTTCAGGCTAGTTAGTTTCTCAGGCTGTGCCGAGTTGCATAGGCAGAGTTAGGCGCAATCCACGGCTGCCTCTAGTGTTGTTTGGAGAGGATTAGGGATTGCGGTCTGCAGAGTTCCCACGTCTCAGAGCTCGTTGTATGATTTTGGGTTATTGTCAGATCACTGTATGTGCTCTGACCGCTATGTCCATTGTAGTACTGAATTGCCTTTCATAACAAGAACGGCAGGAATTCAGACGTCAGAATAGGCTGTGTTTTTACTGTGGTGATTCTGCTCATGTTATTTCTGATTGCCCTAAGCGTACTAGGAGGGTCGTAGGTCTGTTACCATCAGTACTGTACAGCCTAAATTTCTTTTATCTGTGACCCTGATTTGCTCATTGTCATCCATTTCTGTCATGGCGTTTGTGGATTCTGGCGCTGCCCTGAACTTAATGGACTTAGAATTCGCCAGGCGCTGTGGTTTTTCCTTGCAGCCTTTGCAGAGCCCTATTCCTTTGAGGGGCATTGATGCTACACCATTGGCCAAGGATAAACCTCAGTACTGGACGCAGATGACCATGTACATTGCTCCAGCACATCAGGAGGATTGCCGTTTTCTGGTGTTGCATAACCTGCATGATGTTGTTGTACTGGGTTTTCCATGGTTACAGGAACATAATCCGGTGCTGGATTGGAAATCTATGTCTGTGACTAGTTGGGGTTGTCAAGGGGTACATAGTGACGTTCCTTTGATGTCAATTTCCTCTTCCTCCTCTTCTGAGGTCCCTGAGTTTTTGTCGGATTTCCAGGATGTATTTGATGAGCCCAAGTCCAGTTCCCTTCCTCCACATAGGGACTGTGATTGTGCTATTAACTTGATTCCAGGTTGTAAGTTCCCTAAGGGCCGACTTTTCAATCTGTCTGTGCCTGAGCATGCCGCCATGCGGAGTTAAGTTAAGGAATCTTTGGAGAAGGGGCATATTCGGCCGTCTTTGTCACCATTGGGAGCGGGTTTCTTTTTTGTTGCTAAGAAGGATGGCTCCTTGAGACCCTGTATAGATTATCGTCTTCTTAATAAGATCACGGTCAAATTCCAATACCCCTTGCCTTTGCTTTCTGATTTGTTTGCTTAGATTAAGGGGGCTAGTTGGTTTACTAAGATTGACCTCCGAGGGGCATATAATCTTGTTCGTATTAAACAGGGTGACGAATGGAAAACTGCATTTAATACGCCCGAAGGCCATTTTGAATACCTCGTGATGCCATTCGGGCTCTCTAATGCTCCATCTGTGTTCCAATCTTTTATGCATGATATTTTCCGCAATTATCTTGATAAATTCATGGTTGTATATTTGGATGATATTTTGATTTTTTCCGATGATTGGGAGTCTCATGTGAAGCACGTCAGGATGGTATTCCAGATCCTTCTTGATAATGCTTTATTTGTGAAGGGGTCTAAGTGCCTATTCGGAGTTCAGAAGGTCTCTTTTTTGGGTTTTATTTTTTCTCCCTCGTCTATGGAAATGGATCCTGTTAAGGTCCAAGCTATTCATGACTGGATTCAACCCACATCTGTGAAGAGCCTTCAAAAATTTTTGGGCTTTGCTAATTTCTATCGCCGTTTCATTGCCAACTTTTCCAGTGTGGTTAAGCCCCTTACTGATTTGACTAAGAAAGGCGCTGATGTGGGGAATTGGTCCTCTGCGGCTGTTGAGGCCTTTCGGGCGCTTAAACGTCGATTTACTTCTGCCCCTGTGTTGCGTCAGCCGGATGTTTCTCTTCCTTTTCAGGTTGAGGTTGACGCTTCTGAGATTGGGGCAGGGGCCATTTTGTCTCAGAGGGATTCTGATGGTTCTTTGAAGAAACCGTGTGCTTTTTTTTCCAGAAAGTTTTCGTCTGTGGAACGCAATTATGATATCGGCAATCGGGAGTTGTTGGCTATGAAGTGGGCATTTGAGGAGTGGCAACATTGGCTTGAGGGAGCTAAGCACCGCGTTGTGGTCTTGACTGATCATAAGAATCTGATTTACCTCGAGTCGGCCAAGCGGCTGAATCCTAGACAGGCTCGATGGTCCCTGTTTTTCTCCCATTTTGATTTTGTGGTCTCGTATCTTCCGGGATCTAAGAATGTTAAGGCTGATGCCCCCTCTAGGAGTTTTTTGCCTGATTCTCCTGGAGTCCTTGAGCCGGTTGGCATTCTTAAGGAAGGGGTGATTCTTTCTGCCATCTCCCCTGATTTGCGGCGGGTGCTTGGGGAATTTCAGGCTGATAAGCCTGACCGCTGTCCAGTGGGGAAGCTGTTTGTTCCTGATAGATGGACAAGTAAGGAGTTTGTCTCTAGGTTTTGGCGGGCCTTTTGTGCTAGGATGGGCATTGATTTGTCTTTTTCTTCGGCGTTTCATCCTCAGACTAATGGCCAAACTGAGCGAACTAATCAGACCTTGGAAACCTATTTGAGATGCTTTGTGTCTGCTGATCAGGATGATTGGGTGGCTTTCTTGCCGTTGGCCGAGTTTGCCCTTAATAATAGGGCAAGTTCGGCTACTTTGGTTTCACCTTTCTTTTGTAATTTTGGTTTTCATCCTCGTTTTTCTTCGGGGCAGGTTGAGCCTTCTGATTGTCCTGGTGTGGATTCTGTGGTGGACAGGCTGCAGCAGATTTGGACTCATGTGGTGGACAATTTGACGTTGTCTCAGGAAAAGGCTCAACGTTTTGCTAACCGCCGTCGGTGTGTTGGTCCCCGGCTTCGTGTGGGGGATTTGGTTTGGTTGTCTTCTCGTCATGTTCCTATGAAGGTTTCTTCCCCTAAGTTTAAGCCTCGGTTTATTGGTCCTTATAAGATTTCTGAAATTATCAATCCTGTGTCTTTTCGTTTTGCTCTTCCAGCCTCTTTTGCCATTCATAATGTTTTCCATAGATCTTTGTTGCGGAGATATGTGGTGCCCGTTGTTCCCTCGGTTGATCCTCCTGCCCCGGTGTTGGTTGAGGGAGAGTTGGAATATGAGGTTGAGAAAATTTTGGATTCTCGTTTTTCGAGGCGGAGGCTTCAGTATCTTGTCAAGTGGAAGGGTTATGGCCAGGAGGATAATTCTTGGTTGTTGCCTCCGATGTCCATGCCGCCGATTTGGTTCGTGCTTTTCACTTGGCTCGTCCTGATCGGCCTGGGGGCTCTGATGAGGGTTCGGTGACCCCTCCTCAAGGGGGGGTACTGTTGTGAATTCCGCTATTGGGCTCCCTCCGATGGTTGTAAGTGGCACTTTTCTGAGTTCTGCTCTTGGGCTCTCTCCAGTGGTTTTAAGTGATATGGCTGCTCCTTGGATTTAGCAGTCTGCAGCTGCTTCCACTGAGTGTCTTTCTGCTCGGCTATTTATGCCTGGCTCTTCCCTTCAGCAGTGCCACTTGTCAATGGTTCCTGGTTGGTTTCACATCTCTCTTGGATTTCCCTGATATCCTGACCAGTTCAGCAAAGTTAAGTCCTTGCTTTGCTCTTTTCTGTCCACATGTTGTGGACTTATTTGTTCTGTGCATTCTATGTTTTGTCCAGCTTGTTAGTATGGATTAATTCAGTTAAGCTGGAAGCTCTGGGAAGCAGATTTACCCTCCACACCTTTAGTCAGGTGTGGAGATTTTTGTAAACTCTGTGTGGATTTTTGTAGTTTTTATACTGACCGCACAGTATTCTATCCTGTCTTATCTATCTAGCTAGACTGGCCTCCTGTGCTACATCCTGGTTTCATTCTGTGTATGTCTTTTACCTCTCCACTCACAGTCATTACTTGTGGGGGCTATCTATCCTTTGGGGATTTTCTCTGAGGCAAGATAGTTTTCCTGTTTCTATCTTTAGGGGTAGTTAGTTCTCAGGCTGTGACGAGGTGCCTAGGGAGTGACAGGAGCATCCCACGGCTACTTCTAGTGTTGTGTTTTGCTTAGGGACTGCGGTCAGTACAGGTACCACCTCCTTCAGAGCTCGTCCCATGTTGCTCCTAAACCACCAGTTCATAACAGGCATGTTAGGTTAGGCTATGGGTTGAACTACATGGACTTAAAGTCTTCCTTCAACCTAACTATGTTACTATGTTACTATGTAGTTGTATGTGTCACTGAGACTTAAAAGGGAGTGCACGAGCTGCCAAACAATTCCCCAATGGGGGGTACCTTTTTTACAAATAGACTAGTGCCATCGCAGGCCCCTTGCCAAAAATTCACCGGCCTATAACATTACTGAGCACGTTCACCCTGGTGATCTAGTGGCAGTTACAGGACATATTGCAGGAGACAGAATGAAGAAGTAAGCCCAATATAATGTCATGCCCAATTCCCCAATGTGGGGTCCTGTTTTTACAAAATAAAATAGTGCCTTCACAGCCCCCGTGCCCTAAAATTACCGGCCTATAACAGTACAGAGCACGTTCACCCTGGTCATCTAGTGGCAGGTAAAGGACACAATGCAGGAGACAGAGTTAAAAAGTAGGCCCAATGTAGTGGTGTGCATCTGAAACTGTAATGCAGTGCATGAGCTGCCAAACAATTCCCCAATGGGGGTACCTTTTTTAAAAATAGACTGGTGCCATTGTGGGCCCCTTGCCCAAAATTTACCGGCCTATAACAGTACTGAGCACGTTCACCCTGGTGAACTAGTGGCAGTTAAAGGACACATTGCAGGAGACAGAATGAAGAAGTAGGTCCAATGTAGGGGTGTGGGTCTCTTAGACTAGTAATGGAGTGCCTGGCCTGACAAGCATTTGCTCATGGGTGGTTAATTTTTGAAAAATATTTCATGTGGATCCTGGACACCCATTCCCAAAAACTAACTGTCTGTAGAAGCACGGAACACGTGAACCCTGGTGATCTAGTGGTGGAAAATGAGGAGACATTGCTGAAGGCCTCATTAAAACCTAGGCCCAATGTAAAGGATTGTGTCTCCTACACTTGTAATGCCCATACACTAAGTGCCTATGGGCTGACAAACATTTCCTCCATGGGGGGGCAATTTTTTAAAAAACATTGTTTACGGGCATCATAAACACCTTGCAAAACTGTAAAGTGGTTTCCTACACGGTTGCTGCTGAGAAGGTGCAGGTTTTTAGTAAAAATATGGCGGAGGAATCGTTGGATGAAATGATAATGAAAAGGGGCTACATGAATTACATTGAGAGTTATATTTGTTGTAAATTGTATAAAATACCCCCTCTTGCTTCTTAGATAAAAGTGACTTTGTTCACAATCTGTGTGCATCTTCCTTTTTCTTCAAGTACGCTCGTCAATGGATGGCGTAATTCCACAAATTGGCCTTACTGGTGATCTGGCATGTCTGACATTGGGTCAAACAGCTACAACAGTTTTGGCACCCGAACGCGGGACCATGGTAACCACCCTATTTGGAATCCGTATGTAGGAGCTTCCTGGGAGATAGGACATGCAAAACCCAGCTGCAGCAAGGTGAGAAATTGTATTCTTACACTCTGTTTTGCATTTGCAATCTCTTTTGGATCTCTCCATATCTCTGGGTAAAGGCTGCAACACAATTCAAAGAACCTACAACACCATTGAGTTTTGTGTTTTGTCTGTTTAGGTCTGTATGAGAGTTGAATAATAGATTAATAAGATAATAATTGTTATCTGTATTATCTGTCAATATACTAACTGGTTGTGTACTGTGTAGTACAGAGCTGGGATTGACTCTGTGCAGTGTTGTTACTTTGGTCATTTTGGATTGGCAGTACATCATGTGAAGCTGCATTTTGTATAGGGCTGTGGTTTCTGTTGTTGGCCTTAAGTGCTCTTAGAGAGTTAGTGGACACTGCTGTAGTTTTACATACTGTAAGTTATATTAATTCCAAAGTGCAAAATAGGCAGGCTGTGTGAACCTTGTATGTATGTCTATGAGAACCTCTGAATGAGATGAGAGGTGAGTAATTGTGATAAGGGATAAATAAATAAATTCCTGATTAATGAGGGGTTCCGTTAGGTGTGGTCCTCTGTAAGTGACAAAATACATTATTCAACTCCGTTTGAGCTGAATTAGATGGAGTGATTGACATAAGGGATTTTCTTCTTGTAAAAATCAACTGAAAAGTGAAATGAAAAAAAAAATCCCTGAATGAGCACATATGAATGAATGATCACATAAGTATCATTACTTATCCAATTGTTGCTGAGGGTCCAGGACGGATGAGTTGTAGATATTTTTAATTTACATCTGAGACTCAATGAAACCCCTGTTATATATGGTTTGACATTGACAGGTTTTTATATGTGTTTTGACTGGACGCGGTCAGAATCAGCTTATTCAAATTGTGCAGTGATCTGCCCGTATAGAGAAATTGTTTTTGATTCCAAGAGGATGAAGGTTTTGTAAAAATGAATTAAGTCTGAGAACTGCTGCATTCTGTTTCTGTGTGAAAGACACTAAATTTCTAAAATTCTGCTCGGAGGGGTAGATGTAGCATCTGCGCGATTGCTTGTGATTTTTTCCTCTGTTCTTATCTCCGCTGAGTCTCGGATGGGAGAGGGGCATGGAGCTGCGCTCAAGATTTTCTGTCCTTGGTGTAGTACGCGCTGGGAGATTTGTGCTTAAAACAATAGTACTGTATTGAAGTAGAAAGAAATATTGTAAGTTGAAGTTGGAAGTTGAAAGTAAAATATGGTTCCTAATTTTAGAGGAAATTTGTGAAAGATTGTTTAGTTATCAATGTGATTGATAAAAGATTCACCTGCTTCAAGTTGAGTGATTGATATATAGCAAATTGAGGATCAACAGAGGAGGTATCCAACTGCACTGCTGATGTAGTAGGTGAGAGGCCTAAGGCTATGTGCACACGTATAAATGGTCCACTGCGGATTTTTCCACAGCGGATTTAATAAATCTGCAGGGCAAAAACGCTGCGTTTTTTCTGCAGATTTATCGCTGATTTACTGCGGTTTTTCTGCGGATTTCACTGCGGATTTACAATTGCGGTTTTCTATAGGAGCAGCTGTAAAACCGCTGCGGAATCTGCAGAAAGAAGTGACATGCTGCGGAATGTAAACTGCTGCGTTTACGCGCATTTTTTCCACAGCATGTGCACAGCGTTTTTTGTTTCCCATAGGTTTACATTGTAATGTAAACTCATGGGAAAACTGCTGCGGAAACGCTGCGGCTCCCCAGTGTTTTCCGCATCGTGTGCACATACTCTAAAACCTCAGGGCCTTCTTGCTACAGTCAGCTGGTTTTTGTTGCGGGTGAGAGGTGGAATACCTTCCCGCTCCATGGAGCTGAGCTAATGGGTTAGAGGCCTAACACATCTGGGCCTTCCTTTTCTAGTCAGCTGATCTAACGGGTGAGAGGGGGAAAAAGCCTTCTCGTTACATCCTTTAGGTCTACCGGTTGAGAGGTGGAAAGCCTTCCCGCTAAACCTTGACACTCGCTCTGACTTGCTACGTGTGGCCGCCCGTAGATAAGGTACAGGCACACTAAAAAGGACATTTGCAGAATAAAGGTGAGCTGTCTGAAGAATAAGTTGAAGCTATGGGCAACTTGTTCTGTGTGCAGTCAGGGCCCCCAATGGGATCCAGAACCGCTATGCAGATTGTAAAAGAGAGAAAGAAAGGAAGCAGTGAAAGATGTGGGACCAATATTGAAAAAGGGAAACATGCCAGAGTGTGGATGTACAGAAAAGGCACAGACAAGGGAGGAAAATAGCAAGTGAGTAAATGGTGTCTGAGAAAGTGCAGCAATACGGAAGTAAGGTGTATTATGAATGTTTTGATGCTCAAAAGTCCGACTATGACCGACACACTACTGCTACCATCATAACTTTGTATAACCAGAGACCCAGACAAGACAAATGGACTTGTAAACACTGTGGTCAGACAAACCCAGACTGTAGAAATACTTGTATGACCCGTGCTGCAACCCGACCTAAGTGAATTGCACTGAATCCTGTCCAGACAAGATCACATGTACTGTAGTGACATAAGAAGCTGACACGCGAGTGAGGTTAGTGGGTAGTAGGGACATTGACTTTTTGGGAGTAAGCCGACAGTAATCCTTTTGGGAAGGAAGCTGTAGAACAGCATGTCACCCCCAACCGATCATCCAGTCACCTCCACCACCAGACCCACTACAAGGGAACCAACCACATCAGGTAGGGTAAAGCTTCTTTCCCACTAGCGTCGGAATCTCCCCGTCGCAATGCGTCGGGGAGAGATTCCGACGCTAGCGTTTGCTGCATTGCACAATGGGTGCAGCGGATGCATTTTTCCGGTGCATCCGCTGCCCCATTGTAAGGTGCGGGGAGGTGGGGGCGGAAAAAGCGGTCCGTCAGGAGCAAAAAACGTTACATGTAGCGTTTTTTGCCCCCGACGGCCTGCCAAAGCACGACGCATCCGTCGCTCGACGGATGCGACGTGTGGCAATCCGTCGCAAATGCGTCGTCAATGCAAGTGTATGGGGAAAAAACGCATCCTGCAAGCACTTTTGCAGGATGCGTTTTTTCTGCAAAACGACGCATTGTGACGGATTGCAGAAAACGCTAGTGTGAAAGTAGCCTAAGACAGATACAGGAGTATTATCCCTGGAGCCCCTCTGACTAGCTAGCTACGCTAAAACAGTGGCTGACCCTGAGAACCAACCTTTCCTATTTTACAGACAAATAAAGACAATACGACGGACGTATAAGTGCACATGGGCAGACCTAGAGAACTTGGTGAGTGCAAAGGCAGGTGATGTACTAGGACACATAATTAAGACATACAGATGTGGCAAAGGATCAAGCAGAGGGCATGGATGATAAATCTGCATGGTCTGGGGCGAAATACTGAGAATCACTAAAACAATAAGCTATAGTGAAACAATCAGATCAGTCTGTACTCCTGACTGACGTGACGCAGCAAAAAGGAGAGAGTGTAGAGATGTACTTTGGAGGGTTACAGCTGAAATGGGCTGACATGGGGTACAGTCCAATAAACCCACTCAATGTTAAAATATTGGTAAATGCATTAATTGACAGTATGAACAAAGGCATATGAGACGCAGTACCGACAGGCAGACCTGAATGGAGAAATGTAGATCCAAAAGACATCCTGAAGGTTGCTAAAGGAGTTGAACAAACTAGGACAATAAGACGACCTGCCATGTATACTGGAGCACAAGGAAAACAGAGGAGACGTAGTAAGGGACCTAAGGACTTAGAATCAGTGAAGTGCTGGAATTGTGGAGAAAATGGACACTAAGCCAACCATTGCAAAAACCCTACAGAGTAGACTAAGCAGACCAATCTCCACCTCCTTCACCTTCAGATTAGAAAACTGGCAACCCAGTGACAAATATGTGCCCTGTTCTTGTCCCCTCCGGACCTGGTCTTGCCTTGATGACCACCATAACAGTGTCGGGAGGGAAAGAGACAGAATTCTTGATTGACACTGGGGCAGCCGGGACTGTGGTACACAAAGACTTGATAATGCCAGACATGATTACTAAGGAGACTGTGGAATGTGTGGAGGTAGAGGGACAAGTGAGAAGAAGCCCTAATGACTAAACAAGTAAGACTAGAATCCCGAGACAACCAAGAGGTACTTACAAAACTTATTGTTAGCGACAATACCCCTATGAATTTGCCGGGAGCAGATGTGTTGAGTGCTATCCAGGACACCATACAGTACTCTCCTGTGGGTATTACAGTAACAAGTCCCCTCTTACTTGTGTAAGATTGCAGCAATGTGGTATATGACAAAAACAGTGAAAGTAACGTCTGACACCAAAATGTCTGAGGATGGGGAAATGAGACAGGTGCTAAACACAGTTTGGGCAAGGGGAAAAACTGATGTGGATCGGCTGCCCATTCCCCCTGTGATGATTAAATTGAAAGACGGAACCACTCCTCCTTGTTTAAAGCAATACCCCTTGAGCCTAGTCAAATCAATGGCCCTGAGCAGGGATATTAAAGAGTATGTTAAGGCAGGGGTTCTGGTGCAAAGATCTTTCCCAGGCAACACCCCTTTGTATCCCATTAAGAAGAAAAAGGACCCAAGGGTTCCCCTGACACTTACAGAATAGTTCATGACTTACGGGCTATTAATGAATGTTACAGTGAGTGTGACCTCAATTGTCCCTAATACACACACCATACTGTCACAGATCCCAGCGACGTCAAAATGTTTGACAATCACTGATTTGGCAAATACATTCTTCACCTCATCCATAGATTGAACTATTACAGTATGTGGATGACCTCCTGTCAATTGTCGCTAATACACACACCATACTGTCACAGATCCCAGCGACGTCAAAATTTTTGACAATCACTGATTTGGCAAATGCATTCTTCACCTCATCCACAGATTGAACTATTACAGTATGTGGATGACCTCCTGCTCTGCTGCCTGGACCAGATGTCCTTGCTGTGTTTTTTGGCAGGAAAGGGTTGCAAATTCTCAAGTGACAAACTACAGTATTGCAAACAAAAGGTGACATTTTTAGGCCACAATATTGCTAAAGGTATAAGACTCCTGATTAAAGAAAGAAAACAGGCAGTGCTGACACAACAGCATAGAGGAAAACAGAGACCGATAGCTTACTACTCAGCACAATTAGACCCAGTAATTAGAGGGTGTCCTACGTGTGTCCGTGCTGTAAGAGCTGCTGTATTACTGCTAGGGATGTGAGATCACACTGACTTTTCCTTTGACAATTTGTTCCCCATATGACATTAATGCCATACTGACACAAGTTCAACCAAAACACCTGTCTATGGCCAGACAGCTCAGACTTGAATGTGCTCTAATACGAATTCTTGAATACGTCACCCTCAAAAGATATAATGTTCTGAATCCAGCCACTCATCTGCCTGTGGATTCAGAAAAGGGGGCATTGGTGGCAGTGTTGGCAGGTGAAGAAGAGTACTTTGACATGACGCACCAACACGACTGCATAGGAACTGATGAGTCAGGAAACAGCAGGTTTTACATATGTTCATGGAAAAAACCTGTTCCTAATGCATATTTTGAGGTTTTTATTTATTTGTAGATGGCTCCAGATACCACCATAATGGGCGATTCTACACTGGATATGCAGTAGTATGCTCACATGAGGTAATCCGAACTGAACCACTCCCTCCTCACAAGTCGGTGCAGAAGGAAGAGTTGAAGGCACTCACTGAGGCGTGTAGAGCTGCTGCAGGTAAAGTTGCTAATATTTACACAGATTCGAATTATGCATGGGGAAGTTCCCATGATTATGGCCCTATCTAGAGAAGCAGAGTGTTTCTTACATCACCCGGTAAGCCCATTAAAAATGCAGAGTTGGTGAAACAATTAATGGAGGCATTGATGTTACCAGTCCAGGTTGGCATAATCAAGGTGAAAGCACGCACAAACGGTGACTCTGTGGAGGTAGAGGGCAACAGAAAGGCGGACGAGGCTGCTAAAGTAGCAGCAAGGTGGCCTAGGGAGCAGTGGATAGTGGCGGGGAGTCAGCGTATTCCAGCCACACTGAGCTTAGATGTCCCGAAATCCCTCCAGCTGCCCAAACAGAGAAGGAACAATGTAGAAGAATGGGAGCTGAGCTGAACTCATAAGGAGTATGAGAGAATAAGAATTGTATATACCAAGGTTCCTGTTCCTAATTATGGCGCAAGCAACACATGGCCCCACTCAAACCTCAAAATGTCACATGTGTACCATGGTAAATGCCTTCTGGATCACTCCTGGTTTCAGTTACGAAGCCACGTAACTCGTGCAGTCATGCCTCATCTGTGCACAGCACAACCCAGGTAAAACAATAAAAGTCCCTAAGAAAGCGACACCCAGGCCTCTCTACCCATTTCAGAGACTGCAGACTGACTACATACAGCTACCCAAGGTAGGAGTATATGAAAAATGTCCTAGTATGTGTAGATCTCTTTTCTGGTTGGCTGGAAGCCTATCCGGTAAAATGTCCAAATGCCAAAACGACTGCAGACAAACTCATGAAAGAACTGATCTGAATGGGAACGTATATGATTAATAACAGCGGTGGCTATGGGAGGTATGAGATCCAGGATACAGCCTACAATGATTAGCCGTTTATCCACCAATTACCAGAATGTGTTTCATGCCCATCAGAAGATCGGTGTAACAGATGCTCGTGTTTGACTAAAAAATGCCTGTCAAAAATATGTTGGCAAACCAAAGACGTACTTGTCTGTCTAAAGGGCAAAGTGCAACATGTTCATGAGATGCC
The DNA here is from genome assembly GCF_032444005.1 of Ranitomeya imitator. Taxonomy (NCBI): domain Eukaryota; kingdom Metazoa; phylum Chordata; class Amphibia; order Anura; family Dendrobatidae; genus Ranitomeya; species Ranitomeya imitator. The sequence goes on from NC_091284.1 coordinate 524,363,942, forward strand.
GAATTACAGAAAGCAGATCAGTGTTGGAGGAAAACTACAGAGCTGCTTTTTAATGGTGCTGAGGTTTAAGTGTATAGCGCCCCCAGTGTCGTAATTTCTCCAGGATCTCGGCTACTGGGGGGTAGCTGAGACCCCAGAGAACATGATTTGGGTTGGTTTTTACTTACTCCAGTGTTGCGATTGCCGTTATTCATGGTATAACGTTGACCGCATAAAAAACGTATAAGAGTATACCCGGAGTATAATCAGACTCGAGTATAAGCCGAGGCACCTAATTTTACCACAAAAAACTGCGAAAACATATTGACTTGAGTATAAGCGTAGGGTGGGAAATGCAGCAGCTACTGGTAAATTTCAAAAATAAACAAATACCAATAAAATTATGTTAATTGAGACATGGGCCCCACAAAATGCTACATAGAAAAATATGCCCCATATAATGCTGCATAAAGATGATGATGGGCCCCATAAGATGCTCCATACAAAAATATACCCCATAAAATGCTCCATATAGTTGATGATGGGCCCCATAAGATGCTCATATAATGTAGTTTATGCTGATCATTTACCCTATATTGCTGCCGCTGCTGTAATAAAAAAAATGACATACTCACCTCTCGTCGCTGGCCGGTGGTCCTCAGCATCTCAGGCTTTCTGCAGTGACTGTTTAGGCAGAGGGAGCAGGGAGCACACTAATCACGTCATCGCACCCTCTGACCTGAACGTCATAGCCAGAAGACGCGGAAGACACAGCGCAGTGGTGTAACGGGGACACGTGAACATCGCAAGTGTCTGGGGCCTGAGAATGCGGCGGCAGAGGCACCTGGCCCCCACAGCACACCGGTGTCCCTGCCTGCTCAGGACCGCAGCACTTGTATCGGTGCCCCGTCAGCAGCCACTAGAATACTTACAGAGGCTGCAGGGGAGTAAGCAGATGATCCAGAGACACTGTGGACCTCCACACTGCATCAGAGAACAGATAAGTGAGACCGTGACTCGTGTATAATCTGAGAGGGGTCTTTTTCAGCAAAAAAAAGTGCTGAAAAACTCGGCTTATACGATATTTCCTCTCTCTGCTGATGTGATTGCACATCAGAGGAGAGAGAAATAGGGTCCCCCGAACCCCCCGATACCTCTGGTATCCAGGCATCCCCTAATGCAGACCGCCAGCATCTTCTGGGAGAAAATGGCAGGCGCAGGCATAGTGCACCCACCGAGATCTGCTGGTCAGCACCCAGGAACAATAGGAAATTTTTCCTATTGGTTCATTTTGCTCACTGTGATAGACCCTATCACAGTGATCAAAATAAAAAAAAAAATAGTAAATAAAACCCTCCTTTATCACCCCCTTAGGGAAAAATAATAAAATTAAAAATATATATTTATTTACATTTTTCCACTAGGGTTCTATTAGAGTTGGGATAAAGTGAGTTGGGCTAAAGTGAGTTGGACTAAACTGAGGGTTAGGGTTATGGCTATGGTTAGGGTTAGGGCTAGGATTAGGGTTAGAGCTAGGGTTATGGCTAGACTTAGAACTAGGGTTAGGGTTGGGATTACGGTTAGGGTTGGGATTAGGGTTAAGGGGGTGCTGGGGTTAGGTTTGTGGTTAGGGTTATGGTTAGGGTTGAGATTAGTGTTAGGGGTTTGTTGGGGTTAGGGTTGTGGTTAGGGTTATGGTTAGGGTTGGGATTAGGGTTAAGGATGTGTTAAGGTTAGATTTGTGGTTAGGGTTATGGTTGGGATTAGGGTTAGGGGTGTGTAGGGGCTAGGGTTGTGGTTAAGGTTGTGGCTAGGGTTGGGAATATGGTTAGGGGTGTGTTGGGGTTGGGGTTAGGGCTGTGTTAGGGTTGGAGTTATTACTGTGGGTTTCCACTGTTTAGGAACATCAGGGGGTCTCCAAACGCGACATGGTGCCATCATTGATTCTAGCCAATTTTGTGTTCAAAAAGTCAAACGATGCTCCCTCCTTTCTGAGCCCTGCCTTGCACCCTAACAGTGGTTTACCCCCATATGTGGAGTATCAGTATACTCAGAACAAATTGCACAACATCTTTGGGGATCTAATTTCTCCTGTTACCCTTGTGAAAATAAAAATTTGGTTGTGAAAAAATAATTTTTGTGCAAAAATATGATTTTTTATTTTCATGGCTCTATGTTATAAACTTCTGTGAAGCACTTGGGAGTTCAAAGTGCCCACCACACATTTAAATAAGTTCCTTGAGGGGTCTAGTTTCCAAAATGGTGTCACTTGTGGGGTTTTTTCACTGTTTAGGCACATCAGGGGCTCTTCAAACGCGACATGGTGTCCGATCTCAATTCCATCCAATTCTGCATTAAAAAAGTCAAACGGCGCTCCTTCCCTTCCAAGCTCTGCCGTGCGCCCAAACAGTGGTTTACCCCCACATATGGGGTATCAGCATATCAGGATAAATTGCTCAACAACTTTTGTGGTTCATTTTCTCTTTTTATGCTTGTGAAAATAAAAAAAAATTGTTCTGAAGAAAAATGTTTGTGAAAAAAAGCGAAATGTTCATTTTTTCCTTCCACATTGCTTCAGTTCCTGTGAAGCATGTAATGGGTTAATAAACCTCTTGAGTGTGGTTTTGAGCACATTGAGGGGTGGAGTTTTTAGAATGGTGTCACTTTTGGGTATTCTCTGTCATAGACCCCTCAAAGTGACTTCAAATGTGAGATGGTCTCTAAAAAAATGGTTTTGTAAATTTTGTTGTAAAAATTAGAAATCGCTGGTCAACTTTTAGCTCTAATAACTTACTAACAAAAAAAATAGTTTCCAAAATTGTGCTGATGTAAAGTAGACATGTGGGAAATGTTATTTATTAAGTATATTGTTGTGTGACATATTTCTCTGATTTAAGGGCATAAAAATTCAAAGTTTGAAAATTGCAAAATGTTTTACGTTTTCGCCATACTTCCATTTTTTTCATAAATAAATGCAAGTCATATCGAAGAAATTTCAAGTACAAAATGTCACGAGAAAATCTGAGAATCAGTGCGATCCGTTGAAGCGTTCCAGAGTTATAACCACATAAAGTGACAGTGGTCAGAACTGTAAAAATTGGTTTGGTCAGCAGCAAATTGGCTCTGTCACTAAGGGGTTAATCCCTTCGCAACTGGGAAATTATGTTTTGGGGGTTTTTTTTTGCACTTTCGTTTTTTCACTTCCTTTCCACCAAGAGCCACAACTTTTTTATTTTGCCTTTCACATGTACTGAAAATAGAAAAAACAAAATTCCAAGTTGCACGTAATAGTACGCCGAAGTTGGACTCCCTCCCTTTGATGTGGGCTCTGGCACTGAGCCCACATCTTTTCCAGCACATGTCAGCTGTTTTGACATGTGCCTCTAACAGTCGCAGGTGGCATTGTGATCCACCCGCACTAATTTAATGCCGCTGTCAATCTCTGACAGCGGCATTTAATCCATGCTTTTGGCAAGCGTGCTGGAAATCCCGCCTATTGGTGACCCAATGGGTTGGTATGACAACCAGAGGTCTCCAGCAGACCTCTATGGTTGTCACTGTCGGATTGCTATGAGCGCCACCCGGTGGTCGATGCTCATAGCAAGTAAGCAATTCTGTTACATACAGGCGATCTGATCATCGCCTGTAAGTAGCAGAGGCGATTGGATTATGGCAGCTTCTAGTCTCCCATGCCAAAAGTTAAAAAAAATGGTTTTAAAAAAAATTTAAAAAGTATAAAAAATTGAAAGTTCAAATCACCCCCCTTTCGCCCCATTCAAAATAAAACAATTAAAAAGAAAATTAAACATATCATATATACTCGAGTATAAGCCGAGAATTTCAGCCCTTTTTTTAGGCTGAAATTGCCCCTCTCGGTTTATACTCGAGTCATACCCAGGGGTCGGCAGGGCAGGGGGAGCGGTAGCTGTGTAATAATACTCACCTGCTGCTGGCATAGTCCTTGCACGTCCCTGGTTCTCTGGGTGCCGGCAGCTTCTTCCTGTAGTGAGCGGTCATATGGTACCGCTCATTACAGTAATGAATATGGACCCGACTCCACTCCCATAGGGGTGGAGCCGCATATTCATTACTGTAATGAGCGGTACCATGTGACCGCTCACTACAGGAAGAAGCTGCCGGTGCCAGGGAACAGACGTGAAGGGACCACGTCAGGAGCAGGTGAGTATAAAGCAGTGCACGATATTCACCTGCTCCCCATTCCACCATCTGCGCTGCTGTGTCTTCCCTGACCTCTGCACTAACATTAGGTCAGAGGGCACGATGATGCCATTAGTGCGCACCGCCCTCTGCCTGAAAAATCAGTGCAGAGGATGGGGAAGACACAGCGGCGGTTGGCGGTGGAATGGGGAGCAGGTGAATATAGCAAGTGCCGAGGGCCTGAGAGGTGAGTATGTAATTTTTTATTTTTTTTAATCGCAGCAACAGCATATGGGGCAAATCTTATGGGGCTATATGCAGCATTATATGGGGCGAATATCTGTATGGAGCATCTTATGGGGCCATATGCAGCATTATATGGGGCAAATATCTGTATGGGGCCATGTACAGCATTATATGGGGCAAATATCTGTATGGAGCATCTTATGGGGCCATGTACAGCATTATATGGGGCAAATATCTGTATGGAGCATCTTATGGGGCCATGTGCAGCATTGTATTTGACAAATATCTGTATGGAGCATCTTGTGGGGCCATGTGCAGCATTATATGGGGCAAATATCTGTATGGGGCCATGTGCAGCATTATATGGGGCAAATATCTGTATGGATCCATGTGCAGCATTATATGGGGCAAATATCTGTATGGAGCATCTTATGGGGCCATGTGCAGCATTATATGGGGCAAATATCTGTATGGAGCATCTTGTGGGGCCATGTGCAGCATTATATGGGGCAAATATCTGTATGGGGCCATGTGCAGTATTATTTGGGGCAAATATCTGTATGGGGCCATGTGCAGCTTTATATGGGGAAAATATCTCTATGGAGCATCTTATGGGGCCACGTGCAGCATTATATGGGGCAAATATCTCTATGGAGCATCTTATGGAGCCATAATCCACATTTGTGGAGCATTATACGGGGCAAATGTGTCTATGGAGCATCTTATGGGGCCATAATCAGCAATAGTGCAGCATTGTATGGGGCAAATGTCTGTATGGAGCATCTTATGGGGTCATAATCAACATTTGTGCCGCATTATATAGGGTATATTTTAATATGGAGTATCTTATGGAGCCCATCATAAACTGTTTGGAGCATTATATGAGGTGTATTTTGTATGGAGCATCTTATGTGGCACATCATGAACTGTATGGAGCATTATATGGGGCTCCTGATTCAAGATGGATATTCAAAAACACTTAAACTACTGATGTCTCAATTAACTTTACCTTTATTGGTATCTATTTTTATTTTTGAAATTTACCAGTAGCTGCTGCATTTTCCACCCTAGACTTATACTCGAGTCGTTAAGTTTTCCCAGATTTTTGTGGCAAAATTAGGGGGGTCAGCTTATACTCGGGTCAGCTTATACTCGAGTATATACGGTACATATATTTGGTATCGTCAAGTTCAGAATCGCCTGATCTATCAATACAAAAAAATAATTAACCCGATCGCTAAACAGCATAATGAGAAAAAAAAGTTAAAATTCCAGATTACGTTTTTTTTTGTCGCCACAACATTGCATTAAAATCTAACAACGAGCGATCAAAAGACCATATCTGCACCAAAATGGTATAATTAAAAGCGTCAGCTCAGCACGCAAAAAATAAGCCATTACCCAACCCGAGATCACGAAAAATGAAGACGCTACTGGTATAGGAAATGGCACAATTTTTTTTTTTTTTTAAACTTCGGATTTTTTTTTCACCACTTAAATAAAGAAGAACCTAGACATGTTTGGTGACTAAGAACTTGTAATGACCTGGAGAATCATAATGGCAGGTCAGTTTTAGCATTTAGTGAATATGGTAAAAAATAAATAACTGTCGGATTGCTCTTTTTTACATTTTCACCGTACTTGGAATTTTTTTCTCATTTTCCAGTACACGATATGTTAAATGTCGTTCAAAAGTAAAACTCATCCCACAAAAAAAACAAGCCATCACATGGCCATTTTGACCAAAGAATAAAAAAGTTATGGTTCTTGGAAGAAGGGGAGCAAAAAAATGAAAATGCAAAACCAAAAATACCTCTGGTCGTTAAGTGGTTAAACATGTGATCCATGTACTGTACAGCACTCTGCCAGCATTCTGCTTCATAAAGGAGCTATGATACTATTACATCACCCCCAAATTGTCTTTTTTGAAACTTAGGAGGGTTCCTATTATCTAAGCCTCTCATAATCTATTCCCTTTATATACATTCATCCCCCCTGGAGAGGTCCCCATTACAGAATGATGAAACGCATATTTAGAGGGATAGGCACACTTGGACACTGTCAGGATGGGAGATATTGCATTAGACATGACAGGGAAATGTAGACTTCGGTTAAGTTCACAGTTGTGTGTAGCTGGTCTGCGGATGGCTGCGGATGTCCTCCCTTAAGCTCCGCCTACTTCTGCATGCATCCTGCGTCATCCTGCATACCTATCTTTAACATTGGGTACACAGGGACGTGCGTTGTATATGGATGTGTGCGAATGCGGCGTTTTGACGTGCCTGCCAACCGCACGGGAACGCAAAAAGTTGCAAAGTTGCAAAAAGTTGCGTTCCCGTGTGGTCAGTGGGTACGTCAAAATGCCACATCTGCACCCATCTGCATACAACGCTTGTCCTGCGTACCCAATATTAAAGATAGGTACGCAGGATGACGCAGGATGCATGTGGAAGTAGGCGGAGCATAGGCGGCGCTTAAGGGAGGACATACGCAGCCATCCGCAGACCAGCCACACGCAAGTGTGAACTTAGCCTTACCTGTCTGATTTTATGTCCCTTTGCTCCCTCCTGCATGATGTTTTTGCTGATTGAAAACTTCAAATGGTAAGATCCAACCATATTTTTTATTGAGCACTGCTTCACTTTATCACTTTAATGTCTGTATATGTCATTGCGAGGTAGTTACCCATATTTTAATCTGGAATATTAAAAGTAATATTTTTTTTAAAAACTGTTCCTGCTAACCCCTACTTAAATTGATTAGATCCTTGTACCCCTAGTGGGCTTTGCTTATCCAGGTCCTTTTGTCCAACATTAATTGAATGGACAAAAATTCCCACAGTCAAACTCCAAAATTTTGTAAAAAGAGTGGAAGAGTGGATGCAGTTTTGGCTGGGGGATTAACTTCTTATTAATCCCTCTGGATTAAGAATGGGATGCCATAAAAGATCCTGTAGGTGTAAAATATAGAGATCCCCAAAATGTTTGTTGATAAAGTGTATATAGATAAATATTGTATGGGCGAACTGTATATACCCTTTAACAACTTATGTACTCATATGAGAACACTAGTCAATTTGAGGACAGTGGCCCCATTTGGGCATTTATTATCTACTGGTAATTTTTATCATTTTGGTAGTGATATGAAAACCACACCACATTTTTTCTAAAACTTAAAAAAAATGATAGTAATAAAAATAAAGAATATTATCATTTCCCAGAGATCAAAACTTAATACAAATAAATGTCAGAACGTGCCGTGTAACAAGACCAACAAGCTTGAAAGGAAAAGTGAATTTATATAAGACATTCACATAGCCAGCAGCTTATGCATTGCCTAGTTGATTCATAAATACTGTGTAAATGCATTGTGACATGAATAATGTAAAGCTTTCATTGTATACGAGTGGCGTTACAGTAATCATTTTTTTTTAATTACAACATTCTTACCAAGCTGTAAAATGTACCTAGAAATCATGGATAGAGCTGAACTACAAAGCAGCCCTGAAACCCAAATCCTACAAGTCCACTTATCAGTTAGCTCTCAAGAACATCGACTGATGTAAATACATTGGAAAATTAAGTAGTTTGGGCTAAAAAACAGACAATCCAACCCAACTCAGGCAACACATTTCCTGATAGTAAAATAAACCAAAACAAGGAAAGTCATTACTTAGGCACAACTTGACACTTATGGGCCGTAATGTTCTGTAAGGTGACTCCCTACCTACTATTTGTCATTTATTACCACTTCCCCTCTTCAGCCATCATCTCCTTGAAGGCTTTGTGGTTCATTTGAAGTGTAAATTAGGGGTGACAGACTACTTTTAACTCAGACTATTCAAAATACCACGGTTATGATTTGTTGGTCTATAACCAAAGAAATTGAGAAGCTTTCTTACTCAGAGGTTAGATCAATCAATACCTTTCACCAGATTTATGATGAATGGAATATATCTGTGTCCAATAAGCTTATTTCTTTTTACACCGTCATACACACTACTGCCACTTCCTAACGTGTGTTATCGTTGCTCTAAATCCTCATACCAGATACCCTTTAAAATGTTCTAAGATAGCAACATTTCCTATCTACTCAATGCTTTGTTCTTTTCTACAGTTCGCAAAACCACTTTTATATTTATAATCTATTGTTCCTTTGATTTTTTTTTTTTAAATGTGATCTATATAGATTAAAGAAGAGAAACATGTCAGAAAACAGATGTTATAATACACTATACTGATTTGGTAACAGCATTGCATAAAAAATACAAAAGTAAGACAGAATTAAAGGAAATAAAAGTGAAGAAAAGAATGGAGACAAGTCTAAATTTCTATTAGATCTCATTTAGGGTCAGTTATGTGATAAGCATTGTAGTAAATGAATGATCACAGGAAAGTATTCCTTAAAGGTTGTCTCAAAACAACTTATAAGCCTTCCACGGGATAGGCTGTACGTTTCCTGTAACTGGGAGCCCTACGCTGAGACCCCACTGATCCTGAATGGTCATCAATCCCCTGTATAAATGAAGCATACAAACTTCTGCGACATATACAGCACAGAACAAAAGTTTGGACACACCTTCTCATTTAAAGATTTTTCTATATTGACTATGAAAATTGTACATTCACACTGAAGGCATCAAAACTATGAATTAACACATGTGGAATTATATACTTAACAAAAAAGTGTGAAACAACTGAAATTATGTCTTATACTCTAGATTCTTAAAAGTAGCCACCTTTTGCTTTGATGACTGCTTTGCACACTCTTGGCATTCTCTTGATGAGCTTCAAGAGGCAGTCACCGGGAATGGTCTTCCAACAATCTTGAAGGAGTTACCAGAGATGCTTAGCACTTGTTGGCTCTTTTGCCTTCACTCTGCAGTCCAGCTGAGTGAGAAGGTGTGTCCAAACTTTTGGTCTGTACTGTAAATCTATGGGATTGGTAAAAACAGATGTGCTCTATTGTGAGCTTGTTCTATAAGTCCCATAGAAATTGAATGGAGCAGCAATGCTCACGTATCAATTGCACAATATAATGTAATGAATATTCAGAAAACTTCAGTTTCGAAAATTGTTCCTGATGACCTACAATTCACAAAGAACTTCGAGATTTTATAAATTGGCCGATTGTCTTATATGTATGGTGACCTCAAAACTTTGCCCTGATTGAAGATGTCAGGTCAAAGAGATTGGGGTATCAACATGATCAATACTTTGTTCAAATACTAGAAAAGCTGCTGTTTCTGGAAGAGGCTTCTCTATGGGAAAAACAAGTATGTTCAATGAACGTTTATGTTTGTGGAGTCTGGAGGAATAGCTGTTTAACGACAGCTATCTTGGCTGTATAGACTGCTTTGTAAATATGTACCTAGGCATCATAACATATATGTGTCATAGTGTGACATCTACACAAATACAAAAGAAAAAAAAACACAATTGCATAAGCATATTTTCATAACATTTTTACATATAATATTATATATTACAGGCTTGACAACTTAATTTTTTACTGGTCAACATATCCAAGAATTACAGACCAACATCATTTCTTCCAGACATATTGGAAAACTGTAACAATTATCATTAGCATTTTAAGGGATATATGTCTATAGCCCATAATACTGATATAAACACATTGGAATAATTCATTTTGAAATGATAAAAATAGCAATCATAATGATCCATACAAGAAACCCAGCTTTATAACTATCAAGGACACAGCAAACTTCTTTTCAGACAAGGTAAAAAAAAAGTGCCCTATTTTTATTCTGTTCTTGAATTTCCTAATGGTTGGCTTTGTATCAATATCTCATGCAAAGACATTTTACATTTTCCTACTCCTGTCTGCAAAATAATATATAATCTGTCTATTATCTCAGGACGTTTTTCTATTTTTTATTTATATGTTTGTTTATTCTGCAGATTACTGCTGTATTTTTTTATTACAGAATCTATTGAAATCTGGTCATATATTAAATGGTAGGATTTTTAAACAATGAACCCAGTATTAGAGTGAAAAGTAATGGCAAATAATTTCCAGGATACGGCATTACTTTGATTGATTGCTGAGAGTGTGACATCTGGGGTCACCACAGATCCTTGGAGCTATAGCAGCAGTGCTCCTGTACATCATGCAGCTGAGCATCATTGCACAACGAAATGCCGTACTGAGGCCGTAGCACTAAGGCCTCATTCAGATGTCCGTGTTGCATGTACAGAGGGAGAAATAAGTATTTGATCCCTTGCTGATTTTGTAAGTTTGCCCACTGACAAAGACATGAACAGTCTATAATTTTAAGGGTAGGTTAATTTTAACATAAAGAGATAGAATATAAAAATAAAATCCAGAAAATCACACTGCATAAATTATATAAATTTATTTGCATTTTGCAGTGAGAAATAAGTATTTGATCCCTCTGGCAAACAAAACTTAAGACTTAATACTTGGTGGCAAAACCCTCGTTGGCAGACACAGCAGTCAAACGTTTTTTGTAGTTGATGATGAGGTTTGCGCACATGTCAGGAGGAATTTTGGTCCACTCAGATCATCTCTAAATCATTAAGATTTTGAGGCTGTCGCCAACTCAGAGCTTCAACTCCCTCCATAATTTTTCTATGGGATTAAGGTCAGGAGACTGGCTAGGCCACTCCATGACCATAATGTCCTTCTTTTTGAGCCACTCCTTTGTTGCCTTGGCTGTATATTTTAGGTCATTGTCTTGACCCAGCCATGACCCATTTTTAATGTCCTGGCAGAGGGAAGGTGTTTGTAACTCAATATTTTACGGTACATGGCTTCATCCATTCTCCCATTGATGCAGAGAAGTATTCCTGTGTCCTTAGCAGAGAAACACCCCCAAAACATAATGTTTCCACCTCCATGCTTGATAGTTTGGACGTGTTCTTTGGGTCATAGGCAGCATTTCTCTTCCTACAAACACAGTGAGTTGAGTTAATGCCAAAGACCTCAATTATTGTCTCATCTGAATCCAGCACCTTCTCTCAATCACAGAATCATCCTGGTGTTTATTGGCAAACTTCAGACAGGACTGCACATATGCTTTTTTTAGCAGGGGGACCTTGTGGGCACTGCAAGATTTTAAACCTTTATGGCATAATGTGTTAGCAATGGTTTACTTGGTGACTGTGGTCCCAGCTGCCTTGAGATTATTAACAAGTTCCCCCCGTGTAGTTTTAGGCTGATCTCTCACCTTCCTCATGATCAAAAATACCCCCCACGAGGTGAGATTTTGCATGGTGCCCAAGATCGATGTTGATTGACAGTCATTTTGTAGTTCTTCAATTTTCTTACTATTGCACCAACAGTTGCCTCCTTCTCACCCAGCATCTTACTTATGGTTTTGTAGCTCATTCCAGCTTTGTGCAGGTCTATGATCTTGTCCCTCATATCCTTAGAAAGCTCTTTGTCCTTGCCCATGTTGTAGAGGTTAGAGTCTGACTGATTAATTGAGTCTGTGGACAGGAGTCTTTTATAAAGATGACTATGTAAGACAGCTGTCTTTAATGCAGGCAACGAGTTGATTAGGAGCGTTTAACTCATCTGTAGGAGCCAGAACTCTTAATGGTTGGTAGGGGATCAAATACTTATTTCTCACTGTAAAATGCAAATACATTTACATAATTTATACAATGTGATTTTATGGAGTTTATTTCTTATATTCTATCTCTCAATGTTAAAATTAACCTACCCTTAAAATCATAGACTCTTCATGTCTTTGTCAATGGGCAAACTTACAAAATCAGCAAGGGATCAAATACTTATTTGCCCAACTGTATGTGTTGATTCCAGGTTTTTCACTAATAGAACACGTGCAATTCACATTTCCATTACTTTTGTGTGTGAATGTGTGTGTAAATCTCATTGAGACATATCCATTTTTGTCTGGTTTCACGGAGAAGTTTAGTTATTTATTTATCCATCAATGAAAAGCACTAAACACACTGATGGTAAAAATGGAGACAAGGGTAGTACGCTGATGGCACACTGATGGTAAAAAACAGACACATGGACCGTACACTGATGACACACTGATGGTAGAAATAGGCCAAGGACCGTACATTGATGATACACTGATGGTAAAAATGAACACACAAACCGTACACTGATGGCACACTGATGATAAAAGCAGACACACAGACCAAACACTGATGGCACACTGATGGTAAAAACAGACACACGGACCATACACTGAGGACAAACACGGATGGTAAAAACAGAGACATGGACCGCACACTGATGACACACTAATGATAAAAATGGACACACGGACCGTACACTGATGACACGCTGTTGGTAAAAACAGACACACGGACCGTACACTGATCACACACTGATGGTAAAAATGGACACACGGACTGTACACTGATGACAAACCAATGGTAAAAATGAACACACGGACCGTACACTGATGAAACACTGATGGCAAAAACAGACACATGGGCCAGTGATGACACACTGATGTTAAAAACGGACACACAGACCCAACACTGATGACATACTAATGGTAAAAAATGGAGACACGAACCGCACACTTGTGACACCCTGATGATAAAAACGAACACACAGACTGTACACTGATGATATACTGATCCAAAACACTGATGAACCATTTTTTTCTCGGACAGGTTTTGGAATGAGTCCTAAATCAGTCTGGGCTCAACGCTTTCAGGATTGTTGGCAGTCCCAAAAGTTAGACTCTCACTGATCATAAAGGTATACCATATCCTAATACAATATCTTAATGATGTGCCATTATTCCATGAAATTTTTAATTATATGTAACCGTCAAATATCTAGGATTGTAATTGGGGTGAAACTAAACTAATAAGCCAATCTTCAGATATTAATGAAACGTAAATACAGTGATAAAAACTAAGTAGTACTTTTATTTGTTTCTGTTTCCAAGTACATTTTACATGAACCCATTTCCAAAACCACTAACTCTATTATATTTCTAAAATAGGTTTGGGTCTAAAAGCATTCATACAAATAATGAATTTTCCGTTTATTTTTAATTCTACAGAATGAGAAGAACTGTATTAGTCCGTCTGCCATATGTTGTCTACAAAATATTAAACATGTATAAATTTGAGAAAAAATATGCGCGTTGTGTTCAATAAGTTGAATGAGAGCTTTAGATATGTAACAGTTTTCTTTACTAATACATATATTGAAATAATATATATTTACTATAATAATAGATTCTTTTATTTGTAATGAAAGAACAATATGAAGTTTGATTCATCCCTTTAATGAACCATTAGAAATTATCGTACAAGGTTGAACTGGATGAAATTGTGTCTTTTTTAACTTTAATCAGCGGCTTAGTTAACTTCTGGTGTCTATGTCAAATAACTAACAGGGTTCCAAATGTTTCCCATTTATAGTACTGCTGTATGTCATGCATCAGTATGACTATTGGGCTCCCTTAGGGTATGTGGTGCTGGAATTCTTGTCTTTCGATCCCCTATAACTCTACTATGTAATACACAGTGCAGTTGTAATATCTTTTTTTTTAGGAGGGGTTACTACTATGAAGACCAAATCCTTATAGGAAAAGAAACTTACGAGAAAGCTAATTTCTGATCCCTGACTTCTACTTAAATCATCAAAACATGGCAACAAACGTAACACTCTTGGGCCCTTTTTTATTAATTACTATTATTATTCTATGGCAATTCTGTAGTCAGAGGATTCTAAATGAATAACATATAACTTGTATTTTACATAGGGAAAAGCAAACACTTAAAAACACATGGCCCTGGAAAATCTTACCTGTGGTGAGTTTCTTTATTTAGTAAAATGCACGTACCTTTCAAATCGCTCATTGCTGTAAAATATTTTCTGCTGAGTAAAAGGAAACATTACACTGAGGTATAGTCCTTTCCCTAGCAAAGAGTTTTATGCATGCTTACTTGGTGCATCCTACTTCTTGGGTCGTTCTCAAACAGGAAATGAAAGACAATTATAGAAATAAAAAAATTGAAATGAACTCTATTACAAGATGTTACATGTGTCATTTTCAGGATTGCTGAATTATCATGAGATTGAACCAAAATACCATAAAGCCATGCTCCCATGTAGTACAAACGCTGCATTTTTGGGGGCTAAAAATCCGCTGTATTTAACAGTTAAAGCAAAATAAGTGGATGTGACGTCAGGAATACTCATGCCTTCGATGCATTTAATGAAGCTGAGGAACTTTACATTTTGATGGGTTGTTTCTCCATAGACTTTTATAAGCAGCCTGAACGAAAGCATGTAAAATTGCAGTTGCAATTCTTAGTGCAAAATGGCAGCATTTTTGCACAAAAGGGGCATTAAAAATGCTGTGTCATATCTGCACAAAAAAAACACAAAAGAAGGCTGAACACATAAATAAGAAACAAAAACACAATAAACAAAACAGACTACTATTGCATATTTTGGTGCAGGAACATGCAAAAAAATTGTAGAAAAATGTAACGTTAAAAAATTAAGTATTTTGGCAAATGGAAACCTGGTCTAAAGGCACTTTCCAAACAGCGTGTTTGTTTCAAGTGTTGTTTAGTAATGCTATTCCACATCAGTATAATAGTAGCTGTTCTGTCCTCACTAGCTGAGGCAGGCTCATACGTAGCTATACAGTCAGCTAAACCGCTATACCGGGGTCCAATAAGGAGACTGTGGTTGAGTCTGTGCTTTATTAAACGTAGTGGTATATTGATGCGGTGAAACTGTGAACAATGATATACATAGAATCAGTGCATGGCATAGAACAGATACATAATACACATGATATACATTATGCATAACATTTAGAAGGCTAGTGACTAAACTAGGAGTACAACTGGTTAAACTAAGCTAATATAGAGCAGAAATATCTATAGGAAGCATAAAGACATACCGGCAATGCAATCGCAAGGGGGATGAAGTGAAGCGTCTTTCCTTGAAGGCAAACCGAAGAAAGTGAAAGGAAAAATGGAGGGAAATGGAGGCTGAGCTACCATAATGCATTGCAAAGGAGGAGGAGAATCAGACATTGATAATACTAAAACAAGATTGAACTGCCAACATAACTCTGACCGCTAGAGGGAGCCAAAGCATCACAAACAAATAAAGGTATGAAGATCCATACTGAGAAACCTGCAATTATGCAAAGAGATAATCAGGGTAACAATATTAGATGGCGGAGACAGAACACTCCCCGTCTGGCATCAGCGGATGTCACTACTCCTTTCTTCCGAAGGCAACAATAGGACCAGTTCAGATACCGGTCTGGAAAATGTCTTAGGTTCATTCCCTTTGGTCATCCTTAACTCAACTTTGCGGACGTTGCCGTCCTTGCTCGGGAACGTTGCGGTAACTAGACCAAGTGGCCACTGGTTCCGGTGAATCTGACAGTCTTTCACAAGAACAAGGTCACCTATGTTCAGATTAGGTTTAGTAGATTGCCACTTCGTCCGTGGCTGCAGGGTAGACAAATATTATTTGCGCCACCTGTCCCAGAAAGTATTTGCAAGACTTTGTACCTGTCTCCATTGGCGCTTGTAGAGGTCCTTCGCGTCGAATCCTCCTGGAGGGGCACTGGACAGTCCTGTTTTCTGGGTAAGTAAAGTAGCTGGAGTCAATAACAAAGGCTCCTCAGGGTCGTTAGGAACTGGAACCAGGGGTCTTGCGTTAATTATAGCTCCAGCTTCAGCCATGAATGTGATGAGACTTTCGTGGGTGAGTCTCGCTGCTCCTTCTTGAAGAAGAGTGGAGTCAAGAATTCTCCGTACTAGACCAATCATTCGTTCCCAAGATCCTCCCATATGTGAAGAGTGAGGTGGGTTGAATGACCATGTGCAGCCTTGGTCACTGAGGAACCTCTCGAGAGTCTTATAGTTTAGATTTGAGGGTATTCCTAATTCCTTTGCTGCACCAACGAAGTTAGTACCTCTGTATGAACGTATGTGCTTGATAGGACCACGGATGGCCATAAAACGTCTTAAGGCATTGATGAAGCTTGACGTGTCAAGGGACTCGATGACCTCTATGTGGACGGCTCTGATTGACATGCAAGTGAACATGACTGCCCAACGTTTACTATTGGCTTGGCCGCCTCTCGTACGACGTGTAACAACTGACCAAGGCCCAAACACATCGAGACCAATGCTAGTAAAGGGAGGGTCTGGGCTGAGTCTATCTGCTGGTAGGTCAGCCATCTTTTGGGTTTGAGTTGAACCACGAAGCTTACGGCAGGTAACACATTTGTAGATGACACTACTGATGAGTCTTTTTGCACCGATGATCCACAAGCCAGCAGATCTGATGGCTCCTTCTATAAATAGCCTTCCTTGATGCTTGACCAGATTGTGGTAATGTTGTACGATTAGATAGGCAACATGACATTTTCCGGGAAGTATAAGAGGGAATTTCTCCACAAACTCCATCTCAGCTTCTTTGAGTCGGCCTCCTACCCTCAGCAGGCCGCTGTTGTCGATGAATGGGTCGAGTTTTCTCAATACGCTGCTCGCTGGTATTGGAGCTTTGTTAGTAAGACATTGGATTTCTGCAAAGTAGGTTTCTCTTTGAACAGTGAGGATGATGTGATTTCTAGAGAACTCTAAGTCGGAGGTAACGTAGGTATTTTTACAAAGATGCCAACCTTTACATTTTTCTGTGGCACAAGTTCTGGTAGCCATGAATGAGCGAGCTATATGTGTCAGGCAGGTAATGGCTCGAGTAAGTGACTTCCAACTTGAGAATCTGTCGAACCTGCAAGATCCAAGCTGGATAACAGAGGTCATTGTATGTAGTGTAGACACCTGAGGGCGGATTTCAGCATCTGAGTCCTCTCCTACAAGTTCAAAGGTGTCTGGAAAACATTCCTCAATGTACAATAGTTTTGGTCCAGAGAGCCACGTTGTGCTTCCTAGTCGACTTGCGTCAACTGCTCTAGTTGCATGATCTGCGGGATTCTGGTCTGTGGGTATGTAATGCCACTGCTGTGGGTGAACTGATCTCCTGATTCGTAGCACTCTGTTATTGACATAAACGTAGAATCGCCTGGTTTCGTTGTGGATATATCCCAGGACTACTTTGCTGTCTGAGTAGAACTTGGCCTGTGTCAGGTCGATATCCATTTCGGATGCGATGAACTCCGCTAACTCAACGGCTAAGACTGCGGCACAAAGCTCTAACCTGGGTATAGTGTGCTCTGGTTGTGGTGCGAGTTTGGCCTTTCCCATGACGAAACCAATGTGGCACTGACATTTGGAGTCTACAGTTTTGAGGTAGGCAACAGCGGCAATTGCTTTGACAGAAGCATCTGCAAATACGTACAGTCTTTGGCTCTGTATCTCAGTAGATGGCACAGGGGTGTATGGTCTTGGCATATGCAAGTTGGAGAGTGCCGCTAACGAGTTCTTCCACTCTTCCCACTGGATCCTCTTATCAGGTGGCAGAGGTGCATCCCAGTCAGATGTTTCCCTAGTTAAGTCTCTTAGTAGGGCCTTGCCTTGTATAGTAACAGGAGCTGCGAAACCCAAGGGGTCGTACAGACTGTTGATGGTAGACAGGACGCCTCTACGTGTGAAAGGCCTTTCTTCCTGGCTGACCTGAAAGGTGAAAGTGTCTGATTGTAGATTCCACAGAAGCCCGAGGCTGCGTTGCATTGGTGCGGGGTCTGACCCCAGGTCCAGGTCTCTGAGACCATTACATAGGTCCTGAGAAGGGAACGCTTCCATGAGTTCTTGGCTGTTTGAGGCTATTTTATGAAGCCTAAGGTTCGAGCAGGCAAGCATGTCCTGAGCTCTCCTGAGAAGACTGATGGCAGTTTCTTTTGAAGGCATGGCTTTTAGACAGTCGTCGACATAAAAGTCCTTTTCTATGAATTGTCTGACATCTGCTCCGTATTCTGCTTCTCCTTCCTGAGCCGACCTTTTGAGTCCGTAAATGGCGACTGCAGGTGAAGGACTGTTGCCAAAGATGTGCACTCTCATGCGATACTCTGTGACTTCTTTAGTAGGATCATTGTCTCTGTACCAGAAGAATCTTAGGAAGTTCCTGTCTCTCTCTCTCACAAGGAAACAATGGAACATTTGCTGGATGTCAGCGATGAAGGCAATGGAATCCTTACGGAAGCGCATAAGTACACCCAGTAGTTTGTTATTGAGGTCTGGTCCTGTCAGCAGAACGTCATTCAGGGAGACATCATTAAATTTAGCACTGGAATCAAACGACTCTGATCTGGCCTGGTTTCTTAGGGTGGTATACTCCGAACATGGGTAGGAACCAGCATTCTTCAGAGTCTTTGAGAGTGGGAGCTAGTTCTGCGTGACGGTTTTCAAAAATCTTTGACATGAAGGAGAAAAAGTGATCTTTCATCTCTGGTTTCTTTTTCAGATTACGAATGAGAGAGGAGAACCGTTGTAATGCCTGATTTCTGTTGTTCGGTAGACGTGGTCTGTGGGTTTTGAAGGGAAGAGGTGAGACCCAGCTGTTAGTCTCATCTTTAACGAGTCCCTTGTCCATTACCTCTAAGAACAACTTGTCCTCTACCGACATTGCCACTTGGTTGTCCTGCTTAGTTCTCTGGAAGACTGTGCACCCTAACTGATCCTCATAGCTTCCCGACACTACACTGCTGTCGTGAGTAAAGTCTATTAAATGGTTGGGCAGTTGGATGCTGTGTGGCAGTTCCCTGACATGGAACTCATTGTTACAAGGTTGAAACAGAGATGGACGTCCTTTCTCCAATGTATTTGTCAGCATGCTTGTCACAGAAGATGGGGCGTGCATGCGTCCCAAGCATACGTTGCCAATTATGACCCATCCTAGGTCTAGCCTTTGGGCATAGGGAGCATTGTGGAGTTCATTGATATGACGTCTCACTTTATGAACCTGCAGGATATCTCTCCCCAACAGCAGAATTATCTGGGCCTGATGGTCGAGTTCTGGTATAAGGTGTGCTATTCGTTTTAAGTGAGCGTGATGGATTGCTACATCTGGTGTAGGGATTTCAGATCTATTGTCTGGGATCTGGTTACATTCGATGATCGTAGGTAGTGGTAGGCAGAATTGTCCGTCTAAAGACTCGATCTGGTAGTCAGTAGCTTTCCTGCCTGCTGTTGTCACAGTACCTGCACACGTCTTTAAGGAGTAGGGAGTGCTTGGCCCTTTGATGTTGAATAGGTCAAAGAGCGTTGATCTAGCCAAGGATCGATTACTTTGATCATCCAAGATAGCATACAGTCTTACAGCTTGGTCTCTATGGCCCTTCGGGTATACTTTGACGAGGCATATTTTTGAACAGGACCTACTGTCTATTGTCCCTTTGCAGACCTCGGTGCATTGTGAAGTGATCTCTGGCGTAGCTGTATCAGTGTTCCTTTCCTCCCCGCCATGCTCACTGTCAGCTGGCATGTTTTGTGTACTCCATGGAGCTGGGCCAGAGTGTAGAGCGGTGTTATGGTCTGTGGTGCCACATTCTGTGCATTTTACACTGACCTTGCAATCCTTGGCGAGATGAGCTGTGGACGAGCAGCACTTGTAGCAGATACCGTTTTCTTTCAGGAAGCTTCTGCGATCTGGCATAGATTTTCCTCTGAAGGCTCTGCATTTCAGGAGAGGATGAGGCTTCTGATGAAGTGGGCACTGCTTGTCAGGGTCCTGCACCTTTGTCTCTGATTGGGAGCAGCCAGCAGACCTGTAATTAGAACCTGAAGAAGAAACATAAGTCTTGTGTACTGCCACAGATGTTCTGCGTGGATTTGCAGGTGGTGACGGTGTGGCATATGGTATTGCAAAGTCAAAGCTGGGATCGTTTCTAATTCTCGCTTGTTGGTGTATGAAGTCTACAAAAATGGAGAAGGGAGGGAATGGAACGCTGTGTTTGTATTTGTACGTGGAACCATGTGTGAGCCACCTCTCCTGTAGATTGTAGGGCAACTTCTGGACTATAGGGTTAACACCTCTGGCTGTGTCGAGAAATGCAAGTCCCTGTAGGTCGTCCTCATATTTGGCAACTTGGACTTCCTTCAGCAGGTCGCTTAGCTCTCTAAGTTTCTGGAGACCTTTGTTAGATATTTTAGGAAAGTCATCGATTCTTTTGAACAAGGCTCTTTCTATTACTTCTGCTGAGCCGTAACACTCATCCAGCCTTTTCCAGATCTCTTTGAGGCCAGTCTCAGGGCGGTTTATATTAATGTCTCTGATCCTTACTGCGTGTTGACTGACTCTTCTCCCAGGTATTTGACTAACAGGTCTATCTCTTCCCTGTGTTGTAGCCCCAAGTCTCTAATGACATTTTGGAAGGAAGCTTTCCAAGCTCTGTAACCTTCAGCTCGGTCAGTGAATTTCATGAGTCCCTTGGCAACCAGTTCACGTCGTGTGAAGAACTTGGCAAATTCTGTTGTGAACCGGTTGTCAGCAGAGTATACTGGTGATGGGTCGCCCTGATAGTGATGTGAGGTGCGTTCGTACCTGTTAGTGTCCTCATGGTGGCGCCAGCCGGTGTCGTATTGCTTCCGCCTGATGTACGGTGCGTCAGCAGGGTGGTCCACGTTGGTTACCTGATGAGGGGCAAGGTAGTCATTAGCAGAGTTGTTTTGCCTCACATTTTCGAGTTTGTTTCTGTCCTGAGCCTCGTGACGACTCTCGCTCACTTCGCTGGAGGTGTCGTATTCTGGTTTTGGTACTGGTTCAAGGTTATAGTTTGGATCAGGAAGGTCATTAACATACTGAGATGTGCGTTGTGGTGAGTCTTGCAGTGGAAACTCCAGACTCGACGTACTGCTTTGGCTATGCAGCTTGGGATTTTGCGCGGCTTCTAGCGATTCTGCTTCGGCGAGGGCTGCGGCAGCTTCCCTTTTTGCTGCTAGGCTTTCTAAGGCGGCATCCACACGTGCCTTCTCTAACTGCGACCTTCTCTCTTGATCGGCTCTCTCATCATCTATGCGTGCTTTTTCTAATTTAAGTTGCATCTCTTGGTCAGCAAAGCTCGCTCGTATTTTGGCAGCTTCAGCATTTGCGCGGGCAATGGCGACAGCGCTGCTGATGGATGTTGTCTTTGAGGAGACGGAAGTAACAGATCTTGTCCTATGCGATTTGTGAGACATGGTGTCTTGGGAAAGTGCTTGGCTGTGCAGAGATTGCTGTAGCTGTATTTAGTCTCTGAGTAGCCGGTGACTTGAATCCCACTAGTTGGATGGCTGCCGTTTCACTGTTCTGTCCTCACTAGCTGAGGCAGGCTCATACGTAGCTATACAGTCAGCTAAACCGCTATACCGGGGTCCAATAAGGAGACTGTGGTTGAGTCTGTGCTTTATTAAACGTAGTGGTATATTGATGCGGTGAAACTGTGAACAATGATATACATAGAATCAGTGCATGGCATAGAACAGATACATAATACACATGATATACATTATGCATAACATTTAGAAGGCTAGTGACTAAACTAGGAGTACAACTGGTTAAACTAAGCTAATATAGAGCAGAAATATCTATAGGAAGCATAAAGACATACCGGCAATGCAATCGCAAGGGGGATGAAGTGAAGCGTCTTTCCTTGAAGGCAAACCGAAGAAAGTGAAAGGAAAAATGGAGGGAAATGGAGGCTGAGCTACCATAATGCATTGCAAAGGAGGAGGAGAATCAGACATGGATAATACAAAAACAAGATTGAACTGCAAACATAACTCTGACCGCTAGAGGGAGCCAAAGCATCACAAACAAATAAAGGTATGAATATCCATACTGAGAAACCTGCAATTATGCAAAGAGATAATCAGGGTAACAATATTAGATGGCGGAGACAGAACAGTAGCGATGACACACGCTCTCCTGATATTCCTAGAACATTTTAATCTAATGCTAAATGTCTATTTAATTTAATAATCTAATCACATTTCTAATATAATACAGAGAAGTTAACTCAAACTGCCATTCGGAGATTTGTACTCTGAAGAATGGTTCTGTCATAAACTTGTAAGGGATACTTCGGCACATAAGTTATTAAAGGAAAAGCAAAAATTGAGCTTGGTTTGAGTTGGTATACAGTACATGCAGCACATAAACGCATGTTCACATTGACCATGAAACATACAAAACCTACAAGAAACAAAATGAGCAAAAACCCCGCTATAACTAAATAAGTAAAAGGCAAGTGCATTTAAATAACAAAGAGTTCTTAGTAATGCTGTTTTTGATCAAAAATAGTATAAAAGCCATCCCACCGTCGACAAGGTGACTCTGATCGGAACGGTCCTACACTGTCTAATATTAAAAACCTTACCATGTGTCAGAGTTGACTTCAGTGTGTGACTACGGGCAGACAAAAGGACCGAGTCCAAACCAGTGGACACCAGTCTAGGGAAGACTTTAAATGTAAATTCCAGCTCAAGAGAGGGAAACGACACAGGCAGTGGGCACAATCAAAGCGTATGCACGCAAACGAAGTCCTCTCCAGAGTTGCCAGAATTCTAAAGGTTATACGCCTGCCTGAGAACACACACAAGTCCACACTACCGTTATGTTCCACACACACACAGGATACAAATGATCTTAGCGCGCTGGCGTGAGCTCCAAAGAACCTTTTATACATTCCACTTAGGTTCTGTCAGACATGACCTTGCTCGAGGACCAATCAGGAACTGCCACATCACCTGAGCAGCTAATGACCGACCACCAATGAGCATGCTCAGTAGAGTGATTTCTAGTCTTAGTCTCTGGAGCGTGTTTGCCGCTGCTTATTGTTGATTACTATAGCTTTGGCTGGAAGGCCAGCAGTATCCAAGCGAACAGCCCGAGTCTGAGTAAGACTCTGAGACCGATGTCTTTGCTGAGCAGCCCCTACTGCGGCTGGAGCAGAATGGAAGATCGCAGAGGTAGACAAGGCTTGGAATCTACCCCATGCAGTGGGAGAACCCAGTGCCTAACAGGGTATGAATACTTTCCATACCCACTGTAGTTTAATTAAAAATTCCTTTTTTTCCTCCATACTATATCTTCCTGCTTTTTTTCACTTTTTTTGATGAGACTTTTTTTTAATCCCTAGTACATGCTGGAATACTGGAATAAAAAATCCTATTTTTTATTTAAAAAAATCAAATAAGGTTTATGTCACAATATTGTATGAAATGTGATATGATTTTGTAGGTTGCCTGTTAGACCCATGCTGCGGGCTAAAACCCCCCCTTCTCTGTCTCTCTTTGATTCTATGTGTGTGTGAAGCTATTCTTCTCAATGCCCTGCCCTGCCCCCAAGCCCAGGAAGGTTTATTGCACTTTTAGCGGCACAAATCTCTCTCCAGCTAGAACTGGTCTGATATCCTTCTCAAAGACATGTGGTTCTTTGTTCGGTTATAATAAGATATTGAGCCACCGATTTGGGCTAGAAAAAATAAGTATATATTGCTAACCTCCATCGGCGGATCTATCAGCCACTGTAAGCCCGAGCCCCTAATTCCACCAGGTAAAAAAGTATGGATTTCTCTGGAACTGTATGTCCCAACTAGCCCAAATTGGTTTCATTAGATCATTTTCATAGTACAGTGTGAAAATCCAGCTATTTTAAACGGGTTTGCCCATCCTAGCCATCACGTCTGAGTCCACAGAAAATTCTGCCATTTTTGTGGTACTGTAAAATTATTTTGGAGTGTCTTATATACTTTCTTGACACCATTTTGCTGCCCAAAAATATTTAGCTGCCAAAAAAATATTTAGCTACAGGGCAGAAATTTTACACTGGGTTTTGTCCGCCACACGGATCGCATATCATTGCGCTCAAAATTGTGCCATTTCAGGCACCATAGAATTTTTTTTGTTGTGTCTTAGCCTACTCATTGGGTGGTAGAACAGTGTAGTATCTCCGTCAGATGCCTCATTTATCTGTGGGCTACAAATTGTGGCATTTGAGGCCTACATTCAACTGTTTTGGCTGTGTGTTACCCTAGTTCTATACACTATTTTGCATTAAAAAAAAAAAAGATACAGGCCACATATTGAGCAGTGTGGTATCTCCATCAGATGCCTCATCCTTCTGTGGGCTACAAATTATGGCATTTGAGGCCTCCATTAAACTGTTTTGGCTGTTTGTTACCCTAGTTGTATACACTATTTTGCGCAAAAAAACAAAAAATACAGGCCACATATTTTACAGTGTAGTATCTCCACCAGATGCCTCATCTATCTGTTGGCTACAAATTGTGGAATTTCAGGCCTCCATTCAACTGGTTTTGCTGTGTCTTTCCCTAGTTATTGACAACATTATGCTAAGGGAAAAATTGTTACCAGATATTTGAAACTCTGGTTTTCAAGCACACGGATCACATATAAGTTTGTTCCAAATTCAACCATTTGTAGTGAATGTGGAAAATATTGTAGTCCATTTAAAATGGGTAAGGAATGTGGCAAGGGACAGGGAAGTGGACATGATGGTGCATGCTGTTAGGGGTCGAGCTCCCGCCTCTGCACAGGGGGAATCTCGGGCCATCTCTGCTGCGGTCTCCCATTCTTCTCCTGCCGCGGTGGAGTCTGCTCAGCGGAGACATCGGTCCCAGCATCTTGCTCAGTCCCACTCTGTACAAAGAGTTACTGCTGCCTTTCCGGCTTCTGCCATTGAAGTTAGTGCTGGGCAGCGGCGAGCAGACGCTTTTGGGTCTAAGTCTTGCTTTTCCCTTCTGAGCATGCCCAGGGTGAGATCTCCCGTTGGAGATCGAGGGTCACATGCTCAGATGCTGCAGTGGTTCCCATTGGTCCTCCTGGAGGGTCCTGAAAGGGCTAAATGCTGTGGCAGCTGCCCATTGGTCCTTTATTGGAAGGTCCTGAACGTACTGCAGCTATATAAGCTGCTCATGACCGCACAGCCATGCGCTAGTGTTCAATTGTATACGTGTGTTTGTTGTGAGTGCAAGTCGTTCATTAAATACCCCTACCCTATTGTATGACTGTTCGCGTAAGGTGTATGGCTGCTACCTAGCGCCCGACTAATCACTCAACGTGTTACACACGAATCAGCATCTATTGCTGTGACCGCTAGTGCGGCGCCACGTGCCAGTTTGTGGGCTTCCTAACCCACGTCCGGGTACTTAGTGGTGTCTGCCAGCACGGCTCAGTTCGCACTTCGGTGCTCTTACTATACTTAACACATCCAGTTGCGGTGTGGTGCGCAAGTAGTCTGTACGGACTTTAACCCTGAGTCTTGGGACTGAGTTCGCTGACTCCTTGCTTGCACTCATCAGTGCGGTATTGCGGACCTGTGGCTTTACAGGGTTCGCTTCCACCGCCATATAGCGCTGCCATTTACTAGCAGCAGGTTTTTCACCTGCACGGTGGACCCTGGACTGCGAATGCACCAATATTATTACATCTTATACTTGGTGCGTTCCGCCAGTCCTAACAGAACACTAGTGCCAGAGTCAAGCTAGTAAATGGCGGACGATCAGCGTTTACAGCGGTACATCCAGCAGCTGGAGGGAAGGTTGGCGGCTCTAGAGCGTTCAACCTCAGCTGTGGATGTCACTGCTGTTGCTGTTCAGGCTGCAACTGTAGCCGCAGCCAGTTTGTCCGCTGCCACCCCTGCTCCGACTATATCCCGTCTCCTGCTTCCAGACAAGTTTGCTGGTGACAGGAAGCAATGTCGGGGATTCGTGAGTCAGTGCTCCATACATCTTGAGCTTCTGGCTGCACGTTTTCCTACGGAACGGGCGAAAGTGGGATTTATTTTTTCCCTTTTGTCGGGCAGGGCGTTGGAGTGGGCAACGCCGCTATGGGAGCGCAATGATCGTGTGGTGCAGAGTGCTCCTCTCTTCCTGGACGCTCTGAAACAGGTCTTTTTGGGACCTCGTGTCACCCACGATACCGCGCTCCAATTGTTGGCAACAACCCAGGGTTCGTCCATGGTCAGCCAGTTCGCCGTCCAATGCCGGACTCTGGTCTCTGAGCTGGAGTGGCTGGATAAAGTCCTTATTCCGGTGTTCTGGAGAGGACTGGCAGACCATGTGAAGGACGCCTTGGCCACCAGGGAGATTCCCGCCACACTGGAGGAGCTTATTTCTATTTCTACCTGCATCGACCTCCGTTTTAACGAGCGGAGGTTGGAGCGGGCCCAGTGTAGGCAGAGGTTTCGGCTGGCTCCCACCTTTGCCAGACCTCTAGAATCTTCCGTTCAGGCATCCGACTCCCATGAGGCCATGGAGGTTTCTCGAGCGAGACCTAAGTCTCGGACCGCTCGAGTACCTGTGGTTTCCAGAAATTGCCAACAAGAAGGACATTATGCCAATAAGTGTCCACGGCGATTGGGTAAATGATCACGTCTAGTAACCGTTGGAGGAGGTTCTCTAGACACTGCGGCATTTTCCTCCAAGCTGTCCTTCAAGGGGACAATCATATTAGGCTCTTACTCTCTAACAGTCGAGCTTTGTGTGGACTCTGGTGCAGAGGGGAATTTCATGTCCTCGGCTTTTGCTCTGCGCCATGCAATACCTCTAGTGATGCTCGCCAAACCGGTGACTGTTAGAGTAGTGAACGGGTCAACACTTCCATCTCAGATAACACACCAGACTGTCCCTTTCATGTTAGCTATGTCCCCATCCCACCAGGAGATAATTTCTCTTCTTGTCCTTCCCGAGGGAATGGATGAGATTCTGCTGGGAATACCCTGGCTCTGTTTCCACTCCCCACATATTGAGTGGACCTCTGGGAGGATATTGGGTTGGAGTGAATCCTGTAAGGGCAGATGTGTGAAAGAGTGCGTTCAGGTTTCCACCACTGAGATACCCGCAGATCTCTCTTCTCTTCCCAAATACTATTGGTCTTATGCAGACGTCTTCTCCAAAAAGGCTGCGGAGACCCTTCCGCCTCACCGTCCTTATGACTGTCCTATAGATCTCTTGCCTGGAGCAGAACCTCCTCGGGGACGTGTCTATCCCCTCTCTCTTCCGGAAACGGAGGCCATGTCCCAATACATCCAGGAGAATTTGGCAAGGGGGTTCATTAGGAAGTCAGTGTCACCAGCGGGGGCAGGATTCTTCTTCGTGCAGAAGAACGGAGAATTACGTCCTTGCATAGATTACAGGGGTCTTAACGCCAACACCATTAAGAATAAGTACCCGCTGCCCCTGATTTCTGAGCTTTTTGATAGGCTACGGGGAGCTAAGGTATTTACCAAATTAGATCTGCGGGGTGCTTATAACCTGATTCGCATCCGTGAGGGGGACGAATAGAAGATGGCATTTAACACCAGAGATGGGCACTATGAGTATCTGGTGATGCCCTTCGGGCTCTGTAATGCCCCAGCCGTTTTCCAAGACTTTGTCAACGACATCTTCCGGGATGTTTTCCACCTCGGGAGTAGTCTATCTGGATGATATTCTCATCTTTTCTCCAGATATTGACTCCCACCGGAGAGATGTTGGCAGAGTCTTCGACGTCTTACGGGCAAATTCTATGCAAAGTTGGAGAAGTGTATGTTTGAGCAGGAGTCTTTACCTTTCCTGGGCTATATCATCTCCACCCAGGGATTGGCTATGGATCCTGCCAAACTACAGGCTGTGATGGACTGGCAGGAACCCCATTCTCATAAAGCGGTGCAGCGCTTTATGGGGTTCATTAATTATTTCCGCCAGTTCATTCCCCACTTCTCAACTTTGGTAGCGCCCTTGGTAGCCCTCACCAAGAAGGGAGCAAATCCCAAATTGTGGTCAGAAGAGGTCTCCAGGGCCTTTTCTTCTATTAAGTCCCATTTTGCTAGCGCTCCCATCCTACATCATCACGATGTTGATAAGCCGTTCATAATGGAGGTGGATGCCTCTTCCGTTGGTGCAGGAGCAGTCCTCTTCCAAAAGGATGCTCAAGATCGGAAGCATCCGTGCTTCTTCTTCTCCAAGACCTTCACACCTGCGGAGAGGAGTTATTCCATTGGGAACAGGGAGTTGCTAGCGATGAAGCTGGCCTTCTCGGAATGGAGACATCTTTTGGAGGGGGCTCGTTTTCCCTTTCAGGTCTTCACGGACCACAAAAATTTGTTATATCTGCAAACAGCCCAGCGGCTAAATTCTCGCCAGGCCAGATGGTCCTTGTTCTTCTCCCGGTTCCACTTCACCCTTCATTTTCTTGCTGGGGAGAAGAACATTCGTGCTGACGCTCTCTCTCACTCTGTTGTGTCATCTGAGGAGGAGGAAGGGGAGCCTCGGCTTATTGTCCCTTCGGAGAGCCTGATGTTGTGAATTCTGTTGTCAAGCTCCCTCCTGTGGTCATGAATGGTACTTCGGCTGGTTCTGTCCATGGGCTTCCTCTGGTGGTTGTGAGTGGGGCTGCGGCTTCTGAGGTTCCTTCCACAGGTGACGAGGTTAATTCGTTAGCTGGCTGCTCTATTTAACTCCACCTAGATCTTTGCTCTATGCCACCTGTCAATGTTCCAGTATTGGTCTAGTTCACTCCTGGATCGTTCTTGTGACCTGTCTTCCCAGCAGAAGCTAAGTGCCTGCTTATTTTTCTCTGGTTTGCTATTTTGATTGTTGTCTTGCTTGCTGGAAGCTCTGGGACGCAGAGGGAGCGCCTCCGCACCGTGAGTCGGTGCGGAGGGTCTTTTTGCGCCCTCTGCGTGGTCTTTTTGTAGGTTTTTGTGCTGACCGCAAAGCTTCCTTTCCTATCCTCAGTCTATTCAGTAAGTCGGGCCTCACTTTGCTAAATCTATTTCATCTCTGTGTTTGTATTTTCATCTTTACTCACAGTCATTATATGTGGGGGGCTGCCTTTTCTTTTTGGGAATTTCTCTGAGGCAAGGTAGGCTTTATTTTTCTATCTTCAGGGCTAGCTAGTTCCTTAGGCTGTGCCGAGTTGCATAGGGAGCGTTAGGAGCAATCCACGGCTATTTCTAGTGTGTGTGATAGGATTAGGGATTGCGGTCAGCAGAGTTCCCACGTTCCAGAGCTCGTCCTATATTATCAGTAACTATCAGGTCATTCCGTGTGCTCTTAACCACCAGGTCCATTGTTGTCCTGACCACCAGGTCATAACAGTACAGGTGTCCCAAAGTACTAATGCATCTCAATAGAGGGATAAGAGAAGTTCTGAGACCATTTTTTTTTCTTTGCAGTGTGTTTTGTCTCTCTTTTCCCCTTTACCTCTGGGTGGTTCAGGATACAGGTGTAGATATGGACATTCAAGGTCTGTCCTCTTGTATGGATAATCTCACTACAAGGGTACAAAACATTCAAGATTTTGTGGTTCAGAATCCAATGTTAGAGCCTAGGATTCCAATTCCTGATTTGTTTTTTGGGGATAGATCTAAGTTTCTGAATTTCAAAAATAATTGTAAATTGGTTCTTGCTTTGAAACCTCGCTCCTCAGGTGACCCTGTTCAACAAGTGAAAATCATTATTTGTTACGTGGCGACCCTCAAGACTGGGCATTTTCCCTTGCGCCAGGAGATCCGGCATTGCGTGATGTTGATGCGTTTTTTCTGGCGCTCGGATTGCTTTATGATGAACCTAATTCAGTGGATCAGGCAGAGAAAATCTTGCTGGCTCTGTGTCAGGGTCAGGATGAGGTAGAGATATATTGTCAGAAGTTTAGGAAGTGGTCTGTACTCACTCAGTGGAATGAATGTGCCCTGGCAGCAATTTTCAGAAAGGGTCTCTCTGAAGCCCTTAAGGATGTCATGGTGGGATTTCCCATGCCTGCTGGTCTGAATGAGTCTATGTCTTTGGCCATTCAGATCGATCGACGCTTACGTGAGCGTAAAGCTGTGCACCATTTGGCGGTATTATCTGAACATAGACCAGAGCCTATGCAATGTGATAGGACTTTGACCAGAGCTGAACAGCAAGAACACAGACGTCGGAATAGGCTGTGTTTTTACTGTGGTGATTCCACTCATGCTATCTCCGATTGTCCTAAGCGCACTAAGCATTTCGCTAGGTCTGCCACCATTGGTACGGTACAGTGTTGTGAATTCTGTGGCAGAGTTCACTTCTGTGGTCACAAGTGGTATTGCAGTCTCTGGGCTTCCTCCCTCAGGTGTTTTGGTGAGCTCGTTGGCTGCCTTGCTATTTAGCTCCACCTGAGTCTGTCTTCCTTGCTCCTTGTCAATGTTCCAGTGTTGGATCTGAGCTACTGCATCTTTCATTGGGCCTGCTGCTCTGCTAGATAAGTGCTTCTAGTTTGTTTTCTGTTTTTTCTGTCCAGCTTGCTATTAACTTTTGCTGGAAGTTCTGAGAAGCAAAGGGGTGCACCGCCGTGCTGTTAGTTCGGCACGGTGGGTCTTTTTGCCCCTTTGCGTGGTTTTCGTTTTAGGGTTTTTTGTAGACTGCATAGTTCTCTTTGCTATCCTCGCTCTGTCTAGAATATCGGGCCTCACTTTGCTGAATCTATTTCATTCCTACGTTTGTCTTTTCATCTTGCTAACAGTCATTATATGTGGGGGGCTGCCTATTCCTTTGGGGTATTTCTCTGAGGTAAGTCAGGCTTGTATTTCTATCTTCAGGCTAGTCAGCTCCTCAGGCAGTGCCGAGTTGCATAGGTAGTGATAGGCGCAATCCACTGCTGCTTATAGTTGTGTGAGGATAGATCAGGTACTGCAGTCTACAGAGATTCCACGTCTCAGAGCTCGTCCTATTGTTTTTGGTTATTGCCAGATCTCTGTATGTGCGCTGATTACTGCACGCTGTGTTGCCTGATTGCCAGCCATAACAGTACAAGGAGCCACACCAATGATTCCCAATAGAGGGAAAAAAGAAATCCTGACATCATTTTTTTTTCTTAGCTCTGTCTTCAGTCTTTTTTTTCCCCTAGACATTAGAGTGCTTCAGGACACAGCTGTGGACATGGATATTCAGGCTCTGTGCTCCTCAATGGATAATCTCGTTGTAAATGTACAAAAGATTCAAGATACTATTGATCAGAAATCGATGCTAGAACCAAGAATTTTGATTCCTGATTTGTTTTTTGGTGACAGAACTAAGTTCCTGAGCTTCAGAAATAATTGTAAGCTATTTTTGGCCTTGAAACCTCATTCTTCTGGTAATCCTATTCAACAGGTTTTGATTATTATTTCTTTTTTGCGCGGCGACCCACAGGACTGGGCGTTTTCTCTTGCACCAGGAGATTCTGCATTGAGTAATGTTGATGCATTTTTCCATGCGCTGGGATTGCTTTACGATGAGCCTAATTCAGTGGATCAGGCTGAGAAAAATCTGCTGGCTTTATGCCAGGGTCAGGATGATGTAGAAGTATATTGTCAGAAATTTAGGAAGTGGTCAGTACTCACTCTGTGGAATGAATCTGCACTAGCGGCTTTGTTCAGAAAGGGTCTCTCTGAAGCTCTTAAGGATGTAATGGTGGGATTTCCTATGCCTGCTGGTTTGAATGAGTCTATGTCCTTGGCCATTCAGATCGGTCGTCGCTTGCGCGAGCGTAAATCTGTGCACCATTTGGCGGTATTGTCTGAGAGTAAACCTGAGCCTATGCAGTGCGACAGGACTATGACTAAAGTAGAACGGCAAGAACACAGACGTCTGAACAGACTGTGTTTCTATTGTGGTGATTCTACTCATGCTATTTCTAATTGTCTTAAACGCACTAGGCGGTTCAATAGCTCTGCCGTTATTGGTACTGTACAGTCCAAATTCCTTTTGTCCATTACCTTAATGTGCTCTTTGTCATCGTATTCTGTCATGGCGTTTGTGGATTCAGGCGCTGCCCTGAATCTGATGGATTTGGATTATGCTAAACGTTGTGGATTTTTCTTGGAGCCTTTGCGGTGTCCTATTCCGTTGAGAGGAATTGATGCTACACCTTTGGCCAAGAATAAGCCTCAGTACTGGGCCCAGCTGACCATGTGCATGGCTCCTGCACATCAGGAAGTTATTCGCTTTCTGGTACTGCATAATTTGCATGATGTGGTCGTGTTGGGGTTGCCATGGCTACAAACCCATAATCCAGTATTGGATTGGAACTCTATGTCGGTAACCAGCTGGGGTTGTCAGGGAGTACATGGTGATGTTCCATTTTTGTCTATTTCGTCATCCATTCCTTCTGACATCCCAGAGTTCTTGTCGGACTTTCAGGATGTATTTGAAGAGTCCAAGTCTGATGCCCTACCTCCGCATAGGAATTGTGATTGTGCTATCGATTTGATTCCTGGTAGTAAATTCCCTAAGGGTCGTTTATTTAATTTGTCCGTACCTGAACACACCGCTATGCGCAGTTATGTGAAGGAGTCCCTGGAGAAGGGACATATTCGCCCATCGTCGTCACCATTGGGAGCAGGGTTCTTTTTTGTAGCCAAGAAGGATGGTTCGCTAAGACCGTGTATTGATTACCGCCTTCTTAATAAGATCACTGTTAAGTTTCAGTATCCCTTGCCATTGATTTCTGACTTGTTTGCTCGGATTAAGGGGGCTAGTTGGTTTACTAAGATTGATCTTCGTGGTGCGTATAATCTGGTGAGAATCAGGCAGGGAGATGAATGGAAAACGGCATTTAATACGCCCGAGGGTCATTTTGAGTATCTGGTGATGCCGTTCGGACTTGCCAATGCTCCATCTGTTTTTCAGTCTTTTATGCATGACATTTTCCGTGAGTATCTGGATAAATTCTTGATTGTTTACTTGGATGACATTTTGATCTTCTCAGATGATTGGGAGTCTCATGTGAAGCAAGTCAGAATGGTTTTCCAGGTACTGCGTGCTAATTCCTTGTTCGTGAAGGGATCAAAGTGTCTCTTCGGTGTGCAGAAAGTTTCATTTTTGGGGTTCATCTTTTCCCCTTCTACTATCGAGATGGATCCGGTTAAGGTTCAGGCCATCCAGGATTGGACTCAGCCGACATCTCTAAAAAGTCTGCAGAAATTCCTGGGCTTTGCTAATTTTTATCGTCGCTTCATCTGTAATTTTTCTAGCATTGCCAGACCATTGACCGATTTGACCAAGAAGGGTGCTGATTTGGTTAATTGGTCTTCTGCTGCCGTGGAAGCTTTTCAGGAGTTGAAGCGTCGTTTTTGCTGTGCCCCTGTGTTGTGTCAACCTGATGTTTCTCTTCCGTTCCAGGTCGAGGTTGATGCTTCTGAGATTGGTGCAGGGGCAGTTTTGTCACAGAGAGGTTCTGGTTGCTCAGTGTTCAAACCATGTGCTTTCTTTTCCAGGAAATTTTCTGCTGCTGAGCGTAATTATGATGTGGGCAACCGAGAGTTGCTGGCCATGAAGTGGGCATTCGAGGAGTGGCGTCATTGGCTTGAGGGTGCTAAGCATCGCGTGGTGGTTTTGACTGATCATAAGAACCTTACTTATCTTGAGTCTGCCAAACGCTTGAATCCTAGACAGGCCCGTTGGTCGTTATTTTTTGCTCGTTTTGATTTTGTGATTTCATACCTTCCGGGCTCTAAAAATGTGAAGGCGGATGCTCTGTCTAGGAGTTTTGTGCCCGACTCTCCGGGGTTATCTGAGCCGGCGAGTATCCTCAAGGAAGGAGTCATTGTGTCTGCCATCTCCCCTGATTTGCGGAGAGTGTTGCAGAAATTTCAGGCTAATAAACCTGATCGTTGTCCGGCCGAGAAACTGTTCGTCCCTGATAGGTGGACTAGTAAAGTTATCTCTGAACTTCATTGTTCGGTGCTGGCCGGTCATCCAGGAATCTTTGGTACCAGGGAGTTGGTTGCTAGATCCTTCTGGTGGCCATCTCTGTCACGGGATGTGCGTGCTTTTGTGCAGTCCTGTGGAATTTGTGCTAGGGCTAAGCCCTGCTGTTCACGTG
Organism: Ranitomeya imitator; assembly: GCF_032444005.1. Classification (NCBI taxonomy): domain Eukaryota; kingdom Metazoa; phylum Chordata; class Amphibia; order Anura; family Dendrobatidae; genus Ranitomeya; species Ranitomeya imitator. Next base: position 524,398,066 of record NC_091284.1, read on the forward strand.
CCAGTGGGTTGCTTTTGCCCTTGCCGGTCCCGAAGAGGCCTTGGACACATATTTCGATGGATTTCATTTCTGACCTTCCCGTTTCTCAAAAAATGTCGGTCATTTGGGTGGTCTGTGATCGCTTTTCTAAAATGGTCCATCTGGTGCCCTTGGTTAAATTGCCTTCCTCCTCTGATTTGGTGCCTTTGTTCTTCCAGCATGTGGTTCGTTTACATGGCATTCCTGAGAATATTGTTTCTGACAGAGGTTCCCAGTTTGTCTCGAGGTTCTGGCGAGCCTTTTGTGGTAGGATGGACATTGACCTATCTTTCTCCTCGGCCTTCCATCCTCAGACTAATGGCCAGACTGAACGAACCAATCAGACCTTGGAAACATATCTGAGATGTTTTGTTTCCGCTGACCAGGATGATTGGGTGTCATTTTTGCCTTTGGCTGAGTTCGCCCTTAATAATCGGGCCAGCTCGGCTACCTTGGTCTCTCCATTTTTCTGCAATTCTGGGTTCCATCCTCGTTTCTCTTCAGGACAGGTTGAGTCTTCGGACTGTCCTGGTGTGGATTCTGTGGTAGACAGGTTGCAGCAGATCTGGACTCAGGTAGTGGACAATTTGACCTTGTCCCAGGAGAAGGCTCAGCTTTTCGCTAATCGCAGACGCCGTGTGGGACCCCGACTTCGTGTTGGGGATCTGGTTTGGTTATCTTCTCGTCATATTCCTATGAAGGTTTCCTCTCCTAAATTTAAACCTCGTTTTATTGGTCCGTATAGGATTTCTGAGATTCTCAATCCGGTGTCTTTTCGTCTGATCCTCCCAGACTCCTTTTCCATACATAATGTATTCCATAGGTCGTTGTTGAGGAGATACGTGGCACCTATGGTTCCATCTGTGGAGCCTCCTGCCCCTGTTTTGGTGGAGGGGGAATTGGAGTATATTGTGGAGAAGATTTTGGATTCTCGTGTCTCTAGACGGAAACTCCAGTATCTGGTCAAATGGAAGGGTTATGCTCAGGAAGATAATTCCTGGGTTTTTGCCTCTGATGTCCATGCCCCAGATCTTGTTCGTGCCTTTCATGTGGCTCATCCTGGTCGGCCTGGGGGTTCTGGTGAGGGTTCGGTGACCCCTCCTCAAGGGGGGGGTACTGTTGTGAATTCTGTGGCAGAGTTCACTTCTGTGGTCACAAGTGGTATTGCAGTCTCTGGGCTTCCTCCCTCAGGTGTTTTGGTGAGCTCGTTGGCTGCCTTGCTATTTAGCTCCACCTGAGTCTGTCTTCCTTGCTCCTTGTCAATGTTCCAGTGTTGGATCTGAGCTACTGCATCTTTCATTGGGCCTGCTGCTCTGCTAGATAAGTGCTTCTAGTTTGTTTTCTGTTTTTTCTGTCCAGCTTGCTATTAACTTTTGCTGGAAGCTCTGAGAAGCAAAGGGGTGCACCGCCGTGCTGTTAGTTCGGCACGGTGGGTCTTTTTGCCCCTTTGCGTGGTTTTCGTTTTAGGGTTTTTTGTAGACTGCATAGTTCTCTTTGCTATCCTCGCTCTGTCTAGAATATCGGGCCTCACTTTGCTGAATCTATTTCATTCCTACGTTTGTCTTTTCATCTTGCTAACAGTCATTATATGTGGGGGGCTGCCTATTCCTTTGGGGTATTTCTCTGAGGTAAGTCAGGCTTGTATTTCTATCTTCAGGCTAGTCAGCTCCTCAGGCAGTGCCGAGTTGCATAGGTAGTGATAGGCGCAATCCACTGCTGCTTATAGTTGTGTGAGGATAGATCAGGTACTGCAGTCTACAGAGATTCCACGTCTCAGAGCTCGTCCTATTGTTTTTGGTTATTGCCAGATCTCTGTATGTGCGCTGATTACTGCACGCTGTGTTGCCTGATTGCCAGCCATAACAGTACAGTCTAAATTTCTTTTGTCCGTTACTCTGATCTGCTCTTTGTCATCCTATTCTGTTATGGCATTTGTGGATTCAGGCGCTGCCCTGAATTTGATGGACTTGGAGTATGCTAGGCGCTGTGGTTTTTTCTTGGAGCCCTTGCAGTATCCTATTCCATTGAGAGGAATTGATGCTACGCCTTTGGCCAAGAATAAGCCTCAGTACTGGACCCAATTGACCATGTGCATGGCTCCTGCACATCAGGAGGATATTCGCTTTTTGGTGTTGCATAATCTGCATGATGTGGTCGTTTTGGGGTTGCCATGGCTACAGGTCCATAATCCAGTATTGGATTGGAAATCTATGTCTGTGTCCAGCTGGGGTTGTCAGGGAGTACATGGTGATGTTCCATTTTTGTCTATTTCGTCATCCACCCCTTCTGAAGTACCGGAGTTTTTGTCGGATTACCGGGATGTATTTGATGAGCCCAAATCCAGTGCCCTACTTCCTCATAGGGATTGCGATTGTGCTATCAATTTGATTCCTGGTAGTAAGTTTCCTAAGGGCCGACTGTTCAATTTATCTGTGCCAGAGCACGCCGCTATGCGGAGTTATGTAAAAGAATCCTTGGAGAAGGGTCATATTCGCCCGTCGTCATCACCATTGGGAGCAGGGTTCTTTTTTGTGGCCAAGAAGGATGGTTTTTTGAGACCTTGTATTGATTACCGCCTTCTTAATAAGATCACAGTTAAATTTCAGTACCCTTTGCCGCTGCTGTCTGATTTATTTGCTCGGATTAAGGGGGCTAGTTGGTTCACCAAGATAGATCTTCGTGGTGCGTATAATCTTGTGCGTATTAAACAGGGCGATGAATGGAAAACGGCATTTAATACGCCCGAGGGCCATTTTGAGTACCTGGTTATGCCATTCGGGCTTTCCAATGCTCCATCAGTGTTTCAGTCCTTTATGCATGACATCTTCCGAGAGTACCTGGATAAATTCCTGATTGTATATTTGGATGATATTTTGGTCTTCTCGGATGATTGGGAGTTTCACGTGAAGCAGGTCAGAATGGTGTTCCAGGTCCTTCGTGCTAATTCTTTGTTTGTGAAGGGGTCAAAGTGTCTCTTTGGAGTTCAGAAGGTTTCATTTTTGGGTTTGATTTTTTCCCCTTCTACTATCGAGATGGACCCTGTTAAAGTCCAGGCCATTTATGATTGGACTCAGCCGACATCTGTGAAGAGTCTGCAAAAGTTCCTGGGCTTTGCTAATTTTTATCGTCGCTTCATCAGTAATTTTTCTAGTGTTGCTAAACCGTTGACTAATTTGACCAAGAAGGGTGCTGATGTGGTCAATTGGTCTTCTGCGGCTGTGGAAGCTTTTCAGGAGTTGAAGCGTCGTTTTTCTTCTGCCCCTGTGTTGTTCCAGCCAGATGTTTCGCTTCCGTTTCAGATCGAGGTTCATGCTTCTGAGATTGGAGCAGGGGCTGTTTTGTCGCAAAGAAGTTCTGATGGCTCGGTGATGAAACCATGTGCCTTCTTTTCTAGAAAGTTTTCGCCTGCTGAGCGCAATTATGATGTTGGCAATCGAGAGTTGTTGGCCATGAAGTGGGCATTCGAGGAGTGGCGTCATTGGCTTGAAGGAGCCAAGCATCGCGTGGTGGTCTTGACGGATCACAAGAATTTGACTTATCTCGAGTCTGCCAAATGGTTGAATCCTAGACAGGCTCGTTGGTCGCTATTTTTCTCCCGTTTTGATTTTGTGGTTTCGTACCTTCCAGGCTCTAAGAATGTGGAGGCTGATGCACTGTCAAGGAGTTTTGTGCCCGACTCTCCGGGTGTTCCTGAGCCGGCGGGTATTCTCAAAGAGGGGGTAATTTTGTCTGCCATCTCCCCTGATTTGCGGCGGGTGCTGCAAAAATTTCAGGCTGATAGACATGACCGTTGCCCAGCGGAGAAACTGTTTGTCCCTGATAAATGGACTAGTAGAGTTATCTCTGAGGTTCATTATTCGGTGTTGGCTGGTCATCTGGGAATCTTTGGTACCAGAGATTTGGTGGCTAGATCCTTTTGGTGGCCATCTTTGTCGCGGGATGTGCGTTCTTTTGTGCAGTCCTGTGGGACTTGTGCTCGGGCTAAGCCCTGCTGTTCTCGTGCCAGTGGGTTGCTTTTGCCCTTGCCGGTCCCGAAGAGGCCCTGGACGCATATCTCTATGGATTTTATTTCGGATCTCCCCGTCTCTCAAAAGATGTCAGTCATTTGGGTGGTTTGTGATCACTTCTCTAAGATGGTCCATTTGGTACCCTTGTCTAAATTGCCTTCCTCCTCTGATTTGGTGCCATTGTTTTTCCAGCATGTGGTTCGTTTACATGGCATTCCGGAGAACATCGTTTCGGACAGAGGTTCCCAGTTTGTTTCGAGGTTTTGGCGAGCCTTTTGTGCTAGGATGGGCATTGATTTGTCTTTTTCCTCGGCTTTCCATCCTCAGACAAATGGCCAAACCGAACGAACTAATCAGACTTTGGAAACATATCTGAGATGCTTTGTTTCTGCTGATCAAGATGATTGGGTGTCCTTTTTGCCTTTGGCTGAGTTCGCCCTTAATAATCGGGCCAGCTCGGCTACCTTGGTTTCGCCGTTTTTCTGCAATTCTGGTTTCCATCCTCGTTTCTCTTCAGGGCAGGTTGAGTCTTCGGACTGTCCTGGTGTAGATACTGTGGTGGATAGGTTGCAGCAGATTTGGACTCATGTGGTGGACAATTTGACATTGTCCCAGGAGAAGGCTCAACGTTTCGCTAACCGCTGGCGCTGTGTGGGTCCCCGACTTCGTGTTGGGGATTTGGTTTGGTTGTCATCTCGTTATGTTCCTATGAAGGTTTCCTCTCCTAAGTTTAAGCCTCGTTTCATTGGTCCGTATAAGATTTCTGAGGTTCTCAATCCTGTGTCGTTTCGTTTGACCCTTCCAGCTTCTTTTGCCATCCATAATGTATTCCATAGGTCATTATTGCGGAGATACGTGGCACCTGTGGTTCCATCCGTTGATCCTCCTGCCCCGGTGTTGGTTGAGGGGGAGTTGGAGTATGTGGTGGAGAAGATTTTGGATTCTCGTATTTCGAGACGGAAACTCCAGTACCTGGTCAAATGGAAGGGTTATGGTCAGGAAGATAATTCCTGGGTCTTTGCCTCCGATGTTCATGCTGCCGATCTGGTTCGTGCCTTTCATGTGGCTCGTCCTGGTCGGCCTGGGGGCTCTGGTGAGGGTTCGGTGACCCCTCCTCAAGGGGGGGGTACTGTTGTGAATTCTGTTGTCAAGCTCCCTCCTGTGGTCATGAATGGTACTTCGGCTGGTTCTGTCCATGGGCTTCCTCTGGTGGTTGTGAGTGGGGCTGCGGCTTCTGAGGTTCTTCCACAGGTGACGAGGTTAATTCGTTAGCTGGCTGCTCTATTTAACTCCACCTAGATCTTTGCTCCATGCCACCTGTCAATGTTCCAGTATTGGTCTAGTTCACTCCTGGATCGTTCTTGTGACCTGTCTTCCCAGCAGAAGCTAAGTGCCTGCTTATTTTTCTCTGGTTTGCTATTTTTCTGTCCAGCTTGCTATTTTGATTGTTGTCTTGCTTGCTGGAAGCTCTGGGACGCAGAGGGAGCGCCTCCGCACCGTGAGTCGGTGCGGAGGGTCTTTTTGCGCCCTCTGCGTGGTCTTTTTGTAGGTTTTTGTGCTGACCGCAAAGCCACCTTTCCTACCCTCAGTCTGTTCAGTAAGTAGGGCCTCACTTTGCTAAATCTATTTCATCTCTGTGTTTGTATTTTCATCTTTACTCACAGTCATTATATGTGGGGGGCTGCCTTTTCCTTTGGGGAATTTCTCTGAGGCAAGGTAGGCTTTACTTTTCTATCTTCAGGGCTAGCTAGTTCCTTAGGCTGTGCCGAGTTGCATAGGGAGCGTTAGGAGCAATCCACGGCTATTTCTAGTGTGTGTGATAGGATTAGGGATTGCGGTCAGCAGAGTTCCCACGTTCCAGAGCTCGTCCTATATTATCAGTAACTATCAGGTCATTCCGTGTGCTCTTAACCACCAGGTCCATTATTGTCCTGACCACCAGGTCATAACAGCCTGAGAACTGTAGCGCCGGTTTCGCTAGAGTCTGTGCCTCCGGGCAAGACTTTTGTGCCCATTAATTTGCGACCGGAGGTTCTCTCTTGGGCTCATTCGTCCAGGGTGGGTGGACACTTTGGGACAAAGAGGACATCTGAGCTGCTGGCGAGGACGTACTGGTGGTCACATATGTTCCGGGATGTCAGAGATTATATTCAGGCGTGTGTCTCCTGCGCCAAAAATAAATCTCCTCGTCAACGGCCAGCTGGGTTACTCTATCCCTTGCCGGTGGCAGACAGGCCCTGGGAGATGGTCGGGATGGACTTTGTTGTGGGTTTACCCAAATCTTGCGGCTGTACCATCATTTGGGTCATCACCGAACATTTCTCGAAAATGGTGCATTTGGTGCCGCTACCACGGTTACCTTCTGCACGGGCCTTGGCAGCGTTGTTCATTAAACACATCTTCCGCCTACACGGTATGCCAGGCAAAATTGTCAGTGACCGGGGTCCCCAGTTTGCGTCTCGGTTCTGGAGAGAGCTTTGTCGTTTTCTCAACATTGAGTTAAATCTCTCTTCCACATATCATCCCGAGACGAATGGGTTGGTAGAGAGGGCCAACCAGACCTTGGTCACATATCTGCGACATTTTGTCTCAGCCAGGCAGGATGACTGGGCATCCTTGCTATCATGGGCAGAGTTTGCACTGAACAATGCCATAGCCGACTCCACTGGACAAACCCCATTCCTCCTCAACTATGGTCAGCATCCGCGGGTACCTGTGCCTATGCCCATGTCTTCCGCCGACTCCAGGGTGGCAGACTGGGCTGTGGAGGCACGGGATATTTGGGACCACACTCAGGATACCATCCAAGGAGAGAATGAGGTCCTCCGCCGATGCACATCGGTGCCTCGCTCCGATTTTCGCTCCTGGCGACTTGGTGTGGCTCTCCGCCCGTAACATCAGGCTGCGAGTTGAGTCCACCAATTTTGCACCTTGCTACTTGGGTCCTTTCAAGGTCCTTGAACAGGTTAATTCTGTGGTCTATCGTTTGGCCCCTCCACCATGCCTGGGTATCACCGACACCTTTCATGTGTCCCTCTTGCAACCCGTATACATGTCCCGGTTTTCCGAGTCATCTGCTGGGACATCGGGTTCATCTAAGGACGATTACGAGGTGAATGCTATTTAGGGGTGCAAGGTGGTACGTGGCAAAAAGTTTTATTTGGTGGATTGGAAGGGTTATGGTCCTGAGAGCCTGCTGAGCACATTCGGGCTCCGCAGCTCATTGCCGCCTTCGAGCGTAACGCGGCCCAAGGACGGGGGCCCTAGGAGGGGGGGTAATGTTAGGGGTCGAGTTCCCGCCTCTGTACAGGGGGAATCTCGGGCCATCTCCGCTGCGGTCTCCCATTCTTCTCCTGCCGCAGTAGAGTCTGCTCAGCGGAGACGTCGGTCCCAGCGTCTTGCTCAGTCCCACTCTGTACAAAGAGTTACTGCTGCCTTTCCGGCTTCTGCCATTGAAGTCAGTGCTGGGCAGCGGCGAGCAGAGGCTTTTGGGTCTAAGTCCTGCTTTTTCCCTTTACAGCATGCCCAGGGTGAGATCTCCCGTTGGAGATCGAGGGTCACATGCTCAGATGCTGCAGTGGTTCTCATTGGTCCTCCTGGAGGGTCCTGAAAGGGCTAACTGCTGTGGCAGCTGCCCATTGGTCCTTTATTGGAAGGTCCTGAATGTACTGCAGGTATATAAGCTGCACATGACCGCACGGCCATGTGCTAGTGTACATTTGTATACGTGTGTTTGTTGTGAGTGCAAGTCGTTCATTAAATACCCCTACCCTATTGTATGACTGTTCGCGTAAGGTGTATGGGTGCTACCTAGCGCCCGACTAATCACTCAACGTGTTACACACGAATCAGCGTCTATTGCTGTGACCATCAGTGCGGCGCCACGTGCCAGTAGTGCGCTTCCTAACCCACGTCCGGGTACTTAGTGGTGTCTGCCAGCACGGCACAGTTCGCACTTCGGTGCTCTTACTATACTTAACACACCCAGTTGTGGTGTGGTGCGCAAGTAGTCTATACGGACTTTAACCCTGAGTCTTGGGATTGAGTTCGCTGACTCCTTGCTTGCACTCATTAGTGCGGTATTGCGGACCTGTGGCTTTACAGGGTTCGCTTCCACCGCCATATAGCGCTGCCATTTACTAGCAGCAGGTTTTTCACCTGCACGGTGGACCCCGGACTGCGAATGCACCAATATTATTACATCTTATACTTGGTGCGATCCGCCTGTCCTAACACATGCAGAGGCTGAGGCCGTGGGCAAGCTGAAATTGTGCCACAAACACCCACATCTTCACGCCCGACCTTCACGTCCGAATTACAAGAGGACCGCAGAACACCACTATTTAACCCAAAGCAGTGTCAAAAGGTTGTTGGTTGGATAGCGGATAATGCTTCAAGTCACTTTGCCACCACCACCACCCTGTCTTCCACATGGTCAAGTCTGAGTAGCCATGAGTCTGGACCGCATATTTCTCACCCATATCCTCCTTCCTCCCGAGTGCCCAGAGACAGCTGATTTCACTCTTAACACTCCAAAGAACTGTTCACTTTTCCATTTATAGATTCGGACCTCTCGCCTGGTCCACTTGAAGCGGGGCAAGATCAGATTGCATGCAGCAATGCCCAAATATTTAAGAAGCAATGGTCACACGAAGGTGACGGTGGGAACGTGTCACAAGAGGTCGACGAAGATGAGACACAATTGTCAGAAAGTCAGGAGGAGGACCAGAGTGCAGAAGTGGAAGACTAGGTGGTGGATGATATAGTAACTGACCCAACCTGACAGGAGAACATGCAGAGCGAGGACAGCAGAACACAACGGGAGGGAGGCGTAGCACCCCAACAGGCAAGAAGAAGCAGTGTGGTGGCCACAGACAGAAGGCAGGATACCGTTCCTCGTAACACCAACACTGCCGATAACCCCAAACAGGCCATTTGCACAACCTGCCATGTCCGCATCAGCAGGTGTAGTACAACTACCAGCCTGACCATCACCAGCATGATCAGGCACATGGCAGCAAAGCACCCCGCTTTGTGGGTTGAACCCCAGGCTCCAGGAACAGTGTAGGCGGGTGACACCACTGCTTCTTCCACTGTTGTGTGTACAAGCCAATCCCCTGTACATGCTGCATGCGAAGATGCCTCCTGCCCTGCACCTGTTGCCCACACTCAACTAGCACCATCATCAAGCACATCCACGTCCTTGTCCCGGCGCAGCCTTCAGTTGTCCATACACTAGTCATTGAAACACAAGCAGAAATATGCAGCCAACGCCCCACAGGCCACAGTACTATATTCACACATTTTTCGTTTGCTTGCACTCTAAATGTTGCCTTTTAGGCTAGTGGAGATGGAAGCTTTCCACAACCTGATGGCAGCTGCTGTCCCCAGGTACTCGGTCCCCAGCCACCACTATTTCTCACGGTTTGCCGTCCCGGCATTACATAAACACGTGTCCCACAACATGACCAGTGCCCTCAACAATGCTGTTACTGGGAAAGTTCACCTAATCACGGACACATAGACAAGTGCGTATGGGCAGGGATGGTACATCTCGCTGACACACACTGGGTTAAAATAGTGGAAGGCGGGACCTATTCGGACCTTGGGATGGAACACGTCCTCCTGACGCCGAAGATTGTGAGCCCTATGTCAATCAAGGTTGGCCCCACAGTCTACAGCTCCTGCACCTCCTCTTCAGCCTCCATCTCCGAAATGAGCTTATCAGTCACAAGCTGGAAGCACTGCCTCAGCCAAGTGGCAACAGGCTGTGCTGAATCTAATATGCTTAGGTGACAAACCGCACAATACTGAAGCATTATGGACAGCTCTGAAAGAGCAGGCAGATCTGTGGCTGACACCACTGAGCCTACAGCAAGGCATGGTCGTGTGTGACAATGGCCGGAACATGGTGGCAGCTCTGAGGTGAGGCGAGCTCACACACGTACCATGCCTGGCCCATGTGCTTAACCTCATTGTTCAACAGATTCTCAAAAGCTACCCGGAGCTGCCGGATCTGTTTGCGAAAGTGCACCACCTGTGTGCCCATTTTAGAAAGTCAGCTACAGCTTCAGCCATCCTTGCCATGCTTCAGCAGAGTTTGCAGCTTCAAGCTCACTGACTATTGAGTGATGTCCCCATGCATCGGAAATCTACACTGCATATGTTGGAAATGATTTGTGAGCAGAAGAGGGCAGTTGTTGACTACCAGCATCAACAAGGCCATCAGTACTCAGTTCAGACTCCACACATAAGACCTCAAGAGTGGACATGGATGTCAGACATATGTACCATCCTACAAAACATTGAGGACTCTTCCAAGATGGTGAGCGATGATGATGCCATAATTAGCATCACCGTCCCGCTTCTCTGCATTCTGAAAAGCTCACAATGAAAGAGGATGCATTGCAGGCAGAGCATGATGAGATGGAGCAAGGAACCATACAGGGTGATTACACACAGCCCAGCCCCATGTCATCCCAACATGGATTGGGTGACAATGAGGAAGAAGAAGAGGAGGACGAACAGGAGCTACTTTCATGCGCTATAGATAGTACTACAAGCACAACTGTCATATCGTCTGTTCTGCGTGGTTGGTCTGAGGACATGGAGGAGGAGGAGGACAACAGCATGGTCAGTCATCCTGTTGGTGAGGACACAGAAGTCATGCCTGTTAGCAGTTTGGCACGCATAGCTGATTTTATGTTGTGCTGCCTTTCTCATGACCCTTGCATTATTAATATTTTCTGTGAAACTCATTACTGGGTGGTGACACTTCTAGACCCATGCTACAAGGAGAACTTTCAATCTCTTCTTCCAGAGGCAGATAGGTGTACTAAAATTTTGCAGTACCAGAGAGCGATTGTTGCGGAATTATTAAAAAAAATCCCATCTGAAAACGCTGAGACAGAGGTCACACTTCGTTGGACATCCAAGGAGTACAGGCAAGAGAATCAACTCCAATCTAGCAGAGGCAGGGGAACACTGGCAAAGTTCCTGGAGAGTTTTCTCAGACCCACCCATCGCCCTGTGCAAAGTGTGGGAAGATACTGAGGGAGTACCTTGCTGACTGTACCAACATCCTCCATGATTCCTCTGTGCCTTTTAATTATTGGGTATCCAAGCTCAACACGTGGCATGAATTGGCTCTCTACGCCTTGGAGGTCCTGGCCTGCCCTGCCGCTAGCATTTTGTCAGAGCGGGTTTTTAGTGCTGCTGGTGGAATTATAACTGATAAGTGCATCTGCCTGTCAACTGAAAATGCTAACAGGCTGACTCTTAGGACTCGTTTCCACTTGCAAGGAAAATGGACGAGTGCAATCCGATAAAAAATCGGATTGCACTCGGACCAATGTTAGTCAATAGGTGTCTTTTCATTTGCGATTTTTTTTTTCTCAGCCGAAATCGGACTGAGAAAAAAATCTCAGCATGCTGAGTATTGCTGCGATTCTTGGACGAGACTCGCCAATGCAAGTCAATGGGTGCGACAAAAAAACCGCACAGCACTCGCATCATGCGAGTGCTGTCCGATTTTTATGCACCGGTGTCCTTTGAAAAGTTGGCAATTCAGTGCGGTCTACAGTAAAATCACACTTACAGGTTAGATTAGAGTAGATATTTACACATAGAATAGGTATATATACATTTATATATATATATATATATGTCAGGGAGACACCTATATATATATATATATATATATATATATATATATTTATATTTAATGCAGCGCTAGATAGCAGAAAAGCCGGTAATTCAATTGCCGGCTTTTGCTATCTCCTTCACAAACCCGACATAATATGAGACATGGTTTACATACAGTAAACCATCTCATATCCCCTTTTTTTTGCATATTCCACACTACTAATGTTAGTAGTGTGTATGTGCAAAACTTGGGCGCTCTAGCTATTAAATTTAAGGGTTAAATCGCCGAAAAAATTGGCGTGGGCTCCCGTGCAATTTTCTCTGCCAGAGTGGTAAAGCCAGTGACTGAGGGCAGATATTAATAGCCTGGAGAGGGTCCATGATTATTGCCCCCCCTCCCCCCGGCTAAAAACATCTGCCCCCAACCACCCCAGAAAAGGCACATCTGGAAGATGCGCCTATTCTGGCACTTGGCCACTCTCTTCCCACTCCCGTGTAGCAGTGGGATATGGGGTAATGAAGGGTTAATGTCACCTTGCTATTGTAAGGTGACATTAAGCCAGATTAATAATGGAGAGGCGTCAATTATGACACCTATCCATTATTAATCCAATAGTATGAAATGGTTAAAAAATACACACACACACATTATTACAAAGTATTTTAATGAAATGCACAGGTTTTTGTAATATTTTATTATACTGGTAATCCACCTGAAGACCCTCGTTCTGTAAAAAAGGTAAAATAAAAAAACAACAATATCCCATACCTTCCAATGATCAGTCTCGTCCCACGCTGTAAATCCATCTGAAGGGGTTAACTAATTTTACAAGCAGAAGCTCTGCTAATGCAGCTGTGCTCCTGCCTGCAAAACCCCGGGGAATGAATGGAATGTAGGTCAATGACCTGTAGTTACCTTCAGTCACGGTGATGTGCCCTCTGCTGGATGTCCTCATATGAACTCGAGCCTGGAAAAATATTCAGAAAAGGCTAATTGGGGTTCATGTAACTTCAGTGCAGGGCAGACCTTGCATTAAATGCATAAGAAAACAGCATGGGAGTACCGAATAAATACTGGGAACCTTGGTTGCACGTGGTCATCCACGACGTCTGCTGAATAGGTTGTTAGAGTGCGTCCAAAGTTTGGGCAGCCCTGCGACTCACTGCATATGCAATAAAAGTATAAGGGACCCACTGTTTAATAATGGGAACAACAAAGAATAGCAGGCTGATGGCTCTCTAAGAAAAATGAAGGCCGACTGTGTAACACCCCAGGAATTCAGTTGTTACAGTGGTATTGCCTTTCTCATGGGGAGGGTGATGCCATGTCTGTAAGCGAGGAAGATCTCCTTAACAGGTAACATGTACATATAGCACTGTTCTGACTTCCAGGTCGGAAGGGGGAGCTCAAGACCTGGTTTGAGGGTAGCTTCCCTGTATATTCTGGCTGGAGGAGAAGTTGAGGAGTCTGTGAGGAGAGCTGGAGCTTAGCAGACATGCGGCTCTGCAGCTCCTGACAGGAGAGTCAGGCAGATTGTAGGAGACCGTGAGGGGAGAAGGAGCAAAGGAGGAGACAGAGAAACTGGAGTGGAGCTGTGAGTGGGCTCACTCCAGGATCAAGCGCAAAGAAACCGGAGGCCTGAGTTCTGAGGTTCTGGAGGTAACTGTATGTCTCACAGCAGAAACCAGAGAGCAGGAGATTCCAAGTCTCCTGGCCACCATTACACCCAAAGGCACAGCAGCAGATAGAGCCTGGAGTCACCACGAGAAGGGACACCTGTAAAAAGGCCTGCCATGCGGGTAGTGCCCACTTAAGATGACAGATTGAGAGAGGACCTTGTGTGAAGCCTCAGGCAGCAAGGAACTGAGAAAACAGCACAGTAAGGAAGGCTTCCAATCCCACCTGGCTAGGGGGATTCCGAATTGCTTCCAGGCTGCCCGGATTTCAAAGATCACATGTAACCTGTACATGACCATCATCATTAAAAGGTAAAGAGACTGCAACCTTGTGTCCTCCAATTCTTTCCTGTACTTCACCATCTATCATCCTTACCAACTGCACGGGAGCCCTAGGGACTAAGCTCTACCTGTGGGGATCTATACCACCTCTGCTGCAATACCATCATCCCCAGTGGTCCCCTTTGAACAGCGTCGGCCATCCCTGGCCGAGTACCACAGATGGCGTCATGAACCTTACTACATTAGACTTTTTTCCCATTGCCATTAATCCCCTTTTACTGGACGGCCAGGGCCACGGACCGAGTCACTGCCACATTGACCCCCCCTTTACGAACAGAAGCGGCCCAGTACCGAGTACCCTATGGTTCTAGCGGACGCTCCAACTGCTGGCCCTATAAAAATAGACTTTGTGACTTTCAGAGTCCCTCCTTCATAAATTAAACAGGATGTGTCTGATGATGTGTCACACACCACATGGCCAAATAAGGTTGTAAAATGTTAAAATGACATTTCCCAGTGAATGCATTTGTCTTGGCTGAAAGCAATGGTAAGGTTGAAAAACACATCAAAAACATATGAGCATATCCCAAGTGGTGGAGGAACATTTTTGATTTGGGTTATTTATTTTGCTTTACATACAGATCATTACCCTGGAAAGGATGTTCCTAAAAGGACCCCCGGGGGTGGTCACGGCAAAAATGCTCGGTTTTCCCATAGACTTACATTGGACTCGTTGCTCAGGTCGAGCACCCAAGCATTCCAATTTGCTTGACCCGAACAATGAGCACCCGAGCATTTTAGTGCTTGCCCATCAATAGCCAGAATCTAGAAATGAAAAAGTGAGCAGCTCTTCGGAGTGTCCAAGTGTGGGATCAATTGTCTCCGGGTGCTCGGCATGGTAGGAGGAAGGAGGATCAGGGTGAGGAATATGTGGTCCAGACTCACGGCTACTCAGACTTGACCGTGTGGAAGACAGGGTGGTAGGGGTGGTGGTGGCAAAGTAACTGGAAGCATTATCCGCTATTCAACCAACAACCTTATGACACTGCTCTGGGCTCAATAGTGGTGTGCTGCTGCGGTCCCCAAGTAGGGACAGGAAGTTCGGGCGAGAAGATGTGGATGTTTTTTGTGGCACAATTTCATATATATATATATATATATATATATATATATGTACACATATACATATATATTTAAAAAGGACACAGTGAACCCCTATTGTAACCACAATTCTAACTCATACAGAAATCCAATGAGTATAGAATATGTCTCATAGGATTAGGGTGCACTGTGAAAGCTTCAGTGAATAAAACACTGAAATGAAGAGACCAGAACACCTGACCACCACAGGATAAGAAATCACCAGAGAGTAACAAAGCACTGGGATCAATAATATGCCTTTATTAAATATATTTAAATAGTACTGTGTTAGTACTATTACTTCTATGGTCATTTGCACCCGGGCACTTTGAATGTAGTATGCTGCTATAACTCTCCTATTTAGAGTACCTTCCTCGTTGTGTTAGCACCATTGTTGTTAACGGTCACTTTATTTATGTCCCTTTATAGGGCCATGCACTGTTTTCACCTTTTTTTAAATGTTTTTTAGTATGCACATATTTTGGTCTTGCTGTGTTAGATATTTTTTTCACTAGTCTAGTGTTTAAATTGAATGTCATATATATTTTACACAATTTCCACATATGGATCATATATAACTTATATATTTTTTTATATATAGACTTTTTTGGTCTATTATAGATCTTTTTATTTATTTTTTTGTCATTTTTTATATATATCATTTTTAGATTTTCTTACTTTCTCTGGCACAGCGAGTAAAGGTATTATCACTCTCTTTGGGGAGTTATATTATTTTTTCTAGGAGTTTCTGGGTACCATATAATATTGTTCCTGCGTTTCTTGTTTTGTTTTTAATTTTAAAAAACATATTTTATGTACAAATTGCCAATATATTTAATAAAGGCATATTGTTGATCCCAGTGCTTTGTTACTCTCTGGTGATTTCTTATCCTGTGGTGGTCAGGTGTTCTGGTATATACATTTATATGTAAACTATTTAAGGTTCGTATCACCACAATCGTACTTGCCCAATTAACCATATTACCACTTTTATTGTACAATGTAAAGTGTAAAAGTGGAACCCAAAAAACTTGTCTTTTCTTTACCATTTCACCCCCATTTGAATTTTTCCCCATTTTCAGTAGATTATATGATAAAGTAAATGGTGGCAATTAAAACTACAATTTGTCCTGTGTATGACAACATCACGGCTAGTTCAGCAGAAAAAAAATTCAAGGCCCTTGAAATAAGGGAAGGAAAAAATGAAAACTCAAACAAATTGCCTCAAATTGGAAGAAGGCATGAGTACTTCAGTCTATTTAGTACAAATGCATGAGTTATATATCTATCACTTGTACATATTAAATGTGTCATATTAACTAAGCTCTTTAGAATCGCTTATGCTTTCTAACTAAAAACACCCTGAAAAAACTTATAGACATTAGAGCCCAATTAAAAAGAATAGCCCCCACTCGGGTAGACAAGCTACTCCTCTACACACGTCAACATTACTACGAAAAAGTTAATAAACCCCATACTCTATTAGCCAAACAACTTAGGGATCATAGAGAGCAAATATCTTCCAAAAATGAAAATAGAAAAAATTGGAGTCCGACTCAACAGGACTGGATTTTCCTTTTCTTTTTCAAAAGAAAATATGATGCATACAAAAGAAACATTTACATGGTCGACATGACCCAGTCGACGTGTTTCGACTGCACTAGGCAGTCTTACTCATGACAAATGGTCAAATAACATGCAGTCATTTATATATTGTTTTACAAGGTATAACACAGATAGAGCAGAGCATAGAGCAACTGGGTGAGCTGTAATCAAGTTTTTATAATCTTCTAACAATACTTTTCACAATTGTATTTTCTTGCTTCTCCACCCTCCCTTGGCCCTTCCTGAAGAGAGGATCTCATGGCTTCTTTCCTGGCCTCTTGTCGTTTGCCCTCTCTCACAGCCGATGAAACTGCATCCTTAAATGCTCCTATTTCACAAGAAGAGATTTCAAACATAATACAACAACTGCCCAACATGAAATCCCCAAGACCAGACGGCCTATCCTATGTATACTACAAAACTTTCCAAGATGAACTTCTCCCTACCCTTACCACCCTCTTTAACTCTTTCCTAAAAGGGGTCACAATCCCTGACTCTATGCTGCATTCATACATAGCTTTAATCTCCAAACCGTGTAGGAACAGACTAGACTGCAAGGTCAATTGCCCTGCTTAACTCAGATGTAAAAACTCACCTAAAGTTTTACCTGCCCTCTTTAGTCCATAAAGATCAGGTGGGCTTTGTTCCATGTAGACAAGGGCGCAATAATACCAGGAGGGCAATTGACATTGTGGACATAGTTGTAGAGGTCTAAGGAACCCACCCTTCTTTTAAGTTTAAACATCGAGAAGGCGTTTGATCGCTTAGACTGGACCTTTATGCTTAATAATTTGGAGACTTATGGTATAAAAGGGGCCCTTCTTAAACGCTATCAAAGGCCTATATTCTAAACCCTCAGCAACAATTAGGTTACCTCATAACTCAGTAAGAAGGAAAACTACTAAATTTTTTTATTCTTTTTTCTTTTGTAATTTTGCTAGTTTACATTTGCTGCTGTAATAAAGTTATTCGTTTATCTACAAATGTAGGCATAATTGTCCAAATTTACAATATTTTTTTATTCATGTACATTTTATTTTTTATAGATTTCATTGTGTAAATCTTTTTAAATTTGTACAATCATTTGTATATTTTTGCTTTATTGTCATTTTTTGTTTTATATATGTATGTTGTTCAGATAGATTACTGTGTTGGGCAACATTCAATACATGTTCATCTCACGCCCACTTTTTAAATCAGTTACGTCAATCACATATCCCACCGGTGTGCTTTCCGGTGTAGGGTTATTTAAGTGGGATACATGGGTCTTTTAGAATGTCATGATTAAGGGAGCCTAGTCTCCAGAAACGCGTTGAGATTCTTACCCATATGGTTGTGCTGAAGTCTGTATCCTCCATGTTTAAGTTTATGAATAAAGAAAACGCTTTTTTACTGACTCGGTGAAGCTGGACATTTCTTTTTTTTTTTGTACCTCATAACTCCCCTACACCGTTCAAAATAAAAAATGGTACCAGGCAGGGATGTCCTCTATCCCCGTTGATCTTTGTCCTATGTATAGAGCCTTTAGTCGCGAGTGTTAGAATGAATCCAGACATTTCAGGAATCCGGGTGAATCCTTCTATATTATTTCAAAACACTCTTTTTCAGTGATGACTTTGTACCTCCGTTCTAACTGCACCCACACGCACAAATGATACACCATTTGAAAGGTAAACTTGCCCCCTCCAGCAAGAAAATAGCCAAACAAACCACACATCCATGATAAGATCACAAAATACACTTTAAACATAAATTTTTAGAAACCTGCAGTAAGGACAAATGACCTGCATGTGGCACCACACTACCCCAAAGCATACTAATACAAAACTGAAATAAATTCTAATATTTGCCTTGGGGGCTTTCCAGCTTGTCGAACTACTTGCCCAGCTGATCTCATATAAAATATTTGCTACATACGTGGAAGTAGAAAAAAGTAAAACCTTACCTGTTTAAGGCTAAGTTCACATTGCATTAGGGCAATCCGTTTAGCGCATATGCTGGCGGATTGCGCTAACGCAATGTCCCAAAAGGGATCGCATTTGGCGATCCCGCTAGCGCAGATACCCGATCTGCGCTAGCAAGGAACGGACCTCGGACGCTGCAAGCAGCGTCCGAGGTCCGTCCGAAACTAAGGGGACATCGCTAGCGCATGCCAAAAATGGTATGCGCTAGCGATGCGCTAGAGATCCGTTAGCACATTGCAGCCAATGGGTGAGCTAATGGATCCGTTACATAGCGCTAATTGCGACAATTGCGCCATGTAACGGAGTCCGCTAGCAGACACCCATTAACGCAATGTGAACCTAGCCTAAGACTTCAGCTTTAAAACTGAAGATATAAATGAATGCAGCCTAAAAGGGACCGGACAGGTTCTGAACCATCAGATTTTCCATATTATTGGACAGTCATTGAAAAGTCTATCTTCCTTCCAAGGTTGCAGCTTATTGGTGACCTAGAGTCACCTCTGGTTCCAAGTAAAAAACTACAGCATTGACATAACTCAGACTGTACATTGTTTCCCGATGGGAGAGATTGGTGGAAACAACCTTGCAAAAATTTGAAAAAAAAATCCAACCATAGGGAAAAAATGGTAAAATAATCTGCAGATATTACTTTTTTTTTAACGGGATATTCCCAATTATTATATAATGGTGTAAATATGCTCAGTTATGGGGTCAATTGTCCTTCATCATTTTTACTGTCAAACTTGCACTGCTGTACAGGGAGCTGCACTGTTCGCATACATAGGGCTGTGTTGCATTTCCCTACAGATAGATGGCAGTGCTGCTGTGGAGGGGGAAAAAATGCTGCTGCCCCTGTTCTTTTGCAAGGTCCTGACAATCAGACCCCTTCTCATCAGTAAGTAAAATACCATTAAGTTTAATGTTGGGGGATCTCCTTTAGGCTGGAGTCACACACTAAGTGTAAAAAATCGGTCCGTTTTACACGGACGAGAATCGAAGAAATGTTCCCTGAGCAGTGATTTGTATGTCATCCGTGTGCAATGCAAGGATGCGATTTTCTCACATGTAAGCATCCGTGTGACATCCGTGTGGCGAGATTTTCTCGCCGGCTTGCAAAATGGACATATAATGGATCCATGGGCTCAAATATTCGTGAAAACATATATATATGTCAGTGACACACATACCTCTCTGTGTTCATCATCTCATTAAATACATTTACTGTTATGACCTGGTGGTCAGGACAATAATGGACCTGGTGGTTAAGAGCACACGGAATGACCTGATAGTTACTGATAATAAAGGACAAGCTCTGGGACGTGGGAACTCTGCAGACCGCAATCCCTAATCCTATCACACACACTAGAAATAGCCGTGGATTGCTCCCAACGCTCCCCATGCAACTCGGCACAGCCTAAGGAACTAGCTAGCCCTGAAGATAGAAAAATAAAGCCTACCTTGCCTCAGAGAAATTCCCCAAAGGAAAAGGCAGCCCCCCACATATAATGACTGTGAGTAAAGATGAAAATACAAACACAGAGATGAAATAGATTTAGCAAATTGAGGCCCGACTTACTGAACAGACTGAGGATAGGAAAGGTTGCTTTGCGGTCAGCACAAAAACCTACAAAAAGACCACGCAGAGGGCGCAAAAAGACCCTCCGCACCGACTCACGGTGCGGAGGCGCTCCCTCTGCGTCCCAGAGCTTCCAGCAAACAAGACAACAACAAAAATAGCAAGCTGGACAGAAAAACAGCAAACCAAAGAAAATACAAGCAGGAACTTAGCTTCTGCTGGGAAGACAGGTCACAAAAACGATCCAGGAGTGAACTAGACCAATACTGGAACATTGACAGGTGGCATGGAGCAAAGATCTAAGTGGAGTTAAATAGAGCAGCCAGCTAACGAATTAACCTCGTCACCTGTGGAAGGAAACTCAGAAACACCCACCAGAGGAAGTCCATGGACAGAACCAGCCGAAGTACCATTCATGACCACAGGACGGAGCCCGACAACAGAATTCACAATAGTACCCCCCCTTGAGGAGGGGTCACCAAACCCTCACCAGAGCCCCCAGGCCGACCAGGATGAGCCAAATGAAAGGCACGAACCAGATCGGCAGCATGAACATCAGAGGCAAAGACCCAGGAATTATCTTCCTGACCATAACCCTTCCACTTGACCAGGTACTGGAGTTTCCGTCTCGAAATACAAGAATCCAAAATCTTCTCCACTACATACTCCAACTCCCCCTCAACCAACACCGGGGCAGGAGGATCAACGGATGGAACCACAGGCGCCACGTATCTCCGCAATAACGACCTATGGAACACATTATGGATGGCAAAAGAAGCAGGAAGGGCCAAACGAAATGACACAGGATTGATAACCTCAGAAATCTTATACGGACCAATGAAACGAGGCTTAAACTTAGGAGAGGAAACCTTCATAGGAACATAACGAGACGACAACCAAACCAAATCCCCAACACGAAGTCGGGGACCCACACAGCGCCGGCGGTTAGCGAAACATTGAGCCTTCTCCTGGGACAATGTCAAATTGTCCACCACATGAGTCCAAATCTGCTGCAACCTATGCACCACAGTATCTACACCAGGACAGTCCGAAGACTCAACCTGCCCTGAAGAGAAACGAGGATGGAAACCAGAATTGCAGAAAAACGGCGAAACCAAAGTAGCTGAGCTGGTCCGATTATTAAGGGCGAACTCAGCCAATGGCAAAAAGGACACCCAATCATCCTGATCAGCAGAAACAAAGCATCTCAGATATGTT
Source organism: Ranitomeya imitator (assembly GCF_032444005.1). NCBI lineage: Eukaryota > Metazoa > Chordata > Amphibia > Anura > Dendrobatidae > Ranitomeya > Ranitomeya imitator. Next base: position 524,419,197 of record NC_091284.1, read on the forward strand.
TCCAAAGTTTGATTAGTTCGTTCGGTTTGGCCATTTGTCTGAGGATGAAAAGCCGAGGAAAAAGACAAATCAATGCCCATTCTAGCACAAAAGAATCGCCAAAACCGCGAAACAAACTGTGAACCTCTGTCAGAAACGATGTTCTTCGGGATACCATGTAAACGAACCACATGCTGGAAAAATAATGGCACCAATCAGAGGAGGAAGGCAATTTAGACAAAGGTACCAAATGGACCATCTTAGAAAAGCGATCACAAACCACCCAAATGACCGACATCTTTTGAGAGACGGGGAGATCCGAAATAAAATCCATAGAAATATGCGTCCAGGGCCTCTTCGGGACTGGCAAGGGCAAAAGCAACCCACTGGCACGAGAACAGCAGGGCTTAGCCCGAGCACAAGTCCCACAGGACTGCACAAAAGAACGCACATCCCGTGACAAAGACGGCCACCAAAAGGATCTAGCCACCAAATCTCTGGTACCAAAGATTCCAGGATGCCCAGCCAACACTGAACAATGAATCTCAGAGATAACTCTACTAGTCCATCTATCAGGGACAAACAGTTTCTCCGCTGGGCAACGGTCAGGTCTATCAGCCTGAAATTTTTGCAGCACCCGCCGCAAATCAGGGGAGATGGCAGACAAAATTACCCCCTCTTTGAGAATACCCGCCGGCTCAGGAACACCCGGAGAGTCAGGCACAAAACTCCTTGACAGGGCATCAGCCTTCACATTCTTAGAGCCCGAAAGGTACGAAACCACAAAATCAAAACGGGAGAAAAATAACGACCATCGAGCCTGTCCCGGATTCAACCGTTTGGCAGACTCAAGATAAGTCAAATTCTTGTGATCTGTCAAGACCACCACGCGATGCTTGGCTCCTTCAAGCCAATGACGCCACTCCTCGAATGCCCACTTCATGGCCAACAACTCTCGATTACCAACATTATAATTACGCTCAGCAGGAGAAAACTTTCTAGAAAAGAAAGCACATGGCTTCATCACCGAGCCATCAGAACTTCTTTGCGACAAAACAGCCCCTGCTCCAATCTCAGAAGCATCAACCTCAACCTGAAACGGGAGCGAAACATCTGGCTGGAACAACACAGGGGCAGAAGAAAAACGACGCTTCAACTCCTGAAAAGCCTCTACAGCTGCAGAAGACCAATTGACCACATCAGCACCCTTCTTGGTCAAATCAGTCAACGGTTTAGCAACACTAGAAAAATTAGCGATGAAGCGCCGATAAAAATTAGCAAAGCCCAGGAACTTTTGCAGGCTCTTCATAGATGTCGGCTGAGTCCAATCGTAAATGGCCTGGACTTTAACAGGGTCCATCTCGATAGTAGAAGGGGAAAAAATGAACCCCAAAAATGAAACATTCTGAACTCCAAAGAGACACTTTGACCCCTTCACAAACAAGGAATTTGCACGAAGGACCTGGAACACCATTCTGACCTGCTTCACATGATACTCCCAATCATCCGAAAAGACCAAAATATCATCCAAATGCACAATCAGGAATTTATCCAGGTACTCTCGGAAGATGTCATGCATAAAGGACTGAAATACTGATGGAGCATTGGAAAGCCCGAATGGCATAACCAGGTACTCAAAATGGCCCTCGGGCGTATTAAATGCTGTTTTCCATTCATCGCCTTGTTTAATACGCACAAGATTATACGCCCCTCGAAGATCTATCTTGGTGAACCAACTAGCCCCTTTAATACGAGCAAACAAATCAGACAGCAACGGCAAAGGATACTGAAATTTGACTGTAATTTTATTAAGAAGGCGGTAATCAATACAAGGTCTCAAAGAACCATCCTTCTTGGCCACAAAAAAGAACCCTGCTCCTAACGGTGATGACGACGGGCGAATATGGCCTTTCTCCAAGGATTCCTTTATATAACTCTGCATAGCGGTGTGTTCTGGCACAGATAAATTGAACAATCGGCCCTTAGGAAACTTACTACCAGGAATCAAATTAATTGCACAATCGCAATCCCTATGAGGAGGTAGGGCACTGGCTTTGGGCTCATCAAATACATCCCGATAATCCGACAAAAACTCTGGAACTTCAGAAGGAGTGGAAGACGAAATAGACAAAAATGGAACATCACCATGTACCCCCTGGCAACCCCAGCTGGACACAGACATAGATTTCCAGTCCAATACTGGATTATGAACCTGTAGCCATGGCAACCCCAAAACGACCACATCATGCAGATTATGCAACACCAGAAAGCGGATATCCTCCTGATGTGCAGGAGCCATGCACATGGTCAATTGGGTCCAGTACTGAGGCTTATTCTTGGCCAAAGGCGTAGCATCAATTCCTCTCAATGGAATAGGATACTGCAAGGGCTCCAAGAAAAAACCACAGCGCCTAGCATACTCCAAATCCATCAAATTCAGGGCAGCGCCGGAATCCACAAATGCCATAACAGAATAAGATGACAAAGAGCAAATCAGAGTAACGGACAATAGAAATTTAGACTGTACCGTACCAATGGTGGCAGACCTAGCGAACCGCTTAGTGCGCTTAGGACAATCGGAGATAGCATGAGTGGAATCACCACAATAAAAACACAACCCATTCCGACGTCTGTGTTCTTGCCGTTCAGCTCTGGTCAAAGTCCTATCACATTGCATAGGCTCAGGCCCATGCTCAGATAGTACCGCCAAATGGTGCACAGCTTTACGCTCACGCAAGCGTCGATCGATCTGAATGGCCAAAGACATAGACTCATTCAGACCAGCAGGCATGGGAAATCCCACCATGACATCCTTAAGGGCATCAGAGAGACCGTTTCTGAAGATTGCTGCCAGGGCACATTCATTCCACTGAGTGAGCACAGACCACTTTCTAAACTTCTGACAATATATCTCCGCTTCATCCTGACCCTAACACAGAGCCAGCAAGATTTTCTCTGCCTGATCCACTGAATTAGGTTCGTCATAAAGCAATCCAAGCGCCAGGAAAAACGCATCAACATCACGCAATGCCGGATCTCCTGGCGCAAGGGAAAATGCCCAGCCTTGAGGGTCACCACGTAACAAAGAAATAATGATCTTTACTTGTTGAACAGGGTCACCTGAGGAGCGAGGTTTCAAGGCAAGAAACAATTTACAATTATTTTTGAAATTCAAGAACTTAGATCTATCACCAAAAAACAAATCAGGAATTGGAATCCTAGGCTCTGACATCGGATTCTGAACCACAAAATCTTGAATGTTTTGTACCCTTGTAGTGAGATTATCCATCCAAGAGGACAGACCTTGAATGTCCATGTTTACACCTGTGTCCTGAACCACCCAGAGGTAAAGGGGAAAAGAGAGACAAAACACACTGCAAAGAACAAAAAATGGTCTCAGAACTTCTCTTATCCCTCTATTGAGATGCATTAGTACTTTGGGCCACCTGTACTGTTATGACCTGGTGATCAGGACAATAATGGACCTGGTGGTTAAGAGCACACGGAATGACCTGATAGTTACTGATAATAAAGGACGAGCTCTGGGACGTGGGAACTCTGCAGACCGCAATCCCTAATCCTATCACACACACTAGAAATAGCCGTGGATTGCTCCCAACGCTCCCCATGCAACTCGGCACAGCCTAAGGAACTAGTTAGCCCTGAAGATAGAAAATTAAAGCCTACCTTGCCTCAGAGAAATTCCCCAAAGGAAAAGGCAGCCCCCCACATATAATGACTGTGAGTAAAGATGAAAATACAAACACAGAGATGAAATAGATTTAGCAAAGTGAGGCCCGACTTACTGAACAGACTGAAGATAGGAAAGGTTGCTTTGCGGTCAGCACAAAAACCTACAAAAAGACCACGCAGAGGGCGCAAAAAGACCCTCCGCACCGACTCACGGTGCGGAGGCGCTCCCTCTGCGTCCCAGAGCTTCCAGCAAGCAAGACAACAACAAAAATAGCAAGCTGGACAAAAAAACAGCAAACCAAAGAAAATACAAACAGGAACTTAGCTTCTGCTGGGAAGACAGGTCACAAGAACGATCCAGGAGGGAACTAGACCAATACTGGAACATTGACAGGTGGCATGGAGCAAAGATCTAAGTGGAGTTAAATAGAGCAGCCAGCTAACGAATTAACCTCGTCACCTGTGGAAGGAAACTCAGAAACACCCACCAGAGGAAGTCCATGGACAGAACCAGCCGAAGTACCATTCATGACCACAGGAGGGAGCCCGACAACAGAATTCACAACAATTTACATTTGACCAGCTAAATTTTCCTGAAATTGCCTGAGACATCCCTACATGCTTAGATGGGAGAGATATTTGGGAAAAGCCTTGACTGATGTAGATTGGGGACTTGTCTGGTCGAGAGCAGCTATATCAGCATCTTGTGTCACATATAAAGAAAACCAGTACAAGATCCTTCATTTCTGATATCACACACCTGAATTCTTATATAGGCTGGACCCGTCTATCTCTCCCCTCTGCTGGAGGTGCAACCTTTGGGGAGGATCACATAGTCTGGGATTGCTCAATGATTAACCCATATTGGAAGCAGGTGCAGGGATTGATAGGCCAGGTCTTGGATTTGATGTTGCCTCTGGACCCCCAGATTTTTCTCCTTAACATTTTGCCACATTCCCTAACAAAAAACAACTACTAGGCTCCTCTTATACATCTTCACAGCTGCCAGATGTTTGGTGGCGTCCCATTGGAAGCAAACTTCTCCCCCATAACTTATATGCCAGAATTAATGATGTTAGAAATTTTGAATACCACGCAGCCCTGAATAATGACATGATTGATAGATTTGATTCTATCTCGTTTCCTTGGGACTTATTTTGGGCCTCAATAAATACATGAACCCGATTCTCTATACTATATATCCCCTCCCGGTCTCCCCTTTCTGATTTTCAGATAACCCCCCCTTGTTAATGTCCTGTCTTGTGTCTGTTTGGTTGGTCCCCCACTTTTGAGTATACCGATTCATGTATACAATGGTTGAACATTCTGGTGGTATATCATCTAATATATAATTGCCTAGAATACTACTTCCTGCAATTTGTGCCAGCTTCCGTGGCTTTGTCCGGAGCTAATGTCCGGAGCTAATGTCCGGAGATAAGTGACGTCAACAGTGTCCAGTGTCTGATTGGTTGCCGCCTGCTGCGAGCGACCAATCAGAAATGTGCCGTACTGTGACACACTCCGCCCGCCATTTTGGTGTGATTTTTGAATTTTTACCTCACAGCAAGTTTCTACTGCGTGGAGGCGGGCCCAGTGACGTTGCTCTTCAAGCTCCTGCCGAATTTCGTCAAAAAAATGATAATACCATTTACCAAAACTATATATATTTAGTTGTGAAGTGGTTCAGTGACATTTTGAACTTTTGTTTGGTGTTTTCTCCATATACTGCCTATTATTTTTGTTCTTTCTTACTATTATTTATTAATTGTATTATTCTTACATTTGAATAAATAAAGTATATATGGATTCTAGACTCCCGATTCTTTAGAATCGGGCTGCCATCTAGTTCGTTATAATGCTACCTAATATAATGTCAGCAACATCCTACTGGTTCATTGATTTGACATTTTATTGCTTGATACTGTTTTATATAAGAGAATGTCGATATTCATGTTATATGTTAATCCCTTTGGAAATGTTTATTTTCAATAAAAATTGACAATTATAAAAAAGTGTCATATTTTGTGCAATGCTTAAACTTTAATAAAAAAATACATACTTAAAATAAAAGGAGGAAAACTCCCCTTCTGAGAAAGGTGTAGGTGACGCGATGAAGAGTTTGTTATATGCAGGTGTGCTTCTGACAGTTAGGAATCTCCGTGTGGCACACTTACAAAGTGACTTTTTTAGTACATACATACCTTCCTACACTGAGCAGATCTTTATCTGTGTTTTGCAATGAACATCAAATGTTCACCATTGTAAATCTTCGGAAAAATGAAAACAGTACATTGAAAGACAAAGGTTTGATACAGATGCAATTTTTTAGAAAATATTGGTTTTATTATTTATCTAAAACCCATGGCATGCATCTGCCATCACTTAAAAAAAATTGACTAAACCTCCATAAGGACTAAGTACCATAAGGACACACGGTCCTTTAACCCCGTGCAATTATAAATTTATAATACAGGGTTAGTTCCTGCAATGTAGATGGAGCAGATCAGTTTTTGTCAGAAAAAATCACGGACCCTGGAAAGAAAAAAAGAAAAAGTTTACTAGCAGTTCAGTCTTCCTTTTTGGCAATCGCATCACACTCTTTAAGTGTTATTTAATTGTTACAGAAGCATCGGAACCACTGATCACATGATGCGCCCAGCTGCAGTGGCAAAAAAAATAAATAAAGTGAAAATGTGTTCCCCAAAGATCTTTGATGATTTCTTGGAGAACAAATTATGAAAAAAATACATTCATAAATTAACATGTGAAAAAAATAAGGTAATAAAAAATAAAAAGGCATCATTTGCCATGGGTATTGTACAGAAAATCTCCAGATCTGGTTGCTTGGTTAAATAAGGTGCTGAGCCATCATCTATTGCATATCTACACACTTCGTGCTCTGCTTTTAGCTCATGTTCTGTGTTGTGCATGAGGGCTGGAGGCGGCCCAGGTCAGAGACACTCTTTTCCTTTTCCCTTCCTCCTTTGTCCTACTTACTTTTTGTCTTATTTTTTTTGTCTTACTTTATTTACTTCATCACTCTCTTCTTCATTCTCACTTTTTCTATCCCGTATTTCTTGTTTTCTTTCCCTTCTTTCTTGTTATCTTTTTCCAGACTGTAAGTCTTTTCTATGCTCTTATTAAAAATGTTAGTGAGATGTGTTTAAAATTTTGTTGACAGATATATGTTAAGCATAGTCAAAGGGTTGTAAGTAGTGTTGAGCATTCCGATACCGCAAGTATCGGGTATCGGCCGATACTTGCGGTATCGGAATTCCGATACCGAGATCCGATACTTTTGTGGTATCGGGTATCGGTATCGGATACATAGAGATGTGTAAAATAAAGAATTAAAATAAAAAATATTGATATATTTACCTCTCCGGCGGCCCCTGGACTCAGCGCGGGTAACCGGCAGGCTTCGTTGTTCAAAATCAGCGCTTTTAGGACCTGAGAATCACGTCCCGGCTTCTGATTGGTCGCGGGCCGCCCATGTGACCGCCACGCGACCAATCACAAGCCGCGACGTCACCGCAAGCTATTAACGCGCTCATTTTTAAAAATGAGCGCGTTAATGGCTTTCAAAGACGTAGCAGCTTGTGATTGGTCGCGGCCACGCGACCAATCACAAGCCGCGACGTCACCGCACGCTATTAACGCGCTCATTTTTAAAAATGAGCGCGTTAATGGCTTTCAAAGATGTAGCGGCTTGTGATTGGTCGCGGCCACGCGACCAATCACAAGCCGCTACGTCTTTGAAAGTCATTAACGCGCTCATTTTTAAAAATGAGTGCGTTAATAGCTTGCGGTGACGTCGCGGCTTGTGATTGGTCGCGTGGCGGTCACATGGGCGGCCCGCGACCAATCAGAAGCCGGGACGTGATTCTCAGGTCCTAAAAGCGCTGATTTTGAACAACGAAGCCTGCCGGTTACCCGCGCTGAGTTCAGGGGCCGCCGGAGAGGTAAATATATCAATATTTTTTATTTTAATTCTTTATTTTACACATCCCTATGGATCCCAGGGCCTGAAGGAGAGTTTCCTCTCCTTCAGACCCTGGGAACCATGAGAATACCTTCCGATACTTGATGTCCCATTGACTTGTATTGGTATCGGATATCGGTATCGGCGATATCCGATATTTTTCGGGTATCGGCCGATACTATCCGATACCGATACTTTCAAGTATCGGACGGTATCGCTCAACACTAGTTGTAAGTGTGTAAGAGGGTGAACTGTAGTCCCACTGAGAGGGCACTAGGACCCTGTGGTTTTTGCCTGTTGCAGCAGAGGACAGACCGTGCAAAACTCCCAGAGACAATGTGTGCTGGGGGTGGGGTCTAGTGTCTCGTGTGTAAAGTGAAACTAGGAAGTGAGAGCTGAGAGAGAAAAAGGCGGGAAGCAAAAGGAGAAGCTGCTGTGAGATCTTAAAAAGAGACTGTGTGTGGATTTACTGCAAGTGTTTTTGGAGGAAAAGAAGCTTTTGAGAGACTTTTTGTTGCTAACGTTCCCCTGGAGAAGAACTAACCTTTTGTTTAACTCTGTGAGAGACTTGTGTTGCTAACGTTTCCTGGAGAGGAGCTAACCCTTTATCTAAGAAAAGACTGAGACTTTACTAAGAACCCAGTACGTATTTGGAAGTCTGTGGATTCCCTGTGCATTGAGTGGAGAAACAAGTCTGGACAGACTGCTGATACAGAGACGGACGGGTTATCGTGGAAGCATTCCTAGGAGCTACAGAAGCAGAGACAACATCGTGAGACCACTAAGTCCCCGGCGTTTGGGCTCGGCATCGGCCGACAAGACAAGAGGAGCTTGCTGTAACTTATTGGCGCTGAAGATATGGACTGGCTGCAGCCTCTGCGGATTCCTGCCTGAGAGGAAATCCATCTCAGGATACGGTACCATAGTTATAGATACCCGGGTATCTCTGCTCAGAGTGTTAAATTGTTACTTTAGAGGTGTATCTTATATTAGAGTGGTGTAAGTTATACTCAGTGTGCCATTCCAGGGGCTCCCTTGATAAAACTACATTCAATTTACACTTGTTCCTGTTTTTAGTTGCCTGTTAGGTAAATTTCTTACTAGTCTGTTGTAGTACACAGTTCTCAGAAGACCTTGGAGTGGCACAGTGATTTCAGCTGCTGCTGAATTAGTGTATCTTTGGGGTGCATCTGCATTAATATTCTCCATATTACCTTGATTATTTTGCCTTTGAGTAAATACCGTTGGAGATTTCTGCCCTGGTCTTGGTTTGTGACTCACTGGATCTTATTCGGACCTCTGGTCATTACAAGTGCTCAACCTCTGATATGCCTTATAACCCTAATGTAGAGACCCTTTTGTTAGTTTGCCTACTGTTATAACTTTTGTGGAAAACCAATAAGCTTTTGATTTACAAAAAAAAGTCACCCATTCAAATTAATACCAAAAAAAAATCAGATTTTTTTTCATAATGAATACATTTAATTACATACATGTACGAAAAAAAACCTACACGCACTAACCTGGAAAATTCTTTCAATAGATTGTTTGGTTCAAAACATGAACAGTACAAAATATAAACAAAAAATAAAACTTAACAAAAAAGCACTTATTTTCTATAGTTGCAGTTATTTATTTACCCAAAAGCAGTGTTAAAAAAATAACACAATTTGTTATGCATAAGACCAAACCTCATGCAGCTACATCAGTGAAGAAATAAAAAAAGTTATGCTTCTGGAAAAATAGAAAGGTAAAATTGAAAAAGATTGTCAGGTCGTTAAGGCTCTTTCAGACTTGGACAACAAATTAAGATTATACTCAGTTCCCAGCTGACATATTCGTCATACCGCACCTGTCTTACTTCCTCTCCACCCTAGGGTGGAAGTGCTGCTGGTGTTTTTGTGTGTCATTAGCAGAGATTGTGGTGTCACATTCAGGTCTCCATAAGAGCTAAATGTGTCACTCACACGCCGCAACATGCTCTAAATAGCTATGATCTTGGTTTGTTCTGCTGAGGTAACTACATGTCCTGATGCTTTTTCACTAAATTACACATAATCAGAGATAAGAAGTTTCATAGAATCATAGAATAGTAGAGTTGGAAGGGACCTCCTTGGATCATCTGGTCCAGCCCCCTGCTTAAAGCAGGATTCACTAAATCATCCCAGACAGATGTCTGTCCAGCCTCTGTTTGAAAACTTCCATGGAAGGAGAGCTCACCACCTCTCGTGGCAGCCTGTTCCACTCATTGATCACCCTAATATTTCTAACATCTAATCTGTGTCTCCTCACATTCAGTTTCATCCCATTGCTTCTAGACTTTCTTTGTGCAAATGATAATAAAGATGATCCTTCTACAATGTGACAGCCCTTGACCTTGAGATATTTGTAGACAGCTATTAAGTCTCCTCTCAGTCTTCTTTTCTGCAAGCTAAACATTCCCAAATCCTGTAACCGTTCCTCATAGGACATGGTTTGCAGACTGGTCACCATTCTGGTCGCTCTTCTCTGAACTTGCTCCAGTTTGTTGATGTCTTTTTTAAAATGTGGTGCTCAAAAACAAAAGACTTTGTCCCCAATTCACAAAGACCAGTGATATTCATGCTGTTCTGGGGAGCATTCGGCAGTCAGATTCTTCTGATTCAGTAAGAGGCGCACAGCTTTTAATGAATCAGGAACATCGAAAAAGTGGCGTTAAGTAAGATTTCTGGCACAAGACACGCCGTAGACAGGGCCGTTTTTAGACAAATTGGGGCCCTGGGCAAAATTCAAAGTGGGACCGCAAATCCTGAAATATTCTAGCAACAACGTTGTTAGGCCCCGTCACATGTCCATATAAAACACGTATGGGTTACACCGATATCGGTGTCACTAATGTTTTCAATCAGTGTGCCGTCCGTGTGACATCCGTGTTTTTCCGGTATGGATACTGGAAATGAAATTACAAAGCTTCTCACATACTTTTGCGATGCCCACCAGGGTCGTGGGGTACTCGGAACCGGGTCGGGCAGTTCTTTGGGGAAGTCACAGGGCCGTGACCCGACTCCGTGGCCATGGGTGTGCAGTAAAAATGATGATGCAAGGGGAAAAGTTATATGGGATTGATTTGTGACGCCACCCGTGGTGTTCGGCAAGGGATGGCCAATGCTGCGGTTCAGGTCCACTGGGGTCGATGGTCATGCAGCAAAGATGGTACAGCTTCCCACAGATAGAGCGGGGTCCCAGGGCAGATATAACAGTTGGTTCAGGTGGTAGTGAACAATGGGGTGCAGAAAATAAGCAAGGGACGCAGAAAAGTGCTGTTTTCTTTACCTTTACTTCTTGGTAGATGAACATGCACTCTGGGGTACCAGTTACAGATGACAGCAGGAGTCCGGCTAGCCTGGAAGCATTCAGGGGGTCCACCTTGAGAGGTGGAGTTGGAGGCCTTCCTGCTGCACTCTATTTTTGGGTCCCTGCTGCCTGTAACTAGCTGCGGCCCTCTCCTGCGTGTTGGCTTTGACCTGTATGGCACAGACAGTGCGAGCCTATCACGGTTACTGTCTGTTTACTAGAATTCCCGGGCTCTTAGGCTGGCATCACACTAGCGATTTTTACGGACGTATAAGCGCAGAAAATACGTCCAGAAAATATGCACTGCACACGGCCCAATGATTTTCTATGGGGCAGCACCTATCTGCCGTATATTACGCATCCGTAATATACGGTATGTTACAGGCGTAGAAAATCGCAGCATGCTGCGTTTGTCAGCATATTGCGCAAAAAATACGCCAATGAAAGTCTATGGGGGCGAGAAAATTACGGATGACACACGGACCATGCGTGTGACTTGCGAGAAATACGCAGCGATGTTCTATAGAAAAGCCGGCAATTCAGCGTGGTGTACAGTAAAATCACACTGACAGAATAGAATAGGTAGAATAAATGTGTACACATAGTATATTTATAGTATATATATATATGTGTGTAAGTGAGACACACATATACTGTATATATATATATAGCAGAAAAGCCGGTAATTCAATTGCCGGCTTTTCCTATCTCCTTCACAAACCCGTCAGGATATGAGACATGGTTTACATACAGCAAACCATCTCATATCCCTTCTTTTAGCACTTAGCGTCTCTCTTCCCACTCCCCATTAGCTGTGGGATATGGGACACCGGGACTCGAGGTAACTACAGTACATTCCCCTGCATTCCATTTATTCACCAAGTTTTACAGTCAGGAGCACAGCTGCATTAGCAGGCTCCTGGGTGTAAAATGATTTAACCCCTTCAGATGGATTTACAGCATGGGACAAGACTGTAATGACGGAAGGTATGGAATGTTGTTGTTTGGTTTTTTTAACTTTGTTTCAGGTGACAAGGGTCTTCAGCTGGATTAAGAGTATAATAAAATATTACAACACCATGTGTCTTTATGTCATTAAAATACTTTTTAATAATGTGTGTGTGTTTTAATAACCATTTCGTACTATTGGATTAATAATGGATAGGTGTCATAATTGACGCCTCTCCATTATTAACCTGGCTTAATGTCACCTTAAAATAGCAAGGTGACATTAACCCTTCATTACCCCATATCCCACCTCTACAGGGGAGTGGGAAGAGAGAGGCTAAGTGCCAGAATAGGTGCATCTTACATATGTGCCTTTTCTGGGGTGGCTGGGGGCAGATGTTTTTAGCCAGGGGGGGTCCTATAACCATGGTCCCTCTCTAGGCTATTAATATCTGCCCTCAATCACCGGCTTTCCCACTCTGGTGGAGAAAATTGCACGGGAGCACATGCCAATTATTCCCAGGATTTAACCCTTTAATTTAATAGCTAGAGACCCCAAATTTGACACAAAGACACTTCTTACATTACTAAAGAGGAATATGTAATAAAAGAAGGGATATGAGATGGTATACTGTATGTAAAAAATGTCTCATATCTTGTCGGGTTTGTCAAGGAGATAGGAAAAGCCGGCAATTGAATTACCGGCTTTTCTGCTATCTAGCGCTGAATTAAATTTAAATATATATATATATGTGTATCCCACTGACATATATATATTTATATATATATATATATTTATATATATATATATATATATATACTGCATATATGTTTTTAAGAATATATGAGCCGATGGGTCCATTTTGCAAGCCTGCGAGAAAAAAATCGCCGTACGGAAGCCATACGGATGCCATACGGATGACACACGGATAAATTTGTGAGTACAAATCGCATCATCGCATTGAATACGTAACAGTGTTTTGGGACAATTACTGCGTATTATGGCCGTAAAAAACGGACCGTATTTACTTACGCCTAGTGTGACGCCGGCCTTACAGTGCAGAATTATTAGGCAACTTAATAAAAACCAAATATATTCCCATCTCCTTTGTTTATTTTCACCAGGTAAACAAATATCACTGCACAAAATTTAGAAATAAACATTTCTGAATTGCAAAATAAACCCCCCAAAAATTAGTGACCAATATAGCCACCTTTCTTTATGATAACACTTAACAGCCTTCCATCCATAGATTCTGTCAGTTGCTTGATCTGTTTACGATCAACATTGCGTGCAGCAGCCACCACAGCCTCCCAGACACTGTTCCAAGAGGTGGACTGGTTTCACTTCCTGCAGATCTCACATTTTATGAGGGACCATAGGTTCTCCATTGGGTTCAGATCAGGTGAACAACGGGGCCATGTCATTATGTTTTCTCCTTTGAGACCTTTTCTGGTCAGCCGCACTGTGGAGTATGCTTGAAAAAGACCTGTGATGGTTGAAACATTGCACTTGGCACAATAAAAGAAGTTTTTTTGACCTGGATTGGATGCTGTCTTTCATAATTTTCTTTTGGGTATGTACACTTCCATTTTGGTCCGTGGGACTAGGACAGGCATCCCATTGCCAGTTGTGCTGTCAGCTACTCTCTGAATTTCAAATTGTGATGGAGCATTGTCCTGCATGAAAATCATGTTTTTCTTAAACGATACTGACTTCTTCCTGTACCACTGCTTGAGGAAGTTGTCTTCCAGAAACTGGCAGTAGGTCTGGGAGTTGAGCTTCACTCCATCTTCAACCCAAAAAGGTCCCACAAGTTCATCTTTAATGATACCAGCCCATACCAGTACCCCACCTCCACCTTGCTGGCATCTGAGTCGGAGTGGAGCTCTCTGCCCTTCACCGATCCAGCATCTGGCCCATCCATCTGGCCCATCAAGAGTCACTCTCATTTCAACAGTCCATAAAACCTTTGAAAAGTCAGTCTGAAGATATTTCTTGGCCCAGTCTTGACGTTTTACCTTATGTTTCTTGTTCAAAGGTGGTCGTTTTTCAGCCTTCCTTACCTTGGCCATGTCCCAGAGTATCGCACACCTTGTGCTTTTTGTTACTCGAGTAACGTTGCAACTCTGAAATATGGCAAAACTGGTGGAAAATGGCATCTTCGCAGCTTCACGCTTGATTTTCCTCAATTCATGGGCAGTTATTTTGCGCCTTTTTTGCCCAAAACGCTTCTTGCGACCCTGTTGGCTATTTGCCATGAAACGCTTGATTGTTCGGTGATCACGCTTCAAAAATTTGGCAATTTCAAGACTGCTGCATCCCTCTGCAAGACATCTCTGTTGTGAATTCTGTGGCAGAGCTCCCTCCTGTGGTCACAAGTGGTACTTCGGCTGATTCTCTCTGTAAGCTTCCGTTGGTGGAGGGAAGTGGTACTGCGGCTTCTGAGTTTCCTCCCTCAGGTGATGTGGTGAGGTCGTTAGGTGCTGCTCTACTTAACTCCACCTAGTGCTTTGATCCTGGCTTCCTGTCAATGTTCCAGTATTGGACTTGTTTTCCTCCTGGATCGTTCCTGTGGCCTGCTGCTCTGCATAGCTAAGTTTTCCTTTGCTATTTTGTTTGCTTTTCTTCTGTCCAGCTTATCTATTTGTTTGCTGGAAGCTCTGGGACGCAGAGGGTGTACCTCCGTGCCGTTAGTTCGGTACGGAGGGTCTTTTTGCCCCCTTTGCGTGGTTTTTAGGGTTTTGTGTTGACCGCAAAGTTACCTTTCCTATCCTCGCTCTATTCAGAAAGTCGGGCCTCACTTTGCTAAATCTTTTTCATCTCTACGTTTGTCTTTTCATCTTACTCACAGTCATTATATGTGGGGGGCTGCCTTTTCCTTTGGGGTATTTCTCTGAGGCAAGGTAGGCTTATTTTCTATTTTCAGGCTAGCTAGTTTCTCAGGCTGTGCCGAGTTGCATAGGTAGCGTTAGGCGCAATCCACGGCTGCCTCTAGTGTTGTTGGATAGGATTAGGGATTGCGGTCAACAGAGTTCCCACGTCTCAGAGCTCGTTCTATGTTTTTGGATTATTGTCAGATCACTGTATGTGCTCTGACCTCTATGTTCACTGTGGTACTGAATTGCCTAATCATAACAGTACAGGAAGCCAAAGTACTAATGATTCTCAATAGAGGGGAAAAAAGAAGTTTTGAGACCATTTTTTTTTCTCTGCACTGTGTTTTGCCTCTTTTTTCCCCTAGACATTTGGGTGGTTCAGGACACAGGTGTAGCTATGGACATTAGAAGTCTGTCTTCATGTGTGGATCAGCTCTCGGCAAGAGTACAAAAGATTCAAGACACTATTGATCAGAAATCTATGTTAGAACCAAGAATTCCTATTCCTGATTTGTTTTTTGGTGATAGAACTAAGTTTCTGAGTTTCAAAAATAATTGTAAACTATTTCTGGCCTTGAAACCTCGCTCCTCTGGTGATCCAGTTCAACAGGTTTTGATCATTATTTCTTTTTTGCGTGGCGACCCTCAGGACTGGGCATTTTCTCTTGCGCCAGGAGATCCTGCATTAAGTAATATCGATGCGTTTTTCCTGGCGCTCGGATTGCAGTACCATGAGCCTAATTCTGTGGATCAAGCAGAAAAAAATTTTCTGGCTCTTTGTCAGGGTCAGGATGAGATAGAGTTATATTGTCAGAAATTTAGAAAGTGGTCCGTGCTCACTCAATGGAATTAATCTGCGCTGGCAGCTATGTTCAGAAAGGGTCTCTCTGAAGCCCTTAAGGATGTCATGGTGGGATTTCCTATGCCTGCAGGTTTGAATGAGTCTATGTCTTTGGCCATTCAGATTGGTCGACGCTTGCGTGAGCGTAAATCTGTGCACCATTTGGCGGTATTACCTGAGCTTAAACCTGAGCCTATGCAGTGCGATAGGACTTTGACCAGAGTTGAACGGCAAGAACACAGACGTCTGAATGGGCTGTGTTTCTACTGTGGTGATTCCACTCATGCTATCTCTGATTGTCCTAAGCGCACTAAGCGGTTCGCTAGGTTTGCCACCATTGGTACAGTACAGTCAAAATTTCTTCTGTCCGTTACCTTGATCTGCTCTTTGTCATCGTATTCTGTCATGGCATTTGTGGATTCAGGCGCTGCCCTGAATTTGATGGACTTGGAGTATGCTAAGCATTGTGGGTTTTTCTTGGAGCCCTTGCAGTGTCCTATTCCATTGAGAGGAATTGATGCTACGCCTTTGGCCAAGAATAAGCCTCAGTACTGGACCCAGCTGACCATGTGCATGGCTCCTGCACATCAGGAGGTTATTCGCTTTCTGGTGTTGCATAATCTGCATGATGGGGTCGTGTTGGGGTTGCCATGGCTACAAGTCCATAATCCAGTATTAGATTGGAAATCCATGTCGGTGTCCAGCTGGGGTTGTCAGGGGGTACATGGTGATGTTCCATTTCTGTCAATTTCGTCATCCACCCCTTCTGAGGTTCCAGAGTTCGTGTCTGATTACCGGGATGTATTTGATGAGCCCAAGTCCGATGCCCTACCTCCGCATAGGGATTGTGATTGTGCTATCAATTTGATTCCTGGTAATAAGTTCCCAAAAGGCCGATTGTTTAATTTATCTGTGCCTGAGCACGCCGCTATGCGCAGTTATGTGAAGGAGTCCCTGGAGAAGGGGCATATTCGCCAGTCATCGTCGCCATTAGGAGCAGGGTTCTTTTTTGTAGCCAAGAAGGATGGTTCGCTGAGACCTTGTATAGATTACCGCCTTCTAAATAAGATCACGGTTAAATTTCAGTACCCCTTGCCGTTGTTATCTGATTTGTTTGCTCGGATTAAGGGGGCTAGTTGGTTCACCAAGATAGATCTTCGTGGTGCGTATAATCTTGTGCGAATTAAGCGAGGCGATGAATGGAAAACTGCATTTAATACGCCCGAGGGTCATTTTGAGTATCTAGTAATGCCATTCGGACTTGCCAATGCTCCATCAGTGTTTCAGTCCTTTATGCATGACATCTTCTGAGAGTACCTGGATAAATTCCTGATTGTGTACTTGGATGACATTTTGATCTTCTCGGATGATTGGGAGTCTCATGTGAAGCAGGTCAGAACGGTTTTTCAGGTCCTGCGTGCTAATTCTTTGTTTGTGAAAGGATCAAAGTGTCTCTTTGGTGTGCAGAAGGTTTCATTTTTGGGGTTCATCTTTTCCCCTTCTACTATCGAGATGGATCCTGTTAAGGTCCAAGCCATCCATGATTGGACTCAGCCGACATCTCTGAAAAGTCTGCAAAAGTTCCTGGGCTTTGCTAATTTTTATCGTCGCTTCATCTGCAATTTTTCTAGTATTGCTAAACCATTGACCGATTTGACCAAGAAGGGTGCTGATGTGGTCAATTGGTCTTCTGCTGCTGTGGAAGCTTTTCAAGAGTTGAAGCGTCGTTTTTCTTCTGCCCCTGTGTTGTGTCAACCAGATGTTTCGCTTCCGTTCCAGGTCGAGGTTGATGCTTCTGAGATTGGAGCAGGGGCTGTTTTGTCGCAGAGAGGTTCTGATTGCTCAGTGATGAAACCGTGCGCCTTCTTTTCCAGGAAGTTTTCGCCTGCTGAGCGAAATTATGATGTGGGCAACCGAGAGTTGCTGGCCATGAAGTGGGCATTCTAGGAGTGGCGTCATTGGCTTGAAGGAGCTAAGCATCGCGTGGTGGTCTTGACTGATCATAAGAACTTGACTTATCTCGAGTCCGCCAAGCGGTTGAATCCTAGACAAGCTCGTTGGTCGTTGTTTTTTGCCCGTTTTGACTTTGTGATTTCATACCTTCCGGGCTCTAAAAATGTGAAGGCGGATGCTCTGTCTAGGAGTTTTGTGCCCGACTCTCCGGGTGTATCTGAGCCGGCGGGTATCCTCAAAGAGGGAGTAATTGTGTCTGCCATCTCCCCTGATTTGCGGCGAGTGCTGCAAAAATTTCAGGCTAATAAACCTGATCGTTGTCCAGCGGAGAAACTGTTTGTCCCTGATAGGTGGACGAATAAAGTTATCTCTGAGGTTCATTGTTCGGTCTTGGCTGGTCATCCTGGAATCTTTGGTACCAGAGAGTTAGTGGCTAGATCCTTTTGGTGACCATCTCTGTCGCGGGATGTGCGTACTTTTGTGCAGTCCTGTGGGATTTGTGCTCGGGCTAAGCCCTGCTGTTCTCGTGCCAGTGGGTTGCTTTTGCCCTTGCCAGTCCCGAAGAGGCCTTGGACACATATCTCTATGGATTTTATTTCAGATCTTCCCGTTTCTCAAAAGATGTCAGTCATTTGGGTGGTCTGTGATCGCTTTTCTAAGATGGTCCATTTGGTACCCTTGTCTAAATTGCCTTCCTCCTCTGATTTTGTGCCATTGTTCTTCCAGCATGTGGTTCGTTTACATGGCATTCCAGAGAATATCGTTTCTGACAGAGCTTCCCAGTTTGTTTCGAGGTTTTGGCGAGCTTTTTGTGGTAGGATGGGCATTGACTTGTCTTTCTCCTCGGCTTTCCATCCTCAGACTAATGGCCAGACCGAACGAACCAATCAGACCTTGGAAACATATCTGAGATGTTTTATTTCTGCTGATCAGGATGACTGGGTGTCCTTTTTGCCTTTGGCTGAGTTCGCCCTTAATAATCGGGCTAGCTCGGCTACCTTGGTTTCGCCATTTTTCTGCAACTCTGGGTTCCATCCTCGTTTCTCGTCAGGACAGGTTGAGTCTTCGGACTGTCCTGGTGTGAATACTGTGGTGGACAGGTTGCAGCAGATTTGGACTCAGGTAGTGGACAATTTGACCTTGTCCCAGGAGAAGGCTCAACGTTTTGCTAATCGCAGACGCTGTGTGGGTCCCCGACTTTGTGTTGGTGATCTGGTTTGGTTATCTTCTCATCATATTCCTATGAAGGTTTCCTCTCCTAAGTTTAAACCTCATTTCATTGGTCCGTATAGGATTTCTGAGGTTCTTAATTCTGTGTCTTTTCGTCTGACCCTTCCAGATTCTTTTTCCATACATAACGTATTCCATAGGTCATTGTTGCGGAGATACGTGGCACCTATGGTTCCTTCTGTTGACCCTCCTGCCCCGGTTTTGGTGGAGGGGGAGTTGGAGTATATTGTGGAGAAGATTTGGGATTCTCGTGTTTCAAGACGGAAACTCCAGTATCTGGTTAAGTGGAAGGGTTATGCTCAGGAAGATAATTCCTGGGTCTTTGCCTCTGATGTCCATGCTCCCGATCTTGTTCGTGCCTTTCATGTGGTTCATCCTGGTCGGCCTGGGGGCTCTGGTGAGGGTTCGGTGACCCCTCCTCAAGGGGGGGTACTGTTGTGAATTCTGTGGCAGAGCTCCCTCCTGTGGTCACAAGTGGTACTTCAGCTGATTCTCTCTGTAAGCTTCCGTTGGTGGAGGGAAGTGGTACTGCGGCTTCTGAGTTTCCTCCCTCAGGTGATGTGGTGAGGTCGTTAGGTGCTGCTCTACTTAACTCCACCTAGTGCTTTGATCCTGGCTTCCTGTCAATGTTCCAGTATTGGACTTGTTTTCCTCCTGGATCGTTCCTGTGGCCTGCTGCTCTGCATAGCTAAGTTTTCCTTTGCTATTTTGTTTGCTTTTCTTCTGTCCAGCTTATCTATTTGTTTGCTGGAAGCTCTGGGACGCAGAGGGTGTACCTCCGTGCCGTTAGTTCGGTACGGAGGGTCTTTTTGCCCCCTTTGCGTGATTTTTAGGGTTTTGTGTTGACCGCAAAGTTACCTTTCCTATCCTCGCTCTGTTCAGAAAGTTGGGCCTCACTTTGCTAAATCTATTTCAGCTCTACGTTTGTCTTTTCATCTTACTCACAGTCATTATATGTGGGGGGCTGCCTTTTCCTTTGGGGTATTTCTCTGAGGCAAGGTAGGCTTATTTTCTATCTTCAGGCTAGCTAGTTTCTCAGGCTGTGCCGAGTTGCATAGGTAGCGTTAGGCGCAATCCACGGCTGCCTCTAGTGTTGTTGGATAGGATTAGGGATTGCGGTCAACAGAGTTCCCACGTCTCAGAGCTCGTTCTATGTTTTTGGATTATTGTCAGATCACTGTATGTGCTCTGACCTCTATGTTCACTGTGGTACTCAATTGCCTAATCATGACACATCTCACAATTTTGGACTTTTCAGAGCCCGTCAAATTTCTCTTCTGACCCAGTTTGCCAAAGGAAAGGAAGTTGCCTAATATTTACGCACACCTTATATAGGGTTTTGATGTCATTAGACAACACCCCTCCTCATTACAGAGATGCACATCACCTGATTTACTTAATTGGTAGTTGGCTTTCAAGCCTGAACAGCTTGGAGGACAACATGTATAAAAAGTATCATGTGATCAAAATACAACTTGCCTAATAATTCTGCACACAGCGTTTACTGCACACATGTAGTATACATATATAATATACTCAGGCACACATTCCTATACACTATATGTTGTTATGGTAAATATTTATACTTTGCTTTGATTTGATTATTATTTTGGACAATTAAATCTCCCTATAGATCTCTGATAATTTTGTATTTTAATATTAGCTTTATAAGTGTTATTCATAAAAACAATAACACAGTGCGTTCGCTCTGATATAGAGATGTCTGTGTGTTAAATAATCTTTTGTCTCTGAAAGTATAGTAAACTGGGTAGAACCGATTTGAAAATAATTTGCCAGCCGAAATATCATCTCTCTTAGGTAATGTAATGTAAGAACCCATTCACACTTTTTCATCTCTGTAGTAGTAATAAAGACTTGGACTTCTGAGACGCAGACAAGAATTGTACATGGACAGACGCTGGCTGTGTGTATTTTCATGGCTCCGATGCATCGTATTTATTTTATTTCATTTTAATTTTAAATCAATAGTGACAGATCTGGAGATATAAACTATCTCAACTGAAATTAACTCTCCTTGGAAAGGGCTACCTCAGCAATGTACATGCATATACAGTACAGACAAAAAGTTTGGACACACCTCAGTTAAAGATTTTTCGGTATTTTCATGACTATGAAAATTGTAAATTCACACTGAAGGCATCAATTAACACATGTGGAATTATATACTTAATAAGAAAGTGTGAAACTACTGAAATTATGTCTTATATTCTAGGTTCTTCAAAGTAGCCACCTTTTGCTTTGATGAATGCTTTGCACACTCTTGGCATTCTCTTGATGAGCTTCAAGAGGTAGTCACCGGAAATGGTCTTCCAACAATCTTGAAGGAGTTCCCAGAGATGCTTAGCACTTGTTGGCCCTTTTGCCTACACTCTGCGGTCCAGCTCACCCCAAACCATCTCGATTGGGTTCAGGTCTGGTGACTGTGGAGGCCAGGTCATCTGGCGTAGCACCCCATCACTCTCCTTCTTGGTCAAATAGCCCTTACACAGCCTGGAGGTGTGTTTGGGGTCATGGGGATCAGCTAACGCCGCACAGTCTGAAGAAGGCGGAGGGAGATGAGTGAGAGGCGAAAATATGCACTGCGCATGCCCATGAATCCCAGCCTCGCAGCGTGAATAAATCAGAAGACACTGCGGGGCGGGATGTCAGAAGACGGGCAGCGCTAACTGCGCATACCCAAGGGATAACATAACAGCGCAGGCTCCGGGACAGATTCAAACAACGCTGAGGAGGCGACGCCCGGCGCCAAGGGGGTATAAATGACGGCTGTGCTGCGTCTAAACATGGGGGAAAGATCCGCCTCCCTGGCGATTTCACGGTATGAGGGGGCACATTTTATAAGTGTTTATTTCAGCGTGTGCAAGGAGCATAACTAAAAGAGATACCTTGTCAGAATGCAGCATTAGTGCTGCACAAGGTGGTTCTTTTAGTTACAAACGCCTGGGGGGGTGACATGTTCCCTTTAATCCAATAGTAATAAAGGGTTAAATAAACACACACACATTATCAATAAAGTATTTTAATTAAATAAATACACATGGGGTTTTAATATCTTTATTGTAATCTCAATCCAACTGACAACCCTCGTCTTCTGAAAAAATTGGAAAATAAAAAAACACCAATATCCCATACATGTCCACCGTACAGTCGTGTCCCACGATGTAAATCCATCTGAAGGGGTTAAATAATTTTACAACCAGGAGCCTGCTAATGCAGCTGCCCCTGGCTGTGAAAACTGGGGAATTAATAGAATGCAGCATCGTTGACTTACGGTGCTGCACCCCCTGGTGGCATAAACTCATATGAACTCTAACGTGAGAAAATATTCAGAAAAATTCCCACACTAGAGTTTGTTTAGAAGAAAGTGGAGGGCACCACTAATCAATACTGAAGATAGGTGTTCTATGGAATGTTGTTGCTCTCAGGTGCCAGTTCCAAAGAGGCCTTTCCAAGACACTCAAGGATGCTCTGGTCCGCCATGACACCCCTTGTTCTCTGATGGAGGCCATGACTCACGCCATACGAATGGACCACAGAATCCATGAGAGACATGGTGAACAGCATTATACTTCACCGGAGCAGGTCCATTTACCTGAGGTTAGAGATCCCAGTCTTCGTGTTGTGGAGCAAAGATGAAGACAAGATCTTGGACTCTGTCTATACTGTGGTTTCTCTGGACATTTTCGTAAGAATTGTCCAACTCGTCCTCAAGCCACCAAACCATCGGGAGAACGTCTGAGTCTGGGTGACGACTAAAAAGGTTACCCAGACTCCCAGGTGCCTTTTTCTTCCTCTGACAAAGTAATGATAAATAAGATGATTTCCTTCGAGAACAAGGTGTTATCAACATTGGAGTTCATTGAGACTGAGGGTCAGCTGCTAACTTTATTTATTAGAGACTGGTTTTGAAGTTAGGGTTAGGGACAGTTAATTTAGAAAGACCCACAATTTGGTTAATAGAGCAACGGTGGATTTCACTCTCCAAGTGGGGGCATTCCACTCTGAATCCATCTCCTGTTTTGTGTTGGATAATTTACCTGCTGGTTTGGTAGTGGGGTTTCCATAGTTGCAGACTCATAATCCAGTTATTGATTGGTGTCTTAAGAAGATTGTGAAATGGAGCCCAACTGTTCTAAGAAATGTCAAATATGTTCCGCTAGTCTGGAGGGTCTTCCGGAGTACCTGAAGGACTTTGGAGATGCGTTCTCAGAAAAAGAGGCGGAGATACTACCTCCCCATTGTCCCTAGGATTGTGCTATTCACCTTATTCCTTGCGCCATATTGCCAAAAGCTCGCCTTTACAATTTGTCGGGGCTGGAACGGACCGCCATGAAAGAACATGTTACCGAAAGTTTACGGTAGGGTCATATCCGTCCCTCCTCCTCCCCTATAGCTGCTGGATTTTTCTTTGTTAAAAAGAAAGATGGGGGTCTCCATCCTTGCCTTGATTTCCGAGAACTAAACAAGATCATGGTTAAAAATATCTACCCACCTCCACTCATCCCCGACCTATATATTCAGCTCCTGGGGACCAGGGTGTTTTCTAAACTTGATCTTAGAGGGGCTTACAACTTGATAAGCATCCGGAAGGGTGATGAGTGGAAAATGGCGCTTTAACATCTGAGGATCTCTTTGAAAACCTTGTCATACCTTTCGGATTATCTAATGCAGTGGTCCCCAACTCCAGTCCTCAAGGCCCACCAACAGGTCATGTTTTCAGGATTTCCTTTGCATTGCACAGGTGATGCAATTATTACCTGGGCAAGACTAAGGAAATCCTGAAAACATGACCTGTTGGTGGGCCTTGAGGACTGGAGTTGGGGACCCCTGATCTAATGCACCTGCCAGGTTTCAGAATTTTATGACTGATATTTTCTCTGATTGCATTGGAAGATATGTTGTGATTTACCTCGATGACATTCTAATTTTCTTGCCAGACTTATACACTCACCAGGAACATGTCCATGTGGTGTTACAGAAATGGAGGGAGAACTCTCTGTTTGCTAAATTAGAAAAATGTGTTTTTTCTGTTCATGAAATCTCTGTTTTGGGGTTTATCTTGTCAGCAGAAGGATTTAAGATGGACCCTGGAAAGGTACAGGCTATAAATGATTTGGTTCAACCTTGTGACCTTAAGGCTTTGCAGCGTTTTCTGGGATTCGACTGTTTGAACTATTATAGAAAATTTATCAACGGGTTTTCTCAAATGCTAAACCACTTACTGACCTTACACATAAGGGGGGGGGAATCTCAAGGTTTGGTCACCGGGTGCTATCAGGGCTTTTGAAAGATTATAAGAGTGTTTTATGTCCGCACCCATTCTGATCCAACCTGATCTCCAAGAACCAATCATTGTGGAGGTGGATGCTTCGGAGATCAGAGTAGGGGCAGTCTTATCGCAGTGCTTAAAACTCTGACTAACCTGTGTCCATGTGCTTATGATGTTGGGAATCGGGAGTTACTTGCTGTCAAATTGGCCTTTGAGCAATGGAGGCATTTTTTGGAGGGGGTAGTTCATCCATCAAGAATTTATCTTACATTGAATCAGATAAAAGGTTAACTCCTAGACAGTCCAGATGGTCCTTGCTTTTCTCTTGATTTAATTTTTCTATTACATTCAAGCCAGGTTCTAAAAATGTGAAAGCTGATGCTTTATCTCGTAGTCTAGATTCCATTTCTTCTCCAGAACCTCCATCCTCTATTATTCCTCAGGGTATTGTAGTGTCTATGATAACCTCGGAGCTGGAAGAGGAGATTCATAAAGCCCAGGCATTGGCTCCTTCTACTTCCCCAGGTTCCAAATTATTTGTGCCTGTGTACCT
Organism: Ranitomeya imitator; assembly: GCF_032444005.1. Lineage (NCBI taxonomy): Eukaryota > Metazoa > Chordata > Amphibia > Anura > Dendrobatidae > Ranitomeya > Ranitomeya imitator. The sequence continues at coordinate 524,443,879 of NC_091284.1, forward strand.
AAAGTTGAAGGCGTTACAGGAATTTCATGATTCCGTTTTAAGTGGCCATCCTGGGGTTACTGTCACAAGGAAAGCCATCGCTAGACTTTTTTGGTGGCTATCTATGCATAAGGATATTAAAGATTTTGTATCTGCTAGTGAAGTCTGCGCACGCACCCAAGTCAGCCATAGCCAGCCAGCTGGGCAATTGGCTCCATTGCCTATTCCAGAAAGACCATGGACTCATTTGTCCATGGATTTCATTACAGATTTGCCTCTGTCTGATGGGAAGATTGCTATCTGGGTGGCAGTCGATCGATTCAGCAAACAAGCTCATTTTGTTCCTTTGTCAGGATTACCAAATGCAGAGACACTTTCCAGGTTGTTACCTATATAATTTTCACTATTATAATTCCTCACCTATTTTTGTATGCAATATATGGGTTATAGGATTATTGCCTATTAGGGGTTACTGAATAATTAATTATATATTTATTACTTTTTTGTATGTTTTATATTTTGGTCCTACATACACATTGTTTTTAACATTTTTTAATACATTTTTAACATTTTCGGAAAGATGTTTGCCACATTGTAATCAATAAAGGTACATATATATTTTTCACATATTTCACTGCCTGGGCTCCCTTGTTTATCCATTGCTCTATGTTAGCTGTTGTAGAAACTTGGGGATGTCTGGAGGGAGGTTCAAAAGAATAGTGGAACTGCCCAGATTCACCAAAAACGTAAGGCTGGTAGAAGACGGTCGGTGGGTCCTGCTTTTAAGATTGGGGATGAGGTTTGGTTGTCGACTAGGAACATTAAACTTAAAGTGCCATCTGCGAAGTTGGGTCCAAAATGTATTAGTCCGTATGAGATCCTAGAGGTGGTCAATCCTGTGGCATTTACATTAAAGCTTCCCCCATCCCTTCGCATCCCTAACGTATTCCATAAATTCCTATTAGAGGAGTACGTCCCTTCTGCATTGTCTCCCTCATCCCTGCCTCCACAGATTGCAGTAGACGGTGGCCTGGAATATGAGATTCAGAGGATTGTGGATTCTCAGAGGGTCCAGAATTCTCTCCAGCACCTCATCCACTGGAGGTAATATGGACCAGAGGAGAGATCCGGGATCCCTGCTCGAGATGTGAAATCCAATCGGTTAGTCAGGGCCTTTAATCTAAAATTTCCTAGGGAAACCTGGGGGTCCTGTGGCCCCCCTAGAAGAGGGGGTACTGTCACGGTTCCACCCCTCAGGGTGTCTGGGATGCAGTTACTGACAGCTCGGCCATCCAATATGGTACAGGGGCATGCTGAAGCTGTCAGTTGTCTCAGTTGTTCACTGTCCTGGGTAATTGTCATGCCTATTTAACTGAGCAGCTTCTCAGAGACCACTGCCAGACTTACATTTAATTTGTGAGGTTTGTGCTTTGTGCTCTCCTGTGCTTTGAGTTCTATATGTTTGATCTGTTGCCTGACCATGGACTTTGTTCTGACCATCAGCCTGTTTAACCCCTTCAGCTCTGATCCCAGATCTTCCCGGTACTCTGACCTTGGAACGTTACCTGACTACGCTTTTGTCTCTCCCTTCTGTTTATGACACACCCTCCTGGCTTTTGACCTCGGAACGCTACCTGACTACGCTTTTGTCTCTTTCTTCTGTTTATGACATACCCTCCTTGCTTCTGACCTTGGATTCCCTGACCACTCTGACTCACGGCTTAGCCGTGAGAAGTGACTAGCGTCACAGGCTACATAAAAAAGGTCTTCGTTCGGAGAACGTGATAGACTGCCCTAAACATATGTGTTTTTAGGGAGCGCCTAAAACTGTAAGTTGTGGTTAGTCCTCATTTCTTGGGGTAGAGCACTCCAAAGAATTGGGAAAAGTTTTGGAGCCAGGAATAAAGAAATAAGGGAGGAGATGTAGTGGGGTTCCGCACTGTGGAGAACTTTCTGAGTGAGAACAAGAAACTTAAATTGGATCCTATAATGTATGGGCAGCCAGTATGACTGGTACAGAGGGGAGGCGTCGAAGTACCGATTAGCCCAATAGATAACCCTGGCGCTGCATTAAGGATAGACTAAACAAGAGGAAATTGAGTGAGGGGAAGGTCAATTAATAGAGAATTACAGTAGTCAAGGCGGGAGTGGTTCAGGGCAACAGTGAGGGTTTTTGTTTCCATAATCCAAGGTATTTGCTCTTTTGGTTTTTATCCTAGTTTCTGTTGCCAACATGTGTGCCAGCCCTTTCTTCAATTTTAACAATCAGAGCAGGGGTCTCAAACACGTGGGGATGAGGGGACCATGCATACCAGAATAGGGATGAGAGGGCTATGCATACCAGGATGGGGATGAGGGGGCCATGCATACCAGAATAGGGATGTGGAGGCCATGCATACCAGGATGGGGATGAGGGGGCCATGCATACCAGGATAGGGATGAGGAGGTCATGCATACCAGTATAGGGAAAAGGGGGCCATGCATACCAGGATAGGAATGAGGAAGCCATGCATACCAGGATAGGGATGAGGGGGTCATGCATACCAGGATAGGGATGAGGAGGTCATGCATACCAGTATAGGGAAAAGGGGGCCATGCATACCAGGATAGGGATGAGGCCATGCATACCAGAATGGGGATGAGGGGGCCATGCATACCAGGATGTGGATGAGGGGACCATGCATACCAGGATAGGTATAAGGAAGCCATGCATACCAGGATAGGGATGGGGATGGGCGCTATGCTTACCAAGATAGGGATGAGCGGGCCATGCAAACCAGGATGGGAATGAGGGGCCATGCATACCAGGATGGGGATGAGGGGACAATGCATACCAGGATAGTAATGAGGAGGCCATGCATACCAGGATAGGGATGAGGGAGCCATGCATACCAGGATGGGGATGAGGAGGCCATACATACCAGGATAGGGATTAGGGGGCCATGCATACCAGGATAGGGAAAAGGGGGGCATGCATACCAAAATGAGGATGAGGGGACCATGCATACCATGATAGGGATAACGAGACCATGCATACCAGGGGACCATGCATACCAGGATAGGGATGAGGAGACCATGTATACCAGTATAGGGAAAAGGGGGCAATGCATACCAGGTTGGGAATGAGGGGACCTTGTATACCAGGATAGCGAAGAGGGGGCCATGCATACCAGGATGGGGATGAGGAGGCCATACATACCAGGATGGGGATGGGGTCATACATACTAGGATAGGGATGAGAGAGTCTTGCATACCAGAATAGGGATGAGAAGGCCATGCATTCCAGGATGGGGATAAGGAGGCCATGCATACCAGGATAGGGATGGGAGGGCCATACATATCAGGATGCAGATGAGGTGGCCATGCATACAGGATGGGGACGAGGGTACCATGCATACCAGAATAGGGATGAGAAGGCCATGCATTCCAGGATGGGGATGAGGAGGCCATGCATTCCAGAATGGGGATGAAGAGGCCATGCATACCAGGATAGAGATGAGGGGGCTATGCATACAACAATGGGGATGGGGAGGCCATGCAAAGCAGGATGGGGATGGGGAGGCCATGCAAAGCAGGATGGGGATGAGGGGGCCATGCATACCAGGATAGGGATGAGAGCGCCATACATACCGGGATGGGGATGAGGAAGCAATGCATACATGATGGCGATGACGGGGTCATGCATACTAGGATAGGGATGAGGAGGCCATGCATACCAGGATAGGGATGAGAGGGCCATGCATACCAGGATAGAGATGAGGGGGCCATGCATGCAACAATGGGGATGAGTAGGCCATGCAAAGCAGGATGGGGATGAGGGGGCCATGCATACCAGCACAGGCATGAGGATAGGTGTTATGCACTATGCATACCAGGATAGAGATGAGGGGGCCATGCATAGCAGGATGGGGATGGGGGTCATGCATACTAGGATAGGGATGTGTGGACCATGCATACCATGATAGGGATGAGGAGGCCATGCATACCAGGATGGGGATGAGGGGGTCATGCATACCACGATAGGGATAAAGGAGTCATGCATACCAGGATAGGGATGAGAGGGCCATGCACACCATGATGGGGATGGGCACTATGCATACCAGGATAGGGTTGAGGGGGCCATGCATACCAGAATGGGGATGAGGGGGTCATGCATACCAGGAAGAGGATGAGGGGGCCATGCATGCCAGGAGAGGGATGAGGATGGGTGTTATGTATACCAGGATAGGGATGAGGGTTCATGTATACAGTAACTGGATTGGGACATATCAACAATATGGGAACCTGAATGTGGCCATAACTACAATATTGGGACCTGGATGGGGATCTAACTACAATATGAGGACCTGGATATGGGGACATGACTACAATATGAGAGCCTGGAAGGGGAAATAACTACAATATGGAGACTTGGATATGGGGACATAACTACAATATGGGGACATGGATGGAGACATGACTACAATATGGGGACCTGGATATGGGGATATAACTACAATATAAAAACTAAAAACCTGGATGGGGACATATCTATAATACAGTGACATGACTACAATATGAGAATCTGGATGGGGATATAACTACAATATGGGGACTTGGATGGGGACATATCTACAATATGGGGACCTGGATATGGGGACATAACTACAATATGAGTGCACATTTTTTATCACCACATCCATAATGACCCATTCTCTAAAACAAAATTAAAAAAACAAGGCAAAAATGTTCAAAAGGTGTATAGAAAAAAAAATGGTATCACTAAAAATGTCACTTTGTCCTTCAAAGAATGTGGTCCCACAAATTCAAATATTTTCTATATGCGGCTCATATACCCTGTCGAGTTTGAGACCTCTGATTTAGAGTATAGTACGCATACATGGTACTTAACCACTGAGGATAGGAATAGACTGCAGCGGTTTACTTGACAGATGGATGAGACATCTAAACAAGCAGAGATCACAAAAGAGGCGGTGATGGATCAAAGGGTAATTTAAAGGGAACCTGTCACTTGAATTTGGCGGGACTGGTTTTGGGTCATATGGGCGGAGTTTTCGGGTTTTTGATTCACCCTTTCCTTACCCGCTGGCTGCATGCTGGCCGCAATATTGGATTGAAGTTCATTCTATGTCCTCCGTAGTACATGCCTGCACAAGGTAATCTTGCTTTGCGCAGGCGTGTACTACGGAGGACGTAGAATGAACTTCAATCCAATATTGCGGCCAGCATGCAGCCAGCGGGTAAGGAAAGGGTGAATCAAACACCCGAAAACTCCGCCCATATGACCCAAAACCAGTCCCGCCAAATTCAGGTGACAGAGTCCCTTTAAGTGGGAGTAAGTTTTCATTATTTTAATAACTTACTGTATAATGATTTCTGTTGTTGACAAACTTTTTGAAAATCTCAGACAACCCCTTCAAGTACCCGGCTAGACTGTGGCCTTAAGAAGTTAACTGGTTAAGAATTGTATTAATACATGGACATTTCCTTTAAGATCTGAAGTTTCTTCAAGTAGTTATTTATAGATATGCATTACTGGATTATATGCAATGTTCACAAAGTATATTTCACAACAAGAAACCTTTAGTTTGTAGCATTTTTAGTTTTATGAAACCAGGAAACTGTGGCCAAAAACAGATCACCTTACTATAAGCTTATTTTATATTTAGTCTCAACCTCAGATATCCGGAGTGAACAAAAACAGGAAATATGTAAATGGTTTACATCAGGAATGCAGCTCTACTGCAGATATTCTTCATCTTCAAAGCACAATGAGACCTAAAAAGAAGTGAAGAAAAACAATGGAGAAGTTGTCCATAGCAACCAGATTCTTCTCTACATTTTTAATGCAGCATAAAATTTACGGAAGGTACGGAAAGTATTCAGACCCCGTTAAATTTTTAACTCTTTGTTTCATTGCAGCCATTTAGTAAATTATAAAAAGTTATTTTTTCACATTAATGTACACTCTGCACCCCATCTTGACTGGAAAAAAACAGAAATATAGAAATTTTTGCAAATTTAATAAAAAAGAAAAACTGAAATATCACATGGTCACAAGTATTCAGACCCTTTGCTCACTCTGTCACGATTCCTCCGCTCAGTGAATGATTGCTATGCTGTTCTGTGGAAACTGTCTTGCTGAGCTGTCTGTGTCTGGATTGACAGCTTGATTGTCCAATTCTGTGATGGGCTTGCTGGGCTGTTGGTGCATTGATTGACAACTCTGCTACCCAAACTGTGACTGGGGCTTGTGGGACTTTCTGCAGGTGTTCAGTGTTCTGATAATCGCATAATGTTAGCACCATGCCAGATCCCTGCACAGACAGGCAGGATCTCCAGCGTGTCACTACACTCACCCGTGCTGCGGTCGGTGCTTCTCTTCCCCATGCTCTGCATGCATCCAGCAGAGCTTCCAGCCATGTCTTTAGAGTGCGCGAGCAGTGCCTGGTTTTGTCCACATATACCGCTTAGAATTATCACCAAAAAGGTCTATCTTCGCCTCATCAGACCATAGAATCTAATTTCTCATAGTCTGGGAGTTCCTCATGTGTTGTTTAGCAAACTCTATGATGGCTTTCATATGTCTTGCACTGAGGAGAGGCTTCAGTCGAGCCACTGTGCCATAAAGGGATCCCTGGTGAAGGGCTGCGGTGATAGCTGACTTTGTGGAAATTTCTCCCATCTCCATACTGCATCTCTGGAGCTCAGCCACAGTGATCTTCTTTACCTCTCTCACCAAGGCTCTTCTCCCGCAATTGCTCAGTTTGGCTGGACGGCAGGGTCTAGGAAGACTTCGGGTGGTCCCAAACTTCTTCCATTTATGGATTATGGAGACGACTGTGCTCTTAGGAACCTTGAGTACTGCAGAAATTCTGTTGTAACCTTGGCCAGATCTGTGCCTTGCCACAATTCTGTCTCTGAGCTCCTTGGCCAGATCCTTTGACCTTATAATTCTCATTTGGTCTGACATGCACTGTGAGCTGTGAGGTCTTATATAGACAGGTGTGTGTTAGGGGTCGAGTTCCCGCTTCTGCACAGGGGGAATCTCGAGCCACTTCCGCTGCGGTCTCCCATTCTTGTCCAGCCGCAGTGGAGCCTGCTCAGCAAGGACGTCGGTCCCAGCGTCTTGCTCATTCTCACTCTGTTCTGAGAGTTAGTGCTGCTTCTCCAGTCTCTGCCATTAAAGTCAGTGCTGGTCAGCAGCGAGCGGACTTCTCTGGGACTAAGTCCTTGTCTGCATGTACTGAGCATGCCCAGCGTAAGGTCTCCCGTTGGAGATCGAGGGTCATGTGCTCAGGCTCTGCAGCACATTCCATTGGTCCTCTTGGCAGGTCCTAGAAGGGCAAAAGTGCTGTGGCCACTTCCTGTGCTGCTGCTATATAAACTGCGCATGACCGCACGGCCATGCGCTAGTATTGTCTTACAATTGCTTATGTGTGTATGTTGTGAGTGCAAGTCGTCCTTGGAAACCCCTACCCTATTGAATGTCTGTTCGCGGAAGGTGTATGGCTGCTACCTAGCGCCCGACTTAGCCTACAGCACTAAACACACATCACAGCGTCCTGTAGCTGTGCCTGCCAGTACGGCGCCGTGCGCCTGCCTTGCGCTTTCCATACCCGAGTCTGGGTGGTTAGTGGCGTCCGTTAGTGCGGCATCGCTCGCACTCTTGTGCACATAGATTTCTTAAGGTTCTCTACACACCCAGTTGCGGTGTTACGCCAGCAAGGGTCTAATCGGGCTCCAATCCCTTCTGGGGTTAAGTCCGCTGACCACTTGCTCGCGCACTAGTGCGGTACTGCGGTCCTGTGAATTAACAGGATCGCTTTCTTCACGCTGGGTGAGGTTTAACCCACGCGTGTTTACTTTAGTGTACCGCCATATTGTCTGCTAATTGCTAGCAGCAGGTTCTCACCTGCACGGTGGACCCCGGACTGCGAACGCACCTTTATCATCTGTCTTGCTGCGTTCCGCCAGTCTTATCAGAATACTAGCGCCAGGGTCTGGCTAGTAAAATGGCGGACGATCAGCGTTTACAGCGGTACATCCAGCAGTTGGAGGGAAGGTTGGCGGCTTTTGAGCGTTCAACCTCAGCTGTGGATGTTACTGCTGTCGCTGTTCAGGCTGCAAGTGTGGCTGCAGCTACCTTGTCCACTGCCGCTCCTGTACCGACGCTATCTCGCCTCCCGCTACCAGAGAAATTTTCTGGTGACAGTAAATCCTGTAGGGGTTTCGTGAGTCAGTGCTCAATACATCTCGAGCTTCTGGCCTCTCGTTTCCCTACAGAGCGGGCTAAGGTGGGCTTTATAATTTCTTTATTGTCGGACAGGGCGTTGCAGTGGGCTACGTCGCTGTGGGAGCGTGGCGATCATGTGGTGCAGAGTGCTCCGTTATTCCTGAGCACTCTGAAACAGGTCTTTCTAGGACCTCGTGTCACCCATGACACGGCGCTCCAACTGTTGGCACTGACTCAGGGCTCGTCCTTGGTCAGCCTTTTTGCCGTCCATTTCCGCACTCTGGCATCTGAGCTGGAGTGGTCGGATAAAGCCCTTATCCCTATATTTTGGAGGGGGCTGGCTGACCACGTTAAGGACGCTCTGGCCACTAGGGAGATTCCCGCCACACTGGAGGAGTTAATAGCAGTATCTACTCGCATTGACCTCCGTTTTCACGAGCGGAGGTTAGAGCGAGCCCAGTGTAGGCAGAGGTTTCGGCTGGCTCCCACCTTCGCCAAACCTTTGGAATCTCCAGTTCAGGCTCCTGAGTTCCAGGGACCTAAGGTGGTGTCACGAGCGGGATCTAAGTCCCAGACTGCTCGTGCACTCCAGGGTTGCCATGTTTGCCAACAGTCAGGACATCTTGCCACCAGATGTCATCAGCGGTCGAGGAAACGTCAGCGTCTAGTGGTAGTAGGTGGAGGTGCACTAGACACTGCGACGTTTGCCTCCAAATTGTCCTTTAAGGGGACAATTACCTTTGGCTCATCCTCCCACTCGGTAGACCTCTGCGTGGATTCTGGGGCGGAGGGCAATTTTATGTCTTCTGCCTTCGCCCAACGTCACGCAATACCCCTGGTTATGCTATCCCAACCAGTAACGGTACGAGTGGTGAATGGGTCGACACTCCCCGCACAGATAACACATCAGACCATCCCTGTTACTCTGTCCCTGTCGCCATCCCATCAGGAGATTATTTCTCTGCTCGTCATTCCTGAGGGTATTGATGAGGTCCTGTTGGGGATACTTGGCTACGGTACCACTCTCCTCACATCGAGTGGTCCTCAGGCAGAATTCTGGGATGGGGTGAATCATGTGGGGGTAGGTGTCACCGAGAGTGCGTTCAGGTTGCTACTACTGAGGTACCCGCAGATCTATCCTCTCTCCCCAAGCAATATTGGTCTTATGCAGACGTGTTCTCCAAGAAGGCGGCGGAGACCCTTCCGCCCCATCGCCCCTATGACTGTCCTATCGATCTCTTGCCTGGTGCTGAGCCTCCCCGGGGTCGAGTCTATCCATTATCTCTCCCGGAAACGGAGGCAATGTCTCAGTACATACAAGAGAATCTGGCAAGAGGGTTCATTAGGAAGTCAGTGTCACCTGCTGGGGCAGGGTTCTTCTTCGTGCAGAAGAAGAATGGAGAACTACGTCCATGCATAGACTACAGGGGTCTTAATGCTATCACAGTTAAGAACAAGTACCCTTTGCCGTTGATATCTGAGCTTTTCGATAGGCTTCGGGGAGCTAGAGTGTTTACGAAACTAGATCTGCGGGGTGCTTACAACCTGATTCGCATCCGTGAGGGGGACGAGTGGAAAACGGCATTTAACACCAGAGATGGGCATTATGAGTATCTGGTGATGCCCTTCGGGCTCTGTAATGCACCTGCCGTTTTTCAAGACTTTGTCAACGACATCTTCCGGGATATGCTTTCCACCTCGGTTGTAGTCTATCTGGATGATATTCTCATCTTTTCTCCAGATATTGACTCCCACCGGAGAGATGTTGGCAGAGTCTTCGACCTCCTACGGGCAAACTCTCTTTACGCAAAGTTGGAGAAGTGTGTGTTTGAGCAGGAGTCCTTACCTTTCCTGGGCTATATCATCTCCGCCCAGGGATTGGCTATGGATCCTGCCAAACTACAGGCTGTGATGGACTGGCAAGAGCCCCATTCTCTTAAAGCGGTGCAGCGCTTTATGGGGTTCATAAACTATTACCGCCAGTTCATTCCCCACTTCTCAACTCTGGTAGCTCCCTTGGTAGCCCTCACCAAGAAGGGAGCGAATCCCAAATTGTGGTCGGAAGGGGTCTCCAAGGCCTTCACTTCTATTAAGTCCCACTTTGCTAGCGCTCCCATCTTACATCGTCCCGATGTGGATAAGCCATTCCTACTGGAGGTGGATGCCTCGTCCGTTGGTGCTGGAGCAGTCCTCTACCAAAAGGATGCTCAAGGTCGGAAACATCCATGCTTCTTCTTCTCCAAGACCTTCACGCCAGCGGAGAGGAACTACTCCATCGGGGACAGGGAGTTGCTAGCAATGAAGTTGGCCTTTTCGGAGTGGAGACACCTTCTGGAAGGTGCGCGGTTTCCCTTCCAAGTTTACACGGACCACAAAAATTTGGTCTATTTGCAGACAGCCCAGCGGCTAAATTCTCGCCAGGCCAGATGGTCCCTGTTCTTCTCCCGGTTCCACTTTTCCCTTCATTATCTCGCCGGGGAGAAGAATATCCGTGCTGACGCTCTCTCTCGCTCCCTTATGTCAACTGAGGAGGAGGAAGAGGAGCCTCGGCTTATTGTCCCTTCCGAGAGCCTGAGAACCGTGGCGCCGGTTTCGCTAGAGTCTGTGCCTCCGGGCAAGACTTTTGTGCCCATTAATTTGCGACCGGAGGTTCTCTCTTGGGCTCATTCGTCCAGGGTGGGTGGACACTTTGGGACAAAGAGGACATCTGAGCTACTGGCGAGGACGTACTGGTGGCCGCATATGGTCCGGGATGTCAGGGATTATGTTCTGGCGTGTGTCTCCTGCGCCAAAAATAAATCTCCGCGTCAAAGGCCAGCTGGTTTGCTCTATCCCTTGCCGGTGGCAGATAGGCCCTGGGAGATGGTCGGGATGGACTTTGTTGTGGGTCTGCCCAAGTCTCGCGGCTGTACCATCATTTGGGTCATCACCGATCATTTCTCAAAAATGGTGCATTTGGTGCCGCTGCCGCGGTTACCTTCTGCACGGGCCTTGGCAGCGTTGTTCATCAGACATATCTTCCGCCTACATGGTATGCCAGACAAAATTGTCAGTGACCGGGGTCCCCAGTTTGCGTCTCGGTTCTGGAGAGAGCTCTGTCGTCTTCTCAGTATTGAGTTGAATCTCTCTTCCGCTTATCATCCCGAGACGAATGGGTTGGTAGAGAGGGCCAACCAGACCTTGGTCACATACCTGCAACATTTTGTTTCAGCCAGGCAGGATGACTGGGCATCCTTGCTATCATGGGCAGAGTTTGCACTGAACAACGCCGTTGCCGACTCCACTGGACAAACCCCATTCCTCCTCAACTATGGTCAGCATCCACGGGTACCTGTGCCTATGCCCGTGTCTTCCGCCGACTCCAGGGTGGCAGACTGGGCTGTGGAGGCACGGGATATTTGGGACCGCACTCAGGATGCCATTCGGGCCTCTAAGGAGAGAATGAGGTCCTCCGCTGATGCTCATCGGCGCCCCGCCCCGACCTTTGCTCCTGGCGACTTGGTGTGGCTCTCCGCCCGTAACATCAGGCTGCGAGTTGAGTCCACTAAATTTGCTCCTCGCTACTTGGGTCCATTCAAGGTCCTCGAGCAGGTTAATCCTGTGGTCTATCGTTTGGCCCTTCCGCCACGCCTGGGTATCACCGACACCTTTCATGTGTCCCTCTTGAAACCCGTGTATATGTCCCGCTTTTCCGAGTCATCTGCTGGGACATCGGGTTCGTCTACGGACGATTATGAGGTGAACGCTATTTTGGGGTGCAAGGTGGTGCGTGGTAAAAAATTTTATTTGGTGGACTGGAAGGGTTATGGCCCAGAGGACAGGTCCTGGGAGCCTGTTGAGCACATTCGGGCTCCGCAGCTCATTGCTGCCTTCGAACGTAGCGAGGCCCAAGGAGGGGGGGGGGCCCTAGGAGGGGGGGTAATGTTAGGGGTCGAGTTCCCGCTTCTGCACAGGGGGAATCTCGAGCCACTTCCGCTGCGGTCTCCCATTCTTGTCCAGCCGCAGTGGAGCCTGCTCAGCAAGGACGTCGGTCCCAGCGTCTTGCTCATTCTCACTCTGTTCTGAGAGTTAGTGCTGCTTCTCCAGTCTCTGCCATTAAAGTCAGTGCTGGTCAGCAGCGAGCGGACTTCTCTGGGACTAAGTCCTTGTCTGCATGTACTGAGCATGCCCAGCGTAAGGTCTCCCGTTGGAGATCGAGGGTCATGTGCTCAGGCTCTGCAGCACATTCCATTGGTCCTCTTGGCAGGTCCTAGAAGGGCAAAAGTGCTGTGGCCACTTCCTGTGCTGCTGCTATATAAACTGCGCATGACCGCACGGCCATGCGCTAGTATTGTCTTACAATTGCTTATGTGTGTATGTTGTGAGTGCAAGTCGTCCTTGGAAACCCCTACCCTATTGAATGTCTGTTCGCGGAAGGTGTATGGCTGCTACCTAGCGCCCGACTTAGCCTACAGCACTAAACACACATCACAGCGTCCTGTAGCTGTGCCTGCCAGTACGGCGCCGTGCGCCTGCCTTGCGCTTTCCATACCCGAGTCTGGGTGGTTAGTGGCGTCCGTTAGTGCGGCATCGCTCGCACTCTTGTGCACATAGATTTCTTAAGGTTCTCTACACACCCAGTTGCGGTGTTACGCCAGCAAGGGTCTAATCGGGCTCCAATCCCTTCTGGGGTTAAGTCCGCTGACCACTTGCTCGCGCACTAGTGCGGTACTGCGGTCCTGTGAATTAACAGGATCGCTTTCTTCACGCTGGGTGAGGTTTAACCCACGCGTGTTTACTTTAGTGTACCGCCATATTGTCTGCTAATTGCTAGCAGCAGGTTCTCACCTGCACGGTGGACCCCGGACTGCGAACGCACCTTTATCATCTGTCTTGGTGCGTTCCGCCAGTCTTAACAGTGTGTGCTTTTCCGAATCAAGTCCTACCAGTTTAATTAAACACAGCTGGACTCCAATGAAGGAGTAGAACCATCTCAAGGAGGATCACAAGGAAATGGACAGCATGTGACTTAAATATGAGTGTCTGAGCAAAGGGTCTGAAAACTTATGACCATGTGATATTTCAGTTTTTCTTTTTTAATAAACTTGCAAAAATTTCTATATTTCTGTTTTTTTTTCAGTCAAGATGTAGTGCAGAGTGTATATTAATGTGAAAAAAATAACTTTTTTTAATTTACCAAATGGCTGCAATGAAACAAAGAGTGAGAAATTTAAAGGGGTCTGAATACTTTCCGTTCCCACTGTATGTACGGTATGGGTGTGTATGTACAGTATATGTCTGTGTATGTAGGGTATATGTGTTAGGTGTCGAATTCCCGCCTCTGCACAGGGGGAATCTCAAACCATCTCTGCCGCGGTCTAATTCTTCTCCAGCCCCAGTGGAGCCTGCTCAGCGGAGACGTCGGTCCCAGCGTCTTGCTCAGTCTCACTCTGTGCATAGGGTTACTGCTGCTTTTCCTGCTTCTGCCATTGAAGCCAGCGCTGGGCAGTGGCGAGCAGACACTTTTGGGACTAAGTCCTGCTTTTCCCCTTCTGAGCATGCCCAGGGCAAGATCTCCCGTTGGAGATCGAGGGTCACATCCTCAGATACTGCAGCAGATCCCATTGGTCCTCCAGGAAGGTCCTGAAGGTGCTCAACTTCTGTGGCAGCCTCCCATTGGTCCTTCTGGGAAGGTCATGTACATGCTGCAGCTATATAAGGTTCGCATGATTGCACGGCCATGCGCTAGTATACAATTGTAATCGTGTGTGTGTTGATGAGTGCAAGTCGTTCCTTAAAAAACCCATCCCTTGTGTATGACTGTTCGCATAAGGTGTATGGCTGCAATCTAGCGCCCGGCTGAACTCACAGTGTTAACACACGAAGCAGTGCCTACTGCTGTGACCGCCGGTACGGTGCCACGCGCCATTAGAGCGCTTCTTTACTCCAAGTCTGGGTGGTTAGTGGCGTCCGCCAGTACGGCACAGTTCGCACTCTCGTGCTAATTTATTATTAGTTTTGTTATGTGCGGTATTGCAGCCCTGTGATGCAACAGGGTACGCTTCATTCACACAGGGTGAAGTTAACCCGTGTGTGTATTCACATTGTACCGCCATATAGTCCGTCATTACTTGGCGGCAGGTTCCATCTCTGCACGGTGGACCCCGGGCTGCGAACGCACCTTATTCTATCTTGTTTGGTGCGTTCCGCTAGCCCTAACATTATACTAGCGCCAGGGTCTGGCTAGTAATGACGGACAAACAGCAATCCTTGCGGTACATCCAGCAGCTGGAGGGTAGGTTGGCGGCTCTAGAGCGCGCAACCTCAGCTGTGGATGTAACCGCAGTTGCTGTTCAGGCTGCTAGCGTGGCTGCAGCCACCTTGTCCACTGCCACCCCTGTACCGACTCTATCTCACCTCCCGCTGCCAGAAAAATTTTCTGGTGATAGTAAGTCCTGTAGGGGTTTCGTGAGTCATTGCTCTATACATCTCGAGCTTCTAACCTCTCGTTTCCCTACAAAGCGGGCCAAGGTGGGATTTATTGTGTCTCTCCTGTCGGACAGGGCTTTGGAGTGGGCTACGCCGCTGTGGGAGCGTGGCGATCATGTGGTGCAGAGTGCTTCGTTGTTCCTGAGCACTCTGAAACAGGTTTTTTTAGGACCTCATGTCACCCATGATATGGCGCTCCAACTGTTGGCATTGACTCAGGGCTCGTCCTTGGTCAGCCATTTTGCCGTCCACTTCCGCACCCTAGCATCTGAGCTGGAGTGGTCGGATAAAGCCCTAATTCCGATATTTTGGAGGGGGCTGGCTGACCACGTGAAGGACGCCCTGGCCACTAGGGAGATTCCCACCACACTGGAGGAGTTAATAGCAGTGTCCACTCGTATTGACCTCCGTTTTCACGAGCGGAGGTTAGAGCGAGCCCAGTGTAGGCAGAGGTTTTGGCTGGCTCCCACCTTCGCCAAACCTTTGGAATCTCCAGTCCACGCCCCCGAGTCACATGAGGCCATGGAACTGTCACGTGCGGGATCTAAGTCCCAGACCGCTCGTGCACTCCAGGTTTGTCATGTTTGCCAGCAGTCAGGACATCTTGCCACCAGATGTTCCCAGCGGTCGAGGAAACATCAGCATCTAGTGGTAGTAGGTGGAAGTACACTAGACACAGTGATGTTTGCCTCCAAATTGTCCTGTAAGGGGACAATAAAAATAGGCGCATTCACTCACTCGGTAGAGCTCTGCGTGGATTCTGGGGCGGAGGGCAATTTTATGTCTTCTGCCTTCACCCAACATCACGCAATACCCTTGGTTATGTTAGCTCAACCAGTAACGGTATGAGAGGTGAATGGGTTGACACTGCCCTCACAGATAACACACCAGACCATCCCTTTTACTCTGTCCATGTCACCATGCCATCAGGAGATTATATCTCTGCTCGTCATTCCTGAGGGAATTGATGAGGTCCTGTTGAGGATACCTTGGCTACGGTACCACTCTCCTCATATCGAGTGGTCCTCAGGCAGAATTTTGGGATGGGGTGAATCTTGTGGGGGTAGGTGTCAGAGGGAGTGCGTTCAGGTTGCTACTACAGAGGTACCCGCAGATCTATCCTCTCTCCCCAAGCAATATTGGTCCTATGCAGATGTGTTCTCCAAAAAAGCGGCGGAGACCCTTCCGCCCCATTGCCCCTATGACTGTCCTGTTGATCTTTTGCCTGGTGGTGAGCCTCCCCGGGGTCAAGTCTATCCGATATCTCTCCCGGAGACTGAGGCAATGTCTCAGTACATTCAAGAGAATCTGGCAAGAGGGTTCATCAGGAAGTCAGTGTCACCTGCTGGGGCAGGGTTCTTTTTCGTGCAGCAGAATGGGGAACTACGTCCATTCATTGATTATAGGGGTCTTAACGCCATCACCGTTAAGAATAAGTATCATTTGCCCCTGATATCTGAGCTTTTTGATAGGCTAAGGGGAGCAAGGGTATTTACTAAATTAGATCTGCGGGGTGCTTACAACCTGATTCGCATCTGTGAGGGGGATGAATGGAAGACGGCTTTTAACACCAGGGATGGGCACTATGAATATCTGGTGATGCCCTTCGGGCTCTGTAATGCCCCAGCCGTTTTCCAAGACTTTGTAAACGACATCTTCCAGGATATGCTTTCCACCTCGGTCGTAGTTTATCTGGATGATATTCTCATCTACTCTCCAGATATAGACTCCCACCGGAGAGATGTCTGCAAGGTCTTCAACCTCCTACAGGCTAACTCCCTCTATGCCAAGTTGGAGAAGTGTGTGTTTGAGCAGGAGTCCTTGCCTTTCCTTGGCTATATCATCTCAGCCCAGGGATTGGCTATGGATCCTGCCAAGCTACAGGCTGTGATGGACTGGCAGGAACCCCATTCTCTCAAAGCGGTGCAGCGCTTTATGGGGTTCATTAATTACTATCGCCAGTTCATTCCCCACTTCTCAACTTTGGTAGCTCCCTTGGTTGCCCTCACCAAGAAGGGGGCAAATTCCAAGTTGTGGTCGGAGGAGGTCTCCAAGGCCTTTCTCTTGATTAAGTCACACTTCGCTAGCGCTCCAATCCTGCATTGCCCCGATGTAGATAGACCATTTATTATGGAGGTGGATGCCTCATCCGTTGGTGCTGGAGCAGTTCTCTTCCAAAAGGATGCTCAAGGTCGGAAGCATCCTTGCTTCTTCTTCTCTAAGACCTTTTCATCAGCGGAGAGGAATTATTCCATCGGGGACAGGGAGTTGCTAGCTATGAAGTTGGTTTTCTCAGAGTGGAGACATCTTCTGGAGGGAGCTCGCTTTCCCTTCCAGGTGTTCACAGACCACAAGAACTTGGTGTATTTACAGACAGCCCAGCGGCTAAATTCTTGTCAGGCTAGATGGTCCCTGTTCTTCTCCCGGTTCCATTTCACCCTCCATTTTCTTTCCGGGGAGAAGAACGTTCGTGCCGACGCTCTCTCTCGTTCTGTAGTATCATCAGAAGAGGAGGAGGGGGAGACTCGGCTTATCGTCCCTTCAGAGAGCCTGAGAATGGTGGCTCCGGTTTCGCTAGAGTCTGTGCCCCCAGGCAAGACTTTCGTTCCATCTAATTTGCGACCGGAGGTTCTCTCTTGGGCTCACTCGTCCATGGTGGGTGGACACTTTGGGACCAAGAGGACATCTGAGCTCTTGGCTAGGACGTACTGGTGGCCGCATATGGCTCGTGACGTCGCAGACTATGTTCGGGCATGTGTCTCCTGTGCCAAGAAAAAGTCTCCTCGGCAATGGCCAGCTGGGTTGCTTTACCCCATGCCGGTGGCGGACAGGCCCTGGGAGATGGTCAGGATGGATTTTGTGGAGGGCTTACCCAAGTCTCGTAACTGCACCATTATCTGGGTGATCACCGACCATTTTTCCAATATGGTGCATTTGGTGCCTCTTCCACGGCTACCTTCTGCACGGGCTCTGGCTGTGTTGTTCATCAAACATATCTTTCGCCTACACTGTATGCCAGACAAAATTGTTAGTGACCGGGGTCCCCAGTTTGCGTCTCGATTCTGGAGAGAGCTTTGTCGTCTACTCAGTATTGAGTTGAATCTCTCTTTGCCATATCATCCCGAGACGAATGGGTTGGTAGAGAGGGCCAACCAGACCCTGGTCACATATTTACATTTTGTTTCTGCAGGCAGGATAACTGGGCATCCTTGCTACTGTGGGCAGAGTTTGCGCTTAACAACGCTGTAGCCGACTCCACCGGTTAGACTCCGTTCCTCCTAAATTACGGCCAGCATCCGCGTGTCCCTGTGCCCATGCCCGTGTCTTCCACTAACTCCAGAGTGGCAGACTGGGCTGTGGAGGCACGGAACATTTGGGACCGCACTCAGGATGCCAGTTGGGCCTCCAAGGAGAGAATGAGGTCCTCCGCCGATTCTCATCGGCGCCCCTCTCCGACCTTTGCTCCTGGCGACTTAGTGTGGCTCTCCGCCCGTAACATCAGGCTGTGTGTTGATTCCACTAAGTTTGCACCTTGCTACTTGGGTCCCTTCAAGGTCCTCGAACAGGTTAACCCTGTGGTCTACCGTCTGGCCCTTCCTCCACGCTTGGGTATCACTGACACCTTTCATGTGTCCCTCTTGAAACCCGTATACACGTCCCGGTTTTCCGAGTCATCTGCCGGGACATCGGGTTCGTCTACGGACGATTACAAGGTGAACGCTATTTTGGGGTGCAAGGTGGTACGTGGCAAAAAATTCTATTTGGTGGATTGGAAGGGTTATGGCCCAGAGGACAGGTCCTGGGAACCTGCTGAAAACATTCGAGATCTACAGCTCATTGCTGCCTTCGAGCGTAGCGAGGTACAAGGAGGGTGGGGCCCTATGGGGGGTAATGTTAGGTGTCGAGTTCCCACCTCTGCACAGGGGGAATCTCGAACCATCTCTGCTGCAGTCTCCCATTCTTCTCCAGCCGCAGTGGAGTCTGCTCAGCGGAGACGTCGGTCCCAGCGTCTTGCTCAGTCTCACTCTGTGCATAGGGTTACTGCTGCTTTTCTTGCCTCTGCCATTGAAGCCAGTGCTGGGCAGCAGCGAGCAGACGCTTTTGGGACTAAGTCCTGCTTTTCCCCTTCTGAGCATGCCCAAGGCAAGATCTCCCGTTGGAGATCGAGGGTCACATGCTCAGATACTGCAGCAGATCCCATTGGTCCTCCAGGAAGGTCCTGAAGGTGCTCAACTTTTGTGGCAGCCTCCCATTGGTCCTTCTGGGAAGGTCATGTACATGCTGCAGCTATATAAGGTTCGCATGACCGCACGGCCATGCGCTAGTATACAATTGTAATCGTGTGTGTGTTGATGAGTGCAAGTCGTTCCTTAAAAAACCCATCCCTTGTGTACGACTGTTCGCGTAAGGTGTATGGCTGCAATCTAGCGCCCAACTGAACTCACAGCATTAACACACGAAACAGCGCCTACTGCTGTGACCGCCAGTATGGTGCCACGCACCATTAGAGCGCTTCTTTAACTCAAGTCTGGGAGGTTAGTGGCGTCCGCCAGTACGGCACAGTTCGCACTCTCATGTTAATTTATTATTAGTTTTGTTATGTGCGGTACTGTGGCCCTGTGATGCAACAGGGTTCGCTTCCTTCACACAGGGTGAAGTTAACCCGTGTGTGTATTCACATTGTACCGCCAAATAGTCCATCATTACTTGGCAGCAGGTTCCATCTCTGCACGGTGGACCCCGGGCTGCGAACGCACCTTATTCTATCTTATTGTTTGGTGCGTTCCGCTAGCCCTAACAATATGTATGTGTATCTGTGTGTATGTATGGTATAGGTATGTACAGTGTATGTATGTACAGTATACGTGTGATGTACAGTACAGACAAAAAGTTTGGACACACCTCATTTAAAGATATTTCTGTATTTTCATGACTATGAAAATTGTACATTCACACTGAAGGCATCAAAACTATGAATCAATACATGTGGAATTATATACTTAACAAAAAAGTGTGAAACAACTGAAAATATGTCTTATATTCTAGGTTCTTCAAAGTAGCCACCTTTTGCTTTGATTACTGCTTTGCACACTCTTGGCATTCTCTTGATGAGCTTCAAGAGGTAGTCACTGGAAATAGTTTTCACTTCACAGGTGTGCCCTGGCTGTCAGGTTTAATAAGTGGCATTTCTTGCCTTATAAATGGGGTTGGGACCATCAGTTGTGTTGAGCAGAAGTCTGGTGGATACACAGCTGATAGTCCTACTGAATAGACTGTTAGAATTTGTATTATGGCAAGAAAAAAGTAAAGAAAAACTACTGGCCATCATTACTTTAAGAAATGAAGGTCATCCAGTTCGAAAAATTGGTAAACTTTGAAAGTGTCCCAAGTGCAGGTGCAAAAACCATCAAGTGCTACAAAGAAACTGGCTCACATGAGGACCGCCCCAGGAAAAGAAGACCAAGAATCACCTCTGCTTCTGAGGATAAGTTTATCCGAGTCACCTGCCTCAGAAATCACAGGTTAACAGCAGCTCAGATTAGAGACCAGGTCAATGCCACACACAGTTCTAGCAGTAGACACATCTCTACAACAACTGTTAAGAGGTTAATTTGTGTAGCAGGCTTTCATGGCAGAATACTGGGGGCAGAATCCTGGAGACGCTGGGGGCAGAATCCTGGAGACACTGGGGGCAGAATACTGGAGACACTGGGGGCAGAATGCTGGAGACACTGGGGGCAGAATGCTGGAGACACTGGGGGCAGAATGCTGGAGACGCTGGGGGCAGAATGCTGGAGATGCTGGGGGCAGAATGCTGGAGACACTGGGAGCAGAATGCTGGAGACACTGGGGACAGAATGCTGGAGACACTGGAGGCAGAATGCTGTCATGATATTGTATGAAATGTAATATGATTTTGTAGCTTTGCCTGTTAGACCCATGCTGTGGGGTAAAAAAAAAACCCTTCTCTGTGTGTGTAGAAGAGGTTTTACTGCTTCTATCTGCAAATTCCAGGTTCGGAGCAACTTACTCATTCCCTCCCACCCAAGAATTTTTATGGCGCTTGTGTAGGCTTAAATCTCCCTCCAGATAAAACTGGTCTGATATCTCTCTCAAGACTTGCAGTTCTTTGTTCTGTTATAGTAAGACATTGGGCCACCAAGTTGGGCTAGGAAAATAATAAGTCCATGTTGCGAATCTCCATCGGCGGATCTTTCAGACACAGTAAGCATGAGCTTCTAATCCCATCAGGTACAGAGTATGGATTTCTCTGGAACTGGGTGTCCCAACTAGCCCAAATATAGTCTCATTAGAAAGCCAATTTTAAAATAAGCTGAATGCTGGGTGTGTTATGATTCTGACATGTTCGGTAACAAAAACACAAGAATTATAAGAATTGTTGGAGAAAACTGTACAGCTGAGGAGAGGGGAGGGCGATGTTAACTCAACCCCTTTAGTGATGTCACGAGGCTGCAGTTTATAAGTCTCTACACTTAACCCAGCCTTGAGTCTTACCTGAGGAGCTCTTACTGCTAGCCCTGATGAACTGGGATATTTGGAGCTCCGCCCACCAGCCTGGTTTTGCCTGAAATGACCTGAACATATGTAAGTGTTAACTTCTCATTTAACCCCTGTTATTTTATAATTATTTTTGTACATATTTCCAATTGTCTCATATTGTAACATCTTTATATACATTTTTATAAACACTGCCTTAATCTTTCAGAGTAAAATATTTAAATTACTAGTTTTTGTTCTTCCTGCTCTAAAACGTACCCGAAGTCTTCTGAAGGGAATTACGCTACTGTTTTGGGTTAGCTTCAGACCCGTTTAATCAAAGCTGGTGGCAGCATACCATGTGCTGTGCCTTTGGGAGTCATTGTAGTGACGGCAGCGTTGATAATTATTGTTCCTGCCTGAGTAGGAGTAGTTATACAGCTTGCTGCAGCATGCCTAATAGCCAGTACATAGCAGGCAGCCTTTCTGGCGATTAATTACCCTAGGTGCAGTACCCAATCTGACCAGAGGGTAAGGGGGGCGCCAGAGAGCTGCAAGTTTGCAAGCGGAACTGTAAAGCGGGATATACATAAATCCCTGCAGTTCGTGTTATATTGCAGAGCAGTAGGATAACTAAAATAAGCCCCTGCAGTACACTAAGAGGTCAATAGCCTTGTGTGTGTTTTCATCACAGTGTAGCAGTGGAGGGATAACTAAGATAAGCTCCCCTGCACATGTGATAGCCGTCTGATGGCCTAAAGTCACCCCGATCCGTGACGTAGGGGTGACAGTCACGGTGTGAATCGTGACATATTGGTGGCAGCGGTGGGATAACTAAAATAAGCCTGCGCGGTAAACTAAGAGGTCAATAGCCTTGTGTGTGTTTTCATCACAGTGTAGCAGTGGAGGGATAACTAAGATAAGCCCCCCTGCACATGTGATATCTGTCTGTTGGCCTAAAGTCACCCCGATCCGCGACATAGGGGTGACAGTCACAATGAGAATCATGACATATTGGTGGCAGTGCAGTGGGATCTTAGAGCATTAGTGATCTGGTTTGAGCAATCATTCCTCTCACTAAAAACTTGCAAAGTTCTTGCCAGGACTCTGCGAAAATAAGTTTGGAGAACGAACTCAGTGTTTATTAGTCCTGAAACAATTGTGTGTACTGGTAATTATCCCCTCCCTTTCTCTTCGTTTTTCTATCCTATCTTTTATTTGGCAACCATGGCTGCGAAAGGAAAAGCCTGGTACGCCCAAGAAGAAGGACACTCTTGTTGGGATATGCACGTACCATGGCCTGAACTCCCATGGCAAGTCCAAGGCTCAAATGGTCGCTGAACTGGTGCAATTTGAAGCAGACAAAGCCAGGCCACAGAGCCCAGAGGCCGCAGAAGCCTGCACGAGCAGAGGTGGTGCTGCCGCAGAGGTGCAACCACTGAATGCCGGTACTACTTGCAACCAGGGGAGCGCAAACCTCCGCCTGCAGCTGGCTCTGCAACAATGCTCTGCAGATGGCACAGAGAGACGTCTGCAGCTGGTCCTGCAATTCAAAGAGGCCGAGAGAGCCGAGCGAGAGGCCCAGGCCCAGCGAGCCGAGTGCCAAGCCCAGCAAGAACATGAACTGGAGATGCTCCAGCAGGGGGGGATGCCCTCCACCGCCCGGAGCCGTGAGCCCAGCAGTGCTCACATACCAAAGCCCCGGCCCGAGCATTTTCCTGTGATGGAAAAGGACAGGGACTTGGACACTTTTCTGCAGGCCTTTGAGAAAGCCTGCAGACAGTACCAGCTGCCTACAGAAGAATGAGCACGATACCTGACCCCAGGGCTGAGAAGCAAAGCTCTGGAGGCGTTTGCTGCTCTTCCTCAAGAACAAGATGATGACTATGAGGCCAGCAAGCAGGCCCTGATAACAAAGTACCAGCTTACACCTGAGGTTTACTGTAGAAAGTTCCAGAACCTCCAACGTGGCCCACACGACAGCTACGGCGATGTGGTGCATGGACTCAGGACCCTCTTTAACCAGTGGATCCAAGGACTGTCAGTGACCACCTTTGAGCAGCTGGGAGACCTGATGATCAAAGGCCAATTCTTACATCTTTGCCCAGCTGAGGTGCGACAGTTCGTGATGGACAGAGAACCCAAAGACATGACGAAAGCAGCACAGATTGCCGATGCCTATGAGGCCAACCGTAGAACGGAAGTGTGGAAGCCAGTGACCACAAGCTGGAGAGGGGGTAAGCCTGCAACCAACGCCAGTACCCATGCCAGCCAACACACCAGAGGTCCTGTCCCCGTGGCCAACAGCACCAGACCTACCACCAAACCCCGCCAGTGTTTCTTCTGCAAGCGGACTGGCCATATCAGTCCCTACTGTCCAGACAAGCAGAAGAACCCACCAGCCAAATCCCCAGGGACTAACTCAGCAGTTCTTTTGGTGGGTGGTGTGGCCGGAAGGGTTTGTGACAACGTACAGCACGTCACCGTGGGAGGCCATGTCGCTACAGGCCTAAAGGACACCGGGGCTGAACGGACCCTCATCCGACCTGAACTGGCAGCCCCTGAAGAAATCATTCCGGGGAAAATCCTAACTGTCAGTGGGATTGGGGGCATCAGCTGTCCCTTGCCAATGGCCTGGGTTTATATTGATTGGGGTGCCGGGAGCGGGGTGAAGGAAGTGGGGCTGTCTGATAATTTGCCCACTGATGTTTTGTTGGGGACTAATTTGGAGAGGATGGTCGCATAATACGTTCCTGCCACCCCTCCCCAATCTGCTAATAAGGGTAACGTTAACCCTGATTAGGATGATGATGATGGGAAATCGCATGTGTTACCTGACCATGCTTTTTTCTTCTAATGATGCATCTGATAACCATTCTTTCCCTAGGATTGATGGTGAAAATGTTGTACCTGTGCCAACTGACCCTGATAATGATTTTTCTGTGAAAGTTGATGTGTCCATAGGTACAGGAATGCTCAGCCCCGTCGCTCTGCGGAGTGAGACGGCTGAGGAACCCCTAGCAGGGGCAAGTGTCGGTGCTACAGGAAATGGGGAGATGCATGGAAACCGTGAGACAGGTGATGCCATAAAATTGACCAGTGCCACAGAGGAAGGTAACTGGCCCATAAGTAGCACTGCCCCTGAAGTGTTGGGGGTGGATGGGGATGTAGTACCCATAGCAGTGCCGGCCGATGGGTCTGTAGAAAACCCCAGGGAGACAGCCTACGTAGCTGCTGTCACCCGCAGTCAGAGTGCCTGGAACGCAGATAACTGTCTGCCTTCTGGACCCTCTTCAGTCATCGCTGTGACTGAACCAGAGGTGGACCCAGAGCAGGTCCCAGAGGGTTCCCGTGGGGAAGCGACCCTGACATCGCTTCTGGCTTCCCCTAGCCAGGAGTTTCAGGCCGCTCTGCGCGCAAATGCGAGCCTAGAGAGTTTGAGACAACTCGCCGAGATGCCCACCTCCATGACTGATAAGGAGAGGGTGTTCTGGGAACAAGGGAGGTTGTACCGGGAGACAGTACCCAGAAAACCGCAACAGGAGTCGTTGAGGGAAAGACAGCTGGTCATCCCGCAGCAATTCCAGAGTGAGTTGTTGCAGATTGCCCATGAGATCCCGCTCGCTGGACACTTGGGGATCAGCAAAACAAAGGCCCGGCTGTCTCAACACTTCTATTGGCCTAAGATGGGGACAGATGTGTCAAACTACTGCCGCTCCTATACCACCTGTCAAAGAGTGGGGAAGGCGGGGCCTGCTCTTAAGGCTCCCCTGATCCTTTTGCCAGTGATAGAGGAGCCTTTCCAGAGGATCGCGGTGGACATTGTGGGCCCGTTTGCTGTCCCCAGCAGCTCTGGAAAGCAATACATCCTTACTGTGATAGACTATCCTACCCGGTACCCAGAGGCAGTAGCTCTGTCATCAACTAGGGCAGATAAGGTGGCAGATGCCCTGTGGTGGTAAGCACCTCACTAACCAAACCCCAGCGGTCGCAGTTGCGGACCAAGCTGGAACCCTTCCGGGCCGTGTTCTTCAACCGACCTGGAAGGACTGAATTAGCAGTCCATGAGGTGGACACCGGGTATCATGCCCCACGACGGCGAACACCCTATCGAATCTCCGACCAGGTGCAGCAGGTTATGCGCCAGGAGATTGATGAGATGTTACAGCTGGGGGTGATTCGACGGTCAAAGAGCGTGTGAGCCTCACCTGTAATTCTCATGCCCAAGAAGGATCAGACCACCCGATTCTGTGTGGACTACAGGGGGCTCAATGCCATCACAGCCTCTGATGTGCACCCAATGCCGCGCATCGAGGAGCTGGTCCACTACCAAGGGCACCGGGTAGGCGGGGCACCCTAAAGCCAGAGCCTGAGAAAGTGGGAGTGATCGTGAACTGGCCCACACCCAGGACGAAGAAACAAGTGATTTTCTTTCCTGGGCACTGCAGGGTACTATAGGTGCTTCGTACAGCACTACAGTAGCCTGGCAAAACCTTTGACGGCCCTCACCAGGAAGAAGCTACCCCACATCGTCAACTGGACCGATGGCTGTGAGGGAGCCTTCCAGGTGTTGAAAACAGCACTGTGCAACGCCCCTGTGTTGAAAGCAGTCGACAGCAGTTGACCGTTCTTGGTACAGACCGACGCCAGTGAGTTTGGCCTTGGTGCTGTGCTCAGCCAGGTTGACTCGGAGGACCAAGAGCACCCCTTGTTACACCTGAGCCAGAAACTTCTACCGAGGGAAGTCGCCTACTCCACTATCGAGAATGAGAGCCTGGCCATAGTCTGGGCCCTGCAGCTCTTGCAGCCCTACTTGTATGGTCGCACCTTCATTATGCTGACCGACCACAACCCTCTGTGCTGGCTAAACGCCATGTGTGGATCCAACGGAAGGTTGCTATGCTGGAGCCTTGCCCTTCAGCAGTTTGACTTCACCATTGAACACAAAACTGGCAGGGAACATGGCAATGCAGATGGACTGTTGCGCCAGGGTGAACATACTGAGGTGCGCATGGAGGCACACCGAGGGGTTCTGCCTCTGTAGCGCAGACCAAAAGGGAGAGGTGTCACGATATTGTAAGAAATGTAATATGATTTTGTAGCTTTACCTGTTAGATACATGCTGTGGGCTATCCCCCCTTCTCTGTGTGTGTAGAAGAGGTTTTATTGCTTCTAGCTGCAAATTCCAGGTTCGGAGCAACTTACTCATTCCCTCCCACCCAAGAATTTTTATGGCGCTTGTGTACGCTCAAATCTCCCTCCAGCTAAAACTGGTATGATATCTCTCTCAAGACTTGCAGTTCTTTGTTGTGTTATAGTAAGACATTGGGCCACCAAGTTGGGCTAGGAAAATAATAAGTCCATGTTGCGAATCTCCATCGGCGGATCTGTCAGACACTGTAAGCATGAGCCTCTAATCCCATCAGGTACAGAGTACGGATTTCTCCGGAACTGGGTGTCCCAAATAGCCCAAATTTGGTCTAATTAGAAAGCCAATTTTAAAATAAGCTGAATGCTGGGTGTGTTATGATTCTGACATGTTCGGGAAGGAAAATACAAGAATTATAAGAATTGTTGGAGAAAACTGTACAGCTGAGGAGAGGGGAGGGCGATGTTAACTCAACCCCTTTAGTGATGTCACGAGGCTGCAGTTTATAAGTCTCTACACTTAACCCAGCCTTGAGTCTTACCTGAGGAGCTCTTACTGCTAGCCCTGATGAACTGGGATATTTGGAGCTCCACCCACCAGCCTGGTTTTGCCTGAAATGACCTGAACACATGTAAGTGTTAACTTCTCATTTAACCCCTGTTATTTTATAATTACCTTTGAACATATTTCCAATTGTCTCACATTGTAACATCTTTATATACATTTTTATAAATACTGCCTTAATCTTTTGGAGTAAAATATTTAAATTACTAGTTTTTGTTCTTCCTGCTCTAAAACGTACCCGAAGTCTTATGAAGGGAATTACGCTACTGTTTTGGGTTAGCTTTGGACCCGTTTAATCGAAGCTGGTGGCAGCGTACCTTGTTCTGTGCCTTTGGGAGTCATTGTAGCAATGGCGGTGATGATATTTATTGTTCCTGCCTGAGTGGGAGTAGTTATATCGCCTTGATGCAGTGTGCCCAATAGCCAGTACACAGTAGGCAGCCTTTCTGGTGACTAATTACCCTAGGTGCAGTGCCTAATTTGACCAGAGGGTAAGAAGGGCACCAGAAAGCTGCAAGTTTGCAAGCTGAACTGTAAAGCAGTATATACATAAATCCCTGCAGTTCGTGTTATATTGTAAGAGCAGTGGGATAACTAAAATAAGCCCCTGCGGTAAACTAAGAGGTCAATAGCCTTGTGTGTATTTTCATCACAGTGTAGCAGTGGAGAGATAACTAAGATAAGCCCCCCTGCACATGTGATAGCCATCTGTTGGCCTAAAGTCACCCCGATCCGTGACGTAGGGGTGACAGTCACGGTGTGAATCGTGACAAATGCTGGAGACACTGGGGGCAAAATCCTGGAGACACTGGGGACAGAATCCTGGAGACACTGGGGGCAAAATCCTGGAGACACTGGGGGCGAATACTGGAGACACTGGGGGCAGAATGCTGGGGCAGAATGCTGGAGACACTGGGGGCAGAATGCTGGAGACACTGGGGGCAGAATGCTGGAGGCACTGGGGGCAGAATGGAGATACGGGCATGATTGGAGATCCAGGGCAGAATGGAGATACAGGGCAGGATGAAAGACATGGGGGCATGATTGGAGACATTGGGGGCAGGATTGGAGACAGATCGTGCAGGATCACAGGGCAGGATGGATATTATGGAGACAGATGGGGCAGGATGGATACTCATGAGGGCAGGATGTGAGAACATATGGCTGGAGCCAGAAATGAGACACACGGGGACCAGGATGGGGAATATTGTTACCATAGGGGCTAATTAAAGGGATATTATTACTGCAGGGATGAATTTATTTTATTTTTTGAGGATACTGTTTTAAATGGGGGGGCAGCCCTGTTACTGTGTAGAGTGATACTATGATGCCTTTTTTTCTTCATGTGGTGTAATGTAGAAGTTGGGAAAAATTAAGTAATGTGTTCTGCAAGCGGAGCTCAAGATAACTGTGTTATTTCCTGCAGAGACGAGCCCTGGCAGGAAGAAGTGACGGTGGTCTGTGCTGGATGAAAGTTGAAAGATGAAGGACTTCACCTAGAGACGTCACTGGTGAGTCAGTGTGTTACCTATACACTGACACTTTACACTGTATACTGTATACAGAGCTCCTGTGTATAATACCACCAGTGATCAATATTATCTGTACACAGACACTGCATACTAAGTACAGATCTCCTGTGTATAATGGCATTTATGGTGATAGTATTGTGGGTTTTTTTTTATTACTGATCAGTATTGTAGTATTCAGTCACTATGTGGTGGTAGTATGTGGTCTGGACATGGTGTTGCGGTATTTGTCCCTTGTATGTGCTATTTGGTCACTCTGTGGTGGTAATATGTGGTCTGGTCATGGTGTAGTGGTATTTGTCCCTTGTATGTGCTATTTGGTCCCTTTGTGGTGGTAATATGTGGTCTGGTCATGGAGTAGCGGTATTTGTTCCTTGTATGTGATATTATTCGATCACTGTGGTCGTAATATGTGGTCTGGTCATGGTGTGGTGGTATTTGTTCTTTGTATGTGATATTATTCGGTCACTGGTGGTAATATGTGGTCTGGACATGGTGTAGCAGTATATGTTCCTTGTTTGTGAGATTATTGGTCATTTTTAATTGAAAAATAAATAAAAATATACCTAAATTGTATTGCATATTTTAACAAATATTTAATAGGTTACAGCAGAGTAGGGCCCGGCCAAAAGTGTCTACAGTGTTATGGTGGCGGCTTAAAAAATCTGTTGGCCAAAACAAAAGCTGCCGGCTATATGTCTGATCTGTTGATGGAAACTGTTAATGTGTAATAGGCGAGAAGTGGAGTTTTTCCAAGGGGCCCCGAAAAATTTGCCAGTATGGGGCCCCGAAATTTCTAGTGGCAGCCCTGAGTGTCCCAAGTGCAGGTGCAAAAACCATCAAGTGCTACAAAGAAACTGGCTCACATGAGGACCGCCCCAGGAAAAGAAGACCAAGAATCACCTCTACTTCTGAGGATAAGTTTATCCGAGTCACCAGCCTCAGAAATCACAGGTTAACAACAGCTCAGATTAGAGACCAGGTCAATGCCACACAGAGTTCTAGCAGTAGACACATCTCTACAACAACTGTTAAGAGGAGAATT
Organism: Ranitomeya imitator; assembly: GCF_032444005.1. Lineage (NCBI taxonomy): Eukaryota > Metazoa > Chordata > Amphibia > Anura > Dendrobatidae > Ranitomeya > Ranitomeya imitator. The sequence goes on from NC_091284.1 coordinate 524,473,347, forward strand.
TGTGTAGCAGGCCTTCATGGTAAAATAGCTGCTAGGAAACCATTGCTAAGGACCGGTAACAAGCAGAAGAGACTTGTTTGGGTTAAAGAACACAAGGAATGGACAATAGACCAGTGGAAATCTGTGCTTTGGTCTGATGAGTCCAAATTTGATATCTTTGGTTCCAACCACCGTGTCTTTGTGCGATGCAGAAAAGGTGAACGGATGGACTCTACATGCCTGGTTCCCACCGTGAAGCTTGGAGGAGGTGTGATGGTGTGGGGGTGCTTTGCTGGTGACACTGTTGGGGATTTATTCAAAATTGAAGGCATACTGAACCAGCATGGCTACCACAGCATCTTGCAGCGGTATGCTATTCCATCCAGTTTTCATTTAGTTGGACCATCATTTATTTTTCAACAGGACAATGACCCCAAACACACCTCCAGGCTGTGTAAGGGCTATTTGACCAAGAAGCAGAGTGATGGGGTGCTACGCCAGATGACTTGGCCTCCACAGTCACCAGACATGAACCCAATCGAGATGGTTTGGGATGAGCTGGACCACAGAATGAATGCAAAAGGGCCAACAAGTGCTAAGCATCTCTGGGAACTCCTTCAAGATTGTTGGAAGACCATTTCCGGTGACTACCTCTTGAAGCTCATCAAGAGAATGCCAAGAGTGTGCAAAGCAGCCATCAAAGCAAAAGGTGGCTACTTTGAAGAACCTAGAATATAAGACATATTTTCAGTTGTTTCACACTTTTTTGCTAAGTATATAATTCCACGTGTTAATTCATAGTTTTGATGCCTTTAGTTTGAATTTACAATTTTCATAGTCATGAAAATACACAAAAATCTTTAAATGAGAAGGTGTGTCCAAACTTTGGGTCTGTACTCTATGTGTGATCCATAGGATTGAGGATAACTTGCTGATCACTTGGGATTCAACCACTGGTCCCCCCAGAGATTCTCAGAACAGGGTTCTGCAATCATGCCCTGGATAGAGCAGAGTTGTGCATGATCAGCCTCTGCTCTATTCATTATCTAAACAGCTGCTGAGCACTACACTCAGCTATTTCCATCAGTTCAATAGACAATGAATAGAGCAGATACCAGATGATACAGATACCACACACATAATGTAATATAATATATACATGTTGGGCTCTGCCGGTTCCACCAGTTATCATCACGTAACCATGAGGATGCGCGTTGCACACTTGCTGTCATATGCTGACTAGAGTGTCAGCCACGTCTGCAGTGTTCTATTCACTGACAGCCGACACTAGTTGTCACCTGACTGCAAGTATGACTGCGCTGGAACAAGCAGAACCGAATCCTAATGGATATATAGATTTCAAAAAATGGGGATATAGCGGGCACCACATCAATATCAGCACCAGGGATCTACCACGTGCATATTGAACAACACAGAGAAAGGACAAGAAAAGGATATGCACACCAAAGGGATCAACCTGGATATTAAACTTTAATATTACAACTATACAAACAGGGCAAGAAAAGTAACAAATTTAAAAGCATTTAAAAACCAGAAAGGCTAAATAGCGCAGACATGGTTACCCCAAACGGACAGTAAAACATATTAATGATAATAAATGTCATTTTTCCCCTGAGGAAGATGCACTAGCAGCGTTGATACGCGTGGGGCTTTGGTTCCCCTACGAACCACACTTGGTAATACGCTATTGCACTTGCAAAATCTGACCACTATCATGGATTCCACACGCCGGCTGCTCATATAGGTCTGGTGGTATTAGCCAGGATACTTTATTTAGGCTTGGCATTATTTGTGTGATGGCTGGGGTATCAGCGTACTCAGGACACATTGGACAACAACTTTTGGGGTCCAATTTCTCCTCTTACCCTTGGGAAAATACAAAACTGGGGGCTAAAAAATAATTTTTGTGGAAAAGAAAAGATTTTTTATTTTCACGGCTCTGCGTTAGAAACTGTAGTGAAACACTTGGGGGTTCAAAGTTCTCACAACACATCTAGATAAGTTCCTTGGGGGGTCTAGTTTCCAATATGGGGTCACTTGTGGGGGGTTTCTACTGTTTAGATACACTAGGGGATCTGCAAACGCAATGTGATGCCTGCAGACCATTCCATCTAAGTCTGCATTCCAAATGGCGCTCCTTCCCTTCCAAGCTCTCCCACGCGCCCAAACGGTGGTTCCCCCCACATATGGGCTATCAGCGTACTCAGGAAAAATTGTACAACAACTTTTGGGGTCCAATTTCTTCTCTTACCCTTGGGAAAATAAAAAATTAGGGGCGAAAAGATCATTTTTGTGAAAAAATATGATTTTTTATTTTTACGGCTCTGCATTATAAACTTCTGTGAATCACTTAATGGATCAAAGTGCTCACCACACATCTAGATAAGTTCCTTAGGGGGTCTACTTTCCAAAATGGTGTCACTTCTGGGGGGTTTCAATGTTTAGGCACATCAGTGGCTCTCCAAACGCAACATGGCGTCCCATCTCAATTCCTGTTAATTTTGCATTGAAAAGTCAAACGGCGCTCCTTCCCTTCCGAGCTCTCCCTTGCGCCCAAACAGTGGTTTACCCCCACATATGGGATATCATCGTACTCAGGACAAATTGTACAACAACTATTGGGGTCCATTTTCTCCTGTTACCCTTGGTAAAATAAAACAAGTTGGAGCTGAAATAATTTTTTTGTGAAAAAAAGTTGAATGTTCATTTTTATTTAAACATTCCAAAAATTCCCGTGAAACCCCTGAAGGGTTAATAAACTTCTTGAATATGGTTTTGAGCACCTTGAGGGGTGCAGTTTTTAGAATGGTGTCACACTTGGTTATTTTCTATCATATAGACCCCTAAAAATTACTTCAAATAAGATGTGGTCCCTAAAAATAAAAATGGTGCTGTAAAAAAGAGAAATTGCTGGTCAACTTTTAACCCTTACAACTCCCTAACAAAAAAAAATTTTGGTTCCAAAATTGTGCTGATGTAAAGTAGACATGTGGTAAATGTTACTTATTAAGTATTTTGTGTGCTATATCTCTATGATTTAATTGCATAAAAATTCAAATTTGGAAAATTGCGAAATTTTCAAAATTTTTGCCAAATTTCCATTTTTTTACAAATAAACGCAGGTAATATCAAATAAATTTTACCACTATCATGAAGTACAATATGTCACGAGAAAATAAAGTTAGAATCACCAGGATCCGTTAAAGTGTTCCAGTTTTATAACCTCATAAAGGGACAATGGTCAGAATTCTAAAAATTGGCCCGGTCATTCATTAATGTGCAAACCACCATTGGGGTAAAGGGGTTAATTGACAAATATATGAATTTTCTTACTTATAATGTAAAGTGCTGAAAAATACGTTGACGCTATATAAATAAAAATATTATTATTATTATTAAGGGATTATTGGATTTACAATTCTGCTCACTCAATTCTGTAAAGATGGGATGTTTGCTTTGTTTTCCTCTGTATGTGGTTACTCTAGAGTCTAGCCATTCACACCTGTCATTTCCTGTGTTAAATTATGCTGTATAAATGACTATGATGTACACAGCTTCTTCACTCATGTAGTCCAGACAGTAAACTAGACTTACTGCTCATTTCAATAATTTTTACCATTTAAAGATGGATCTGCCGTGCTACCATGGAAATATAAGTCTTAAAACTTGTGAAAATCTTCTACTCCGAAAAGGAAAGAAGGGATGTTATTTGCTGAGGGATAGCATCTCTGTTCCTGGAGCCCTTTGCCTTTGTATCTTGTAAGTATATTTTGAATTGTCATTATATCACTTGCACTATTGTCCCAATGGGCATAAAACAGAACAAAAGTTAAAACAGTAATCCAAAAAACACCGATCAGATCATTGCTTGCTGGTCATACACATTAGATAAAAGGCAAGCTGTGAATAAAGGCTGCCCAACTGCCCTTGACAACTACCAAATTTTAGAGTTTCGGTGTTTTCACAAGAATATGTGCCAAGCTGAATTTTGTAATACTGACAGTTTGGCATTCATGTTTTGGGAAACTCCGAAAATATATTCAAAGCACCAAAGTACAACTTATTTTTTGCAATAGTTTTTTTTATTATTTTTATTGTCCCTCTCATATGGAGATAAGGATCTCCAGATAACTGGGCAAATTATTGGGATTGGGTAAATATTGAAAGTACTGGAATAATGTGCCTACATGACCTAATAAAAAGCAGGCCTCCAGAACCAAACAAATTGAGGCTACGTTCCCACAATGAGATTTTGGTGAGTTTTTGATGTTCCAGATTTTCCGTACCCATTATGCAATTTAGGTTATTTGCGTTTTTTCATTGTATTTTCGAGTGCATTTTTTATCATGCGTTTTTATTGGTGTGTCATGTTTTAAAAGAAATCTGCTTTGTTCTTGATACTTTCTGGTATATGGCTTTGATAAAACTTCATGTGCAGATTACATGCATTTTTGATGCGTGTCTGCTGCGCGTGTGCGTTTTACTACCTGCGGATTTTCCTCACTGAATGCAAATGTTTGGGAAAAATCTTCACATAAAACTCAGCTTACTCAGAAGAGAAATTGAGATGTTGCGGATTTGAAACACGCACGTCCTAGTCACCAGACAGCTGTAGTATTTTCTGCATATCTAGCAGAACTTATTTCTGTTAAAAAATCTGACACCTAATGGAACTCAACTAGACCGCATAATAATCGATGTGACGAAGCAACAGTGCACTTTTGGTCTATTGCCAAATGGTGCTATGAATCCAGCATTATGGCCCTTTTAGTCAAGCTTATAATCGGGGGTTCGTCACAAAACACTCATTTTTCGGGTACAATGATTAGTAAGCTGACGTAAAAATCATTGTAGTGATACAGATAATATAATATTCTATGGACATAAAATTGTCTCATACTGTGCTAATGGAATTTTTGAATTTTTGTCAGTCTGTCTATCCATAACAGTAAGTGGCTGCCAATTGGCATGTAGCCGATCGCTGGACGTTTAATGACCTGGATCCCCGGGTGTATATGTAGATGCAAGTATAAATTCACCAGTCAGCACTCCTAAATAATAAATGAATGGCCAGAGTAAACCTCTGTGCAGAGTAGCAACAAATACACAAAGAGCTACGGTAAAATGTATGCATGCATGTAATTTGTATTGCATTATTACTATATTTACTAAATGTCAGGTTCTTTGGGCACATTTTGATCAAATTGTGTGTGCCTATCCATCACTTGGTGGGACCTCTCTTGGATGAGTATCACCATATGAAGTTCCACCAAATGTAAAAGGGATTGTGTTAGTTCAGCTAACCTGATGAATAAATGCAGTTAAGCCAACTTTAAGCTACCCCGTTCCAAAGAATTTAACAGTGAATAAGCTGATAATCTATGTAAAGCACTGCAGAATAAGATAGCGCTATATAAGCAAAGCATAATAAATAAATAAGCTGTTGCCACTTTATTAAAATAGCGAGATCTGCAGTTGTACAGCGACAAAGTCAAAAACAGTCAAAATATTATTACGTTAATTTTTACAAAGTAACATTTGGGTCAAAATTTTGCATTAGCATTTTGAAGCCAAAATCAGAAACAAAGGCAAAATAACATGCAAAGATTTGTGCCCGCGCCTAGATTTGGATTACAAAATAGTGATGCAGATATCAGAAGTGGCCTAAGAGCATGTGTTATGAAAGCAATTGTCCTATTATTTTATTTGCTTGGCTACAATGCTGAAATCGAAAATGTTGAAAAATATATATATTACACCAGTTCATAACAAATTATTTTTCACGGACCCCCTCTCAGTCAACAAAAAAAGAAAAGGAGGTCCCAAGGTACTAGGGGAAAAGGAACCACCAAAAAAAAACATTGACAGGTATGGAATCAACAAATTTATAAAAAATAAGACAAGAATAATTCAATCAGATTGCTTCAAAAACATTATTGAAAGCAAAAATCTAGACAAAAATAACACAATAAAAATATTCAATTTGTCAACACATAATTTGACCACAACAAAACAAAAAATCTTATCAAAGGGTTTATATTATTGCCCCACACAAAAAGCAAGATAGTTTGACCTATTTCTGGATCTCAATGAATTTGCACGAAAACTTACTTTAAAACGTCACTTTGCAATACAGGAGCGAACAGCAGAAATAAACTCACAGATAAAGACCTTGTAGTTTTGAACGACCATTGCATTAACAAAGAAGTCCAACCGAGGTCCAACTTTATCCCTGTATATCACAGGGGGAGTAGTTTGGACACTTTTTATACTGTTTAATTTCGCTATTTAAATTCATCAAAAAAAAAAAAAACATTGACCTCAAAAACAAATCCAAACCTATCAAACAGAGAAAAAAAAAAATATAAATAAAGGTAAAAACACTGCAAAGAGATTTTCTGATATAAAATCCAATATTTCTAGATCAGAGAAGTGAGCTCTCAAACAATTAAAAGAAATAGCCATAAGACAAGCGGACAAAGGAGGTGGAGTTGTGATTCAAGACAGAGAAACATATTTACAGGAAGCCTATAATATCCTATCAAAAGGAAAAATATTATAAAAAACTAAACATGGATCCTGTCAAAACATACAATTCAGAATACCATCTATTTAGAAATAAAGCCTACTTTCAACATATTATCAACAAAAAAGAAAAATGTTTTCTGACAAACATAAATCCAAGCACAGCAATTTTTTATCACTTACCAAAGATTCACAAAAATCCTGTAGTACCTCCAGGTAGACCAATAATCTCTGGTATCGGATCTTTGATCTGCCAGTTATCCCATTATGTAGATTTACATCTTCAGGATGTTGTAAATAAACTGTCATCCTTTTTACTAGATTCCAACCAACTTATAAAGGAATGTAGTTCCCTAAATTGGGAAAAAGATTTTTTTATTTACTACACTAGATGTGAATGCTCTGTATTCCAACATAGATCACAATATGGGGGAATTGAAGCAGTACCACACTACTTATCTGGGATTCCAGATATGCTGTCAGTCCAGAGAGATTTCCTCATAACAGGTTTAAGATTTATATTGGAGCACAATGTTTTTGAATTCCAGGGTGAGCTGTCCTTGCAGCAGTTTGGCACCGCGATGGGGACTCGGGTCACGCCCAGTTTTGCAAATCTTTTTATGGGGCGATTCGAGTCCTCATAGCCTCTCAGCCAAATACCTTATAAAGAAAACATATCGCTATACAGGTGTTATATAGATGATCTTATCATCTTTTAGAAGGGCACTGAAAAATTAGCAATTTCACTTGTAGAAGAACTTAACAAGAATAATTGGGGCATTTCATTCACACAATATAAATAAAAAAAAGAAAAAATCCATTACTTGGATGTAGAAATCAGTCATTCAGACAAAAAAAATTATCACCAAAACGTACTTAAAAAAAAATTCTGTTTTTTTTTTTTTTCGGAGTGCACACTATTCCAAATGGAAACAGAATATACAGTCTAGTCAATATCGGCGCATCCGTAAAAAGAATACGGTAGACACAGACTATTTAGAACAATCCAAAATTCTGACAAAACCATTTTTTGGATAAAAAATACCCGAAGAAACTCATAGTGGAAGCTTATGAAACAAACTTGAAAAAAATCAAAATGAGTGTCAATACAAGAAACTCATAAACAATCTTCTAATTTAAACATCGAACAAACGAAGACGTGCATAAACAGAAATGAAAACGCTATAGAGAAAAATACTAGATGGAACTACAATTTTATCACTGCTTTTAATCAGGGAAGTGTGCAAGTTAGGCCAGGATCACACATGCGAGAAACACGTCCATGGACTTAAACTCTATAGCGCCACCTGTTGGAAGTAGCGATCCTACAAGTCACAATCAACCCTTTAAACGAGTCGTGCAATATGACTTAGGATAAAAGCTAAATCAGTATCTCAATTCACAGACACGGAGTTTCGGGCTGTTGGCCCTCGTCAGTGCGAAGCATCAGAACTAATTTGGCTAGGTGAGAGGCTCTGGACTGGGATCTAAGGGGTATTGTTTCTCCTTATGGAGAGTGACATACCATCTCTGGCTTGTCAAGGTAAGGAGGCTTATTCGCTGTGCAATGCTCCTCTGGGAAATATAATGTGCAAATTGCCTCTTCTGAGAAAAAGAGGACTTAAACTCTATAGCGCCACTTGTTGGAAGTAGCGATCCTACAAGTCACAATCAACCCTTTAAACGAGTCGTGCAATATGACTTAGGATAAAAGCCAAATTAGTATCTCAATTCGCAAACACGGTGTTTCGGGCTGTTGGCCCTCATCAGTGTGAAGCATGAGAACTAATTTGGCTAGGTGAGAGGCTCTGGACCGGGGTCTAATAAATTTGTTACTGAGAAAATTATCTCAACCTCAAACTATCCTTGTCCTCCGGAAGCGCTGAGAAAGGAATTTTTTTTTTTACCACTTCAAAATTGTCAAACTATATAACACTAGTAGAAAGAACGTGGCAACACTCACCGGACCTGTGATCAAGTCTTGTCTTTATTAGAAAGCTTGTAGAACCATCTTCACAGCACGGTGGAGTGGAGGAACAAAGGAGGTGAGTGGGGAAAGGACGGCCGTTTCACGCCAAACCGGCGCTTCTACGGGTCCACACCAGTGTCCAGATAATACAATGGATTTATTTTAAAAAGTCCATCAAGTCTCATAACTCCCTGCCCATAAATATTTGCATTGCTCAATTAATTAAGTAAAAATGCTGTAGATATTCTGTGTCATAGAACAGAATGGTAGTCTTGGGAAGGTTAGACGAATATGCAGAATAATAGCTTTAAATGTGATCAGATAAATTCTTTATATACATCTAAACAATCAAACTTGCTCTCTTAGGTATGGAAGATTGATCTATACATACAGAATACTTCAAAATATTAATGGGCTTTACATGATTCAGGTAAGAAATAATCACACTTAGGGCTCATTTCCACTTCCATTTCCACCAATTTACGGACCAAAAAAATGGAGGTAAATCATGCGATTGTCATGCGATTGTCATGCGAGGGTCATGCGATTTTTATATCGCAACATCCGTATGACATCCGTATTGCTGTCCGATTTTTACGCACCAGTGTCCTTTGAAAAGCTGGTAATTCAGCGCGGTGTACATTAAAATCACACTGACAGGTTAGGATAGAGTATATACACATAGAATAGGTATATATACATATATATGTCAGTGAGACACCTATATATATATTTATATTTAATGCAGGGCTAGATAGCAGAAAAGCCGGCAATTCAATTGCTGGCTTTTGCTATCTCCTTCACAAGCCCGACAGGATATGAGACATGGTTTACATACAGTAAACCATTTCATATCCCTTATTTTATTACATATCCCTTACTATTAATGTAAGAAGTGTCTTTGTGCAAAATTTGGTGTTAAAATAAAGGGTTAAATCACGGAAAAAATTGGCGTGGGCTCCCGCGCAATTTTCTCTGCCAGAGTGGTAAAGCCAGTGACTGAGGGCAGATAATAGCCTAGAGAGGGACCATGGTTATAGGACCCCCACCCCAGCTAAAAACATTTGCCTCCAGCCACCCCAGAAAAGGCACATCTATAAGATGCGCCTATTCTGGCACTTAGCCACTCTCTTCCCACTCCCCTGTAGCGGTGGGATATAGGGTAATAAAGGGTTAATTGTCATGATCCCAATGGCAGGGGATCACAAAAGGACAAGCACAAAAACAAAACAAGCTCTAGGGAGATGGAACCTGAGCTGACCGCGATCCTGAACCTAAACACACAACTAGCAGTAGCCGGGGAACGTGCCTACGATGATTCCTAGACGTCTCGCGCCAGCCGAAGGATTAACTTCCCCTATCAGAAGAAACACAGACCTCACTTGCCTCCAGAGAAACACCCCACAGAAATAGCAGCCCCCCACATGTAATAACGGTGAAATGAGAGGAAAGCACATACGTAGTTATGAAAATAGAATCAGCAAAAATGAGGCCCGCTAAAGCTAGATAGCAGAGGATACAAAAGTGAACTGCGCGGTCAGCGAAAAACCCTTCAAAAAACCATCCTGAAATTACTTGAACTCATGTGCCAACTCATGGAACATGAGGAGTAATTTCAGCCCACTAGAGCAACCAGCAGCAAGGAATTACATATCTGCAAGCTGGACTAAGACAAAAATTAAGCAAAACGTGGAACAGGAAAATCAAAACTTAGCTTGTCCTGAAGATAACAGACGCAGGGAGCAGAGGTAAAAAGACACGCTGATTACATTGATAGCTGGCGAGGAAATGACAAAAAAGCCAGGTTAAATAGGAAACTCCCATAACCTGATGGAACAGGTGGAGACCAGAGACCGCAGAGAACACAAGTCACCCAGTACCATCAGTAACCACCAGAGGGAGCCCAAAAACCGAACTCACAACAGTACCCCCCCTTGAGGAGGGGTCACCGAACCCTCACGAGAACCACCAGGGCGACCAGGATGAGCCCTATGAAAAGCACGGACCAAATCGGCAGCATGAACATCAGAGGCAATCACCCAAGAATTATCCTCCTGACCATAACCCTTCCACTTGACCAAATACTGGAGTTTCCGTCTGGAAACACGAGAATCCAAGATCTTCTCCACAACATACTCCAATTCACCCTCCACCAGCACCGGAGCAGGAGGCTCAAGCGAAGGAACAACAGGTACCTCATACTTCCGCAACAACGACCGATGGAACACATTATGAATAGCAAACGATGCCGGGAGATCCAAACGAAACGACACAGGGTTAAGAATTTCCAAGATCCTATAGGGACCGATGAACCGAGGCTTGAACTTAGGAGAAGAGACCTTCATAGGAACAAAACGAGAAGACAACCACACCAAGTCCCCAACAAGAAGTCGAGGACCCACGCGGCGACGGCGATTAGCAAACTGCTGAGCCCTCTCCTGGGACAACTTCAAATTGTCCACCACATGACTCCAAATCCGATGCAACCTATCCACCACCATGTCCACTCCAGGACAATCAGAAGGCTCCACCTGACCAGAGGAAAAACGAGGATGAAACCCCGAATTACAAAAGAAAGGAGAAACCAAGGTAGCAGAACTAGCCCGATTATTAAGGGCAAACTCGGCAAGCGGCAAAAAGGAAACCCAGTCATCTTGATCAGCAGAAACAAAACACCTTAAATAAGTTTCTAAAGTCTGATTAGTTCGTTCCGTCTGGCCATTCGTCTGGGGATGGAATGCAGACGAAAAGGACAAATCAATGCCCATCTTAGCACAGAACGTCCGCCAAAATCTAGACACAAACTGGGATCCCCTGTCAGAAACGATGTTCTCCGGAATGCCATGCAAACGGACCACATTTTGAAAAAACAAAGGGACCAACTCAGAGGAGGAAGGTAACTTAGGCAAGGGTACCAGATGAACCATCTTAGAAAAGCGGTCACACACAACCCATATGACGGACATTTTTTGAGAGACAGGGAGATCCGAAATAAAGTCCATGGAAATGTGCGTCCAAGGTCTCTTCGGGATAGGCAAAGGAGACAACAATCCACTGGCCCGAGAACAGCAAGGCTTAGCCCGAGCGCAAACTCCACAAGACTGCACAAAAGAACGCACATCCCTCGACAAGGAAGGCCACCAAAAAGACCTGGCCACCAAGTCTCTAGTACCAAATATTCCAGGATGACCTGCCAACACAGAAGAATGGACCTCGGAGATGACTCTACTGGTCCAATTATCCGGAACAAACAGTCTTTCCGGCGGACAACGATCAGGTTTATCCGCCTGAAACTCCTGCAAAGCATGTCGCAAGTCTGGGGAGACAGCCGACAAAATCACCCCATCCGTAAGGATACCAGTGGGCTCCGAATTTCCAGGGGAGTCAGGCACAAAACTCCTAGAAAGAGCATCCGCCTTCACATTCTTTGAACCTGGCAGGTACGAAACCACAAAATTGAAACGGGAGAAAAACAGTGACCAACGAGCCTGTCTAGGATTCAGACGCTTGGCAGACTCAAGGTACATCAGATTTTTGTGATCAGTCAAGACCACCACACGATGTCTAGCACCCTCAAGCCAATGACGCCACTCCTCAAATGCCCACTTCATGGCCAAAAGCTCCCGATTACCAACATCATAATTCCGTTCAGCGGGCGAAAATTTTCTAGAAAAGAACGCACATGGCTTCATCACTGAGCCATCGGAGCTTCTCTGTGACAAAACCGCCCCCGCTCCGATCTCGGAAGCATCAACCTCAACCTGAAAAGGAAGCGACGTATCTGGCTGACGCAACACAGGAGCTGAAGAAAACCGGCGCTTAAGTTCCTGAAAGGCCTCCACAGCCGCAGGAGACCAATCAGTAACATCAGCACCCTTTTTAGTCAAATCCGTCAAAGGCTTAACAACGCTAGAAAAATTAGTTATGAAGCGACGATAAAAATTAGCAAAGCCTAAGAACTTCTGTAGACTCTTAAGAGATGTAGGCTGTGTCCAGTCACAAATAGCTTGAACCTTGACGGGATCCATCTCAATAGTAGAAGGGGAAAAAATATACCCCAAAAAAGAAATCTTCTGGACTCCAAAGAGACATTTAGAACCTTTTACAAACAAAGAATTGGCCCGCAGAACCTGAAAAACCTTCCTGACTTGCTGAACATGAGACTCCCAGTCATCAGAAAAAACCAAAACATCATCCAAATACACGATAATAAATTTATCCAGATATTCACGGAAAATATCGTGCATAAAAGACTGGAAGACAGAAGGAGCATTAGAAAGTCCAAAAGGCATCACCAAATACTCGAAATGGCCCTCAGGCGTATTAAATGCGGTTTTCCACTCATCACCCTGCCTTATCCAAACAAGATTATACGCACCCCGAAGATCAATCTTAGTGAACCATTTAGCCCCCTTAATGCGAGCGAACAAATCAGTCAACAATGGCAAAGGATACTGATATTTGACTGTAATCTTATTCAAAAGACGATAATCTATGCAAGGCCTCAAGGAACCATCTTTTTTGGCCACAAAAAAAAAACCTGCTCCCAAAGGGGACGAAGATGGACGGATATGTCCCTTTTCCAAGGACTCCTTAACATAATTCCGCATAGCAGTATGCTCTGGCACTGACAGATTGAACAAACGACCTTTAGGGAATTTACTGCCAGGAATCAAATCTATAGCACAATCGCAATCCCTGTGAGGAGGAAGCGAACTGAGCTTAGGCTCCTCAAAAACCTCCCGATAATCAGACAGAAATACCGGAACCTCAGAAGGAGTAGATGAAGCGATAGAAATCGGAGATGCATCATCATGAACCCCCTGACATCCCCAGCTTAACACAGACATTGTTTTCCAGTCCAGAACTGGGTTATGAGTTTGTAACCATGGCAGACCAAGCACTAAGACATCATGTAAATTATACAGTACCAGGAAGCGAATCACCTCCTGATGAACGGGAGTCATACGCATGGTCACTTGTGTCCAGTACTGAGGTTTATTCATAGCCAAAGGTGTAGAGTCAATTCCTTTCAAAGGAATAGGAACTTCCAGAGGTTCCAGACTAAACCCACAGCGATTGGCAAATGACCAATCCATAAGACTCAGGGCAGCGCCTGAATCCACATAGGCATCGACGGAAATGGATGATAATGAACAAATCAGCGTCACAGACAGAATGAACTTAGACTGTAAAGTACCAATGGCAACAGACTTATCAATCTTTTTTGTGCGTTTAGAGCATGCTGACATAACATGAGCTGAATCACCACAATAAAAACACAATCCATTTTTCCGCCTATAATTTTGCCGTTCACTTCTGGACTGAATTCTATCACATTGCATTATCTCAGGTGCCTGTTCAGAAGACACCGCCAAATGGTGCACAGGTTTGCGCTCCCGTAAACGCCGATCAATCTGAATAGCCATAGTCATGGACTCATTCAGACCTGTAGGCGCCGGGAACCCCACCATAACATCTTTAATGGCCCCAGAAAGGCCATCTCTGAATTTTGCAGCCAGAGCGCACTCATTCCACTGAGTAAGCACCGACCATTTCCGAAATTTCTGACAATATATTTCTGCTTCATCTTGCCCCTGAGAGAGAGCCAATAAAGCTTTTTCAGCCTGAATCTCTAGGTTAAGTTCCTCATATAGCAAACCCAATGCCAGAAAAAAACGCATCCACATTGAGCAACGCAGGATCCCCTGGTGCCAATGCAAATGGCCAATTCTGAGGGTCACCCCGCAGGAAAGATATAACAATCTTGACCTGCTGAGCAGGGTCTCCAGAGGAGCGAGATTTCAAGGAAAGAAACAACTTGCAATTGTTCCTAAAATTCAGAAAACTAGATCTATCTCCAGAAAAAAACTCTGGGATAGGAATTCTAGGTTCAGACATAGGCGTATGTACAACAAAATCTTGTATATTTTGAACCTTAGCAGCAAGATTATTCAGGCTGGAAGCCAAACTCTGGACGTCCATGATAAACAGCTGAGGTCAGAGCCATTCAAGGATTAAGAGGAGGAAAGAAGCAGCCAAGCTGCAATTAAGGCTAGGCAGCAAACACTGAGGAGGGGAAAAAAAAAAAAACTTCCTCAGACTACTTTTCCTCCTACTTCAGCCAAAACGATGACCAATTTTTTTCTTTAGGCCGGCTATACTGTCATGATCCCAATGGCAGGGGATCACAAAAGGACAAGCACAAAAACAAAACAAGCTCTAGGGAGATGGAACCTGAGCTGACCGCGATCCTGAACCTAAACACACAACTAGCAGTAGCCGGGGAACGTGCCTACGATGATTCCTAGACGTCTCGCGCCAGCCGAAGGATTAACTTCCCCTATCAGAAGAAACACAGACCAAACTTGCCTCCAGAGAAACACCCCACAGAAATAGCAGCCCCCCACATGTAATAACGGTGAAATGAGAGGAAAGCACATACGTAGTTATGAAAATAGAATCAGCAAAAATGAGGCCCGCTAAAGCTAGATAGCAGAGGATACAAAAGTGAACTGCGCGGTCAGCGAAAAATCCTTCAAAAAACCATCCTGAAATTACTTGAACTCATGTGCCAACTCATGGAACATGAGGAGTAATTTCAGCCCACTAGAGCAACCAGCAGCAAGGAATCACATATCTGCAAGCTGGACTAAGACAAAAATTAAGCAAAACGTGGAACAGGAAAATCAAAACTTAGCTTGTCCTGAAGATAACAGACGCAGGGAGCAGAGGTAAAAAGACACGCTGATTACATTGATAGCCGGCGAGGAAATGACAAAAAAGCCAGGTTAAATAGGAAACTCCCATAACCTGATGGAACAGGTGGAGACCAGAAACCGCAGAGAACACAAGTCACCCAGTACCATGAGTAACCACCAGAGGGAGCCCAAAAACCGAACTCACAACAGTTAATGTCACCTTGCTATTGTAAGGGGACATTAAACCAGGTTAATAATGGAGAGGCGTCAATAAGACACCTATCCATATAAATCCAATACTAGTAAATGGTTAATAAAACACACACATTAGGAAAAAAGTATTTTAATGAAATAAAGACACAGCGTGTTTTAATAGTTTAATAGTTTATTATTAATCCAATTGAAGACCCGTGTCACCTGAAACAAAGTTAAAATAAAAAATCAACAATATCCCATACCTTCTGTCGTTCAGTCTTGTCCCACACTGTAAGTCCATCTGAAGGGGTTAAATAATTTTACAGCCAGGAGCCTGCTAATGCAGCTGTGCTCCTGCCTGTAAAAGCTGGGGAATGAATGGGAAGCAGGGGAACATAGCTACCTAGATTTGCGGTGCTGCGCCCCCTGCTGGCATAACCTCATATGAACTCTAGCGTGGGAATGTTTCTGAATATTTTTCTACCATATAATTGTCTAAGGGTCAATTCCGTCTGTCTGTCTGTCTGTCCCGGAAATTCCGCGTCGCTGACTAATCAGCGACGGGCACAGTCCAGCCGAGAATTAGTCCCTCCCTACTTCTGTCCAGTCAGTGCCCGGCGCCCGCTCCATACTCTCCTCCGGTCAGCGCTCACACAGGGTTAATGGTAGCGTTCACGGACCGTGTTATGCCGCGGCTAAGGCTACTTTCACACTAGCGTCGGAATCTCCCCGTCGCAATGCGTCGGGCAGAGATTCCAACACTAGCGTTTGACGCACTGCACAACGGGTGCAGCGGATGCATTTCTCCGGCGCATCCGCTTCCCCATTGTGAGGTGCGGGCGGAGTTCCGGCCGCGCATGCGCGGTCGGAAAAAGCGGTCCGTCAGGAGCAAAAAACGTTACATTTACAGCGGTCCGCCACAACACGGCGCAACCGTTGCACGACGGTTGCAACGTGTGGCAAAGCGTCGCAATGCGTCGCCAATGTTAATCTATGGGGCAAAAACGCATCCTGCAAACAACTTTGCAGGATGCGTTTTTTGCCATAAACAATGCATTGCGACGTCTGGCAAAAAACGCCAGTGTGAAAGTAGCCTAACGCACTCCGTTACCGCTGCTATTAACCCTGTGTGACCCACTTTTTGCTATTGATGCTGCCTATGCAGCATCAATAGTAAAAAGATCTAATGTTAAAAATAATTTAAAAAATAAAAAATCATTATATACTCACTTTCTGTCGGCCTCCCAGATGCAGGCCATGCCTTTCCCGCTCCTCGCGACGGTCCGGTCCATGCATTGCAGTCTCGCTACGTCATCATCTCGCGAGACAGCAATGCATTCTTGGGAGCGTCGGGCACAGTCTGGCCCCAAAATGGCGTCTCCCTACAATCGGCGACATTGGCGCGGGATTTAAATCCCGCTTCGCTGATTGCTCGCACCCAGGCGGCGCGACCAATCAGCGACATTGGCACGGGATTTAAATCACACTTCGCTGATTGGTCACGGTCAGCCGGCGCGACCAATTGGTGACATTGGTGCAGTATTTAAATCACGCTTCGCTGATTGCTCGCGCCAAGCCGGCGCGACCAATCAGTGACATTACCGCGTGATTTAAATCCCACTTCGTTGATTGCTCACGCC
Source organism: Ranitomeya imitator (assembly GCF_032444005.1). NCBI lineage: Eukaryota > Metazoa > Chordata > Amphibia > Anura > Dendrobatidae > Ranitomeya > Ranitomeya imitator. Next base: position 524,490,377 of record NC_091284.1, read on the forward strand.
CAGACTGCAATGCACTCTTGGGACTGGAACGTCGCGAGAAGCATCGGGAAACGCCTCGGCTGGATCCGGGGGCCGACAGAGGGTGAGTATATAACTATTTTTTATTTTAATTCTTTTTTTAACAGGGATATGGTGCCCACATTGCTATATACTACGTGGGCTATGTTAGATACTGCGTGGGCTATGCTATATACTACATCTCTGTGCAGTATACTATGTGGGCTGTGCTATGTACTACGTGGCTGGGCAGTATATTATGTGGCTGGGCAATATACTACATCGCTGTGCTCTATACTGCATGGGCAGTGTTATATACTACGTCTCTGTGCTATATATTACATGGCTGTGCTTATACTACGTGGTTGTGCAATATACTATGTGGCTGTGCAATATATTACGTGGCTGGGCAATATAATACGTGTCTGTACTATATAAGTGTCTGTGCTATATACTACGTGTCTGTACTATATACTACATCGCTGTGCTATATACTAGGTGGCCTGTGTTGTATACTGCATGGGTTGTTATATACTAAGTCTCTGTCTTATATACTACGTGGCTGTGAAATATACTACGTGGCTGTGCAATATATTACGTGGCTGTGCTATATACTACGTGGCTGTGGTATATACTACGTGGCTGGGCAATATACATCGCTGTGCTATATACTACGTGGCCTGTGTTATATACTATGTGGCCTGTGTCATATACTGCATGGGCAGTGTTATATACTACGTCTCTGTGCTATATACTATGTGGCTGTGCAATATATTACGTGGCTGTGCAATATACTACGTGTCTGTGCTATATACGACGTGGCTGAGCAATATACGACGTGGCTGAGCAATATACTATGTGGCTGGGCAATATATTGCGTGGCTGAGCAATATATTACGTGGCTGGGCAATATACTACGTGTTTGTGCTATATACTATGTGTCTGTGCTATATACTGCGTGGCTGGGCAATATACTACGTGGCTGTGCTATATACTACGTGGCTTAGCAATATACTACGTGGCTGAGCAATATACTACGTGGCTGAACAATATACTACGTGGGCTGTGCTACATACTATGTGGCTGTGCAATAAACTACGTGGCTGGGCAATATACTACATGGCAATTTGAACCACGCTTCGCTAATTGCTCGCGGCCGGCCGGCCGAATCCTGTGTATTCATTGCATTATTCTGAAAACTTTGTAAATAAACTACATATAGATTCTAGAATACCCAATGCGTTAGAATCGGGCCACCATCTAGTATATGTATATATACCTATTCTATGTGTATATATCTATTCTATTCTAACCTGTTAGTGTGATTTTACTGTACACCATGCTGAATTACCGGCTTTTCAAATGACACCGGTGCGTAAAAATCGGACAGAACTTGCATGGTGCGAGTGCTGTGCGATTTTTTTTCTCGCACCCATTGACTTACATTGGCAAGTCTCGTCCGAGAAACGCAGCAATACGCAGCATGCTGCGATTTTTTTCTCAGTCCGATTTCAGCTGAGAAAAAAATTGCAGATGAAATGTCACCCATTGAATAACATTGGTCTGAGTGCAATCCGGTTTTTAATTGGATTGCACTCGTCCGTTTTTCTCACAAGTGGAAATGAGCCCTTAGCTGTATACTCACACTGTGTTTCATTATATACATTGCATGGTTTTTTATTAATTATGATTATTAGTATATAATATACAGTGGGGCAAAAAAGTATTTAGTCAGTCAGCAATAGTGCAAGTTCCACCACTTAAAAAGATGAGAGGCGTCTGTAATTTACATCATAGGTAGACCTCAACTATGGGAGACAAACTGAGAAAAAAAAATCCAGAAAATCACATTGTCTGTTTTTTTAACAATTTATTTGCATATTTTGGTGGAAAATAAGTGTTTGGTCAGAAACAAACAATCAAGATTTCTGGCTCTCACAGACCTGTAACTTCTTCTTTAAGAGTCTCCTCTTTCCTCCACTCATTACCTGTAGTAATGGCACCTTTTTAAACTTGTTATCAGTATAAAAAGACACCTGTGCACACCCTCAAACAGTCTGACTCCAAACTCCACTATGGTGAAGACCAAAGAGCTGTCAAAGGACACCAGAAACAAAATTATAGCCCTGCACCAGGCTGGGAAGACTGAATCTGTAATAGCCAACCAGCTTGGAGTGAAGAAATCAACAGTGGGAGCAATAATTAGAAAATGGAAGACATACAAGACCACTGATAATCTCCCTCGATCTGGGGCTCCACGCAAAATCCCACCCCGTGGGGTCAGAATGATCACAAGAACGGTGAGCAAAAATCCCAGAACCACGCGGGGGGACCTAGTGAATGAACTGCAGAGAGCTGGGACCAATGTAACAAGGCCTACCATAAGTAACACACTACGCCTCCATGGACTCAGATCCTGCAGTGCCAGACGTGTCCCACTGCTTATGCCAGTACATGTCCGGGCCCGTCTCAAGTTTGCTAGAGAGCATTTGGATGATCCAGAGGAGTTTTGGGAGAATGTCCTATGGTCTGATGAAACCAAACTGGAACTGTTTGGTAGAAACACAACTTGTCATGTTTGGAGGAAAAAGAATACTGAGTTGCATCCATCAAACACCATACCTACTGTAAAGCATGGTGGTGGAAACATCATGCTTTGGGGCTGTTTCTCTGCAAAGGGGCCAGAACGACTGATCCGGGTACATGAAAGAATGAATGGGGCCATCTATCGTGAGATTTTGAGTGCAAACCTCCTTCCATCAGCAAGGGCATTGAAGATGAAACGTGGCTGGGTCTTTCAACATGACAATGATCCAAAGCACACCGCCAGGGCAACGAAGGAGTGGCTTCGTAAGATTCATTTCAAGGTCCTGGAGTGGCCTAGCCAGTCTCCAGATCTCAACTTTATAGAAAACCTTTGGAGGGAGTTGAAAGTCCGTGTTGCCAAGCGAAAAGCCAAAAACATCACTGCTCTAGAGGAGATCTGCATGGAGGAATGGGCCAACATACCAACAACAGTGTTGCAACCTTGTGAAGACTTACAGAAAACGTTTGACCTCTGTCATTGCCAACAAAGGATATATTACAAAGTATTGAGATGAAATTTTGTTTCTGACCAAATACTTATTTTCCACCATAATATGCAAATAAATTGTTAAAAAAACAGACAATGTGATTTTCTGGATTTTTTTTCTCAGTTTGTCTCCCATAGTTGAGGTCTACCTATGATGTAAATTACAGACGCCTCTCACCTTTTTAAGTGGTGGAACTTGCACTATTGCTGACTGACTAAATACTTTTTTGCCCCACTGTATATATATATATATTTTTTTTTTTTAATTAACATTTAATAAATCGTGGACTCACCAAACCTTTCTTTCCACCACATAAAAGTCTCTCTACGGCTAAGTTCATTTGAATGTATAAGAAATTATCTGATTTTCATTAAAAAATGGGAGATTTTCACCTTCAATTGTCATCCATATATGTATTCCATTTTGACACATTTATATATATATACAGTTATTTAAAATTTACAATACCAAATACAGTTTCACATGTTTTAGATTTGCAATGTATCCATGAGAATTGGATGCTATTCGGTTGATCATAAGGGACCTGGGTTTTTTTCATGTGCCCATTAACCTAAATAGGTGGGTCTCATCCAAAATATGGAGGAGACTAGTGCATGCTGTGGTTGTTTTCACACACAGATTCGATCTGAGGTAATAAAAACGCTCATCTTAAGAGCCTGATTGAATAACATTGGTGCTAGTGCTGTTCACGTAATGTCAATTCTTCCACGCACAGAACTTGGTCCGAAAATATGGTTGTGTAAACTTGGCCAAATTGTAATTCTACCATGGTAAAATAGTCTGATCTGTTATTGGAATGGCAGTATAGTGTAGCTTGATTATTACGTGAATACTGCCAATTCCCTCTCAAGCTTCTTCTAGCCTAAATGTAATTTATTGACATGTCCATAGCATAATAAATGTTGCTAGCTGAAATCCTAGAAGGCAATTCCAACCCCTTTATTTTACTAACAAATAGCAGAGGACTAGTTAAACCCTTGCCTTCAGTTTCTAGATACTACACAGTATTTCAGTCAAAAACAGTTCGTATGTAGAAAAAAGGTTTAATTTTGAGTGGATACCCTGCAGATAAGGCCACTAGTGCTTCCTCATCAAGATTTCCCATGTCACTCAAATGTGAAGTTTTCCTAAGTCTTGTAGGGAATTTATCAATCAGAGCTTCACTGGGCATTTTCCTGCAAATGTTACTTCCTAAAGAGCCAAGGTAACATTCACGACCTTGATCTTTTCTGACTGGACCCTAGTTTATACATCATTTGCTCTGCAATGGCTTCTTGGACACTTTCTGCAAATTGTTGAATGTATAAAAAGAGCACAGTGAGGTCAAAAATACTCTGTTGTAAAGAAGTCACAGTAAATGAGCAAGTGCTAGTCAAAAAATGAAAAAAATACAGGGTATTTAGTTCATACGTTTTTTTGCAAAAAAATGTATATTAAGCTGCTCCACCAATCGCCAAGGTATACCCATAATAGAGCAGTCCTATCTAATGTATATAATCCCTATCTGATGTATTAAAAACCTGATCTGTATAGTACCTGTATAAGCAGGGTTTAGAGAGAAAATATCCATGTGGACATCCAGGGTAGAACAGCTTCTATGCAAACGGCCCACAGAGGAGTAGTGGACTCCCCAGTCTTGTAGAAACAAGTGAACAATTATAGAACCAAAAAACACATGGGCTACCTGCACAGTGAACAAGTCTGTAGAAACCTGTTCACACCACCAAGAAACTTGAAGACACAAAAAGAGCACAGCGAGGTCAAAAATACTCTGTTGTAAAGAAGTCACAGTAAATGAGCAAGTGCTAGTCAAAAAATGAAAAAAAAATACAGGGTATTTAGTTAATACATTTTTTTGCAAAAAAATGTATATTAAGCTGCTCCACCAATCGCCAAGACTGGGGAGTCCACCACTCCTCTGTCGGCCATTTGCATAGAAGCTGTTCCACCCTGGATGTCCACATGGATATTTTCTCTCTGAACCCTGCTTATACAGGTACTATACAGATCAGGTTTTTAATACTTCAGATAGGGATTATATACATTAGATAGGACTGCTCTATTATGGGTATACCTTGGTGATTGGTGGAGCAGCTTAATATACATTTTTTTTTTGGTGGTGTGAACAGGTTTCTACAGACTTGTTCACTGTGCAGGTAGCCCATGTGTTTTTTGGTTCTAAAATTGTTGAATGTACCTGAAAAACAAACTACAAAGGCAAAACTGTCACAATTCCACCCTTCAGTGAGTCTGGGATGCAGCTCAACCATTCAAACTGGTACAGGGGCATGATAAAGTACTTTAATTGACAGCTCATGGTCCAGTCTGGTGCAGTGGCATTTTGAGCTGTCAACGCAATGATACCATGTTTTGGCATAGGTGGTTTTTCTTTTTGGATGCTGCCCTTCACGTGGTTGTTCCTTCCCGGTGAAAGACCTGGCTATTTATTGCTTGCGATGAGAAACACTTGATGGTGTCTCCACGGCTTTTCTACATGCATTTGCATATTTCTCATAAGGGATGGGGGCAGTGTTCTGGATCACTGTGTTAAGAAATACGTGATGGTGTCTCCGCGGTGTTGGATGTTTTTTAATCTCCCCGAGGTCATTCATCCTTATGTTTATAGTCCTTTTACTAGGCACTGCTCCTAATAGCCAGTTTCCTACTCCACACTGATGAGGGGCAAATACCCTGAAACAGCTGTCTGTGGATGGATACCATGTTTTGGCATAGGTGGTTTTCCTTTTTGGATGCTGCCCTTCCCGTGGTTGTTCCTTTCCGGTGAAAGACCTGGCTATTTATTGCTTGCATTGAGAAACATGTGATGGTGTCTCCGCGGATTTTCTACATGCATTTGCATATTTCCCATAAGGGATGAGGGCAGTGTTCTGGATCACTGCGTTAAGAAATACGTGATGGTGTCTCTGCGGTGTTGGATGTTTTGATCTCCCTGAGGTCATTCATCCTTATGTTTATACTCCTTTTACTAGGCACTGCTCCTAATAGCCAGTTTCCTACTCCACACTGATGAGGGGCAAATACCCTGAAACAGCTGTCTGTGGATGGATACCATGTTTTGGCATATGTGGTTTTCCTTTTTGGATGCTGCCCTTCCCGTGGTTGTTCATTTCCGGTGAAAGATCTGGCTATTTATTGCTTGCGTTGAGAAACACGTGATGGTGTCTCCACGGCTTTTCTACATATATTCTCCTTCTTGACTTGACTGACAGTCTCTATGAAGTGTGACTTCTGGCAAAGGAGTCATCAGTGAAGCAGAAGGAGGCTGCCCTGGGCAGGGAATAGAGCTGGAGTGACAGAGGCTTCAAATCTACAAAATGTTCTTCAGCCTCATCTGCATAACAATTCAAATGCTGACTTTTTAGTAATAAAGGAAGGGACTGGTCATGTGAAGGTATTGCCGGACTAGTAGACTTGAACTTCTATAAAAGAGCTCATGTAGATATATTGAGGCTGTTGATATCCTGCTGGCAGATTCTTTTTAAAGTCACATTTGACAAGCATATCATTCGCTGTTTGCCTGGAATAATTCAATTTCACTTCTATGTACTTGATTCCAAAAAGTTCAGTTTGTCTCATCAACAAATAATACTTAATGAATCAAAAATGTTTTTATAAATATATTTTTTGAGTGTTTTCGAAACATTTTAATAGGAATTATCCTAAAGGGGTGGGAATCACAACCTTTTGGTTTATATCATGCTAGTAAAGTTTTTCCAAGACGGTAGTTTTTTGCATCACAATTTAAGGTCAGATTTTACAGACATTGTTTTTACACCTTTCTACACCCTTTTCTATTCTGAAAACAGTAAATTCTCCAGGATACCAATGGCCAGTCCTTAGGACTCTGCTTATAAACTCTGCATTGTCATTTTTAATAATCTCTTTACGATGTGTCAAAGTATTATTATCATTATTACTTAGCTAATACTGTGTTATTTTGCTCACTTCAGGCAGGAAATGGAGTTAAAGAGAAGCTATTCCCAAATCTCAAGGAGCTTATATCTTATTATGAAAAATCTAATCAGGGATTGGTGCACAATCTGACCTATCCTGTCGACAAAGAGTCATGTGAGCAGATGCCAATCTCACCAAGAGGTTCCTTGAAACGTAGCGTACTGGAGGAGACCTATGATGGTAATGAAAAATTGGCATTTCCCCCATATTTTTTTACATGATGTGCTAAAGTATAAATTAAAAGACACAAAGTCATTGTTTGATAGCTCATTGTAAATCATGTAGCAATAGCATTCTTAAAGGGAACCTGTCACCCCCAAAATCGAAGATGAGCTAAGCCCACCGGCATGTAGATAAGCCCCCGATGTATCCTGAATAGTGTTGAGTGATCCCTTCTGATATCAAGAAGTATCGGTATCGGATTGGATCGGCCGATATCCAAAAAATATCGGATATTGCCGATACCGATACCAATGCAAGTCAATGGGACACAAATATCGGAATGTAAATAAGCCCTTTCTGTCATTCTCCATCCTGTTCCGGAGGGGGGAAGAGTGTGGGCGGTGCGTGGGAGGACACTGTGCATGTCTGTGTGTGCGGGCGGGGTCTGTGCGGGCCTGCCGGGGATCTGTACGGGCGTCTCGGGGGTCTGTGCGGACTTGCCGGGGCTCTGTGTGGCTTGCGGGGGCACTGTGTGGGCTTGCCGGGGCTCTGTGCGGGCTTGCTGGGGCTCTGTGCGGCTTGCGGGGGCTCTGTGTGAGCTTGCCGGGGCTCTCTGCAGGCTGCTGGGGGTCTGTGCAGGCATCGTCCGATGGGACTACAAGTCCCATCGGACAATGCCTGTAACAGTGACAGTGATTGACACATTAGCCAATGATGGGAGAGTAGTAGTCCCATCATCCGGCTAATGTGTTGAATGTAAAAAAAAAATACTACATACATACTACATACATACTACATAAAATGCATTCATACATTACATACAATACATACATACAGACATACAGTACATTAAACAGAGTTCATACTCACCATGACTTGTCACTTTGTTCCCCGAAGCCAGTGTCATCTGTAAAAAAATATGAAAATAACAAACAACCAATATACTCCCTGTCCGCAGAAATCCACGAGTGTCCCACGACGATCTCCCGTAGAGAACGGCAGCATCAGCGGTTGCGACCGCTCTCTAGGGGCTCCAGGAACACAATGACGGGAGGAAGGTATCCTTCCGCACTGTATTCCTCCGCCGCTGTAAAAAAAATAGTCCCTAGTCTCACTTTTGGCATTGTTGTATGAGAAATTTTCCCACGCAGCAATTGCCATAAAGTGAGACTTTGTCCTAAGGTAACCTCTCAGTGATCCACTGCAGGAGCCATTGTCTCCTGTCAGTATGTCACTGAGGGTCCTACAGAGCAGTGACATTACCCGATGTCACTGTTCTATAGGGGAGATTGTCGTGGGACACTCGTTATTAATTGGATTACGGCGGACAGGTAGTATACGGTTTATTATTTTACGTTTTTTGCAGGCGCTAAAGTATGGTAAGTATGGTTAAATGAAGAATATTAAAATACTTTTTTCCTAATGTGTGTGTTTTATTAACCCTTTATTACTATTGGATTAATTATGGATAGGCGTCTTATTGACGCCTCTCCGTTATTAACCCGGCTTAATGTCACCTTACAATAGCAAGGTGACATTAACCCCCTATTACCCCATATCACACCGCTACACGGGAGAGGGAAGAGAGGGGCTAAGTGCCGGAATTGGCACATCTTACAGATGCGCCATTTCTGGGGCGGCTGCGGACTGGTATTTGTAGCCGAGGGGGGGGCGGGCAATAATCATGGCCCCTCTCTAGGCTATGAATATCAGCCCGCAGCTGTCTGCATAGCCTTTCTGGCTATAAAATATAGGGTGGTATAGAAGATGCAAAGCACAGCCTAAGTAGGGGAGTTGCACAGTCATAGGTGCCCAAACCTGAACGTATACAATATAAGTGACTAGCACACTCCAAAGTGTTGTGATGCAAAAAGTGGGGGTTTATTACATACAGTAATCACAAACGTTTCGGTCGATACTGGACCTTCATCAGTGTGCTACAAAGAAAATTATATACAAAACAGGAACAATAAATGTGTTGTACATAACAAAAGCAAAACAAAAAAACAAAAACAGAAGTATATACATCACAGAAAACAAGGTCATGGAATTGGGGAGAAAAAACGACCATGGAGTACACTCAACATATACAGGTTCATGTGTATATATATATATATATATATATATATATATATATATATATATATATATTGTTGGATAGTAAGCTGCAAGATCTAACATCAAGGATATTAGTACAACAGGGGCATATGTTCAAGAAGGAGTGTGAGAGGACTGCTGTGTGGAACACGAGAGGTGGAGTGATATGCCGAGGGGAGGAAGTTGGGGTGCGGTGAAAACATACCTAGATACACTTGTAAACTTGTATGGCCCCAGATAGATAGGTTACTGTAATTTGCATCTAAAATGGAAGAGGTGAGGTTATAGCCAAAACACTGGTGGTGCCATTGAAGTGTGTGGAGCTAAAAAGGGGGTACATACCAATCAGAAATTCTGGTAAAACAAAAGGCCGGGAAAAATAGCACCAGGCTATCTGTGGAGTAATAGCATAGTGCATATGGGAATACACAAGGAAATCCCAATACTATTGTGTCATGTATACATAAACAATGCTTAGGAGGGGTACATGAAGCGCCCCCAGACACAGGGCCACAGGTTACTCAGTACCGGTCCTTTCTGTCTCAGTTCTGGGGTTGTCACGGTGGCTGGACCCGGTCCATGACCCTGCTAAGGGGCGTCCAATGAAAGGTGATGGTGCGTGGTGCAAGGTGCGAGGAATAACGAGGACACAGAATTGCAGTCTCTTTACCTTTTACTGAAGGTTTCAGGATCCTCAATCCAGGGCACTGTCAACAGGGCTGTCTACCGGCCGGTCCGAAGGCACATCCAGAGTTCCCTTTGCAGGTGGAAATCAGTGCCTACCACTAGCGCCTGTGTGTTGTAGTTCTTCCCTGCTGGGCATTCGGGATAGTTCTCACAACTTCTGTTCTCGTTCTTTCTAGATCTTTCTCTCTCCGTCCCCCAGGTTTGTTATGGCTAGGACACACCTTTATGACAGGTAGGCCTGAAGTTATTCTGGGACCCTAGTGTCGCCCCTCTCCCACGATTGCCCCCTTTGTCCTTCTTAGGTGATGTATGGTAGACAGCCAACCTGTAATTAACTATCCTGCCGCTGTTTGAAGTAATGCGTGGAGACTGTTACTTCCTCGGTGCTCCGGCCACCGGCTATGCACCTCAGTAGGATGTTGCCGTTATCGGGGCACGACTCCTACTGGTTCTCCTTTGTACTTGATCTCTTGTCTCACTGTCCACAATATCCTTCACTTCGTGTCCTTTCTTTAGATACCGCCGCAAGGTAGTGCAGGCGCGGTTCCGTAACAATCTGTCCTTTCGGCTAGGTACCTGCCAGATTTCCCAGTTCTGACAGGTCCTCCCTGGAGCTCTCCCAGGCTGCGTTCTGCCTAACTTCCTGTCCAGCCCATAGTTTTACCAGTGTGAGGAGTGATCTAATAAATAGGCCTTTTGCTCCCCCTAGTGGCCGGAGTGTGAAGTGTAATGTGTGCTGTGATACCTGGTCAGAAGAACTCCTTTAGTGCCATCAGACGTACCATCACTCCCCTTAGTGGCAGAGCGGCGTTACTACAACGACCAGATCTCTCGGGCGCTGCACTCCCCCCCAGTTAAATCCAGTACTTCCCGGACTGGGAAAAGAAGAATAACAATACATGTTAATAGAAAACACACAAAAATTCTTATATACTATGAACAAATAAATATAACAGTGCTTTCCGTTATGGAAGGTAAGGACGCTTGAACGTTGCAAAAGATTGGTCATGCACAGTCCATGACTCCTAGTTCAGTAGGTGCAACCATAGAACAGCAAGGACCCTGGGTAAACAAAGGGGACCCTGTGAAAGTTTTGGAGTGATTCACTGTCCATCACGCCATTGTCCATTTTTAAACCTATAACACAGATACTTACACAAGCATTTTCAACCAAATAGTAACTATCGTTAATATCTCCAAGGCCTATAGCGAAATGGAGTCTGATCCTTGGTGCTACGCGTAGACCTCCGCCGCGCAGGGGTTGCTACTGGCCTGACAGGACCCGCTACGCTTGCTATCGCTAGCGTAGTGCACTGTCTTCTAGCTACACTTCTAGTGAGTCTGGGCAGCACTGGCATACTGGAGTCCTCAGTGCTGCCACTATTAGTGGTGGGCATGGCAGATTCACCGATGACAGAGGGAGGGCCCGCTGGTTCGACCGTTGGCATCGCATCTTCTGGCAGGGTCGACTGCACTTGCGGATCCAGATGCCCCGGCACCACATTTAGTTCTGGCGGTTTCGGTTGACGAAACGTTAAGACAGGTACCACAATGGCCTGATTTATTTGAGTCCAGGACTGGGGAAAATCACCAAGAACAGTGTGTATCATCTTCTCCTCTTCCACGGGCGGAGAAGTCCTGAAATCTGTTTCCCCATCTTTCAGCTTATCAGGGCATATTTTCAGGTGGTCTCTTGATATGGCCGTTGAGGTCTCCCCTCCGTCTTTACTGATGAGACAGACCTTCGTATTGTCGAAATCGGAAGAGAATGGTATACGGTTCCGCTTCCCATTGATCATCAAGCTTGTGTAGTCTCCTCTTTCGTTTGAGTACTTGCTCACCAGGTGCCAATGGAGCCGCGGAAGCATACTGGTTGTAGTCCCTCTCTTGCTTCTGTCTGGCTTGAGCGAGACTCCTTGCTACACATTCCTGTACTTTGCGGTACCTATGCTGCCTCTCGGTATCCCAATCCGCATCTGGCAAGATATCTTCGGGGGTCAGGACCCCCATGTCCAGATCGACGGGCAACTTGCTAGACCTTCCTCGCATCAGGTATGCTGGGGTGCAGTTGGTGGAATTCACCGGGATGTGGTTGTACATATCCACCAAGTCTGGTAACTTTGTAGGCCACAAGTTCCGCTCCTCTACAGGTAAGGTCTTCAGTAAGTAGATCACCACTTGGTTCATCTTCTCACACATCCCGTTGGTCTGTGGATGGTACGGCGTGGTTCTGATCTTCTTACACCTGTACAAATTGCAGAACTCCTGGAACACCTCCGCTTCAAATGCTGGCCCCTGATTGGTCAACACCTTCTCTGGGTACCCATGGGGTCGACAGAAGTACTGCTGGAAGGTTTTGGCAGACGTCCTAGCCGTCAGATCTTTGACTGGTACGACTACCAGGAATCTGGAGAAGTGGTCCACAATGGTGAGAGCGTAGATATACCCTGACCGGCTAGGTGTTAGCATTACGTGATCCAGCGTGACCAACTCGAGCGGCCGTTTGGTCATGATGGGCTGCAAGGGAGCCCGTTGGCTGTCACGATCCTTCCGGCGTAAGCTACAGGGGCCACACTCTCGACACCACTTCTCGATGGCCTTCCTCATGCCGATCCAGTAGAACCTCTCACAGAGTAGCCTCTCCAGCTTCCTCCATCCGAAGTGTCCTGCCCCATCGTGGTACGCTCCCAGAACCATTGGCACATCTTGTCTGGGGACCACAATCTGCCACACCAATTCGTGAGTGCGGGGGTCGATGCTCCTTCGGCACAGCTTGCCATTGTGAATAAACAGTTTGCCCCTCTCCTTCCACAACTGTAATGCCTCCGGTGGATCATCCGGGCCGGGATGCAAACCTGCCTGCGTCAGGAGATCTTTCACGACGGACCGCAGGGTCACCATCCTGGTTCTCTGTCCACCCGTGGTGGGGCAGGATATTCAACGGGGCGCCCTGTTTGTTTCTGTGCCTGTTCTCTACCTGATGGGAACACTGAGTTGCCTTGGGACGATGGAAAGCGGGCAGCTCCACTTCTTCAAATGCTTCTGGATCTTCCTCCGTTTTGGGTAGGTGAGGCATTTGGGACAATGCATCGGCATTCGCATTCTTGTGCCCCGCCCGGTACTTGATGGTGAAGTCGTAATTGGACAACCGGGCCATCCACTGCTGCTCCAAGGCGCCGAGTTTCGCTGTGTCCAAGTGCGTAAGTGGATTATTATCCGTGAAGACGGTGAATTTCGCTGAGGCCAGATAGTGCTTGAACCTCTCCATCACAGCCCAAACGACGGCAAGGAATTCCAGCTTAAAGGAACTGTAGTTGTCCGGGTTCCTTTCAGTTGGGCGAAGCTTCCTGCTGGCATAAGCGATTACTCGTTCCTTGCCCCTCTGGACCTGGGACAGCACAGCTCCCAGCCCCACGTTGCTGGCGTCCGTATACAATACAAATGGTTGGTCGTATTCAGGGAAGGCTAGTACTTCTTCTCCCATCAGTGCCGATTTTAAGCAAGTGAACGATCCTTCCAGTCCGTCTTTCCAATCCAGCGGGGTATTCTTACCCTTGGGTTTCTTGGGCTGGCCCACCAACAGGTCTTGCAACGGCGCGGCCTTCTTGGTGAAATCCTTGATAAACCTCCGGTAGTAGCCCACCAACCCGAGGAACTGCCGGACTTCATGAAGGTTACTGGGCTGCGGCCAGTCCTTGATCACCGTGACCTTGTCGGGGTCTGGGGCCACTCCTTCGGCACTCACCACATGGCCCAGGTACTGTACTTTGGGTTTGAGCAGATGGCATTTGGATGGTTTCACCTTTAAGCCAAAGTTGGACAGCGCTTCAAATACCTCGGACAGGTGCTTCAAATGGTCTTCATAGGTCTTAGAGAAGACAATGACATCGTCCAGATACAGCAGCACGGTCTCAAAGTTCTTGTGTCCCAAACAGAAATCCATCATCCTCTGGAACGTCCCCGGGGCGTTACACAATCCGAAGGGCATGTAGTTGAACTCGTAGAGACCCATCGGCATCGTGAAGGCTGTTTTTTCCTTGTCCGCCTCTGCCACGGGAACCTGCCAGTACCCACTGGTGAGATCTAAGGTAGAGAAGTAATTAGCAGACTTTAACTCAGCCAAGGACTCCTCTATCCTAGGCAGGGGGTATGCGTCCTTATGTGTAATGCGGTTTAATTGCCTATAATCCACACACATCCTCATTGTGCCATCTTTCTTCCTAACGAGGACTAACGGAGCTACCCAGGGGCTATAGCTGTCTCTCACTACCCCAGCCTCCTTCATCTCTCGCAACATGTCCTTGGCACACTGATAATGAGCTGGGGGTACAGGACGGTATCTTTCTTTTGCGGGTGGGTGATCTCCTGTGGGGATGTGATGTTGAATCCCTTTTACCCGACCGAAATCAAGGGGGTGCTTGCTGAATACCCGCTCATACTCGTGAACCACCCTGTAGGCCCCCTGTATCTGGTGAGATGGAGTAGCATCAGTGCCAACATGTAATTCTTGACACCAATCTTTTGATTGCTCTGCGGAGCCGTTGTCCTCCGCCGACTTGGACAGAGCCAAGGGCCCGGGTGCCTGTATCACACTATTATTAACAGTAAACAGCTTGGCAAGTGTGACATATTTAGTTAGGTGGACTTCCTCCTCCCCGCAGTTAAGAACACATACCGGCACCCTCCCCTTGCGGATGTCAACCACCCCTCTGGCTGTCAGGAGGGTAGGCTTATTCTCCGAATACACAGGTTCTACCAGGGCCTGATAGTTTTTACCCCCGAGACCTATGGCTGCCCGACACCATATTAACATTTCACTCCTGGGGGGTATTGCAATGGGGTTCGAATCACTCACTGTGACCCGGCCAATTTCACCAGTCAGCTCCACTTGCTGTCTCCGCATTAGGGCTCTGATTTCTTTCTGCAAGGCACGTTGTTCACTGTAACCAGCTGTCTCTGCTACTTGCTGCAACAAGACAATAACTTCTGCAAGACAATTTTCTATGACATTAGTACCGATGGTCATCATGGGGTTACGTTCACGCCGGTCAATATCAACAATGACAATTCCTTGGGCCTCCAATTCTACCCGCCCCACCTTAATAGTGACCTCTTTGTACCCCACTTGCGGCAGTGGCTGACCATTGCTAGCTATTATAGTGAAATCATCATCGGGGGCACGGGTAATGTCGGTGTCCTCCCAATAACATCTATAAAGAATGTAGGGCATAGTTGTCACCTGGGAACCGGTGTCCAGCAAAGCGTTCATGGGGATACCGTCGATCATGATGGGGAGAACTGGATGCCCCCCGACGTATTTGGCTCTCCAATTTTGCGGGCCTGGGCGTTCTACTCCTGGGGGTTGGCCCTTGGCCCCAGGGGTTGCTCGTTTAACTGACAGTACCTTGCAAGATGGCCCACCTTTTGGCAGCGGCGGCAGATAGGTCGTCCATCCCGATGAAAACGATCATCGTCTCTGCCTCTGGTCGATGGAACTCTCCTTGGTTGCTGCCAGGGGACATCTTCCGGTCTGGAAGCCAGCTGGATCTTCTCCTTGGGGGCCTCCTGTAGGGACTGGACGGTCCGGGCTAGGGCAGCAACGCTCCTGGTCAGTTCCTGTACCTGGAGGCGCAGTCATGCAAGGGAGTCGTCTTCCAGGATCTGGGCATCGGCCTCGGCGGAGATGGGTACGTCCGGCGCCACCACCTGGTGGTATGTGAGGGCTTGACGCCTGGGAAGTGTGGCACGGCTGGGCTGTCGCTCTGGTAGTGCCTGATTAGCTTTATCTTTGAATTGCGCAAAAGTTAGGTCTGGGTTCTGCATGGCCAGGAAGTGTAGCTGGGCCCTTTAGTTACTGCACAGGAGCCCTTCGACGAACCGCTCCTTCAAGAGTTTATCTTCATCTTGCATGCTGTTTGGGTCACTTTGCTTGATGGCCCGCAGCGCCTCCTGGAGATTATGAGCATAGTCCCGTAAGCTATCCTGCGGCCTCTGCTTGCACCCATAGAATGTCAATTTAATTTCCGTAGCGGTGCGGGTATCAAAGGTGGTTTTAAGCTTGGCAAATACCTGTTGCGCAGTTTTCTTATCTGCAGCAGGCCAGGACTTCACTTCCCTCAATGCCGCTCCAAAGAGTTGGCCGGTTATCATATGGACTTTCTGAGGCTCCGTCAAGGGATAAAACTCGAGCAGGCTACAAATCCCCTCTTTAAAGTCAGTTAACGTATGAGCTTCTCCGAAGTATCGCGGGAGCCAGGCGGCTCCTGGTAGGTACGGCATAGAGAAGGGCATAATGGCTGTTGTAGCGGTGGCAGTACCCGGCTGGTTGCTGGGAGCGGCTAGCCCCGCGGCATCCGGCGGTGAGATCAGACCCGTGGCTGCGTATACCACGGAGTCTGGAAGTGCTCCCGGGTCTGCAACTGTGGCCGCCGCCTCCGCTCCTCCGGGATCCGACATGGCTGTCCTTCCCCCCTTGCTAACCTGTCGGGGTTCTCCTTCCGGGATCGGCGCCTCACCGCGCCTTCCGCTCTGCGCTCTTTTCTAGCCGGCTCCACCCACGAAGCTATGGCTCCTCCCCTCGCGCTCCAGACGGCGCGGCAATGGCGGATTTTTGGCGGCAAATAACAATACAGTCTTTGCAATAAGTCACAGTTCAATCACAATTCCAAGGCACACATGACCTGATTCTTCAGGCTTAAGTAGATCCTGTTCGTGACGCCAAGTTGAAGCGCCCCCAGACACAGGGTCACAGGTTACTCAGTACCGGTCCTTTCTGTCTCAGTTCTGGGGTTGTCACGGTGGCTGGACCCGGTCCGTGACCCTGCTAAGGGGCGTCCAATGAAAGGTGATGGTGCGTGGTGCAAGGTGCGAGGAATAACGAGGACACAGAATTGCAATCTCTTTACCTTTTACTGAACGTTTCAGGATCCTCAATCCAGGGCACTGTCAACAGGGCTGTCTGAGACCGGCCGGTCCGAAGGCACATCCATAGTTCCCTTTGCAGGTGGAAATCAGTGCCTACCACTAGCGCCTGTGTGTTGTAGTTCTTCCCTGCTGGGCATTCGGGATAGTTCTCACAACTTCTGTTCTCGCTCTTTCTAGATCTTTCTCTCTCCGTCCCCCAGGTTTGTTATGGCTAGGATGCACCTTTATGACAGGTAGGCCTGAAGTTATTCTGGGACCCTACTGTCGCCCCTCTCCCACGATTGCCCCCTTTATCCTTCTTAGGTGATGTATGGTAGACAGCCAACCTGTAATTAACTGTCCTGCCGCTGTTTGAAGTAATGCGTGGAGACTGTTACTTCCTCGGTGCTCCGGCCACCGGCTATGCGCCTCAGTAGGATGTTGCCGTTCTCGGGGCTCGACTCCTACTGGTTCTCCTTTGTACTTGATCTCTTGTCTCACTGTCCACAATATCCTTTGCTTTGTGTCCTTTCTTTAGATACCGCCGCAAGGTAGTGCATGCGCGGTTCCGTAACAATCTGTCCTTTCGGCTAGGTACCTGCCAGATTTCCCAGTTCTGACAGGTCATCCCTGGAGCTCTCCCAGGCTGCGTTCTGCCTAACTTCCTGTCCAACCCCTAGTTTTACCAGTGTGAGGAGCGACCTAATAAATAGGCCTTTTGCTCCCCCTAGTGGCCGGAGTGTGAAGTGTAATGTGTGCTGTGATACCTGGTCAGAAGAACTCCTTTAGTGCCATCAGACGTACCATCACTCCCCTTAGTGGCAGAGCGGCATTACTGCAACGACCAGATCTCTGGGGCGCTGCACTCATACCAAATGACGGTAAGACAGAGGAATATATGGCGATGAGGCACCAAAGAGCCGTCTGTAGGAGGAGGGTAAGTAATGGATAAATTAAGGGGCTGCTTATGGAACAAGCAAAATGTATGACCGCCGTAAGTAGAAGAGTGTGACTAAAGGAGGACTTACCAGTGCGCCGGGACACTATGGACATACGCGGTATCCACCGCTAGTAAGGTGTGGGGTTAGAGCGCCGACATATCCTTTTATAGAGTGGGACAGAATGCAATGTGTGCGCTGTACAGACCGGCATGTGAACCGGAAGCGGCGGGGCGGTGATGACGCAGGTGTCAGCTGACCGCAGAGGGCGGTGATGTGAGCGTTCTACAGACAATAACAAAGATGGAGGTGCGTTCCAGCTGGGAGAAGCAGTGAATCGCTGTGCACAGATGTGGTGGCCGCAAGGTGTCACAAAACGGCAGCGGAGGAGTGGAATCAGAGCGGGCAGTTCTGTGGGAGAAAGCAATATATTACTATCTTGTACCAAACACACATTGCAGTAAGACATTAACATGGTTCCTTAGGCGGAACATACTGGGCCCACATTTTAATACAGGTACTAATGTAAGCCAAGAAGGTATCTAGAAATATCTGGTCATATACCGGACCTTAGGATATAGCGTGGTCGTTTATCACAAATCTCAATGAGTTGTAGGGGTAAAGAAAGCCCCCTTTTTTGGGGTATCAAAAGGCCCAAACAAATATCATAACATAGTGATCACAGGATACGAAGGTGCACTTTGAATATAAAACCTGATAAAAGGGCACCATATGAGGTCACAAATGGTTGAGGTATTCTTGTCCAGGAAAATAAAGCTGCAGGTTATAGATAATATGAAAACGTAAATATAAGGCAATATTGACACATCCAAGGTCTAAATAGTGTTTCGGATGACCCGATAGTAGACCCTATTTCAAATGAAGGACATTAGTTCGTAATCCCTATTAAGACCTTTAGGACTTAGAGTGTTGAGCTCGTGTATCCAGTATGCCTCCCTGTGCTTTAGCATGGAGATACGGTCCCCCCGCGGTGAAGTGGTGTAACCTGTTCGATTATTTGGAATCTGAGTTGGGACAAGTTGTGGCCTTTCTCAATGAAATGTGACGGTAAAGGGAGCAGGAGGTTTTTGCACCGGATGGTGGACTTGTGTTTAGATATACGTGATTTCACTGATTGGGTAGTCTCACCCACATATAACAGACCGCAGGGGCATTTGATCAGATAGACTGAGAAATTGGTATCGCAGGTAAAGAAGTTGTTAAATGGGTATCTCTTCCCTGTATGTGGGTGATGTATGGTATTACCCTGAAGTACATTGTTGCACTGATTACAACTCAGGCAAGGGAAAGTGCCTGTTTTCGGATTGCATAAAAAACACTGAGTTGGACCAGAGTGTGTAGGGCCAATGTCTGCACGGACTAGGCTGTCCTTGATATTACGGGGTCTTTTAAAGCATGGTAGGAAAGGGTGTTGGAACTCTTGGATAGTGGGGTACGCTGCTTGAAGAATATGCCAATGTTGGCGAATGGTTTTGTGTAATTTATAAGCTGCAGGGTGGTACTGGTGTACGAATGGAATCCGTGACATGGCGGACCCCCTATCTCTGGTAGTACTGCTAGCATGGGCGGTATCAAGGATACGTGGTGGGTAACCCCTCTCACGGAAATTCGACTTCATCTCGGATGTTCTAAGGTCTTTAATTACAGGATCTGAAACGATTTTTGATACTCTATTCAGTTGTGATTTTGGGATGGACTTTATCATGTTTTTCGGATGAAAACTGTCGTAATGCAACAGACTGTTGCGGTCCGTGGGTTTAGAGTATAGATCTGTTCATAAGTTCCCATTGTCATCCTTAATGACCAATGTATCAAGAAAACTAATCTGGTGGAGGTCGTATGTCATCGTGAAGTCCAGTCCGGGCCATGAGGTTCTAAGAAATTGGAAGAAATCCTTCAAAGATTTGAGATCACCCCTCCAGATACAGAAGACAGCATCTATATAACGCTTCCATGTCAATGCATGGCTACGAAAGAGTTCTTGAGTATATATAGATGAGTCCTCGTAGTGGGCCATATAGGCATTGGCATATGGAGGTGCCACGTTTGAGCCCATGGCCGAGCCCTTTATCTGGAGATAGTAGGTGTCTTCGAACAGAAAAAAGTTGTTGTTCAGAACGATAGACAGGAGTTCACAACATAAGTCAGTAAGATAAGGGTTCATATGATTGGTAGTGAGAAGCCAACGGGTAGACTGTATGCCGTTTGTATGTGGTATGGACGTGTATAGGTCCTTTATGTCAAAAGATACCAGACAAGCGTCAGGAGGGATAGGGGATATGTTCCTAATGGTTTCCAGAAACGCTCCAGTGTCTAAAAGAAAGGAGCTGGTGTTCCTAATGAGGGGTGTCAAGATTTTTTCTAAATAAATAGAAATAGGAGCCAGAATCGAATCTGTGGACGCCACAATTGGTCTGCCAGGTGGATTTTGTAGACTCTTGTGTATCTTGGGCAGGATATAAATTACCGGTGTAATCGGATGTTTTTTTTTCAAGAAAGCCCGCATTTTGCAATCAAGGATGCTCCGGAATTGGAACCCGTCTAAAGTTGTGCGGATTACATTTTGGATGGTACTTGTGGGGTTATGGGGAAGTTTTTTATATGTGGTGGTATCGCTAAGTTGGCGATACACCTCATTCCTATAGAGGAGTTTGTCCATTACCACTATGGCCCCACCCTTATCCGCTGGCTTAATGATAATGTCCTTTTCTTGTTGTAAGGATTTTAGGGCCTGTCTCTCAGTTATGGAGAGATTTGAAGGGTAGTGGATCCTACCTCTATCTGTGTCATTCCTTAATTTTTGAAAAGAACTGTCTACATTTTGCTTGTTCCATAAGCAGCCCCTTAATTTATCCATTACTTACCCTCCTCCTACAGACGGCTCTATGGTGCCTCATCGCCATATATTCCTCTGTCTTACCGTCATTTGGTATGTACCCCTTCTAAGCATTGTTTATGTATACATGACACAATAGTATTGGGATTTCCTTATGTATTCCCATATGCACTATGCTATTACTCCACAGATAGCCTGGTGCTATTTTTTCCGGCCTTTTGTTTTACCAGAATTTCTGATTGGTATGTACCCCCTTTTTAGCTGCACACACTTCAATGGCATCACCAGTGTTTTTGCTATAACCTCACCTCTTCCTTTTTAGATGCAAATTATAGTAACCTATCTATCTGGGGCCATACAAGTATACAAGTGTATCTAGGTATGTTTTCACCGCACACCAACTTCCTCCCCTCGGCATATCACTCTACCTCTCTTGTTCCACACAGCAGTCCTCTCACACTCCTTCTTGAACATATGCCCCTGTTGTACTAATATCCTTGATGTTAGATCTTGCAGCTTACTATCCAACAATATCTATATATATATATATATATATATATATATATATATATATATATATATACATGAACCTGTATTGTTGTGAATTCTGTTGTCGGGCTCCCTCCTGTGGTCATGAATGGTACTTCGGCTGGTTCTGTCCATGGACTTCCTCTGGTGGGTGTTTCTGAGTTTCCTTCCACAGGTGACGAGGTTAATTCGTTAGCTGGCTGCTCTATTTAACTCCACTTAGATCTTTGCTCCATGCCACCTGTCAATGTTCCAGTATTGGTCTAGTTCACTCCTGGATCGTTCTTGTGACCTGTCTTCCCAGCAGAAGCTAAGTTCCAGCTTGTATTTCTTTGGTTTGCTATTTTTCTGTCCAGCTTGCTATTTTTATTGTTGTCTTGCTTGCTGGAAGCTCTGGGACGCAGAGGGAGCGCCTCCGCACCGTGAGTCGGTGCGGAGGGTCTTTTTTCGCCCTCTGCGTGGTCTTTTTGTAGGTTTTTGTGCTGACCGCAAAGCAACCTTTCCTATCCTCAGTCTGTTCAGTAAGTCGGGCCTCACTTTGCTAAATCTATTTCATCTCTGTGTTTGTATTTTCATCTTTACTCACAGTCATTATATGTGGGGGGCTGCTTTTTCCTTTGGGGAATTTCTCTGAGGCAAGGTAGGCTTTATTTTTCTATCTTCAGGGCTAGCTAGTTCCTTAGGCTGTGCCGAGTTGCATAGGGAGCGTTAGGCGCAATCCACGGCTATTTCTAGTGTGTTTGATAGGATTAGGGATTGCGGTCAGCAGAGTTCCCACGTCCCAGAGCTCGTCCTTTATTATCAGTAACTATCAGGTCATTCCGTGTGCTCTTGACCACCAGGTCCATTATTGTCCTGACCACCAGGTCATAACAGTACAGGTGGCCCAAAGTACTAATGCATCTCAATAGAGGGATAAGAGAAGTTCTGAGACCATTTTTTTTCTTTGCAGTGTGTTTTGTCTCTCTTTTCCCCTTTACCTCTGGGTGGTTCAGGACACAGGTGTAAACATGGACATTCAAGGTCTGTCCTCTTGGATGGATAATCTAACTACAAGGGTACAAAACATTCAAGATTTTGTGGTTCAGAATCTGATGTCAGAGCCTAGGATTCCAATTCCTGATTTGTTTTTTGGTGATAGATCTAAGTTCTTGAATTTCAAAAATAATTGTAAATTGTTTCTTGCCTTGAAACCTCGCTCCTCAGGTGACCCTGTTCAACAAGTAAAGATCATTATTTCTTTGTTACGTGGTGACCCTCAAGACTGGGCATTTTCCCTTGCGCCAGGAGATCCGGCATTGCGTGATGTTGATGCGTTTTTCCTGGCGCTTGGATTGCTTTATGACGAACCTAATTCAGTGGATCAGGCAGAGAAAATCTTGCTGGCTCTGTGTCAGGGTCAGGATGAAGCGGAGATATATTGCCAGAAGTTTAGAAAGTGGTCTGTGCTCACTCAGTGGAATGAATGTGCCCTGGCAGCAATCTTCAGAAAGGGTCTCTCTGAAGCCCTTAAGGATGTCATGGTGGGATTTCCCATGCCTGCTGGTCTGAATGAGTCTATGTCCTTGGCCATTCAGATCGATCGACGCTTGCGTGAGCGTAAAGCTGTGCACCATTTGGCAGTACTATCTTAGCATGGGCCTGAGCCTATGCAATGTGATAGGACTTTGACCAGAGCTGAACGTCAAGAACACAGACGTTGGAATGGGCTATGATTTTACTGTGGTGATTCCACTCATGCTATCTCCGATTGTCCTAAGCGCACTAAGCGGTTCGCTAGGTCTGCCACCATTGGTACGGTACAGTCTAAATTTCTATTGTCCGTTACTCTGATTTGCTCTTTGTCATCCTATTCTGTCATGGCATTTGTGGATTCAGGTGCTGCCCTGAATTTGATGGACTTGGAGTTTGCTAGGCGCTGTGGTTTTTTCTTGGAGCCCTTGCAGTATCCTATTCCATTGAGAGGAATTGATGCTACGCCTTTGGCCAAGAATAAGCCTCAGTACTGGACCCAATTGACCATGTGCATGGCTCCTGCACATCAGGAGGATATCCGCTTTCTGGTGTTGCATAATCTGCATGATGTGGTCGTTTTGGGGTTGCCATGGCTACAGGTTCATAATCCAGTATTGGACTGGAAATCTATGTCTGTGTCCAGCTGGGGTTGCCAGGGGGTACATGGTGATGTTCCATTTTTGTCTATTTCGTCTTCCACTCCTTCTGAAGTTCCAGAGTTTTTGTTAGATTATCGGGATGTATTTGATGAGCCCAAAGCCAGTGCCCTACCTCCTCATAGGGATTGCGATTGTGCAATTAATTTGATTCCTGGTAGTAAGTTTCCTAAGGGCCGATTGTTCAATTTATCTGTGCCAGAACACGCCGCTATGCGGAGTTATATAAAGGAATCCTTGGAGAAAGGCCATATTCGCCCGTTGTCATCACCGTTAGGAGCAGGGTTCTTTTTTGTGGCCAAGAAGGATGGTTCTTTGAGACCTTGTATTGATTACCGCCTTCTTAATAAAATTACAGTCAAATTTCAGTATCCTTTGCCGTTGCTGTCTGATTTGTTTGCTCGTATTAAAGGGGCTAGTTGGTTCACCAAGATAGATCTTCGAGGGGCGTATAATCTTGTGCGTATTAAACAAGGCGATGAATGGAAAACAGCATTTAATACGCCCGAGGGCCATTTTGAGTACCTGGTTATGCCATTCGGGCTTTCCAATGCTCCATCACTACTTCAGTCCTTTATGTATGACATCTTCCGAGAGTACCTGGATAAATTCCTGATTGTGTATTTGGATGATATTTTGGTCTTTTCGGATGATTGGGAGTCTCATGTGAAGCAGGTCAGAATGGTGTTCCAGGTCCTTCGTGCGAATTCCTTGTTTCTGAAGGGGTCAAAGTGTCTCTTTGGAGTTCAGAAGGTTTCATTTTTGGGGTTCATTTTTTCCCCTTCTACTATCGAGATGGACCCTGTTAAAGTCCAGGCCATTTACGATTGGACTCAGCCGACATCTGTGAAGAGCCTGCAAAAGTTCCTGGGCTTTGCTAATTTTTATCGGCGCTTCATCTCTAATTTTTCTACTGTTGCTAAACCGTTGACTGATTTGACCAAGAAGGGTGCTGATGTGGTCAATTGGTCTTCTGCAGCTGTGGAGGCTTTTCAGGAGTTGAAGCGTCGTTTTTCTTCTGCCCCTGTGTTGTGCCAGCCAGATGTTTCGCTCCCGTTTCAGGTTGAGGTTGATGCTTCTGAGATTGGAGCAGGGGCTGATTTGTTGCAAAGAAGTTCTGATGGCTCGGTGATGAAGCCATGTGCTTTCTTTTCTAGAAAGTTTTCGCCTGCTGAGCGTAATTATGATGTTGGTAATCGTGAGTTGTTGGCCATGAAGTGGGCATTCGAGGAGTGGCGTCATTGGCTTGAAGGAGCCAAGCATCGCGTGGTGGTCTTGACAGATCACAAGAATTTGACTTATCTTGAGTCTGCCAAACGGTTGAATCCGAGACAGGCTCGATGGTCGTTATTTTTCTCCCATTTTGATTTTGTGGTTTCGTACCTTCCGGGCTCTAAGAATGTGAAGGCTGATGCCCTGTCAAGGAGTTTTGTGCCTGACTCTCCGGGTGTTCCTGAGCTGGCGGGTATTCTCAAAGAGGGGGTAATTTTGTCTGCCATCTCCCCTGATTTGCGGCGGGTGCTGCAAAAATTTCAGGCTGATAGACCTGACCGTTGCCCAGCGGAGAAACTGTTTGTCCCTGATAAATGGACTAGTAGAGTTATCTCTGAGATTCATTGTTCAGTGTTGGCTGGGCATCCTGGAATCTTTGGTACCAGAGATTTGGTGGCTAGATCCTTTTGGTGGCCGTCTTTGTCACGGGATGTGCGTTCTTTTGTGCAGTCCTGTGGGACTTGTGCTCGGGCTAAGCCCTGCTGTTCTCGTGCCAGTGGGTTGCTTTTGCCCTTGCCGGTCCCGAAGAGGCCCTGGACGCATATTTCTATGGATTTTATTTCGGATTTCCCCGTCTCTCAAAAGATGTCGGTCATTTGGGTGGTGTGTGATCGCTTTTCTAAGATGGTCCATTTGGTACCTTTGTCTAAATTGCCTTCCTACTCTGATTTGGTGCCATTATTTTTCCAGCATGTGGTTCGTTTACATGGTATCCCGGAGAACATCGTTTCTGACAGAGGTTCCCAGTTTGTTTCGAGGTTTTGGCGATCCTTTTGTGCTAGGATGGGCATTGATTTGTCTTTTTCCTCGGCTTTCCATCCTCAGACAAATGGCCAAACCGAACGAACTAATCAAACTTTGGAAACATATCTGAGATGCTTTGTTTCTGCTGATCAGGATGATTGGGTGTCCTTTTTGCCGTTGGCTGAGTTTGCCCTTAATAATCGGGCCAGCTCGATGTGGGGGCATTCTTTGCGTCTGGAGGAGAGAAGGTTTTTCCACCAACATAGAAGAGGATTCTTTACTGTTAGGGCAGTGAGAATCTGGAATTGCTTGCCTGAGGAGGTGGTGATGGCGAACTCAGTCGAGGGGTTCAAGAGAGGCCTGGATGTCTTCCTGGAGCAGAACAATATTGTATCATACAATTAGGTTCTGTAGAAGGACGTAGATCTGGGGATTTATTATGATGGAATATAGGCTGAACTGGATGGACAAATGTCTTTTTTCGGCCTTACTAACTATGTTACTATGTTACTATGTTACTTTGGTTTCGCCGTTTTTCTGCAATTCTGGTTTCCATCCTCGTTTCTCTTCAGGGCAGGTTGAGTCTTCGGACTGTCCTGGTGTAGATACTGTGGTGGATAGGTTGCAGCAGATTTGGACTCATGTGGTGGACAATTTGACATTGTCCCAGGAGAAGGCTCAAAGTTTCGCAAACCGCCGGCGCTGTGTGGGTCCCTGACTTCGTGTTGGGGATTTGGTTTGGTTGTCGTCTCATTATGTTCCTATGAAGGTTTCCTCTCCTAAGTTTCAGCCTCGTTTCAATGGTCCGTATAAGATTTCTGAGGTTATCAATCCTGTGTCATTTCGTTTGGCCCTTCCTGCTTCTTTTGCCATCCATAATGTGTTCCATAGGTCGTTATTGCGGAGATACGTGGCGCCTGTGGTTCCATCCGTTGATCCTCCTGCCCCGGTGTTGGTTGAGGGGGAGTTGGAGTATGTGGTGGAGAAGATTTTGGATTCTCGTGTTTTGAGACGGAAACTCCAGTACCTGGTCAAGTGGAAGGGTTATGGTCAGGAAGATAATTCCTGGGTTTTTGCCTCTGATGTTCATGCTGCCGATCTGGTTCGTGCCTTTCATTTGGCTCATCCTGGTCGGCCTGGGGGCTCTGGTGAGGGTTCGGTGACCCCTCCTCAAGGGGGGGGGGGTACTGTTGTGAATTCTGTTGTCGGGCTCCCTCCTGTGGTCATGAATGGTACTTCGGCTGGTTCTGTCCATGGACTTCCTCTGGTGGGTGTTTCTGAGTTTCCTTCCACAGGTGACGAGGTTAATTCGTTAGCTGGCTGCTCTATTTAACTCCACTTAGATCTTTGCTCCATGCCACCTGTCAATGTTCCAGTATTGGTCTAGTTCACTCCTGGATCGTTCTTGTGACATGTCTTCCCAGCAGAAGCTAAGTTCCAGCTTGTATTTCTTTGGTTTGCTATTTTTCTGTCCAGCTTGCTATTTTTATTGTTGTCTTGCTTGCTGGAAGCTCTGGGACGCAGAGGGAGCGCCTCCGCACCGTGAGTCGGTGCGGAGGGTCTTTTTGCGCCCTCTGCATGGTCTTTTTGAAGGTTTTTTGCTGACCGCAAAGTAACCTTTCCTATCCTCGGTCTGTTCAGTAAGTCGGGCCTCACTTTGCTAAATCTATTTCATCTCTGTGTTTGTATTTTCATCTTTACTCACAGTCATTATATGTGGGGGGCTGCTTTTTCCTTTGGGGAATTTCTCTGAGGCAAGGTAGGCTTTATTTTTCTATCTTCAGGGCTAGCTAGTTCCTTAGGCTGTGCCGAGTTGCATAGGGAGCGTTAGGCGCAATCCACGGCTATTTCTAGTGTGTTTGATAGGATTAGGGATTGCGGTCAGCAGAGTTCCCACGTCCCAGAGCTCGTCCTTTATTATCAGTAACTATCAGGTCATTCCGTGTGCTCTTGACCACCAGGTCCATTATTGTCCTGACCACCAGGTCATAATACTGTATATGTTGAGTGTACTCCATGGTCGTTGTTTTTTCTCCCCAATTCCATGACCTTATTTTCTGTGATGTATATACTTCTGTTTTTGTTTTTTGTTTTGCTTTTGTTATGTACAACACATTTATTGTTCCTATTTTGTATATAATTTTCTTTGTAGCACACTGATGAAGGTCCAGTATCGACCGAAACGTTTGTGATTACTGTATGTAATAAAACCCCACTTTTTGCATCACAACACTTTGGAGTGTGCTAGTCACTTATATTGTATAAAATATAGGGTGACCCCACGTCATTTTTTTGGGGGGTCCCCTTGTTTTAATAGCCAGTAAAGGCTACGCAGACAGCTGCGGGCTGATATTCACAGCAGGCTACAAATATTGGCACCCGGCCGTCGGCTTTCCCCCTCTGGCGCAGAAAATTGCGCGGGAGCCCACGCCGTTTTTTTTCCATTTTTTTTTAATTCAACGCTCTTTAAGGCTACTTTCACACTTGCGTCGGTATGAGTCCGTTGCAATGCGTCGGACCGATGGACCGACGCACGTTGTGAAATTTGTGCACGATGTGGGCAGCGGATGCAGTTTTTCAACGCATCTGCTGCCCATTCTGAAGTCCGGGGAGGAGGCGGAGTTTCAGTGGCGCATGCGCGGTAGAAAATGGCGGACGAGTCGGACAAAAAAAACGCTCACTTGAACGCATTTTCGGGCCGACGGTCCGCCAAAACACGATGGATCCGTTGCACGATAATACAAGTCTGTGGGTAAAAAATGCATCCTGCGAGCACATTTGTAGGATCCGTTTTTTTCTACCAGATCCGTTTTTTTCTCATAGAGTTGTATTAGCGCCGGATTGTGCCTGATGGCCACACGTTTCATCCGTTTTTTTCCGGATCCGACAAAAAGCTGTTTCCACCGGACGGAAAACACATACAGAGGAACGGTTTTTCTGTCCGGCGAAAAAACACACAGCGACGGATCCGGCAAAAAACAGATTAAACTGAGATGTGAAATGATGAATCCGGCCTCCGAATCCGTTTTTTCATGCATGTTTCCATTCAAATCATGCACATTTTCCGTTTATTTATTTATTTCCAAAAACTTTATCAAAAACCGCATCAAAAACCACACCAAAAACTGCATCAAAACCTGCATCAAAAACTACACCAAAAACTGCATCAAAACTGCACCAAAAACTGCATCAAAAACCGCACCAAAAACTGCATCAAAACCTGCATCAAAAAACGCACCAAAAACCTGCATCAAAACTGCACCAAAAACTGCATCAAAAACCGCACCAAAAAACTGCACCGAAAACTGCATCAAAAAATGGTGCAGTTTTGATGCAGTTTTTGGTGCGGGTTTTTAATGCGTTTTTTGATGTGATTATTGATGCAGTTTTGATGCAGTTTTTGGTGCAGTTTTTGATGCAGGTTTTTGGTTTGGTTTTTGATGCAGTTTTTGGTGCAGTTTTGATGCAGTTTTTGATGCAGGTTATGGTGCAGTTTTTGATGCAGGTTTTTGGTGTGGTTTTTGATGCGTTTTTGATGCTATTTTTGGTGCAGTTTTTGATGCAGGTTTTGGTGCAGTTTTTGATATAGGTTTTTGGTGTGGTTTTTGATGCGGGATGATCTGGGATATTAGTGGTAGTAATCCAGTGGCTCTGACTGACAGGATGATGTGTGGTATTAGGGGTAGTTGTCAGGTGGCTCTGGCTGATGAGATGATGTGGGATATTAGGGGTAGTAGTCCGGTGGCTCTGGCTGATGGGATGATGTGGGACATTAGGGGTAGTAGTCCAGTGGTTCTGGCTGACAGGATGATGTGAGATATTAGTGGTAGTAGTCCAGTGGATCTGGCTGACAGGATGATGTGGGATATTAGGGGTAGAAGTCCGGTGGCTCTGGTTGATGGGATGTGGGATATTAGGGGTAGTAGTCCAGTGGATCTGGCTGATGGGATGATGTTGGTTACTAGGGTAGTAGTCCAATGGCTTTGACTGGATGATGTGGGATATTAGGGGAAGTAGTCATGTGGCTCTGATGGGATGATGTGGGATATTAGTGATAGTAGTCCGGTGGATCTGATGGGATGATGTGGGATATTAGTGGTAGTAGTCCACTGGATCTGGCTGATGTGATGATGTGGGATACTAGGCTGGTAGTCCAATGGCTTTGACTGGATGATGTGGGATATTAGGGGCAGTAGTCAGGTGGCTCTGATGGGATGATGTGGGATATTAGTGATAGTAGTCCGGTGGCTCTGACGGGATGATGTGGGATATTAGGGGTTTTAGTCCCGTGGCTCTGATGGGATGATGTGGGATATTAGGGGTAGTACTCCAATGGCTTTGACTGGATGATGTGTGATATTAGGGGCAGTAGTTCGGTGGCTCTGATGGGATGATGTGGGATATTAGTGATAGTAGTCCGGTGGCTCTGACGGGATGATGTGGAATATTAGTGGTAGTAGTCCGGTGGCTCTGGCTGATGAGATGATGTAGGATATTAGGGGTAGTAGTCCGGTGGCTCTGGCTGATGGGATGATGTGGGATATTAGGGGTAGTTGTCCAGTGGTTCTGGCTGACAAGATGATGTGAGATATTAGGGGTAGTAGTCCAGCGGCTCTGGCAGACGGGATGATCTGGGATATTAGTGGTAGCAGTCTAGTGGCTCTGGCTGACAGGATGATGTGGGATATTAGGGGTAGTAGTCCGGTGGCTCTGGTTGATGGGATGTAGGATATTAGGGGTAGTAGTCCGGTGGCTCTGGCTGACGGGATGATGTGAGATATTAGGGGTAGTAGTCCAGTGGCTCTGGCTGACGGGATGATCTGGGATATTCGTGGTAGTAGTCCAGTGGCTCTGGCTGACAGGATGATGTGGGATAATAGGGGTAGTAGTCCGGTGGCTCTGGCTGACGGGATGATGTGGGATAATAGGGGTAGTAGTCCAGTGGCTCTGGCTGAAAGGATGATGTGGGATATTAGGGATAGTAGTCCTGTGGTTCTGACGGGATGATGTGGGATATTAGTGGTAGCAGTCCGGTGGCCATGGATGACGGGATGATGTGGGATATTGGGGGTAGTAGTCCAATGGCTTTGACTGGATGATGTGGGATATTAGGGGCAGTAGTCCAGTGGCTCTGATGGGATGATGTGGGATATTAGTGATAGTAGTCCGGTGGCTCTGATGGAATGATGTGGGATATTAGGGGTAGTAGTCCGGTGGCTCTAGCTGATGGGATGATGTGGGATATTAGTGGTAGTAGTCCGGTGGCTCTGGCTGATGAGATGATGTAGGATATTAGGGGTAGTAGTCCGGTGGCTCTGTTTGATGGGATGTGGGATATTATGGGTAGTATTCTGGTGGCTCTGGCTGACGGGATGATGTGAGATATTAGTGGTAGTAGTCCAGTGGTTCTGGCTGACAGGATGATGTGGGATATTAGGGGTAGAAGTCCGGTGGCTCTGGTTGATGGGATCTGGGATATTCGTGGTAGTAGTCCAGTGGCTCTGGCTGACAGGATGATGTGGGATAATAGGGGTAGTAGTCCGGTGGCTCTGGCTGACGGGATGATGTGGGATAATAGGGGTAGTAGTCCAGTGGCTCTGGCTGAAAGGATGATGTGGGATATTAGGGATAGTAGTCCTGTGGTTCTGACGGGATGAAGTGGGATATTGGGGGTAGTAGTCCAATGGCTTTGACTGGATGATGTGGGATATTAGGGGCAGTAGTCCAGTGGCTCTGATGGGATGATGTGGGATATTAGTGATAGTAGTCCGGTGGCTCTGATGGAATGATGTGGGATATTAGGGGTAGTAGTCCGGTGGCTCTAGCTGATGGGATGATGTGGGATATTAGTGGTAGTAGTCCGGTGGCTCTGGCTGATGAGATGATGTAGGATATTAGTGATAGTAGTCCGGTGGATCTGATGGGATGATGTGGAATATTAGTGGTAGTAGTCCACTGGATCTGGCTGATGTGATGATGTGGGATTTTAGGCTGGTAGTCCAATGGCTTTGACTGGATGATGTGGGATATTAGGGGCAGTAGTCAGGTGGCTCTGATGGGATGATGTGGGATATTAGTGATAGTAGTCCAGTGGATCTGGCTGACAGGATGATGTGGGATATTAGGGGTAGAAGTCCGGTGGCTCTGGTTGATGGGATGTGGGATATTAGGGGTAGTAGTCCAGTGGATCTGGCTGATGGGATGATGTTGGTTACTAGGGTAGTAGTCCAATGGCTTTGACTGGATGATGTGGGATATTAGGGGAAGTAGTCATGTGGCTCTGATGGGATGATGTGGGATATTAGTGATAGTAGTCCGGTGGATCTGATGGGATGATGTGGGATATTAGTGGTAGTAGTCCACTGGATCTGGCTGATGTGATGATGTGGGATACTAGGCTGGTAGTCCAATGGCTTTGACTGGATGATGTGGGATATTAGGGGCAGTAGTCAGGTGGCTCTGATGGGATGATGTGGGATATTAGGGGTAGTAGTCCGGTGGCTCTGACGGGATGATGTGGGATATTAGGGGTTTTAGTCCCGTGGCTCTGATGGGATGATGTGGGATATTAGGGGTAGTACTCCAATGGCTTTGACTGGATGATGTGTGATATTAGGGGCAGTAGTTCGGTGGCTCTGATGGGATGATGTGGGATATTAGTGATAGTAGTCCGGTGGCTCTGACGGGATGATGTGGAATATTAGTGGTAGTAGTCCGGTGGCTCTGGCTGATGAGATGATGTAGGATATTAGGGGTAGTAGTCCGGTGGCTCTGGCTGATGGGATGATGTGGGATATTAGGGGTAGTAGTCCAGTGGTTCTGGCTGACAAGATGATGTGAGATATTAGGGGTAGTAGTCCAGCGGCTCTGGCAGACGGGATGATCTGGGATATTAGTGGTAGCAGTCTAGTGGCTCTGGCTGACAGGATGATGTGGGATATTAGGGGTAGTAGGCCGGTGGCTCTGGTTGATGGGATGTAGGATATTAGGGGTAGTAGTCCGGTGGCTCTGGCTGACGGGATGATGTGAGATATTAGGGGTAGTAGTCCAGTGGCTCTGGCTGACGGGATGATCTGGGATATTCGTGGTAGTAGTCCAGTGGCTCTGGCTGACAGGATGATGTGGGATAATAGGGGTAGTAGTCCGGTGGCTCTGGCTGACGGGATGATGTGGGATAATAGGGGTAGTAGTCCAGTGGCTCTGGCTGAAAGGATGATGTGGGATATTAGGGATAGTAGTCCTGTGGTTCTGACGGGATGATGTGGGATATTAGTGGTAGCAGTCCGGTGGCCATGGATGACGGGATGATGTGGGATATTGGGGGTAGTAGTCCAATGGCTTTGACTGGATGATGTGGGATATTAGGGGCAGTAGTCCAGTGGCTCTGATGGGATGATGTGGGATATTAGTGATAGTAGTCCGGTGGCTCTGATGGAATGATGTGGGATATTAGTGGTAGTAGTCCGGTGGCTCTGGCTGATGAGATGATGTAGGATATTAGGGGTAGTAGTCCGGTGGCTCTAGCTGATGGGATGATGTGGGATATTAGTGGTAGTAGTCCGGTGGCTCTGGCTGATGAGATGATGTAGGATATTAGGGGTAGTAGTCCGGTGGCTCTGTTTGATGGGATGTGGGATATTATGGGTAGTATTCTGGTGGCTCTGGCTGACGGGATGATGTGAGATATTAGGGGTAGTAGTCCAGTGGTTCTGGCTGACAGGATGATGTGGGCTAATAGGGGTAGTAGTCCGGTGGCTCTGGTTGACGGGATGATGTCGGATATTAGGGGTAGTAGTCCAGTGGCTCTGGCTGACAGGATGATCTGGGATATTAGTGGTAGTAGTCCAGTGGCTCTGGCTGAAAGGATGATGTGGGATATTAGGGATAGTAGTCCTGTGGCTCTGACGGGATGATGTGGGATATTAGTGGTAGCAGTCTGGTGGCCATGGCTGACGGGATGATGTGGGATATTGGGGCTAGTAGTCCAATGGCTTTGACTGGATGATGTGGGATATTAGGGGCAGTAGTCCGGTAGCTCTGATGGGATGATGTGGGATATTAGTGGTAGTAGTCCGGTGGCTCTGGCTGATGAGATGATGTAGGATATTAGGGGTAGTAGTCCGGTGGCTCTGGCTGACGGGATGATCTGGGATATTAGTGATGGTAGTCCAGTGGCACTGGCTGATAGGATGATGTGGGATATTAGGGGTAGTAGTCCGGTGGCTCTGGCTGACGGGATGATGTGAGATATTAGGGGTAGCAGTCCAGTGGCTCTGGCTAACGGGATGATCTGGGATATTAGTGGTAGTAGTCCGGTGGCTCTGGCTGACAGGATGATGTGGGATATTAGGGGTAGTAGTCCAGTGGCTCTGGCTGACAGGATGATGTGGGATATTAGGGATAGTAGTCCTGTGGCTCTGACGGGATGATGTGGGATATTAGTGGTAGCAGTCTGGTGGCCATGGCTGACGGGATGATGTGGGATATTGGGGCTAGTAGTCCAATGGCTTTGACTGGATGATGTGGGATATTAGGGGCAGTAGTCCGGTAGCTCTGATGGGATGATGTGGGATATTAGTGGTAGTAGTCCGGTGGCTCTGGCTGATGAGATGATGTAGGATATTAGGGGTAGTAGTCCGGTGGCTCTGGCTGATGTGATGATGTGGGATATTAGGGGTAGTAGTCCAGTGGCTCTGGCTGACAGGATGATGTGGGATATTAGGGGTAGTAGTCCGGTGGCTCTGGTTGACGGGATGATGTGGGATATTAGTCGTAGTAGTCCAGTGGCTCTGGCTGACGGGATGATCTGGGATATTAGTAGTAGTAGTCCAGTGGCTCCAGCTGACAGGATGATGTGGGATATTAGTCCGTTGGCTCTGACGGGATGATGTAAGATATTAGTTGTAGTAGTCCGGTGGCTCTGGCTGATGTGATGATGTGGGATATTAGGGGTAGTAGTCCAATGGCTTTGACTGGATGATGTGGGATATTAGGGTCAGTAGTCCGGTGGCTCTGATTGGATGATGTGGGATATTAGTGGTAGTAATCCGGTGGCTCTGGCTGATGAGATGATGTAGGATATTGGGGTAGTAGTCCAGTGGTTCTGGCTGACGGGATGATCTGGGATATTAGTGGTAGTAGTCCAGTGGCTCTAGCTGATAGGATGATGTGGGATATTAGGGGTAGTAGTCTGGTGGCTCTGGTTGATGGGATGTGGGATATTAGGGGTAGTATTCCGGTGGCTCTGGCTGACTGGATGATGTGAGATATTAGGGGTAGTAGTCCAGTGGCTCCGACTGACAGGATGATAATAATAAATAATAATCTTTATTTTTATATAGCGCTAACATATTCCGCAGCGCTTTACACACATTATCATCACTGTCCCCGTTGGGGCTCACAATCTAAATTCCCTATCAGTAAGTCTTTGGAATGTGGGAGGAAACCAGACTACCCAGAGGAAACCCACGCAAACACCGAGAGAACATACAAACTCTTTGCAGATGTTGTCCTTGGTG
Organism: Ranitomeya imitator; assembly: GCF_032444005.1. Classification (NCBI taxonomy): domain Eukaryota; kingdom Metazoa; phylum Chordata; class Amphibia; order Anura; family Dendrobatidae; genus Ranitomeya; species Ranitomeya imitator. The sequence continues at coordinate 524,525,321 of NC_091284.1, forward strand.
GGGTTTGAACCCAATACTCCAGCGCTGCAAGGCTGCTGTGCTAACCACTGCGCCACCATGCTGCCCATAATGTGGGATATTAGGGATAGTAGTTCGGTGGCTCTGACGGGATGATGTGGGATATTAGGGGCAGTAGTCCGGGGGCTCTGATGGGATGATGTGGGATATTAGTTATAGTAGTCAGGTGGCTCTGGCTGATGAGATGATGTTGGATATTAGGGGTAGTAGTCCGGTGGCTCTGGCTGATGGGATGATGTGGGATATTAGGGGTAGTAGTCCAGTGGTTCTGGCTGACAAGATGATGTGAGATATTAGGGGAAGTAGTCCGGTGGCTCTGGCTGACGGGATGATCTGGGATATTAGTGGTAGTAGTCCGGTGGCTCTGGCTGATGGGATGATCTGGGATATTAGTGGTAGCAGTCCGGTGGCTCTGATGGGATGATGTGGGATATTAGGGGTAGTAGTTCGGTGGGTCTGATGGGATGATGTGGGATATTAGGGGTAATCGTTTGGTGGCATTGGCTGACAGGATGATGTGGGATATTAGAGGAAGTAGTCCAGTAGCTCTGACGGGATGAAGTGGTATATTAGTGGTAGTAGTCCGGTGGCTATGGATGACGGGATGATGTGGGATATTAGGGGTAGTAGTCCAGTGGCATATAAAATATAAAACATTAAAAGCCTGTTTAATGTTTGCAAATGCACACAGGAACAAAGATCTTATTATTTGGGACATGTCCCGTGGGCTGATGAAACTAAAATATAACTTTTTGGACTTAATGACCATCATTTTATTTGGGGGAAAAAGGAAAAAGATGGGAAGGCTAAGAACACCATCCCAATTGTGAAACACGGGAGTGGCATCATCATGTGGTGGGGTTGTTTTGCTGCAGGAGTCCACTATACAAAATAGATGGCTTCATGAGAAAAGAAGATTGTGTGGCAATACTGAAGCATCATCTCGAGACATCAGCCAGGAAGTTAAAGCTTGGGCGGAAATGAGTCTTCCAAATGGACAATGACCTAAAGCATACTGTAAAAATGATAACAAAGTGGCCATCACAAAGCCCTGATCTCAATCCTATTGAAAATGTATGGGCAAAGCTGAAAAGGCAGGTGAGAGCAAGGCAACCTACAAACCTGGATCAGTTACACCAGTTTAGTCAGGAGGAATAGGCCCAAATTACGACCAATTATTGAGAAGTTTGTGAGAAGTTTGTGGAAGGATAAACGTTTGACACAAGTTATTCAGTTTAAAGGCAATGGTACCAAATACTAATGAAATGTATGTAAACTTTTGCCTTTGCAGTAAGCAATAAAAATACCTTAAAACATTCTGTCTCTCTCATTATTCTGGCATTTGACAAATAATACCGTAATTATGGTATTACTAATTGATCTAAAATGGCAACGATTTTTTCTGATTTCTGGTTTCATGTTAGATATCGAGAAAAAAATTCACATGTGTCTTTTTATATAGTTTATGTAAACTTCTGGTTTAAACTGTATATATACATCTCTGGCAAAAATAAAGAGACTGCCGCATCAAAACCCTGTGATGGGCCATCCAATCTCCAGACCGGAACCCATTGAAAACCTCTGGAATGTAATCAAGAGGATGATGGATAGTCACAAGCCATCAAACAAAGAACTGATTACATTTTTGCATCAGAAGCAGTGTGAAAGACTGGTGGAAGACATGCCAAGGCGCACGAAAGCTGTGATTAAAAATCATGGTTATTCCACAAAATACATACAGGTCCTTCTCAAAAAATTAGCATATAGTGTTAAATTTCATTATTTACCATAATGTAATGATTACAATTAAACTTTCATATATTATAGATTCATTATCCACCAACTGAAATTTGTCAGGTCTTTTATTGTTTTAATACTGATGATTTTGGCATACAACTCCTAATAACCCAAAAAACCTGTCTCAATAAATTAGCATATTTCACCCATCCAATCAAATAAAAGTGTTTTTTAATAACAAACAAAAAAACCATCAAATAATAATGTTCAGTTATGCACTCAATACTTGGTCGGGAATCCTTTGGCAGAAATGACTGTTCAATGCGGCGTGGCATGGAGGCAATCAGCCTGTGACACTGCTGAGATGTTATGGAGGCCCAGGATGCTTCAATAGCGGCCTTAAGCTCATCCAGAGTGTTGGGTCTTGCGTCTCTCAACTTTCTCTTCACAATATCCCACAGATTCTCTATGGGGTTCAGGTCAGGAGAGTTGGCAGGCCAATTGAGCACAGTAATACCATGGTCAGTAAACCATTTACCAGTGGTTTTGGCACTGTGAGCAGGTGCCAGGTCGTGCTGAAAAATGAAATCTTCATCTCCATAAAGCATTTCAGCCGATGGAAGCATGAAGTGCTCCAAAATCTCCTGATAGCTAGCTGCATTGACCCTGCCCTTGATGAAACACAGTGGACCAACACCAGCAGCTGACATGGCACCCCACACCATCACTGACTGTGGGTACTTGACACTGGACTTCAGGCATTTTGGCATTTCCTTCTCCCCAGTCTTCCTCCAGACTCTGGCACCTTGATTTCCGAATGACATGCAAAATTTGCTTTCATCAGAAAAAAGTACTTGGGACCACTTAGCAACAGTCCAGTGCTGCTTCTCTGTAGCCCAGGTCAGGCGCCTCTGCCGCTGTTTATGGTTCAAAAGTGGCTTTACCTGGGGAATGCGGCACCTGTAGCCCATTTCCTGCACACGCCTGTGCACGGTGGCTCTGGATGTTTCCACACCAGACTCAGTCCACTGCTTCCTCAGGTTCCCCAAGGTCTGGAATCGGTCCTTCTCCACAATCTTCCTCAGGGTCCGGTCTCCTCTTCTCGTTGTACAGCGTTTTCTGCCACATTGTTTCCTTCCAACAGACTTACCATTGAGGTGCCTTGATACAGCACTCTGGGAACAGCCTATTTGTTGAGAAATTTCTTTCTGGGTCTTACCCTCTTGCTTGAGGGTGTCAATGATGGCCTTCTTGACATCTGTCAGGTCGCTAGTCTTACCCATGATGGGGGTTTTGAGTAATGAACCAGGCAGGGAGTTTATAAAAGCCTCAGGTATCTTTTGCATGTGTTTAGAGTTAATTAGTTGATTCAGAAGATTAGGGTAATAGGTCGTTTAGAGAACCTTTTCTTGATATGCTAATTTATTGAGACAGGTTTTTTGGGTTATCAGGAGTTGTATGCCAAAATCATCAGTATTTAAACAATAAAAGACCTGACAAATTTCAGTTGGTGGATAATGAATCTATAATATATGAAAGTTTAATTGTAATCATTACATTATGGTAAATAATGAAATTTAACACTATATGCAAATTTTTTGAGAAGGACCTGTATATATAAATATATACATATATATATATCTACTATATAATTGTCTAAGGGTCACTTCCGTCTTTCTTTCTGTCTGTCCTTCTGTCTGTCTGTCTGTCACGGAAATCCCAAGTTGCTGATTGGTCGCGGCAAAACATCCACAACCAATCAGCGACGGGCACAGTTCAGCGGCAAAATGGCCGCTCCTTCCTCCCCGCAGTCAGTGCCCGCTCCATAATCCCCTAAAGTCAGCGCTCACACAGGGTTAATGGCAGCGTTAGCGGACCGCGTTATGCCGTGGTGTAACATACTCCGTTAACGCTGCTATTAACCCTGTGTGACCAACTTTTTACTATTGATGCTGCCTATGCAGCATCAATAGTAAAAAGATCTAATGTTAAAAATAATTAAAAAAATAAAAAATAGTTACCGTATATACTCACCGTCCGTCGGCCCCCCAGATCCAGAACAGGCCTTTCCGGCTCCTCGCGACGCCCCGGTGACCGCTCCATGCATTGCGATCTCGCGAGATGATGACGTACGGTCTCGCGAGACCGCTACGTCATCATCTCGCGAGACCGCAATGCACTCTTGGGACCAGAGTGCGCGAGGAGCGTCGGTAAATGCTTCGCCTGGATCCGGGGGCCAACTGAAGGTGAGTATATAACTATTCTTTATTTTAATTCTTTTTTTTTTTAACAGGGATATGATGCCCACATTGTTATATACTATGAGGGCTGTGCAATATACTACGAGGGCTGTGCAATATACTACATGGGCTGTGCAATATACTACGTGGCTGTGCTATATACTACGTGGGCTGTGCTATATACTATGTGGCTTTGTTATACACTACATGGGCTGTTATATACTACGTGGGCTGTGCTATATACTACGTGGGCTGTGTTATACACTACGTGGGCTGTTATATACTGCGTGTGTGGGCTGTTATATACTACGTGAGCTGTGTTATATGCTACGTGGGCTGTTATAAACTACGTGGCTGTTATATGCTATGTGGGCTGTTATACACTCCGTGGGCTGTGCTATATACTCTGTGGGCTGTGTTATATACTACGTGGCTGTGCTATATACTCCGTGAGCTGTGCTATATACTACGTAGCTGTGCTATGTACTACGTGGCTGTGCAATATACTAGGTGGCTGCGCTATGTACTACGTGGCGGTGCTATTTACGACGTGGGCTGTTATATACTACGTGGCTGTGCTATATACTACGTGGCCTGCCACGAACAATCAACGACAGGCGCAGTCCAGCCGCAAATTGGCGCGGGATTTGAACCACGCTTTGTTAATTGGTCGCGGTTGGCCGAATCCTATGTATTCAATGTATTATTCTAAAATCTTCATAAATAAACTACATACATATTCTAGAATACTCGATGCGTTAGAATCGGGCTACCATCTAGTATATATGATTAATTAGATCAGAGCCACATCTACGTCCAATACTGGACAGAAAAAACTCCTATTGATAATATAAACAATTAGAAAAAACGGAGTCAGAACACTGCCAAATAGATCAATAAAATTCCAAATATTTATTAAATAGTAACATAGGATATACAATCACATACACATCTAATAAAAATCTACAGTACATGTAGGGTTACTCATGTGAAGGGTACAGGTAACAAAATCATGTACCACCCCAAAATGTAATGCGACTTAAGGTCCAAGGTTCAGAGCGCAAGATGAGTATACCAAAAATGAGAGCACACTTGTGAAATCCCTCTATGAACCTCTATGTGCTAGCTGTGTCAAAGGATGTCTAGGACTGGACCTTACCCATGTCAGGGACTGGCATGGGTAAGGTCCAGTCCTAGACATCCTTTGACACAGCTAGCACATAGAGGTTCATAGAGGGATTTCACAAGTGTGCTCTCATTTTTGGTATTCTCATCTTGCGCTCTGAACCTTGGACCTTAAGTCGTATTACATTTTGGGGTGGTACATGATTTTGTTACCTGTACCCTTCACATGAGTAACCCTACATGTACTGTAGATTTTTATTAGATGTGTATGTGATTGTATATCCTATGTTACTATTTAATAAATATTTGGAATTTTATTGATCTATTTGGCAGTGTTCTGACTCCGTTTTTTCTAATTGTTTACATCTAGTATATATATATATACACACACACACACATAGCACTGGCAACAATTATGAGACCACTGCAAAAATGTCATTTTTTACAGTTTAAAAATTACAAAAAGGAAAATGGGCAGATGCAAAATTTCTGTCACCCTTTCATTATCATCATTGGGGAAGGTCAGGTGAGGCAAATTTCCCAGATTTATAAAAACAGTTTCCTTTAACCTTGTGCCAAAAAACTGCAGTCATAGGTTCTTCTAAGTTGCCGCCTAGCACTCTCAAAATGAAAATGGTGAAGGCTCACAAAGCAGGAAAAGGCTATAAGAAGATAGCAAAGCTTTTTCACGTTGCCCTTTCCTCAGTTTGAAATATAATTAAGAAAATGGCAGTTAACAGAAACAGTTGAGGTCGAGATAATGTCTGGAACCTTATCCGCAGCGTCCAAATATTACAGCATAGTGCAGGAGTGTCAAACTGCATTCCTCGAGGGCCGCAAACAGGTCATGTTTTCAGGATTTCCTTGTATTGCACAGGTGATAATTTAATCACCTGCACAGAATGATTCCAGCACCTTGTGTAATGCAAAGGAAATCTTGAAAACACGCATGGTCTGAGGCCCTCGAGAAATGCAGTTTGACACCCCTGGCATAGTGGATAGGATTTTAACCCCTTTCTGACCTCGGACGGGATAGTACGTCCGAGGTCAGATCCCCTGCTTTGATGTGGGCTCCGGTGGTGAGCCCGCATCAAAGCCCAGCAACCAGGCAACCCCCACATGTACTTATGCTGGCTAACAGTTGTAAATCATTCAGTTGCGGCAATAAAAACTAAATCTCCGAGCACTAAAAATACTCGAAGGACCCCCTGAGCATGCTCAGGAAATCTCGAGTAAGGCCAGTCTCATACGTCCAGATAATTCCGGTACCGGAGAAAACAGTACCGGAGTTATCCGTGTCCGTGTGCTCACGTGGCTGTGCTATATACTACGTGGCTGTGCTATATACTACATAGCTGTGCTATATACTACATGGCTGTGCTATCTACTACGTTGTCTGTGTTATATGCTACGTGGACCCTGCAATATACTACGTGGCTGTGTTATATACTATGTGGGCTGTGTTATACTATGTGAGCTGTGTTGTATGCTACGTGGCTGTGCTATATACTACGTGGGCTTGTTATATGCTACGTGGGCTGTGCAATATACTACGTGGCTGTTATATGCTACGTGGCTGTGCTATATGCTACGTGGGCTGTTATATACTACGTGGGCTGTTATATGCTACGTGGCTGTGCTATATGCTATGTGGGCTGTTATATACTACGTGGGCCGTGTTATATGCTACGTGGCTGTGCTATATGCTATGTGGGCTGTGTTATACTATGTGGGCTGTGTTTTATGCTATGTGGCTGTTCTATATTTCTCTGCTGTATCTGTGCATCATGAATCGTGGTATGTGTTATAAGGGGGGGGGGGGGGGGCCACTGAGACTCTTTTGCCCGGGGCCCTCAAAAACCTGGAGCCGGCCCTGGCTTCACTGATTGGTCACGCCCGGCCGGGCACGACCAATCAGCGACAGGTGCAGTCCGGCCGTAAATTGGCGCGGGATTTGAACAACGCTTCGCTGATTGGTCGCGCCCGGCCGGCCGAATCCTGTGTATTCATTGCATTATTCTTAAATCTTCATAAATAAACTACATACATATTCTAGAATACCCGATGTGTTAGCATCGGGCCACCATCTAATAACACTATCAAGCTGTAGGAACATTTGCACTATGTATATAGAAAATGCAAACCCTCTTATGCTAGATTTATTAGATTTGTTTTAATCCACCCATTCATTTCTTACAGAGATTGATGAGAGAGTGTACGTGGATGTCCTGCCTTCATAACGTTCAACCAGAAGAATGTACACTTTAATGGGATTTCGAAAAATGAAAAAAAAAAAAACTGGATGTCCCAAATCATAAGAAAATTCCATGTGCCAAATTTACTAAGTTCTCTCAGGTCTTTTACTGCCAAGATCCAACATTTTTACCTCTCCTTGTGTCCTCATCACTACTGACAATATGTTGTTAGTGACAAGACACCATAGCCATTATTGCTGGGCCACAGCAGTGACATCTTCAAGGATCATCCATTAAGCAACATATGAAGTAATCACTTTGCTGCTGCACCAATTTCAAATTTAATGTAAGGCTACTTTCACACTAGCGTCGGCCCGTTTCAGTGCGTCGGGCCGACGTACCGACGCATCCTGTGTCAACGCAGCACAACGGGGTAGCGGATGCATTATTACAACGCATCCGCTGCCCCATTGCGAGTTGCGGGGAGGAGGGGGCGGAGTTCCGGCCGCGCATGCGCGGTGGGAAATGGCGGACACAACGCACCAAAAAACGTTACAAGCAACGTTTTTTGGTGCCGACGGTCCACCACAACACGACACAACCGTCGCACGACGGTTGCGACGTGTGGCAATGCATCGCTAATACAAGCCTATGGAGAAAAAACGCATCCTGCAAACAAATTTGCAGGATGCATTTTTTCTGCAAAACGACGCATTGCGACGTGCGTCGTACGACGCTAGTGTGAAAGTAGCCTAATACCTGTGGTGTTAGGCTTTTCCTGGTTTCTGTTCACCTTGGGATAGGGGACTAAGAGGTGAAATTTTGAGACGCCGTGACGTCCACCACCTCTCTTAGATATACCCGTTTAACCTCCATCAGGGAACACCTTCCAGGAGCAGACATATTATATTATTATTAATAATAAAAAAATTGCCATCTTTTTGTTTCACATCCTGATTTATTCTTTGGAGGTCCTACAATTTCTTGTCCATCTCCCTGTCTTTTTATACTAAATAAGTTGTTTTAAACATTATGTTAATAAAAAAATTGTTTTATTTACCACTTCTTGTGTCACTTCATACCTTATTAGGTAAAGTTTGGTAACGAAGTTATACTTGCACTGACCTCCATGTGAGACCTGAGCCAGAAAAAAAGGATGGAGCTTCAGGATTCATTTATATTAGCCAAAGGTGGCTGTTAAGCAACAACCGATCGGCTACAGAGAAGCCGAATGCTGGCTGTATAATAGTCTATCTAGAGCAGGGGTGGTGAATCTTTTTTCTGCCAAGGGCCATTTGGATATTTATACCATCTTTCCGAGGCCGTACAAACTCCACCCACAAAGTGCATCCTGACTCTGACACTGGAGTAAGGACATAATCTTTCATTGCATGCCCTTCAGTGGTGAACACTGCGTGTGTGTGTGATAACAGAGCAAGAAGAAATTAATGAGCTGGTTGTAATCAAAATACACCTCCCTGCCCAAGAATGCGGTCCCTGAGAATCTGCTCGGGGGCTTGATAAAAGGGTATCGAGGGCCGTAAATGGCCCTGGGGCCTGAGGTTCCCCACCCCTGATCTAGAGGGACTGATCATACTTACATGCTCACAGAAAGATCATTAACACAATTGTTCTGTGTGTATCTATCTACATAATTTGCTAAGGCGTACTTCCGTCTGTCTGTCTGGCCTTCTGTCACGGTTATTCGTTCGCTGATTGGTCTCGGCAGCTGCCTGTCATGGCTGCCGCGACCAGTCAGCGACGGCCACAGTTCGATTAGTCCCTCCCCTACTTTCCTGCACTCACTGCCCGGCCCCCGCTCCAGAACCCCCTCACCGCTCACACAGGGTTAATGGCAGCGGTAACGGCCCGCGGTGTAGCGCACTCCGTTACCGCTGCTATTAACCCTGTGTGTCCCCAATTATTTACTATTGATGCTGCCTCCCTTCTGAGCCCCAAAGTGTACCTAAACAACATATAGCGTCCACATGTTTGGCATTTCTGAAGCAATGAGAGCTCGCAAAACTTATGGGTGCGTGTCTCTAGAAGCATGAGCTGGGCATAACGCTCTGATTACTGCAACTGCACTATGCTGTAGTGACCAGTATGGTCACTACAGCATACTGGTCACTGCAACTGCAGTTTGCAATTTTCACTCGGGAACATTCACTGCTGCTTGTTTCTGGAAAATACCCATGGAGTCAAAATCTTCACTACACCTGTAGATAAATTCCCAAAGTGTATAATTTCCAAAATGAGGCCACTTGAGGGGGGATTCTGCTCTTCTGGCAATTAGGAGCTCTGGTTATTTAGTCCACAAATTGTTCTAAGAAAATCTGCTCTCCAGGAGGCAAATAGCGCTCCGTTCCTCCTGAGTTCTCCATATCGCTAAGTAGTACTGTACAGCCACATATGGGGTATTGCCACGTTCAGTAGAAATTGTGGGACAAATTACGGTGCCATTTTTACCCAATTCTTCTGTGAAAATATAAAATCTGGGGCCAAAATTAGTTATTTTTTTCTTCACTGTCCAATGGTATAGAATTCTGTGACACCCATGGTGTCAATGTTTCGCCCACAATGGCCTTTGTCAAGCATACAAAACATCAATAGTGGCCATCTTAAATAGTGTGGAGCCTATACAGGGACCAATCACTACCAAGGGGTGGCCTTTATTAAATCACACTAAAATCACAAAATATATAATTACATTGTGTGCCACATATAAAACATCAGCCATCATTAACTGATAACAAACATATAATCCAAATACTAACACAATAAACTAAGAAAAACACAGAGGATAGAAATATCCGGACTATGGCCCAATCACTGCTCAAGCTACTTGGTTGTCATGGTAGTGCGTCTTCCAATCGCTGATGCAGTTTATGTCCACACACCCATGTATCCAATCACCTTCTGCGGTACAAAAGGCCTGCCAGCTGATCCCCATAGTTAGTTCCTTACCCACATGTGTGTATCAGTCCACCTACGAACGCCAGCGCCTGCGCACAGCGCACACCACAGAAGCGGTCACATGACCGCCACCTGGTGCGACGCACGGCGCCCGCGACCGGCGTCACAGGTCGAACATCATCGCTAGTCTCCACAAGCAGCTGGATGCGATCACATGACCGGCAAGGAGGAGCCATGACGCAACAGCGCCCGTACCTCCAGCACGCCCATATGACGCAACACGCCTGCGCACAGGAGAAAAATGGAAACATAGCCAAATCCATGGCACCCGCACTCCACTTTACATCAGTAAACTAAGCGAATCATTATCCCCAAGTAATCAAGAAGATTTGGCAGGCAAGGATCAAAGGGAGGAGAAAAAAACATCTAAAAATAAAAACCAAAACGAACAAAAAAATGTTTTTGTAATAGAAAACAAGAAAATTATTTTTTACAGAAAACAAACAAAGAATTTCAAAAAAAGATATATTTTTCAGTATCCTCCATGTGCTTCTTGGATAGCCAATCCTGAATCCACTGTAAACACAAATAAATAAAATAACAATTAAAAACATGTAACAACACAAATAATTCTTAAAAACGTACACAGAGCTAGAAGTATACATCAGAAGAGGCAGGCGATCCGAACATACCAACTTTATATGCATTTGGAATGGACATAACAAAAAAAGGGCCATCGCCTATATATTACGTCTACATTAAGACATGCAAATATGAAGATTGTAATCTACATTCAACCCTTTGGGTTGTAAAGTCTCTAAAACCGAAATCCACCTCAACTCCTTTTGTTTAAGTTTTAATATCCTATCCCCACCTCTCCTCCAAGCTGGGACCCCATCAATGACCCTAAAGCGCAGTTGATTAATAGAGTGTCTACATTCACTGAAGTGTTTCGGTATGGGAAGTTCCTGTAAATTAGCTCTTATTGTGCTCTTATGTTTAGTTATTCTAGTTTTGACTGCCGTTGTTGTCTCACCAACATACATAAGTCCACATGGACATACTATTAGGTAAATCACAAATTTCGATGTGCATGTGTACCGATCTTTAATCATAAATTTTTTGCCAGTCTGAGGATGATGGAAACTATCCCCCTTAAGCATATTCCCACAACATGCACAGTTAAGGCAGGGAAAGTTGCCCATCCGCGGAGGACATAATGTCCGCTGGATGGCAACCCTGCCAGTACCAACATCTGACTGCACCAACTGGTCCTTCAGATTACGCCCCCGTCTATAAGACAAAATAGGCCGCGAGCGGAAGTCCTGAATATGTGGTAAATAAAATTTTATGGCTGAATAAAGATCGTTTTTTGGACACGATTCACCTGGTATGGATGCTGCTGCTGGTGGTTGACTTTTTCTATGTACCCATGGTGTCAATATGATGTTGCAATGGGGTACTCGGAGCCGGGCCCTTCGGTTCTCGTCAGGGATGTCACGGTGGCTGACCCGGTCCATGGCCCTAGGGGAACGTCCGTTGTAAATTGGGGAAGGGTCTTTAAAGGGATAGTGTTCGTGACGCCACCTGTGGTATTCGGTCAGGGTGACCGACGCTGCTTAGGGGTCCGCTGGGGTGATGTTATGGCAGCTAGATGGTATATCTTCCCACAGGTGAAGTGTATCCACAGAGCTTCCCAGAGTGTAGATGATGAATGGTGTGAGGCGCAGTGAATAACGAGGACACAAGGTTGCAGTCTCTTTACCTTTACTGAAGGCTTCAGTGTCCACAGTCCAGAGCACAGACCACAGGGCAGGCAGAGTCCGGCCGGTCTGAAGGCAATTCCAGAGTCCCTCTTATCCAGGTGGAAATCAGTAGCCTTCCTCTAGCGCCTGAGTGTTGTAGTTCCTCCCTGCTGAGCTTCTCGGTGTGGTCCTCACAACTATTGTAGATGTAATGTCTCTTTCTCTCTGTCCCCCTGATGGGTAGGACAAACCCGTATGACTGATAGCCTGAGGCTTTTTTACAGGGACCCTACGATGCCCCAGCCCCCACAAGTTGCCACCGTGCCTCCTGGGTATAAGGTCGGGCAGCCAACGTGGAATCAACTGTCCTGCCAGTCTCTGAAGTAAAGCATAGAGATCCTTACTCCCTCGGTGTTCTGGCTACCGGCTTCTGCGCTTCAGAAGGAAGCAGCCTGCTCCTGGCTGGTCTTCCTCTGATATTCCTCTCCTTTGCTATGACTTCGTTTCTCACTCACTACAAGACAATTCCCTTCAGATGTCTCTTTCTTTGGATGCTGCCGCACGTGGGGCAGGCGCAGCTCCGTGAACCCTCGTTCTCTGCAGACCTCAGTCTGCATCTGGCTCCCTCTCACTCCAGCCAGCTTCAGTCTGCCTCTCCTCTCCCTCTTCCTAACTTTCTGTCCAGACTACCAGTTTTACCTAATTGTGAGGAGTGCCCTAACAGATAGAAGCATGGCTCCCCCTGGCGGCCTGGAGTGTGAAGTGTGTTGTGTGGTTAGTGATACCTGGCAAGGTGATCTCCTTTATTGCCTTCAGACGTAACATCACTCCCCTTGGTAGAAGAACGACATTACTGCAACGACCAGGACTCTGGGGCGCTGCAATGACTGCACCCCTTATTGAGAGGTACAGTTTGTAAAATGGGGCCACATGGGGGGTTCTGTTGTTATGGCACCTCATGGGCTCTCCCCATGGGTTATGGCACTTGCAAACCTTAATAGTAAAATCTAGGGCACCTTGCCTTCTGAGCTTTGCACTGTGCCTGAAAAATATTTCCTGATTACTTGTAGGGTATTGGCACACTCAGGAAAAAATGGACCTCAGTTTGTTGTAAAAAAATCCTATTAGCCCATAGAAAAATTAAAAAAATTGGGCTAAAACAACATTTTAGTGGTAAAAACGTAATTATTCTTTCTTCCCCTCCCAATGGTATAAAATTATATGAGGCAAATGTGGTGTCAACATGCTCACTATTTAGGCACATCAGCGACTCTGCAGATGCAACATGATGTCTGCTATCTATTCCAGCCAATTTTGTGCTCCAAAAGTCAAATGGCGGTCCTTCTCTTCCAAGCCCTGCCGTGCGCCCAAACAATAGTTTTCCACTACATATGGGGTGTCAGTTTACTCAGGAGAAATTGCACAACAAATTATTTGGTCCATTTTCTCCTGTTACCCTTCTCCTTGTGAAAATGAAAAATGTGGGGCAAAAACATTTTTTGCGAGAAAATGTGATTTTTTATTTCACGGGTCAACGTTATAAAACTCTGTGAAGCACCTGCAGGTTCAAGGTGCTCACCACGCAGCTAGATAAGATCCTTAAGGGGTCTAGTTTCCAAGATGGAGTCATTTGTGGGGGGTTTCCACTGTTTAGGCACATCAGGGGCTCTGTAAACATGACTTAGTGTCCGCTGTCTATTCCAGCCAATTTTATATTCCAAAAGTGAAATGGTCCAATCAATGGTTTTCCATCACATTTGGCATATCGGCATACTCAAGAGAAATTGCACGACAAATTGTATTGTAAATGTTCTCCTGTTACCCTTGGGAAAATGCAGACCGTGGAGCATATTATAGCAGAGCAGAGAGCACTAGGGTTTCACAGACCAGGATACTGCATATAATGTAAGGTCTCAGGGTTTGTGCACACGCTGCACATTACTCTGCAGATTTTTCCTGATTTTGGTAAATCCGCAGGTAAACCGAACTGCGGATTTCCTGCGGAGTAACCCCCGATTTTTTTTGCGGATTTTGTGCTGATTCCACCTGCGGTTTTACACCTGCAGATTCCTATTGAGGAGCAGGTGTAAACCGCTGCGGAATCTGCACAAAGAATTGACATGCTGCGGAATAAACAACGCTACGTTTCCGCGTGGTTTTTTCCACAGCATGTGCACTGCGGATTTTGTTTTCCATAGGTTTACATGGTACTGTAAACTCAGGGAAAACTGCTGCAAATCCACAGAGGCCAATCCGCTGCGGAACAGCAGCAAAATTTGCAACGTGTGCACATACCCTCAGGCGTCCATCCGCAATCTGAACACGCAGGTAACATCTCACTGCAGTGCAAAACTGTGCAATTATGTACAGGGACACTATGGGACACCTTGGCAGGCCCGTATGGCCCACCCACCAGGGGGGGGCCTCCCACCAATATAGGGATAAATATCTCAAGACATGTAAAATACACGTCTCTTTGCTGTTAAAACGTTTCTAATGATAAGGAACATTTAACAAAATAGAAACTATTGAAAGTGTAGGGACCTGGCTACAGTCCTACATCTCAGTGGCTGGCGCAGAGCGGCAGAGTCATGGTGTCAGCATTCACTGACCTGGCTAGCCTAGCCAGACTTTCAGTACCCTCCCTGTACCCATTGCTTAGCTTATGGCATGCGGCAGACTTCTCCGATCCCAACAGAAGCTTCTAGGCGCTACCTATTCAGCTATATGAGCGCTCCCTTGGATTGGATCAGATGATAGTTTGTTCAGCTACCTTCGAGGAAGGAGGTGGAGCTGTTCAGCTACCTTCGAGGAAGGAGGCGGAGCCACGATGTTGGCGCGAGAAGAGGATTCTCCACCACGGAGCGCGGCAGGACTTCACTCTGAATCTTCAGTCACTGAAGATACAGAGGTGAAGTGGTTCAGTGTTCAGGTGGATGAGTATGATCTCTGTTTGTCTGTGCGTGTGTGCCTGTCTATCTTTCTCGCAAGCTCCTGTCCTACACAGTACCATACTGTATATACAGGTCCACACTATATCCTGCATTACAGTGTGTCTGTGAATACTGTAAGTGCAGCGCCTCAGAGTCCTGGTTGTTGCTGTAATGTCGCTCTGCCGCTAAGGGGAGTGATGTTATGTCTGATTGCACTAAAGGAGTTCACCTGACCAGGTATCACAGTCACACATTACACTTCACACTCCGGCCACTAGGGGGAGGCCACTCCGGCCACTCCTCACACTGGTAAAACTAGGGGTCGGATAGGAAGTTAGAACAGAACGCAGCCTGGGAGAGCTCCAGGGAGGACCTGTCAGGGGTGGGTTCCTGGCAGGTATCTAGCGGAAAGGACAGAACATTACGGAGCCGCGCCTGCACTACATTGTGGCGGTATCCTAAGGAAGGACACGAAGCGAAGGATATTGTGGAGGTGAGAAACGAAATCGCAGCACAAGGAGATATCCAGTAGGAGTCGTGCCCCGAGATCGGCAACATCCTACTGAGGCGCTTAGCCGGTGGCCGGAATGCCGAGGAAGTGACAGACTCCAAGCATTACTTCGAACAGCGGCAGGACAGTTGATTTTAGGTTGGCTGTCTACCTTACATCACCTAAGAAGGACATAGGGGGCAAAGTTGGAGAGGGGCGTCTCTAGGGTCCCAGAATAGCTCCGAGCCTTCCCGTCAAACGGGTATGTCCTATCCACACAATAACTTGGGGGACTGAGAGCAAGAGAAAGAACAGATATGAAAGTTGCGAGGGTTATCCCGAATGCTCAGCAGGGAAGCACTACAACACACAGGTGCTAGTGGTAGGCACTGATTTCCACCTGCAAAGGGAACTCTGGATGTGCCTTCGGACCGGCCGGTCTCAGCCAGCCCTGTTAGCAGTGGTCTGGATTGCGGATCCCGAAGTAATCAGTAAAAGGTAAAGAGGCTGCAACCCTGTGTCCTCATTATTAACTGCGCCTCACATCATCGCCACCTACATTACTGGGAAGCCCTGGGGATATACTTCACCGGTGGGAAGGTATACCATCTAGCTGCCATAACATCACCCCAGCAGAAACCCTAGCAGCGTCGGTCATCCTGACCGAATGCCACAGGTGGCGTTACGAACCCTTGACAAACTACATCACTCTTTCATTGGACGCCCCTTAGCAGGGTCACAGACCAGGTCCAGCCACCGTGACAACCCCAGTACCAAGACAGAGAAGACCGGTACCGAGTACACCGCGGCCCTGTGTCTGGGGGTGCTCCATAAGTATATAGTGTGGACCTGTTTACAGTATAGTGCTGTGTATACACTTTATACAGCCCCTCAGCCTCTATTCTATATACAGCCAGCACCGCAACAGCCTCTGATATATACAGCAAATATTGAGATAGCTATAAGGATAGATCTAATTTCAATGGTAACAAACTGCAGTGGTGAGCGTTCCTTCTCAAAACTCAAATTAGTTGAAAACCGATTAAGGACATCCACGAAGCAGGAACGACTTGTAAATTTGAATACTATGAATCACACTGGCGCTCCCCAAAAGCGGAAAAAGTAGAATGTAATATAGGTACAGCTGCAGGTGCCTAGACAGCTGCTGCGCTCAGTCTGTCAGTGTAAAGAGAGGCAAGCGAAATAACAATGAAGGTGACCGCGCTCCCCTATATATAATAAGATATGTGAGAAGTAAAAGAAGGCCGCTTCTACATGAATCTAGAGGCTAAGGTGTAGAAAGTGCCGCAGTTAAATGCGTGAGACAATAATCTGCTTATTAGATAATCAGCTTATTAAATACTGCCAGGTAGTGCAACCTGTTCTGAAGGGAGAAAAACACTTACTAGTATAGCATCGTTGTGATGCCAATGCTGTGTCCCAGTTGTATCATACAATGTTGGCAGAGCGGACAATAAGCTGGTTCCTTCGTGAGTGTAGTTCAGAGGTTGAGCGATGCAAAGTGAGTATAAGTCTGGGGAGCGTCCTCCCTGGTGGGACTGAAACTGCTGCATGCGCCGGAAAAGCCAGGCGGCGTGCCTTGGCCGAAGGCGCTGCTAGACTGTAGCAGAGTGTGAGGGGGGCGTGGTCTGGGTGACGTCACCTAGAGTTAGGCCATGTTCACACAATGCGGTTTTACGCCGCGATTTTGCCGCTGCGGGTCTGCAGCTGTTTTCCATGCAGGGTACAGTACAATGTACCCTATGGAAAACAGGAACCACTGTGCACATGATGCGGAAATTCACTAAAAAAGCCGCGCTGAATAGCTGTGGTAAAAAAGAAGGACCATGTCACTTCTTTGTGCGGAACTGCAGCGGTTCTGCACCCATTGACCTCCATTGTGAGGGTCAAACCCGCAGTAAAACCCGCAGACGAAAAAAATATCTGCGGGTTTTCTGCGGTTTGTGGTGCAGAACCGCTGCAGCAGGAAGTGCGTGGGCGGAGTGTGGCTGTCCCCCCGTGCTCCAATCCCACCCCCCCATGCTCCGATGCCACCCCCCGTGCTCCGACGCCACCCCCCCGTGCCCTCATCTCCCCTCCTTATACTTACCGGGCCTCCCGGTGTCCGTCCGTCCGTCTTCTCACTGGGCGCCGCCATCTTCCAAAATGGCGGGCGCATGCGCAGTGCGCCCGCCGAATCTGCCGGCCGGCAGATTCGTTCCAGGCACATTTTGATCACTGCGATAACATCACAGTGATCAAAATAAAAAAGTAAATGACCCCCCCCCCTTTATCACCCCCATATGTAGTAACAATAATAAAATAAATAATTTTTTTTTTCTTCCCCCCACTACAGTTAGAACTAGGGTTAGGGGTAGGGTATTTTCAGCCATTTGAACCCTAAAAAAACTTTCTAGAAAACACACAGACTCTGCAGAGAAAACTGCATAAAAAAACGCACTAAAAACCGCATCAAAAAATGCACCAAAAACGCACCAAAAAACGCACCTGCGTTTTCTGCCAAGAGCTGCGGTTTTTAGTGCAGAAAAAACAGCAGGGAAATCAGGAACGTGTGACCATGGCCTTAGAAGCGTGGAGTAGGGGACGGATACTGAACAGGGCCAATTTGCCAACGCGTTTCGAAGGTCACTGGACCTTCTTCGTCAGGGCCCTGACAGGACAGGTTGTACTACCTGGCAGTATTTAATAAGCTGATGATATAAGCAGATTATTTATTGTCTCACGCATTTAGCTGCGGCACTTTCTACACCTTAGCCTCTAGATTCATGTAGAAGCGGCCTTCTTTTACTTTTCACATATCTTATTATATATAGGGGAGCGCGGTGACCTTCATTGTTTTGACATTGTCATGAGCATCGTGTCAGATATACTGCGTGAATCATTCGTGATTTTGCAGCACGAAAATCAGGGAAAGTGCCCGGATTGTAAAAAATGAACGACTTTACCTGAATTACTCTGCGTAAATGATTTTTGGCAATAAACTTGCGTTCGTTTCATTTTGTGTTTTTCATTACATAGTGCAATATCTTGAAAAATGGGCCTCCCTCTAAAATGGGCCCCGGGCCACCCACCTCTTAAATCCGGCCCTGCGCCTGGGAGTCGCCCCTGATAAATGCAAGAACATTTTGGGGGCGTAAAAGTCTTTACATATTTCCTTCAGAACTGAATCTTCTACACATCCCTCCAACAGCACGTATATCGCAATAATAACACGATAGAGAGGAGGAGTGTGTGAAAGGTTGCCATGGAGTCCCAGTAGAGGACCCCACCGTGCGGCGGTGACGCTCATGCGCCTTCTCAGCTCTTTTGTCCCTTGCCGGCTTCCGTAGCTGACGTCACGCCCCGTCCTAAAGTAACATGAAAGTTTAGGGCGCGAAAATCAGGTTGGAGCGATCCGAGTGTTGTTTCCCGGCCCGGTGCAAGCGGCCGCCATGGAGCCGCTGTCCTGCATGAAGAGCCTTCTCCTGGCGGTGGCGCAGTAC
Organism: Ranitomeya imitator; assembly: GCF_032444005.1. Taxonomy (NCBI): domain Eukaryota; kingdom Metazoa; phylum Chordata; class Amphibia; order Anura; family Dendrobatidae; genus Ranitomeya; species Ranitomeya imitator. The sequence continues at coordinate 524,544,223 of NC_091284.1, forward strand.
AGGGGCTGTAAGAACGAGGCCAATGGCGCGGCGCTACAGCGGCAGCTGGAGGTACAGTGGCCGGGGAGGACGTCTGTGTCCCCGCGGCCCTCACTATAACGCTTCTCCGTCTCACAGGCCATCCTGGGGCTAAAGCTGAACAAGCTGTTCGTGTCCAGCCACGTGTTGCCCGGCGAGTGTGTGAGCAGCCTGGTGGAGCTGATGGAGGACCCCAGCACCAGCCCCGCCGTCACCCTGAAGACCGTGCAGCTGCTGACGAGTCTGGGTAGGAGACCCCGTGCCCCTCCACACAGCAGCCATGGTGGCGTCACTGTGCTCGCCCACCGCAGTCATGTGACTGGTCGGGGGTCGCAGAGGTCGTTCTTGTATTTTACTTTTCAGGCTAATGTGTGTGACCCCTTGTTAGGGCGGTGCGTGCCGGCTATGGTCATGTGATGGGGTCACGTTTTATCCTTACCTGTTGTAGTCAGAGACGTGCAAGCGTCAGGTGTCGGGCATCTGTCTTAGTCTAGGTTCACATTGCGTTAGTGCAATCCGTTTAGCGGATACGCTAAAGGATTGCGCTAACGCCATGCCCAAAAAGGGATTGCGTTCGGCAATCCCGCTAGCGCAGATGCCCGATCTGCGCTAGCGAAGAACGGACCCTGAACGCTGCAAGGCATATGTTAGCGATGCGTTAGCACATTGCAGTCAATGGGTGCGCTAACGGATCCGTTACATAGCGTTAATTGCGACAATTTTGCTAGATTCCGTTAGCGGACACCCACTAACGCAATGTGAACCTAGCCTTATTCTGAGGAAATGGGCCAGGAGCACGATTCCTGCAGCTGACATCTGCACACTTGACGCCACCTTCTGAGGTGAAAGTGGGCGAGCTGGTGTGCTCCTTAGGCCAGGTTCATAGTGCGTTAGTGCAGTCCGTTTAACGCAACGCTAGTGCCTTTTAAAGATCGCGTTTATGCGATCGCGCTAGCGCAGATGCTCCATCTGCACTAGCGGTGACGGACCTCTGAACGCTGCAGACTGCGTCCGAGGGGCCGTCACAGAATGACGGCACATCGCTAACGCATGCCGATTATGACATGCGTTAGCGATGCGCAACATAATGGCAGTCAATGGGTGCGCGAACACATCTGTTACGTAGCGTTAATGCCGCTATGTAACGGATGCCGTCAGCACATTGCCATTGACGCAATATGAACCTGGCCTTACACCCCTTACCGACATATACAATGTACACTTATGTCATATCCCAGTTACCTGACTTTGATGTGGACTCGCAAACTGAGCCCGCACCTTTTCTGGCAGATGATGGCTGTGATATAACAGTCGTGCGTGGAGTGAGGCTCCATCTGCGGCCTTAGGCTAGGTTCACATTGCGTTATGTGAACCCGTTTAACGGACTACGTTACACCGCGGCATAACGCGGTGTAATGTAGTCGGTTAACGCCGCCATTGCTTGTAATGGCGAACGCATCGCTAGCGCACGCCCACATTGGGCGTGCGCTAGCGATGTGCCATCATTTGAGTGACGGACCTCGAGCGCTGCTTGCAGCGTTCGCGGTCCGTTCCTCGCTAGCGCAGATCGGGCATCTGCGCTAGCGGGATTGGCAAACTCGATCCCTTTTGGGACATTGCGTTAGCGCAGTCCGTAGCGCTATGCGCTAAGCGGATTGCCCTAATGCAATGTGAACCTAGTCTTAAACCTGTTAAATGCAGCTGTCAGTCTCTTGGCCGCAGTATTTGCAGCACGCTGACCGGGATGCATCATTCCATTCCGCCGTGTCTAAACGCCAGAATTAGTTTTTCAGACCATATAAGGACAATCAAAACATCATAACTACTCCAAAGTTGTATCAATAGAAACGTCAGATCAGGACACACAAAATAAGCCCTCACACAGCTCCATAGACTAAACAATGAAAATGTTACAGGTCTCGGAAAAGGGTGACAGAAGCAAATTTGTTTTTACACATTTCTGAATTTTTTTTTTCACCACTTAAAAATAAAAAAAAACCTTTCATCTTTGGTATTTCAGCAATCATACTGCATACTGTGAGCATGTTAAATAAAAAAACAGTTGTGGAATTACACTTTTTTCACAGTTGGAATTTTTTTCCTGCTTTACAGTACGTCACATGAGAAAAGTACAACACGTCCCTTGAAAAGAAAACAAGCCCTCACACGGCTATGTGGACAGAAAATAAATTATGGCTCTAGGTAGAAGATAAGCCTTGTCAAAAAGAAGTGAAATGTTCTGTATGGTTTTGAGAGCTTATTTGTAGATGTAATGTATTTCCCATGCAGTAATGGTGCAAAGGAATTGTATACTAGCCGTCAGATGCCCCCACACATTATAGCTGATGGCTGAATAGGTAGGACAGCTGAGATGTCTTATTGAGCAAAGTAGGAGAATTCAGATGTCTTATCGACACAATTAAAGCAATGTTATCGCAATCTCAAGACATGGCTGGCTGTAGCATGCGCCATCACCAGCTGTATTATTGAGGTATATTCCCCTGGAAGTATTACTTCTAGAAGACAATGTGGAGCCTGTGAATAGTCAATAATGTATTAATGGTCAATAATGTAACCAATGGAGCAACCATATAGACCTGATGAAGACACGTAACCCTTTAATTTGTCATGATATTGTCCCAAGTGTAAGTTTAGCCTGGATGTTCTATCCCAAATGGTTCTCTAATATTTCTTTGCTGTGTTTATATAGCATCAGACATTCACACCAAAGAAACTCTTCATACTACGTACAATGTCACCAGTGTGCTGGCTGGAGTGGTCCATAGATACAGCGCCATCCTCAATGACCCTGTTCTATTACAGGTTTGTGAATACAGTGTTTGTGAGTCTTAAACTGTATTTCAGCTTTAGAAAGTCTTGTTTAATAAATTGTTAAACTCCTGAGTTTGGATGACAGACAAGTTTCTGCATTTAGATGCATTTCTCTTAAAGACCATTCTGCCACATGTTTTAAAGGGAATCTATTAACAGGATTTCACTCGCCCAAACACTTTATAAGAACATGGATCTCTATTAAAGACAATGTCAGCAATACCCTTACATGGTCAGTCAGTTCCTCCATTATGGAGATATCAGCGTTTGAACTTATAAGTACGTAAATGAGGCTAATAGCTATTTTCCGTCTGAAGCCTCTGTTCCTCCAGCCGTATTCCCCACCCAGATAATGAAGCCATCAGTTAAGAGGAAACAGTGCTGGGTGTGGAATAGAGCTGAAGTGACAGAGGCTTCAGATCTGCAAATAGTCCTTCAGCCTCATTTACATATCAATTTAAACACTTGATTCCTCAGAAACAGAAATGGACTGGCCATGTGAATCTATTACTGGACCTGTCTTTGATAGATTTACATGCATATGTAAATATTTTGGGGATCTGGGCATGAATTCCTGCTGATAGATTCCCTGTGAAGGGAATCTCAGCAGGTTTTTGGTATGTAATCTGAGAAAAGCATGAGCTCAGAAAAAACTGAGTTCAACATTATGATACAGGAAAGATATATATCTTGGTACCGTGTTAGCCAGTAGATAGAAAAATATTTAGAATTGAGAGTCCTCAGTGGTTGATACCTTTTTAATGGCTAACTGAAAAGATGGTAACAAATTGCAAGCTTTCGAGACTACACAGGTCTCTTCATCAGGCAAAGACTAAGGCTAAGTTCACACTGCGCTAGCAGCAGCCCGTTCAGCACATACGCTAACGGGCTGCTGCTAGCGCAAGTGCCAGCGTTCAATGGCGCTAGCGCAGATAGAGCTAGCAGCTGCTCTATCTGCGCTAGCAGTGACGGACCCAGAAACGCTGCAGCCTGCGTCTCCGGGTCCGTCACTTAATGACGGCACATCCCTAGTGCACGCCCATTGTGGGCGCGCGCTAGCGATGCGTCCGACATTGTAGTCAATGGCGGCCGTAACGGACTACATTACACCGCGTTCATGCTGCGGTGTAATGTAGTCCGTCTGACGGACTGCCTTGACGCAATGTGAACCAAACCTTAGGCTGTGTGCACACGTTGCAGATTTTTCACGTTTTTTTCACATGTTTTCGCTTTAAAAACGCATACATTATGCATCCCATCATGTAGAATGCATTCTGTAATTTTTGTGCACATGATGCGTTTTTTTCGCATTGCGGTAAAAGACGCAGTATGTTCATTAATTTTGCGGATTTTTAGCGGATTTCCCACTATATTAATGCATTGGGAACCTCCGGAAAAATCAACAAAAAAAGCAAGAAAAATGCATGCGGATTTATTGCAGAAAATGTCCTGTTTTGCTCAGGAAATTTCTGCAAGAAATCCTGAACAGGTGCACATAGCCTAAAAGAAATTTTGAAGAATCACATATTTATGCACAACATAGCACAGAAAAATAAAAAACCATGGATAAGACAGGTGACATGAAGCAGAATTACCATGAGTGATAAACAGTTATGTCCATAAATATTGGACCAGTTCTTAGATAAGGATTGTCTTATTGTCCTCTGATTGGGGTCTGGTTCTGTTGTGATGACCCCACACGGTCTGAGGGGCAAGTTCCTTAGTTGATGTAAAAAGACCTAAATCCATGCGACACATTCATTCCTCCACTGAGACTGTTAAAGGTCGTCATCAGTTTATATTACCAGACTCTTCTGTCTCTCTGCGATTTGAAGCTACCTTTTAACACAAGTAATTTCATGTCCATAATGTTATGATTTGGGAGACAAAAATGTATTGCCACAGGTAGATCCATTGTTTTTTTTCTCTGATTGTGTGACGGTGAGAATTCATCCTTGTTCTCAGTTTCTGCCCTGTCTCCCCCACATACAGACCCCCAGTTGGACATTTAGTACAAATAATTAGGTACACCACATTAAGTGTCTCACTTTTTTTTTTTCTGTGCTATGTTGTGCATAATTATGTGATTCTTCAGAATTTTTTAGTCTTTGCCTGATGAAGAGACCTGTGTAGTCTCGAAAGCTTGCAATTTGTTACCATCTTTTCTGTTAGCCATTAAAAGGTATCAACCACTGAGGACTCTCAATTCTAAATATTTTTTAGTTCAACATTGTGTTGCTTATCAAGCTGTGTGCTGTTGTTTACTTATCTGGAATGCTTTATCACAGTGAGATTCTTTGCCAGGACTGATGTGCACACAACTGCTAGTCCAACTCCGCCCCTACTGTGATAAGCAGACCACTGACGATGTACATACCTGGTGTGTGCAGGCTTGGGTTTCTAAGCTCTTCTGCATTCTACACCTAAGAGATGTGATTGTGTCATAATTATTAAACTAAAGGTACCGTCGCATTAAGCGACACTGCAGCGATATAGACAACGATGCCGATCGCTGCAGCGTCGCTGTTTAGTCGTTGTGTGGTCACTGGAGAGCTGTCACACAGACAGCTCTCCAGCGACCAACGATGCCGAAGTCCCCGGGTAACCAGGGTAAACATCGGGTTACTAAGCGCAGGGCCGCGCTTAGTAACCCTATGTTTACCTTGGTTACCAATGTAAAAAAAAACAAACACTACATACTTACATTCCGGTGTCTGTCGCGTCCCCCGGCGTCAGCTTCCCTGCACTGTGTCAGCGCCAGCCGTAAAGCAGAGCGGTGTTGTCACTGCTGTGCTCTGCTTTACGGCCAGCGGCGCTGACACAGTGCAGGGAAGCTGACGGCGAGGGACACGACAGACACCGGAATGTAAGTATGTAATGTTTATTTTTTTTTTTTACATTTACAATGGTAACCAGGGTAAACATCGGGTTACTAAGCGCGGCCCTGCGCTTAGTAACCCGATGTTTACCCTGGTTACCAGTGAACACATCGCTGGATCGGTTTCACACACGCCGATTCAGCGATGTCAGCGGGTGATCCAGCGACGAAATAAAGTTCTTGCCTTCTAGGTCCGACCAGCGATGTCACAGCAGAATCCTGATCGCTGCTGCGTGTCAAACACAACGATATCGCTATCCAGGACGCTGCAACGTCACGGATCGCTATCGTTCTAAAGTTGCTCAGTGTGAAGGTACCTTAAGTGATAGATTATTGGATTCTGGGTCTCTCTTCCTACCAGGGTGGATTTGATTTAAATCTAACTGATTTAAATCACTATTTAAATCACTAGTCAGTAAGGCTCGATTTAAATCAGTGATTTAAATCAAAGTTTCTACCTAACTGAATTTGACTCCGCAGAGGTCCCAGCCTCTTCTTCACGGCAAAAATGTTACAACATGAACAGAGTTGAGAAAAAGACCTTAATCCTATTGTTCTACAAACCTATGAATACAGAATCAACCCCTTCAGTGCCAAGTCCAAGAAGATAGTCAATATGTTTCTGATTGTTTGGAGTGGAATAGATCTGCACAACACAAGAAGAATGTGAATCTAAGTGTGAGGAGGAGGAAGGGCAAGCAGACAAGAAAATGAAAGTGAAACTTTGAGCACAATACTGCAGCATAGCCACAGACAGACAAGTCTGGATCTGTTTGTGTGTACGATCTGAGGTTTATTACATTCTTTCCTTATAATGGCAGCAGGCCGTAAAAGAGACCCAGTTTGGGAATATTTTAATGAAGCTCCTTCGCCTATCAGTAAGGCAGGCATGCGTGCAAAATGCAAACGATGCAACAAAGAGATGCAAGGCCTGGTGGCGCGAATGAGGCAACATCATGAGAAGATGAGTCTTCATCACTGCACTTCTCATGATGTTGCCTCATTCGCGCCACCAGGCCTTGCATCTCTTTGTTGCATCGTTTGCATTTTGCACGCATGCCTGCCTTACTGATAGGCGAAGGAGCTTCATTAAAATATTCCCAAACTGGGTCTCTTTTACGGCCTGCTGCCATTATAAGGAAAGAATATAATAAACCTCAGATCGTACACACAAACAGATCCAGACTTGTCTGTCTGTGGCTATGCTGCAGTATTGTGCTCAAAGTTTCACTTTCATTTTCTTGTCTGCTTGCCCTTCCTCCTCCTCACACTTAGATTCACATTCTTCTTGTGTTGTGCAGATCTATTCCACTCCAAACAATCAGAAACATATTGTCTAACTTCTTGGACTTGGCACTGAAGGGGTTGATTCTGTATTCATAGGTTTGTAGAACAATAGGATTAAGGTCTTTTTCTCAACTCTGTTCATGTTGTAACATTTTTGCCGTGAAGAAGAGGCTGGGACCTCTGCGGAGTCAAATTCAGTTTTGAGAACTGCGTAAGTAAAGCGAGCGTCTGTGATAATATAAGAGAGAAACTGCCCACTAATCCAACAGAAACCTCTGGAAGAGCATGGCATTGTGAATGTTACACATATACAGCCTTTATTCTACTGAGTTAAACAACTCAGCTTTATCTCATGATGGAAGAACCTTTGGATGGTAAAATATTTTCCTCAAAAAGCAGTTTATTGAAAAAAATCCGATTTAAATAAAAAAAAATCCGATATATTTTTTTTTTTTTTAAACAAAAAAAAAACATTGATTTTTATCCACCCTGCTTCCTACATTAGGCTATGTTCACATGTGGCGTTTTTGATGCATTTTATTTCTGCATGCAAACCTGCACTCTTGACACTAAGAAACTTGCCTCAAAAAAACAGGTTTTGCTTAGTTTTTGTTACATTTTTGGTGCTTTTTTTTTTTTTCCTGCGTATTTGTCAGGGTACATTTGTCTCTTGTGCATGCTGATAAAGATTAGTGTATAAAAAAGTGACATGGTGCATTTTGTAGAAACCATGGTATTTTCATAAAATACTGAGGACAAAAAACAAGCTGTGTGCATGAGACTTCTGAAATCTCAGACTGGTACTGTAAAACGTGGCTGAAAATTTGCATTAAAAAACGGCAACGTTGTGAGCGTAGTGTTAGGCTATGTGCACACGATGCAGATTTGCTGCGGATCCGCAGCAGATTTTTCCGCGCTGAAACGCTGCAGATCCTCACTGTGATGTACAGTAGAATGTAAATCAATGGGATAAAAAAAAAAAAAGCTGTGCGGAAAAATCCGTGCGGAGTTGCTGCAGATTTCAAAGATGTGGATGTCACTTCTTTTGTGCGGATCTGCAGCGTTTCTGCACCCCTCCATGATAAAAATCCGCAGTGGCAAAAAACGCAGAAAATCCGCACAAAATTCGCACAAAATCCGCATCAATTCCGCATAAAAACTGCGGCAAATCCGCAGCTGCGGATTGTGCCAGGAGATGCGGATTTTGTGCAGAAAATTCTGCACCATTTTTCCTACGTGTGCACATAGCCTTACTCTTTCATATGCGGTAGCAAAAACCTGCTGACAGATTCCCTTTAAGGTAATTTTACACTGCAGGATTATCAAGTACAAGGATGCTGATCCCTCAATGAATGAGGTTACTGTGCACAATCCTGCTGACAGGTTCCCTTTAATGTCACGTGACAGCTGAGCTTTTATGCTGATCATTTCCTGGATTTTATTGTCTTAAAAATTTTGTTATTGAATTTACAGTAAATAGCAGTTTAGATTTTTTTTATTTTTTTTTAAAGAAAACCACTAATACAATTAATGAATTGTATTTCCCATCATTCATTTTTAATCCACTCCTGGGGAAAAAAAACTCCATGAAAAATGCACTATAAAAACTGCTCCCAATATGCTGTGTGCGAAGCCACAAATGTATCGGCATATAACTTGGTGAGCTAATATTCATGAATATTCTGTTTGCCTGGTTAGTAACATAAGGCCTATATTCTATCCAATTCCTCTAAGTGCTCGCTCACACTAGCAATGGTTCTCTCCTCTGAGAGAATCGGGCTGATTATGGTAATGACAAGCGGCTCAAACCCTGATCAGACTGTCGGCTTACTGTGATCCGATTCTATGGCTTGAGAGAATCGGATCACGGGTACCGAGAACCTAATTTCTCCATTGTCTGTGTCCGCGTAAATCCGACTGCACTCCGTGACATCTCAATGATTTCTTGTATGTATTTTTTTTTACTTTTTAAAAAAAAACTCCAATGCAAATAATGTGTTTATTTTGTTATTAGAGCATTCAGCTTTTGCAAAGATTAACCTACAATATCAGAGTTTTGCATGCAAGTGTCAATATAGAGGAATTGATTTCATTTTTGATGAACAGAATGTAAGTAACCATATTGTTGTTAACTATTTAATGTCATTTGGACATATTATATTGTTGTGATGTTGTATGGTGTGCAGCCAGACCTGTTTCTTTGCATCTCTTCCGGGCAGTGATATGATGCACAATAAAATGTTAGCACATGTAGTCCTCATGCTGACGTCTAATTTTCACATATGTGTTCTGTCTGTGGTCTTGAATTTTGCCACAAAAAACTGGGAAATCTTAATGACTCGAGTATAAGCCTAGGGTGGAAAATGCAGCGGCTACCGGTAAATGTCAAAAGCAAAAATAGATACCAATAAAAGTAAAATTAATTGAGACATCAGTAGGTTAAGTGTTTTTGAATATCCATATTGAATCAGGAGCCCCATATAATGCTCCATACAGTTTGATGGGCCCCATTAGATGCTCCATATTAAAATATGTCCCATATAATGCTCCATAAAGGGTAATAAGGGCCCCATAAGATGCTCCATAGAGATACAGTGGGGCAAAAAAGTATTTAGTCAGTCAGCAATAGTGCAAGTTCCACCACTTAAAAAGATGAGAGGCGTCTGTAATTTACATCATAGGTAGACCTCAACTATGGGAGACAAACTGAGAAAAAAAAAAACAGAAAATCACATTGTCTGTTTTTTTATCATTTTTTTTGCATATTATGGTGGAAAATAAGTATTTGGTCAGAAACAAACAATCAAGATTTCTGGCTCTCACAGACCTGTAACTTCTTCTTTAAGAGTCTCCTCTTTCCTCCACTCATTACCTGTAGTAATGGCACCTGTTTAAACTTGTTATCAGTATAAAAAGACACCTGTGCACACCCTCAAACAGTCTGACTCCAAACTCCACTATGGTGAAGACCAAAGAGCTGTCAAAGGACACCAGAAACAAAATTGTAGCCCTGCACCAGGCTGGGAAGACTGAATCTGCAATAGCCAACCAGCTTGGAGTGAAGAAATCAACAGTGGGAGCAATAATTAGAAAATGGAAGACATACAAGACCACTGATAATCTCCCTCGATCTGGGGCTCCATGCAAAATCCCACCCCATGGGGTCAGAATGATCACAAGAACGGTGAGCAAAAATCCCAGAACCACGCGGGGGGACCTAGTGAATGAACTGCAGAGAGCTGGGACCAATGTAACAAGGCCTACCATAAGTAACACACTACGCCACCATGGACTCAGATCCTGCAGTGCCAGACGTGTCCCACTGCTTAAGCCAGTACATGTCCGGGCCCATCTGAAGTTTGCCACAGAGCATTTGGATGATCCAGAGGAGTTTTGGGAGAATGTCCTATGGTCTGATGAAACCAAACTGGAACTGTTTGGTAGAAACACAACTTGTCGTGTTTGGAGGAAAAAGAATACTGAGTTGCATCCATCAAACACCATACCTACTGTAAAGCATGGTGGTGGAAACATCATGCTTTGGGGCTGTTTCTCTGCAAAGGGGCCAGGACGACTGATCCGGGTACATGAAAGAACGAATGGGGCCATGTATCGTGAGATTTTGAGTGCAAACCTCCTTCCATCAGCAAGGGCATTGAAGATGAAACGTGGCTGGGTCTTTCAACATGACAATGATCCAAAGCACACCGCCAGGGCAACGAAGGAGTGGCTTCGTAAGAAGCATTTCAAGGTCCTGGAGTGGCCTAGCCAGTCTCCAGATCTCAACCCTATAGAAAACCTTTGGAGGGAGTTGAAAGTCCGTGTTGCCAAGCGAAAAGCAAAAAACATCACTGCTCTAGAGGAGATCTGCATGGAGGAATGGGCCAACATACCAACAACAGTGTGTGGCAACCTTGTGAAGACTTACAGAAAACGTTTGACCTCTGTCATTGCCAACAAAGGATATATTACAAAGTATTGAGATGAAATTTTGTTTCTGACCAAATACTTATTTTCCACCACAATATGCAAATAAAATGTTAAAAAAACAGACAATGTGATTTTCTGGATTTTTTTTTCTCAGTTTGTCTCCCATAGTTGAGGTCTACCTATGATGTAAATTACAGACGCCTCTCATCTTTTTAAGTGGTGGAACTTGCACTATTGCTGACTGACTAAATACTTTTTTGCCCCACTGTATTTGCCCTATATAGTGCTGCACAAGTGTTATGGCCCCATTATAGTGCTCCGTACAGCCACTTGCCCCATATAGTGCTGCACAAGCGTTATGGCCCCATACAGATGCTCCGCAAAGTCACATGCCCCTTATAATGCTGCACAAGTATGGCCCCTTAAGATGCTCTGCACAGCTACTTGCCCCATATAGTGCTGCACAAGTATGGCCCCATAAGATGCTCTGCACAGCTACTTGCCCCATATAATGCTGCACAAGTATGGCCCCATAAGATGCTCTGCACAGCTACTTGCCCCTTATAATGCTGCACAAGTATGGCCCCATAAGATGCTCTGCACAGCTACTTGCCCCATATGCTGTGGCTGCCATAATAAAAAAAAAAAAAAAAAAATCACATACTTGCCTGTCTTCGCTCAGGACCCCGGCACTGTCACCTGCTCCTCGTGCGGCTCTGTCTTCGGCACTGACGTTCAGCAGAGGGTGCGCACTGACTACGTCACCGCGCCCTCTGACCTGAGCATCACTGCTGAAGACAGAGAGACACCCGGACCGAGGAGCAGGTGACTATCGCTCAGCGCAGCGCTCCCCCTCCCCATATACTTACCGGGTCCTGGCGCTGCGTCCCTGCTTCTTCCCCGGCGCTGCATCTTCTTCCTGTATTGAGCGGACAGCGTTACCGCTCATATACAGTAATCAATATGCGGCTCCACCTCTATGGGGGGTGGAGCCGCATATTCATTACTGTATATGAGCCGTGCGATGTGACCGCTCAATACAGGAAGAAGATGCAGCGCTGGAAGTAGCAGGAACCGCGCCGGGAGCAGGTAAGTATAATTACACAGCTCCCGCTCCCCCTCCCATGCCGACCCCCGGGTATGACTCGAGTATAAGCCGAGAGGGGGACTTTCAGCCCAAAAAAATGGGCTGAACATCTCGGCTTATACTAGAATATATATATATATATATATATATATATATATATATATATATATATATATATATATATATATATATATATATATATATATATATATATATATATATATACACATATATATATATACACACACACACACACACACACACACACACACACACACACACACACACACACAGTGGGGCAAAAAAGTATTTAGTCAGTCAGCAATAGTGCAAGTTCCACCACTTAAAAAGATGAGAGGCGTCTGTAATTTACATCATAGGTAGACCTCAACTATGGGAGACAAACAGAGAAAAAAAAGTCCAGAAAATCACATTGTCTGTTTTTTTAACAATTTATTTGCATATTATGGTGGAAAATAAGTATTTGGTCAGAAACAAAATTTCATCTCAATACTTTGTAATATATCCTTTGTTGGCAATGACAGAGGTCAAACGTTTTCTGTAAGTCTTCACAAGGTTGCCACACACTGTTGTTGGTATGTTGGCCCATTCCTCCATGCAGATCTCCTCTAGAGCAGTGATGTTTTTGGCTTTTCGCTTGGCAACACGGACTTTCAACTCCCTCCAAAGGTTTTCTATAGGGTTGAGATCTGGAGACTGGCTAGGCCACTCCAGGACCTTGAAATGCTTCTTACGAAGCCACTCCTTCGTTGCCCTGGCGGTGTGCTTTGGATCATTGTCATGTTGAAAGACCCAGCCACGTTTCATCTTCAATGCCCTTGCTGATGGAAGGAAGTTTGCACTCAAAATCTCACGATACATGGCCCCATTCATTCTTTCATGTACCCGGATCAGTCGTCCTGGCCCCTTTGCAGAGAAACAGCCCCAAAGCATGATGTTTCCACCACCATGCTTTACAGTAGGTATGGTGTTTGATGGATGCAACTCAGTATTCTTTTTCCTCTAAACACGACAAGTTGTGTTTCTACCAAACAGTTCCAGTTTGGTTTCATCAGACCATAGGACATTCTCCCAAAACTCCTCTGGATCATCCAAATGCTCTCTAGCAAACTTCAGACGGGCCCGGACATGTACTGGCTTAAGCAGTGGGACACGTCTGGCACTGCAGAATCTGAGTCCATGGTGGCGTAGTGTGTTACTTATGGTAGGCCTTGTTACATTGGTCCCAGCTCTCTGCAGTTCATTCACTAGGTCCCCCCCGCGTGGTTCTGGGATTTTTGCTCACCGTTCTTGTGATCATTCTGACCCCACGGGGTGGGATTTTGCGTGGAGCCCCAGATCGAGGGAGATTATCAGTGGTCTTGTATGTCTTCCATTTTCTAATTATTGCTCCCACTGTTGATTTCTTCACTCCAAGCTGGTTGGCTATTGCAGATTCAGTCTTCCCAGCCTGGTGCAGGGCTACAATTTTGTTTCTGGTGTCCTTTGACAGCTCTTTGGTCTTCACCATAGTGGAGTTTGGAGTCAGCCTGTTTGAGGGTGTGCACAGGTGTCTTTTTATACTGATAACAAGTTTAAACAGGTGCCATTACTACAGGTAATGAGTGGAGGAAAGAGGAGACTCTTAACCCCTCTGTGACCTTAGACGTACTATCCCATCGAGGTGCCCTGGGCTTATCTGACCCTGGACGGGATAGTACGTCATAGCCGATCGGCCGCGCTCACGGGGGGAGCGCGGCCGATCGCGGCCGGGTGTCAGCTGCTTATCGCAGCTGACATCCGGCACTATGTGCCAGGAGCGGTCACGGACCGCCCCCGGCACATTAACCCCTGGCACACCGCGATCAAAGATGATCGCGATGTGCCGGCGGTGCAGGGAAGCACCGCGCAGGGAGGGGGCTCCCTGCGGGCTTCCCTGAGCCCCCCGCAGCAACGCGATGTGATCGCGTTGCTGCGAGGGTCTCCTCACCTCCCTCCCTGCTCGAGCCCCGGATCCAAGATGGCCGCGGATCCGGGTCCTGCAGGGAGGGAGGTGGCTTCACAGAGCCTGCTTAGAGCAGGCACTGTGAAGCCTGCAGCGCTGCATGTCAGATCAGTGATCTGACAGAGTGCTGTGCAAACTGTCAGATCACTGATCTGTGATGTCCCCCCCTGGGACAAAGTAAAAAAGTAAAAAAAAATTTTTCCAAATGTGTAAAAAAAATATTCCAAAATAATGAAAAAAAAAAAAATATATTATTCCCATAAATACATTTCTTCATCTAAATAAAAAAAAAAAACCAATAAAAGTACACATATTTAGTATCGCCGCGTCCGTAACGACCCGACCTATAAAACTGTCCCACTAGTTAACCCCTTCAGTAAACACCGTAAGAAAAAAAAAAAAAACGAGGCAAAAAACAACGCTTTATTATCATACCGCCGAACAAAAAGTGGAATAACACGCGATCAAAAGGACAGATATAAATAACCATGGTACCGCTGAAAGCGTCATATTGTCCCGCAAAAAAAGAGCCGCCATACAGCATCATCAGCAAAAAAATAAAGTTATAGTCCTGAGAATAAAGCGATGCAAAAATAATTATTTTTTCTGTAAAATAGTTTTTATCGTATAAAAGCACCAAACCATAAAAAAATGATATAAATGAGGTATCGCTGTAATCGTACTGACCCGAAGAATAAAACTGATTTATCAATTTTACCAAACGCGGAACGGTATAAACGCCTCCCCCAATAGAAATTCATGAATAGCTGGCTTTTGGTCATTCTTCCTCACAAAAATCGGAATAAAAAGCGATAAAAAAATGTCACGTGCCCAAAAATGTTTTCAATAAAAACGTCAACTCGTCCCGCAAAAAACAAGACCTCACATGACTCTGTGGACCAAAATATGGAAAAATTATAGCTCTCAAAATGTGGTATTGCAAAAAATATTTTTTGCAATAAAAAGGGTCTTTCAGTGTGTGACGGCTGCCAATCATAAAAATCCGCTAAAAAACTCGCTATAAAAGTAAATCAAACCCCCCCTTCATCACCCCCTTAGTTAGGGAAAAATAAAAAAAAATGTATTTATTTCCATTTTCCCGTTAGGGCTAGGGTTAGGGTTAGGGCTAGGGTTAGGGCTAGGGTTAGGGCTAGGGTTAGGGCTAGGGTTAGGGCTAGGGTTAGGGCTAGGGTTGGGGCTACAGTTAGGGTTGGGGCTAAAGTTAGGGTTAGGGTTTAGATTACATTTACAGTTGGGAATAGGGTTGGGATTAGGGTTAGGGGTGTGTCAGGGTTAGAGGTGTGGTTAGGGTTACCGTTGGAATTAGGGTTAGGGGTGTGTTTAGATTAGGGTTTCAGTTATAATTGGGGGGTTTCCACTGTTTCGGCACATCAGGGGCTCTCCAAACACGACATGGCGTCCGATCTCAATTCCAGCCAATTCTGCGTTGAAAAAGTAAAACAGTGCTCCTTCCCTTCCGAGCTCTCCTGTGTGCCCAAACAGGGGTTTACCCCAACATATGGGGTATCAGCGTATTCAGGACAAATTGGACAACAACTTTTGTGGACCAATTTCTCCTGTTACCCTTGGGAAAATACAAAACTGGGGGCTAAAAAATAATTTTTGTGGGAAAACAAAAAGATTTTTTATTTTCATGGCTCTGCGTTATAAACTGTAGTGAAACACTTGGGGGTTCAAAGTTCTCACAACACATCTAGATGAGTTCATTGAGGGGTCTAGTTTCCAATATGGGGTCACTTGTGGGGGGTTTCTACTGTTTAGGTACATTAGGGGCTCTGCAAACGCAATGTGACGCCTGCAGACCATTCCATCTAAGTCTGCATTCCAAATGATGCTCCTTCCCTTCCGAGCCCTCCCATGCGCCCAAACGGTGGTTCCCCCCCACATATCGGGTATCAGCGTACTCAGGACAAATTGGACAACAACATTTAGGGTCCAATTTCTCCTGCTAACCTTGGAAAAATACAAAACTGGGGGCTAAAATATAATTTTTGTGGAAAAAAAATATTTTTTATTTGCATGGCTCTGCGTTATAAACTGTAGTGAAATACTTGGGGGTTCAAAGCTCTCACAACACATCAAGATGAGTTCCTTAGGGGGTCTACTTTCCAAAATGGTGTCACTTGTGGGGGGTTTCTACTGTTTAGGTACATTAGGGGCTCTGCAAACGCAATGTGACGCCTGCAGACCATTCCATCTAAGTCTGCATTCCAAATGGCGCTCCTTCCCTTCCGAACCCTCCCATGCGCCCAAACAGTGGTTCCCCCCCACATATGGGGTATCAGCGTACTCAGGACAAATTGGACAACAACTTTTGGGGTCCAATTTCTCCTGTTACCCTAGGGAAAATACAAAACTGGGGGCTAAAAAATAATTTTTGTGGGAAAAAAATTTTGTTTTATTTTTATGGCTCTGCATTATAAACTTCTGTGAAGCCCTTGGTGGGTCAAAGTGCTCACCACACATCCAGATAAGTTCCTTAGGGGGTCTACTTTCCAAAATGGTGTCACTTGTGGGGGGTTTCAATGTTTAGGCACATCAGTGGCTCTCCAAACGCAACATGGCGTCCCATCTCAATTCCTGTCAATTTTGCATTGAAAAGTCAAACGGCGCTCCTTCCCTTCCGAGCTCTCCCATGCGCCCAAACAGTGGTTTACTGCCACATATGGGGTATCAGCGTACTCGGGACAAATTGGACAACAACTTTTGAGGTCCAATTTCTTCTCTTACCCTTGGAAAAATAAAAAATTGGGGGCAAAAATATAATTTTTGTGAAAAAATATGATTTTTTATTTTTACGGTTCTGCATTATAAACTTCTGTGAAGCACTTGGTGGGTCAAAGTGCTCACCACACCTCTAGATAAGTTCCTTAGGGGGTCTACTTTCCAAAATGGTGTCACTTGTGGGGGGTTTCAATGTTTAGGCACATCAGTGGCTCTCCAAACGCAACATGGCGTCCCATCTCAATTTCTGTCAATTTTGCATTGAAAAGTCAAACTGCGCTCCTTCCCTTCCGAGCTCTCCCATGCGCCCAAACAGTGGTTTACTGCCACATATGGGGTATCAGCGTACTCAGGACAAATTGGACAACAACTTTTGAGGTCCAATTTCTTCTCTTACCCTTGGAAAAATAAAAAATTGGGGGCAAAAATATAATTTTTGTGAAAAAATATGATTTTTTATTTTTACGGTTCTGCATTATAAACTTCTGTGAAGCACTTGGTGGGTCAAAGTGCTCACCACACCTCTAGATAAGTTCCTTAGGGGGTCTACTTTCCAAAATGGTGTCACTTGTGGGGGGTTTCAATGTTTAGGCACATCAGTGGCTCTCCAAACGCAACATGGCGTCCCATCTCAATTTCTGTCAATTTTGCATTGAAAAGTCAAACTGCGCTCCTTCCCTTCCGAGCTCTCCCATGCGCCCAAACAGTGGTTTACTGCCACATATGGGGTATCAGCGTACTCAGGACAAATTGGACAACAACTTTTGAGGTCCAATTTCTTCTCTTACCCTTGGAAAAATAAAAAATTGGGGGCAAAAATATAATTTTTGTGAAAAAATATGATTTTTTATTTTTACGGTTCTGCATTATAAACTTCTGTGAAGCACTTGGTGGGTCAAAGTGATCACCACACATCCAGATAAGTTCCTTAGGGGGTCTACTTTCCAAAATGGTGTCACTTGTGGGGGGTTTCAATGTTTAGGCACATCAGTGGCTCTCCAAACGCAACATGGCGTCCCATCTCAATTCCTGTCAATTTTGCATTGAAAAGTCAAATAGCGCTCCTTCCCTTCCGAGCTCTCCCATGCGCCCAAACAGTGGTTTACTGCCACATATGGGGTATCAGCGTACTCAGGACAAATTGGACAACAACTTTTTGGGTCCAATTTCTCCTGTTACCCTTGGTAAAATAAAACAAATTGGAGCTGAAGTAAATTTTTTGTGTAAAAAAGTTAAATGTTCATTTTTATTTAAACATTCCAAAAATTCCTATTAAACACCTGAAGGGTTAATAAACTTCTTGAATGTGGTTTTGAGCACCTTGAGGGGTGCAGTTTTTAGAATGGTGTCACACTTGGGCATTTTCTATCATATAGACCCCTCAAAATGACTTCAAATGAGACGTGGTCCCTAAAAAAAAATGGTGTTGTAAAAATGAGAAATTGCTGGTCAACTTTTAACCCTTATAACTCCCTAACAAAAAAAAAAATTGGTTCCAAAATTATGCTGATGTAAAGGAGACATGTGGGAAATGTTACTTATTAAGTATTTTGTGTGACATATCTCTGTGATTTAATTGCATAAAAATTCAAAGTTTGAAAATTGCGAAATTTTCAAAATTTTCGCCAAATTTCCGTTTTTTTTCACAAATAAACGCAGGTACTATCAAATAAATTTTACCACTATCATGAAGTACAATATGTCACGAGAAAACAATGTCAGAATCACCAGGATCCGTTGAAGCGTTTCGGAGTTATAACCTCATAAAGGGACAGTGGTCAGAATTGTAAAAATTGGCCTGGTCATTAACGTGCAAACCACCCTTGGGGGTAAAGGGGTTAAAGAAGAAGTTACAGGTCTGTGAGAGCCAGAAATCTTGATTGTTTGTTTCTGACCAAATACTTATTTTCCACCATAATATGCAAAAAAATGATAAAAAAAAACAGACAATGTGATTTTCTGGATTTTTTTTTCTCAGTTTGTCTCCCATTGTTGAGGTCTACCTATGATGTAAATTACAGACGCCTCTCATCTTTTTAAGTGGTGGAACTTGCACTATTGCTGACTGACTAAATACTTTTTTGCCCCACTGTGTATGTATATGTATATATATATATATATATATATATATATATATATATATATATATATATATATATATATATATATATATATATATATATATATATATATATATATATATATATATATATATATATATATATATATACTCACACACACGCGCGCACATGCACATACACATATATACACACACAGAAAGCTCATGGAATACCGTCCATGTGGTGTTTGTTTTTTTGTTTTTTATTGCAGTGCTGGAAAGGTGCCACTAGTCTTCTACTTATCAACCGCGTTCTGTGTTATTCACCCGCTAAGGTCTGTGTCCAGCAGTTTGTGACCTGCCGGAGCAAGCTAGTGATCATGTTTCAATGCAAGTCTATGAGAGCTTCGTTGTTGCTCTCATAGATTTACATTGAGAGCTTGTGACCGTTACCTCTGTCTTCGGGTCAGTCTAAAGTTGCAGTCACAAGATCGCGGAGTGGCAGAGGGAGGAGCTGAAGATGGTAGCTGGTTATTATAATGTGAAGGCCAGCGATTTTTAAATTAGTAGCACCATACCAGTACTGCAATAAAAAAAAAAACAATAAATCACTGGAATGATGCTTTTCAGATTTTTTTTCTTTAGCAATAGCGAAAATACCTAGAGATGAGCGGATCATTTTGCACAACCTCAGTCCACAGTCCAGGTCAGAGCTCTCTGGACCTGGACAGGAGCCTCACGAATTTCCTGAGCATCTGTATTCCCTGGCACGGCTTTTTATTCGTCAGCCTGGGGTGATGTGATTTCTGTGGTGCACAACTGACATCTCGCCACCCCAGCTAATCATAAGCTGAGCCTGTGATCCCGGTGGATAAGGAAATTCGCTCAGCTCCTACCCACGGCCTAAAGACCTGGATTCTGGACCAGGGTTGAGCAGAGCCATCAGCTCTTTAAAACTAACTGATGAAACTCTGATGGTAATAACTGATACACTGATGAAAATTGGACCCAACTACCCCGGAATGGGTTGAAATGAGAGAATCTGAGTCTGATGTGAGCTCACAATTTGTGTTGTGTGTTTTTGTTGTTGTTGTTGTTTGTTTTAGTTTTATTCTATTACATTCTCTGAACAATAAAAATGGGAAATCTGCCAGTCGGCCCTCAGTGTTGTCTAATATTGTCTGGCTTAGCTTGAGGCAGACTCTCATGCACAAAATCTAATGGTGACTGACAAGTGTGCTGGTAGAAAGGAACATCTTGTTCTTGTTCTTCACTGTGGTGTGAAAGTCTGGTCAGGGGTGGAGATCCTGTCCGGATAAAGCCTGTGTTGTTTTTTTTTTTTGCCTTTTTATAGAATACTTTCTCTAAAGAATGCATTAATTCTGAAGCAAAGTGAATTGTACAATGCAGATAATATTTGTGTAAGCTGCTGTCGTTTTGTAGTATTCCTGTAAGAAATAAGCATGTATATATAATATAGTGTGTATGTGAATGTAAAGTGGCTTTTTTATAATAATGTGTTCTAGTCAGTCCCCTGAGGATGATCTGACAATGCCAACTCTTGGCCTTCTAGCAAACCTGTGCCGGAACAATCTGTCAGTCCAGACGCATGTCAAGTCGTTGGTAAGGGAAACCAACAATTTTTTTCATATTCTCCCCTGAGTGATTGTAATATATCTCACGATCTAAAGAGAGATTCCTAACGTCTCTCACAACTGCACGTCATTTAAAACTACCTAGAAATATATGGGGCTCATATTTTAATTGCTTATATTTTGTCTATGGCAAAAACAACAAATGTATGAGACTTGCTTTAGTATTGATCAAGACCTTATTCACACAGAGTGGGTATTTTTCCTGCAAAAATAAAAAAAACTGTCTGTTTTTCATTGGCATGAAGGATCCGTTCTAGATCTGCCACCCTTATACACCATCCGTGTATAGTCTATTTCTTGTGTGCAAAATAAAGGTTGCCCTTGTCAGTGAAAAACTGACAGTGCCGGATACCGTGTGTGTGTGTGTGCGCTGGTCACTGTGTTTCTTTATCGCCTCTCATTGGTGGACACAGGAACCATGGGTGTATGCTGCTGCCACTAGGAGGCTGACACTATGCAAATAAAAAAGTTAGCTCCTCTGCAGTGTACACCCCACCGACTGGCATTATACTCTTCAGTTTAGCTTAGTGTCAGTAGGAGGTGGACACGGGTCTTTCATTAGACCCTTATCTACCTCAATGTGCGTCGTTCCTTTTCAGGTTTTCCGGAGGGATACAGGGTGAGCAGTCACACCTGTAGTCCCACAATACGGACTATGAGTACGGCGTGTACTGCCACCCCGTATCCTCATAGATCCCTCACCAGGACCATGATCCTAGCACACAAGCGTGCTCAGATGTCCGGTCCTGGCTCCGTCCCCCACCCACTCGCCTTCCAGAGCCTGTCGGTCGGAGGAGACGAGGACGTCCACCAGCTCCAAGGACGTCTAATATCTTCCATGTTTTTAAGGTTAGTACGACGGCGTGGGATGTTAGGTGAGTATTTGGTGCTCCTTTTCAGTTCTTCTTAGGGGGCCTCTTGGATTCCCTACCTTACATGCTACTTTGTGCAGCGCGCCTTACAGGCAGCCGCGCTGCTATTTCTGCGGCCGCACTGCTATTTCTGTGGCCGCACTACTATCCCTGCGGCCGCATCTTTTCTGCTCTGGGGACAATTAGGGACACCACCTTTTGCGCGGCGGCTCTGGTGTCCGGCCGCGCTGTTTTCCTCACGGAGGCGTTCGCTCTTCCCTCTGCGGCGCGACCACCCTTCAGGCAGCCACGCCGATCTTTTCTCGGCGGTCATACCCTTTTAGGTGACTCGCGGCCGCGGTCCTTCCCAGCGGCCGCGGTCGTCCCTGCGGCCGCCGGCTTTTACTTTAGGCCCCGGCTCTTCCCGGGGCCTACTTCCGGCGCCTCTTTACATGCGGCGGCTGCCGCGCCTGTCAGACGGGACGCCGCATCCTTTCCTTTGCGCCCGCACACATTTCAGTGGTCACCGGCTTCTAATTTAGGCCCCGGCTTCTCCCGGGGCCTACTTCCGGTGCCGCGCTCCGCCCACTTCCTGTTTCATCGGGTGGGCTTTTCTCCCGCCCGACATACTGTGCCTGCTCATCGGCGCCCCTCTGTCTGGCTCCGCCCCCTTCCTCCAGGGACAGCAGCTGTGTGTGCTCACCGCTTCTCAGCTGCAGGAGCTCACGCAGCGCGCCCCACACCTTCGCCACTGCATCCTCCGTGGGCACAGAATCTGCGCAGAATCCAGCACCTCAGGGCAGGAGTTCTCCACCGACAAGTGGGACATCTTCAGGACCGGGTCCGTGAGTAGCTGCACTGCAGGGATCTCTCAAAATGTCTACCTCTAAAGGGGGCCGCTCTCGCCCCCCTACTTCTTCTTCTTCTGCCTTAGTCACGTACTTTGCTTGTTCGTCCTGTAGCAGCAAACTTCCCTCAAGTCAGTCCTCCCCGCTGTGTCAGTCCTGCAGCAACCCGATTGTTCCAACCGCCCAGGATCCCCCGGCTGTTCCGCCCGAGAGTGATCCCCCCCCATCCCAGGCTGGGCCGCCTCTGTCACAATCGGTGGCCGATTTAACACGGGTGTCTCAAACCCTGGTGTCCGCGCTTGATCGGTTACCCCTGCAGACCCCGGCCGTAGCCAGCGGGTCACAGGAACCGCCGCCTGAGCCCTCCTTGATAAGCCACAAAAGGTCCAGACAGGAACGTCGGTCTGAGTCCTCTTCGCGCTCCATCTCGCCACACGGCCCTCCCCTGCGGTCGGCGTCTCCTCGACCCTCTTCCCCTGATTCAGGCGAGGCATTCTCTGATGCGCCCTCGGAGGATATTTCGGAGCTGGATTCTAACCAAATTGCCACCATGAGGGAGATGGTGCAGAATCTCATTGGGGCAGTAAACCAATCCTGTGGCATAAAAGATCCCTCTACGGAACCCGCAGATCAGGCGGTTTCGTTTAGACGGGCCAAACCACCTTCCAAGTTTTTTGCTCCTCATCCTGAATTCGAGGAAATCATGTCCAGAGAGAGAGAGAACCCCACTAGGCGTTTTCAGAGAGGAAAACACCTGGGTGTGCTATATCCCTTTTCTCCAGAAGTTACCGCCAATTGGACGGTCTCTCCCTCGGTGGATCCACCTGTCCAGGCTGTCCACCAACACGGTGCTTCCTCTGTCCGGCGGAGCATCTCTGAAGGACTCTAACGATAGGGCTATAGAATCCTTTGCGAAGTCAGCTTTTGAAGCGGCTGCAGCGGCCATAAATCCATCTCCAAATGGGCCAAAGAGCTCCGTGGGGGTATCCTGGACGGGGCGCCTCCCGTGCAACTAGCGGAGCTTGCCAACCAGATTTCCCACGCCGATGAATACCTGGTCTCTGCCTCCCTGGATGTCGCGTCTTGTGCGGCTCAGGCTTCCAGCAATGCCGTTGCCATCCGCCGCACCGTTTGGCTCAAGGCCTGGCAGGCGGATTTATCATCTAAAAAGTCCCTCACTAGTCTGCCCTTCCAGGGCTCTCGTCTCTTTGGTTCCCAGCTGGATCAAATCATTAAGGATGCCACCGGGGGTACAAGTTCTCTTCTCCCCCAGGCTAAGCTTCGTCGCCCTCCTCCTAGACGGCAGTTTCGCTCTTTTCGGCCCTTTCGTCGCTTCGCTGCGTCAAACTCCTTTTCCCAGCAGCAACAGAGGCCACAGGCACGTCAGGAGAAGAAGGCGGTGTCCTTTAGGCCCACTCCGTCCTGGCGTCCTCGCTATTCCCAGGGTAGATCCTCCAGGACTGGAAGATCCACCTCGGCATGACTCTCGGCAAGACCCCAGCCCACCTCCCAGGTTGGGCGGCTGTCTTCTCTTCAGGGACGTCTGGATTTCCGCAGTAGAGGACGCATGGGTCAGGGAAGTTGTATCCTCGGGATACAAGATAGAGTTCGCCTCCCGACCCAGGGATCGTTTCTTCCAATCCCGACCTCCAAGAGATCCCGCTCTAGTTCCGGGCTTCTTCGCAGCCATCGCTTCTCTGCTCAAATCCGGGGTAATCGTTCCCGTCCCAGAGAAAGAACGGTTCACGGGTTTCTACTCGAACCTTTTTGTGGTACCGAAAAAAGACTGCAAGGTTCGCCCCATTCTGGACCTCAAATTGCTGAACAGGAGAGTTCGCCTGAGACACTTCAGGATGGAATCCCTTCGTTCAGTAATTGCTTCCATGGAGGCCCAGGAATTTCTATGCTCAATAGATATCCAGGACGCCTATCTCCATGTCCCGATATTTCCTGGACATCACCGTTTCCTGCGCTTCGCAGTGCAATGGGAACACTTTCAATTCGTCGCCCTGCCGTTCGGTCTCGCAACCGCTCCAAGGGTGTTCACGAAGATCATGGCAGCGCTGATGGCTATATTGAGAGTCAGAGGCCTGGTCCTTTTTCCATACCTCGACGACATCCTCATCAAGGCACCATCCTTTTCTCAGGCTCACGAAAGCCTGTCCATTGTTCTCGACACCTTAGCCCGTTTCGGGTGGCTGGTCAACCGGAAGAAGTCCTGCCTTATTCCTTCTCAGCGCATCATTTTTCTGGGCATGCTATTCGACACTCGTCAGACCAGAGTCTTCCTTCCCAAGGACAAGAGATCCACCCTTTGTCGGGACATACGCTTGCTCCAGGGTCCTCGGCCTCCCTCCCTCCGATCGGCCATGAAGGTTCTGGGGAGGATGGTAGCTACCTTGGAAGCGATTCCCTTCGCCCAATTCCATTCCCGACCCCTTCAGCAAGCCATTCTGTCTCAGTGGGACAGGTCTGTCTTCTCCCTGGATCGGCCGATCAGACTCTCTTCTCGGGTCAAGCGGTCTCTCAACTGGTGGCTGACGTCACCTCTCATCTCCCAGGGCAGGTCCTTCCTTCCGGTTCACTGGCAGGTGGTGACAACGGACGCCAGCCTGCTCGGCTGGGGTGCGGTTTTCCGTCACCTGACGGTTCAGGGCCGTTGGTCGTCGCAGGAGTCAACTCTGCCAATCAATGTCCTCGAAATTCGGGCCATCTTTCTGTCCCTCCGCCACTGGGAAAGGATTCTCAGGGGCCTGCCAGTTCGGATCGAGACGGACAATGCCACGGCTGTGGCATATGTTAACCATCAGGGGGGGACCCGGAGCTCCTTGGCCCTTGCCGAGGTATCCAAGATTCCCCTTTGGGCAGAGGCAACGGTTCCGGTGATATCCGCGGTGCATATCCCCGGCGTGGACAACTGGGCCGCCGACTTCCTCAGCCGCGAAGGCTTCGCGGCAGGGGAATGGTCCTTGCATCCGGAGGTCTTCCATCAGATTTGTCTTCGATGGGGGACTCCGGACGTGGATCTCACGGCGTCCCGAATGAACAGGAAGGTTCCGCAGTTCGTCTCCAGGTCTCGCGATCCTCTTGCAGTGGGCGTCGACGCTCTGGCCATTCCTTGGTCACAGTTCGGGCTAGCCTACCTGTTCCCACCCCTTCCTTTACTCCCCAAACTGTTGAAGAAGATCAAAGCGGAAGGGGTGCCAGTCATCTTGATTGCCCCGGACTAGCCCAGGAGAGCTTGGTTCGCAGAGCTCGTCAACCTTCTCGCGGACGCTCCCTGGCGCCTTCCAGACAGGCCCGATCTGTTGTCTCAGGGTCCGATCTGCCACCCGAATTCTCGGTCGCTCAGTTTAACGGCGTGGCTGTTGAGACCGCGGTTCTAAGAGCGTCCGGCCTTTTGGACCGGGTAATTCACACCATGATTCAGGCTCGGAAGCCTTCATCTTCCAGGATCTACTACCGTACCTGGAAGGCTTACTTCCGTTGGTGCGAGTCCAACCGCGTTCCATCCATGTCCTTTTCTCTGCCTTCTCTTTTGGCCTTCCTTCAGGCACGACTGGATTCGGGCCTGGCTCTTAGCTCCCTGAAGGGCCAGGTCTCTGCGCTTTCTATCCTCTTTCAGAAGACATTAGCTTCTCGGCCACAGGTTAAGACCTTCCTTCAAGGAGTAGCCCACGCTGTCCTGCCGTAGAGGGCCCCTGTGGACGCATGGGACTTAAACCTGGTACTGGACGTTCTGAGCGTTTCTCCCTTTGAGCCTCTTAGGGAGATTCCTCTATCTGTTCTTTCTTGGAAGGTGACCTTTCTGGTGGCCATCACGTCTATTCGCCGCGTTTCCGAGTTGGCGGCCCTGTCTTGCCGTCCTCCGTTTCTGGTCATTCACCAGGACAAGGTGGTCTTCCGGCCCCCACCTTCCTTTCTTCCGAAGGTGGTTTCCACCTTCCACCTCAACGAGGACATCGTTCTACCTTCCTTTTGTCCAGCTCCGACTCATCCTCTGGAGCGATCGTTGAACAAGCTGGACCTCGTCAGGGCAGTGAGGATCTATCTGGATAGAACGTCCTCTTTCCGGAAGACGGATTCTTTTTTCGTCATTCCTGATGGCACGCGCAGAGGCCAACCGGCTTCCAAAGCGACTATTGCTCGCTGGATCAGATTGGCAATTTTGGAGGCTTACCGGGTCAAGAACAGAGTGCCCCTTCCTGGGATTAAGGCTCACTCTACCCGGGCAGTCGGCACCTCCTGGGCGGTGCACCACAGGGCTTCCGCCCTACAGCTTTGCAAAGCGGCAACTTGGTTTTCCATCCACACGTTCGCCAAATTTTACAAGGTCCATACCTACGATTCGGCGGACGCCAGCCTAGGCAGAAGGATCTTGCAGGCGGCAGTGGTGATTCCTCTGACCTGATGGAAGTCTGTTTTCCCGCCCTAGGGACTGCTTTGGGACGTCCCATGGTTCCTGTGTCCCCCAATGAGAGGCGATAAAGAAAACAGGATTTTTGGTTGCTTACCGTAAAATCTGTTTCGTGGAGCCTCCATTGGGGGACACAGCTCCCTCCCAATGTTTCTCCGTTTCTGTTGTTCTATGTTCTATGACTGTTCTCACGTTTACAGTTCTCAAGTTTGTGGTTATGGGTTTTCAACCTTATTTATCTCCTACTGCTTTCTCACTAACTGAAGAGTATAATGCCAGTCGGTGGGGTGTACACTGCAGAGGAGGAGCTAACTTTTTTATTTGCATAGTGTCAGCCTCCTAGTGGCAGCAGCATACACCCATGGTTCCTGTGTCCCCCAATGGAGGCTCCAAGAAACAGATTTTACGGTAAGCAACCAAAAATCCTGTTTTTGTCGTCTACAAAGTGACCCAGAGCACCATATATCTTACAATGCTAATCACCAGTCAGAAAAAAGGAAACTGAAATATGAACAGCCTCATTGAATATTATAACTGTGTGCTGTCATTGGGGGAAAAAGATATGACAAACACTGAGTTGCGGATAAAGCCTACAAGCAAAGGACTGGGAACCAGCAGGCAATAAAAAAACGCTCACCAATACCTTATTATACTTTATTAAGTTCACCCATTTCCCAATTAACATCTATTCAAGAATGACCCTTTTGACCTCTGGATGTGTCATAGCAGCGTACATGGTGTGCAGAATGGTGCACTACTTATATGCCGGGCTGCTGTAATAGGCACTTGTTTGACATTCCTGGCACCTCAATTTACTGTCAATAAGATCCCAATCAGTTCAGTTAAAGGTTTATCCCCCAAAAAAGTTATCCCTGATCCATAAGATAGGGAATTACTTGCTGATCGCTGGAAGTTAAGACTGCTTGGACCCCCATGAATCCTGAGATTAGGGCAATGCAGCCCCATTGTAAATGTAGCAAAGGTGTGCATGCATGCCCTCCAATCCACATTGTCTTTGGGACTGCTGAGTTTTTTTTCCTGCCGTCCCATAGACAATGAGTTGAGTGGACTCCCTCTCCATTTAGGACAGGGCTGCAGAGCCCTGATCTCCAGTCGGACCTCCAGAAATCACCAAGTTATCCCATGGATAGAGGATAACTCGCCTTTTTGGGAATAACACTTGACAAAAAAAAAATGAAATGTATTTATTGATTTTTTTTTTTTTCCTGTTATGAGAGAGGATTTATTTTCTCAGTGTCTTCACATGAAATGAAACCTACTCAACACAGCTTGCATTATTGTATTGGCTTTTTTTTTCCCTTTCTTTACAGAGCAATGTTAAAAGTTTCTATCGTACCTTGATTAGTTTCTTGGCTCACACGAGTTTAACCGTTGTGGTATTTGCCCTCTCAATACTGGCAAGTCTAACGTTAAATGAAGAAGTGGGAGAGAAGGTGAGGTTGTGTGTTATGTTTTTTTGTGACCCTCTCTTGTGCTGTACAACTACTGTTTGGTCTCTTTTTTTTATGTATGGAATTGATTACTTCTGTAGTGATCAAACAATCCTTGTAAGCGAAGGACTATCACATTTCCTCCACTTCTTTACAGCAGTCCTTTTCAAGTGCAACATTTTGTTAAAGGGGTATTCCAATTTCCAAAAATCTATCCCAGTATTTAATGGGTGTAATAATAATAGCAAATATCTCCAATTGGAAACGTAGTATAGTTCTTCTGATTCATGATCCTTTCTCATGTGCAGGTATTGCAGGAACTTGGGTATCCATGGTTACGACCACTATCAACTAGCTAGCTATCACTATATGATTGTGGTTATAACCATGGATACCCAAGTTATTGCAATGGACCTGCACATGAGAGACCGCAAATCAGAAGAACTATACTAGATTTCTTAATGGAGGTATTTACTAATATTATTATTATTATTACAGATACTACATATTGGGATAGGATATTGGAGATGCGAATTCCCCTTTTAAGCTTACAAAATCATAAACCTATGTCTTAAACTGGGTATGTCGCACTACAATACTAACTAGATCTTAGACCTGATCAGATTATTGTATTTTAAAAATCCTTACCAAAATGGCTATATAAACCTGCTTTCTCCTACGCCTCATTGGGGGACACAGGGCCATGGGTGTTATGCTGCTGCCACTAGAAGGACACTAAGTGAACTGTGAGGCAGTGACCCCTGCTACAGCTAGGGGGCGCTGTTTGTGCTCTCCAGAATGTGCACAGAGGCATAGTGAGGCCATGAGGGCGTACTGCAGACACAGGTGTGGCTGTAATTAGTATGGTGAAGCAGTGACTGATTAAAAGCCCTATAGTAGAGGGGGAGGTGTGTCAGTGTTGGTCTGGGAAGCAGACAGAGCAGTTGTCTGCAGAGCTCTTTCTGTGTGAAGCAACACAGGGGCGAAAGGAACCAAAGAGACTGACACTCTGCGTCTCGGGCTGTCTTTTGTTTACCAGGCTGCAATCCGGAGGATAGCGTGTGGTGCACGGCGTGAGTAAAGAGACTCGGTACTAGTGTGCGGTCACCCAGGGAAAATGGACAGAGGGAAGTCTGGCCTGTTTATTGACTGCAAACTAAAGCCGTGTATTGTGTATTTCTAACGGACTGTGTGAAGAAGCTGTGTACCATGTATTTCCATTGGTCTGGATCAGTGTTTCTCAACTCGGGTCCTCAAGACCCCACAACAGGTCATGTTTTTAGGATTTCCTTAGTATTGCACAGGTGATAATTTCATCACCTTCTCAAGCATTAGTTCCATCGCCTATGCAATACTAAGGAAATCCTGAAAACATGACCTGTTATGGGGTCTTGAGGACTGGAGTTGAGAAACACTGGTCTGGATGAAGAAGCCGTGTATTGTGTATCTCTAATAGACTGTGTGAAGTAACACATTAAAGGAACGTTTTGTTTGAATTTGCTTGGGTCACTGCCGTTTCGCTGCGCACGGTGCTACTGCTTCATCGCAGACCATAGAAAGATTAAAGCCTCCTCTGCAGTATACACCCTCCTGCTGGCTCTAATTGAACCAGTCCTTGCTTAGTGTCTGAAGGTGACACTAAATTTTTATTTTTGAATTAACGGAGTGAAGGGGCGAAGGATCCTTTCAAGGTTCCGATCTCCCCCAAATCATCAACAGGCGGGAAAGCAGAGTGTCGCCTCCCCATACCATCTCCTGCGATGTGGGATGCCATGCCTGGGCTCACTTTAGGGGCGACGGTTCCTTCACGGTCCTGTTCTCCCCACAGCAGCAACAGGCAAGCACATAGTGTCGCCTCTATGTATCCTCTCTTGGAGCCAGACCCATAGCAGGACATTCTGCCCCTGTATGGATATACAGAGGCCCCACTATGGAATCCGTGCAGCCTCCACTGCATCACCACTGATTGAAAGTGGATGATGGAAGGAGGCAGAAAGTCCCTCTCCACCATCCCTATGGGGATGGTGGATTGAGGGGGGAGTCCCACGGCCAGCAACACCGCAGCTCCTGCTCTGCTACTTCACCTCTGTGAATATGACTGCGGCTGGCACCATCCGGTCACAGAGACGGGGTCCTGGTCCCTGGGGGAAGCGGGGAAACGTTTTACACAGCCTTTTGGGGCTATTGGTTTGCGCCGGCGCTCATTTCAGGCATGCTTCACAAATTTTAGTCCCTGGCATCTAGTCGGCCTAGGCTGCGTTTTCATGGCTCCGCCCCCACTTCTGGCGCTTCACGTCCTAAATGAGGCGACCCTCCTGCTCTCGGCGGCCATTTTTCTGCACCTGAGAGAATACTGAGCCGGTTTCTTGACAGCGGTGGCAATAACAGCAGTGCTGACAGAAGCGCTGCGAGGAGTAAAGACACCGACACCTTCCCTGGGGACACGAGCAGGACCTGGGTAAGCCGAATCCACTGGAGCTGACAGCTTAACACCTTCTCTGCCCATTTTTTCTCTGGTCACCTACTCCCTCTATCCTTTTAAGGGTACACTGTCTCAATCTAAGGCATCCAAAAAGGCTATCAAAACAGTGTTTTTTGCCTCACGTACCACTTGCAATACTGCCTTGCGCTGAGTACTCCGTTCTGCACGGCTTGTGACCTGGCATGCGCCCAGGAGCCACTCCCCTCCGTTACCGACCTCAGTGAGCCTAGTCCCCCTGAGTGGGCTGCATCTCTGTCACGGTCTATGGCTTCCCTGGCCAAGGCAATAGACTCTCTCCGGAACCCCTCCTTAAGACAGGACATCAGTTTGCCGGCCGCGAAGGAGACACTTGATTCCCTCATTGAGTCAGTTAACAATAATCTGAGGGTGGACGAGGAATCTATATCTGCTCCAGATCATGTAGTGTCTAAGAGGGCTAAACGTCCTCACAAGGTGTTCGGTAATTACCCTGAGTTTAAAAACATTGTCCAAAGACATGGGGATCGACCAGAAAAACGGTTCACAGGTCAGAAGCCTATTGAGTCGAGATATCCCTTTGCTCCTGATTTAAGGAAGGATTGGCTACAGTCTCCTTCAGTGGATCCCCCTGTGTTGCGTTTTGCATCCAAAACGCTCCTATCCTTGTCTGATAGGTCCTCAGTCAAAAATCCCACTGACCGTCAAATTGACAACCTTGCTTGGTCAGTCTTTGAGGCCTCTGGAGCTGCGCTCTTTCCATCTTTTGCCGCGACCTGGGTGGCTAAGGCTATGGTCGCTTGGGCAGAAAGTTTAACCGCAGTCATTTATGACAGTAATCTTCCCCTGGAGGCAGCAAGCCTCGCTAGCCAGATATCTCAAGCCGGGGATTTTGTAGTAAGCGCTTCTTTAGATGCTGCCAATTGCACTGCACAGGCAGCAGCAAATGGCGTCTCCATCAGGAGGGTGCTATGGCTCAGAGAATGGTGAGCGGATTCTGCTTCCAGAAGGTCATTAACCTCTCTGCCTTACCAGAGCGGTCGCTTATTTGGAGAAAAGTTGGAACAACTTATCTCCGACGCTACCGGAGGGAAGAGTAAATTCCTTCCCCATCAAAGGCCCACTCAGCTGTTTCGAAGCCAACAACAGGTTCGAACCTGGCCCTTTCGCAGCAATACAAACTGGTCCTCTACAGCTTTCTCTTCGACATCAAGGCGGTCCCCGCGTAGGGACTGAGGTTCCCAGGTCTCATATAGACCTAATCGTACCTGGAAAAGCAGGCCAAAACAGTCTGGATCCAAGGGGGCCAGATCCTTTAGATCATCTACACAATGACTCGTTACGGTATCCGGTGGGCACCGACAAAGTAGGTGGCCATCTACTTTCATTCCGCCAAGTCTGGCTCTCGGTCATTCACGACGAGTGGGTCAGAGAAATGGTGTCCTTCGGATACAAAATAGTTTTCTATTCCCCCCCTCCCCGATACGTTTTTTTCCTGTCTTCTCTCAAGTCAAAGGTGACAGCCTTTTTCAGTGCCTTGGATGCGCTCCAAAGGGACTGAGTCATTATTCTGGGCCCTCAAGACAAAAGGTAAAGGGTTTTCACTCAAACCTATTTGTGGTTCCGAAGAAGGATGGAACAGTGCTACCCATACTGGACCTAAAACTGTTAAAACAAATATATCAGAGTGCGATGTTTCAGAATGGAGCTCTTCCGCTCAGTCGTTGCGTCGATGGGAAAAAGGGGGAGTTCCTAGCATCCATCGACATCCAGGATGCTTACCTTCACATCACAATTTTTTTTTTTCTCCTTCGCCTCATTGGGGGACACAAACCGTGGGTGTATGCTGCTGCCAGTGGGAGGCCGATTATTCGGCAAAAAACTGGATCAGCTCATTTCGGATAACACAGGAGGAGAAAGCAAATACCATTACATCCAGAAGGGCATTATAGCTCAGAGAATGGAAGTGTACTCTGCGTTCAAAAATGCCTCTGACTTTTCTCCCTAGGATCTCATGTTTCCTATAGGCAACCAGCAGTGGAAGAGTTTTTCAGGACGGTCTAGATCTAAGGGATCTTGGTTCCAAAAAGAGGGACCGAAAAGTAAGACTAATCCTGGACCTCAAACTTCTACCAAGCTTGACAAGGTCCTCCTCCTTCGGATGGAGTTTCTCTGCTCAGCTATTTCTTCAACAGGAAAGGGTGGAGTTTCTGGCATCCACCGACATTCGTGATGCTTACTTTCACGTTCCTTTTTTCGCTTTTCCATTCGCAAACAGCATTTTCAAGTCACAAGCTGGTCCTTCGGCCTTGCTACCGCACCCTGAGTGTTCGCAAGGGTCATGATGGCTGTCATGTTCCTCTTGCACCCTAGAGGCGTGGTCGTCCTGCCCTGCCCGGTCGACTTTCTTGCCGCTCTTCCAGGACTACGCTGAGTCGTCTATATCAATTGCTATACCCTCCTACCTGGAGTGGCAGCTTCATCTAGACAAGTTTTTCCTCATTTCCAGCACAGCAGATACCCTTTTTAAGGATGATCCTGGACACTTCCAGGGGGTTGGTAATTCGCCCTTGAGACAAGGCCGTGGCTCTTCAACTTGGGACTCTCTTACTTGACCTCTCATTCCCTCATTCTATTCGATTGCTGGAAGGGTCATGAGGAAAAATGGTGCCGGCAATGGAAGCTGTTTTCCTTCGCTCGTTTTCTGTAGGTCAAACAGGATATCAGAGGGTAGTCTCTGAGCTGCTTCCTCATCCGGGAGAGTTCCTTCCAGATCAATGATTATTAGTAACTGCCGTTGACAGCTTTCTTCTCCCGATCGTTGTTCTGGGGATCCGAACGATATGGCTAGACCTACAGCAGGTCCTCTGCTTTCTGGTGGGTCTCCCATCTGAATTCAATCGGATAATGCCACGGCTGTTCCATACGTCAATCTTCTAACAGGTACCCACGGTCAGGCATCATGGACGAGGTGCCTCACATTCTCTGATGGGCCGAGATCTATCATTCGGTGATCTCGGCAGTACGCATCCCAGGCGTAGACCTCTGGACAGCAGACTTCTTCAGCTGTCAGGGTCGTGCCTCAAGTGAGTGGGAACATCTCTCAGAAGTCTTCTATCAGATCTGCCTTCTCTGAGGCACTCCAGATGTAGACTGGATGACATCAAGACTGAACGCCACTGTATTCAAGTTCATAGTTCGGCCTCAAGATCCAAAAACCGTTGCAGTGAATGCTCTGGCTCTTCCGTGGTACCAGTTTCTGTAACCCCCCCCCCCCCTCCGAGAGTCGTTTGGAAGCGGGAAGGGCCCCAGTGGTCTTGGGAGATCCGCACGGACCACGTTAGCTTTTTTTGTTTTTTTTGTTTACGGAGCTAGGACTTTGCCGTCTTATTCCAACGAAACTGCAAGTACGGTC
The DNA here is from genome assembly GCF_032444005.1 of Ranitomeya imitator. Lineage (NCBI taxonomy): Eukaryota > Metazoa > Chordata > Amphibia > Anura > Dendrobatidae > Ranitomeya > Ranitomeya imitator. Next base: position 524,578,159 of record NC_091284.1, read on the forward strand.
TTTCTCGCAAGGAGTTTTCACATGTGGTCCTTCCCTTTCGCATACCATTAGATCTTTGGGTCCTTAAAGGGAAGGTGCCATAAAAAAAATTCCAGCAATTGAAAAATGGAAAGAATTTAATGTTTACATTTTCTTAAAAAAATATTATCATTTGTTTATAATTTAGTAAAATATGAAAAATCATTTAAAAAAGTTTGGCATTTGCACTTTTAAACACTAGGGGGAGCAGCTACTGAAATTTGACAAAAACCTAGTGTACAACTAGCTCACATTGCTGCACTGCAGTAATTATGGGCGGAGTCTGGTGACATGGGTGTGATGTCTCCTCTCCTCCCCTTCTGAGTGTTTGCTAAGGGATAGAGAGGATTCAGGAACCCAGTAAGCAGCCATTTTGTTGGTGACTGCAAAGTTATACTGACAAGTAAACAGTCACAGAGGATGGCAGGCAGCAAGGATTCTGGGAGACATATGGTGGAGGGAGCAGGGTAACCGCAGCACAGAGTATTTCAGGAGAGCAGTGTGCAGCTCTATGGCACCATGTTTGGTGCACAGAGCAGCCAGGGATTTACATAGAGCGCTGTCTTTTATACACATGGATGGACCGTCTGCTCCACAAAAATCCAGGAAACATTTCTGCTGATTCATGGCCTGTTCTGATCCAGACATTGCATGCAAAGACCCCAGATCCTGTCTTCTCCATCCTGTCCTGGCGATGTATGAAAGCGAGGAGACAGGTGTAGTCCGGGGTGACGCTGGGGAGAAATGTAGCCATATAGTAACGATAAAAATGAGACCCCTCTCTTCAGCTGCCTCACCAGCCCTCCTCTGACTGCACCTAACTGTAGGTCATGCTGCCCCCTCTATTACCCCAGACCTGTGTGCAGGTGCTCAGCCAGAACCACCCTAGAATGGGTCCCCTTTCTGAAGATACCGCCATATAGATCACACATAATACTGTAAAATAGATCACACACAATACCACCACATAGATCACACATAATACCGCCATATAGATCACACATAATACTGTCAAATAGATCACACCTAATACTGTCAAATAAATCACACATACCACCACATAGATCACACATAATGCCGCCAGTGTTCTCACATACCACCATATGCTTCTCGCATACCACCATATAGATCACCCATAATGCCGCCATATAGATCTCACATAATACCGCCATATACTTTTCACACATACCGCCATATAAATCACACATAATACTGCCATATACTAATCACATAAGTCATATAGATCACACATAAAACCACCATATAATTCTCACCTAGTACTGCCACATAGATCACACATAATCCCACAATATAGTTCTCATATACCACCGTCATATAGTTTTTATATCATTCAACAATACTGATCAAACATAATACCGCCATATAGATCACATATAATACCGTCACATAGATCACACAATACTTGGGCGCATAACTGCCGTAACGGAAATCTCGCGTCGCTGATTGGTCTCGCCAGCTGCCTGTCATGGCTGCCGCGACCAATCAGCGACGGGCACAGTCCAATTAGTCCCTCCCCTACTCTCCTGCAGTTAGTGCCCGGCGCCCGCTCTGTAATCCCCTCCAGTCACTGCTCACACAGGGTTAATGCCAGCGGTAACGGGCCGCGGGTACCGCACTCCGTTACCGCTGCTATTAACCCTGTATGTCCCCAACTTTTTTTTACTATTGATACTGCCTATGCAGCATAAATAGTAAAAAGATGTAATGTTAAAAATAAAAAAAAATAAAAACCTGCTATGCTCACCTTCTGTCGTCCGACGATGCGCTCGCGCCGGCTGCCATCTTCCGTTCCCAGAGATGCATTGCGAAATTACCCAAAAGACTTAGCGCTAAGTCATCTGGGTAATTTCGCAATGCATCCTGGGAACGGAAGATGGCGGCAGCCGCGCGTGCATCGCCAGTTTCGCTGGATCCCAGGGGGTGAGTATATAACTATTTTTTATTTTAATTATTTTTTTTAAACAGGGATATGGTGCCCACACTGCTAAATACTGCGTGGTCTACTGCGTAGTGACTATCCCCCTGGACGAAGCATACCGCGAAACGCGCGTCGGGGTTCTTTATACTGAGCTGCGTACCTAGGTAATATGCCCTCTCTCTATTTTTAGGCTGCTTATATGCACTATTACTACTGGTGCAACATGTGATATGTCCTGCTCTATTGGATGGGGTTTCTTTCGTATGTGCAACTTTGCTATGTTATGTGCCTGGTGGTATTAACCCCTTCTTTCATTGTTCACTGTGACATTATTAACTATAGGTAGAAATATTGGACTTTGTTGTGCATATTTAAGCCCTCTGCTTATTACTATTGTGAGCCACTTTTTGGTATTTATAGGCTTTTTCTTTCCCACTGTGGTATATGATATTATAGTATCTATAGGTATAAGCTTTTATAGCTACACACTGGCATATGCTTTAATTGTTCTTTGCAGTGATACTAAGGAGTGAGCTCTATTTGATAGGTTATAATATATAGGAGATTTATTTACATCTTTCCTATTTTCATATTTATGTGCGGCTATTACTTTTGGCATATGTATATGTATTACTAGATCTGGCATTTTACTGTATGCAGACAGTATTATTCTGTCACATGTATTTCCACTGGCTACTATGAGACTTGTTTTTATTCATTTTTGTGATTCAATAAAACTTGATATTTTTTATTGGCATTCAGGCTTCCGATTGTTCTCTTTGATAGATTTTGTATTTATGGGAGTGCCTTTTTGAGTTAGGCTCATTATTTGGTTAATAAATACTGCGTGGGCAGTATTATATACCGCTATATACTACATGGGCAGTGTTATATACTCCGTGGGCTGTGAGATAGTCCGTGGGCTATGTGATATACTCCGAGGGCTGTGTTATATTAGGTGGGCTGTGTTATATTAGTACGTGGGCTGTTATATAGTACGTAGGCTGTATATATATATATATATACCCTGCCCACCATTCCTAGGAGTAAGAAGCACTGAACATGAGCTCCTGAATTTCCATCACTTTATACCTTGTAATGAGGCAACTGTAAGACAAAACCTGGAAAAACTCAACTCCGTGGAACATAAAAGTGATCTGGACTGGACTTTACTTTTTATGAAAAAAGGAAGAATTGGAGGATTTAAAGGACAAAACAAGAATCTCCTTGAGGACACAGACTGGAAACAGCAGGCACCATACATCTGACATCCTGATACCTGGACCTATAGAAGGTAGGAGAATTCTTTAACTACAACACAACCTATAGACTTGCTACAAATTAACCTCCTTAGAAACAAGGATTATAACTAAAATATAACTACAAAATGGAAAACACAAATTTAGAACAAGTAAATGAACAAAGCCCAGAGCCATAGACACAGGAATGCTGGAGGCCAGATCAGGAGATAACACAGGGGGGCAATAAACCTAAGGAGGACTACATTAGAGAGAATCCAGAGACTCTTTATGCAGATTTCACAAAGGAAGAACGAAAAAGAAAAACCAATTTATTATTCTATACAGACCATCTCTCAGCCTGGCACACTGCGCTGTGCAATCGATATAAACATGTATCTAAATCCAACACTAATAGTGGCCAGCGGATTAAAATTACCAGCCAAGCAGATGATGACACCAATGCGCTCACCATAATCCTATACAACAATGGCACAGTCATGGCGCAGGGGACGGAGGAGATTCTGCAGCGATTTGAAAATTGTTTTTCTGATATCAAAGAGCAGGCACAAACCTATAAAGGACTACAAGCCCCAGCAGCTACCTCTAATGCTCACATAGAGATTCCCAAACAGAGCTGCCTAACCCCCGACACTTCACACCTCTCGCCTGATAACATCAGAGACTTCTTATCTCAACTAGAAAGTGACTTGGTCCAACTGAAATTAGAATGTGAAAGAAACTCACAAAGCAATTCAAATTACCAAGCAACAAATGACACAGCCATACAGAAAATAAGGGCCGAAATGTGTGAAATGAAATGTGTGAAATGAAATGTCAACACAAGGCAGCACTACAGGAAATGGGGAAGCTGAAAAAAGACAATGATCAACTCCGAAAGGAGATTACAGAATTAAAAGCCCATAGCCCTGGACATCTGAACCAGCAGGGGGCAATGAAAACAAGCCAGAGAGCAGACAACATGGCCACCACTGAACAGAATGTAGACACCAAACCGCATTAAAATAATAACCAACAATATGATGGAAGAGAGAAGAGAACCAGCCACCAGCAAAACCAGCACCACAGACCCCCATCAGCAGCACCGTAGCCCACCCAAGACATCGCAAAGTCCTGATATTGTCCTAATAATGGACTCAAATCCTGAAACCAGAGAGATGGAAGAGAGAAGGGAACCAGCCAGCACCACAGACCTCCGTCAGCAGCACCTTAGCCCACCCAAGACATCGCAAAGTCCTGATACTGTCCTAATAATGGACTCAAATCCTGAAACCAGAGAGATGGAAGAGAGAAGAGAACCAGCCACCAGCAAAGCCAGCACCACAGACCTCCGTCAGCAGCACTGTAGCCCACCCAAGACATCACAAAGTCCTGATATTGTCCTAATAATGGACTCAAATGGGAAGTACCTAAATACACAGCGGCTATTCCCAAGAAAACAGGTCCGTACAATCCGCTGTGCAAGTATTGAACAGGTGACAGGTCATCAGTAAACCACGGTTTACCAACCCAAAGCACATTATTATACACACGGGTACAAACAATCTGCCAGACCAGCAGATCGCAGAACAACTGATCAACCTGGCAAAGATGGCAAACCTAAAATTCCCGGACAGTAAAATCATTCTGTCATCGCTGCTTCCAAGAAAGGACATACCCAGGCCAACCACCCAAGCCATCAATGCAGAACTGACTGAAAGGATCAAGACTGTGCCAAACGTGACCCTGGCACAACACTTCTCCATAAACAGTCACCTGCACGATGATAAACACCTCAACAAACAAGGGGTCAGCCTCCTGGCCAAAGAGCTGAAGGACATCGTGCTAAACAGAGACCCCGGGCCTGGATTCAACAGTGGCCATAATCACACTGAAAGACCCCCGAGAACGATAAAGCAGAAAACCCCAAGGCTACCTCCTGAAGCGGGAAACAAAGCTCTTCACCCAGTGTCAGACCATCGGAGGTGGAGACCTCCACGGAGGAGACCACCAAGCCCACACAGATACATGCAGAGCAGAGATAGGGTTGAGATAAAGAACCTGCTCAAGGAGATGTGCAGAATAATAATGTGACTGGATGGAACCAAGCACTTCTATAAAACTGTCAGAAATCCAGTTTGTCCCACACAGCCATACTCATTACAAGGTATATACACACAAACCACACAGAAGAATGTCTTCACTTACAATCAGCAGCTGGAATATCCAGGGTCTCAACACCTCAATCTTTGGATCTAAAACAAAGGACCCTGATTTTATACAAAGTATGAAAAATATAGACATTCAGATCCTCCTGGAAACATGGACCAGAGCCGAAAACGAAACCCTGGTGCCTATTGGATACAAGGAATTCTTGGTCCATGCCCAGAAAAATAAAAACATCAAACAGGGCCGTGGCTCAGGAGGAGTAGCGATCTGGTATAAAGAGGAGCTCCACCAGTACATCAAACCGGTGAAGAAAGGAGGCAGCCACATATGGATCAGAATCAGCAGCTCCATCCTCACCTGTCAGTCTGATGTCCACCTCTGTGCCACCTATATACCACCGCCAGAGTCCCCCTACTTCAATCCAGACTGCCTCAAGATCTTACAAAGAGAAGCCGCCCATTATCAGGCCCTGGGAAAAGTTCTCATCTTTGGAGACCTCAATGCAAGAACAGGGAGAGAGAGAGACTTCCTGACCACGGATGGAAACATCTACATACTTGGAGCAGAGAATGACGGCCAAGACCCTGTACACACTGAGAAAAACAGCTATGACAGTACAGTCAACAAAAGTAGCAGAAAGCTCCTGAACGTATGTAAAAGTTTAGGACTTCATATCCTTAATGGACGAAGCAAGGGTGACTCCTTAGGAAGGTATACACTAAACTCCCATGTAGGGAGGAGTGTAGTTGATTACGCCATTACAGACCAGAACCTGGCAGATGTCAGCGCCTTCATAGTTACCCCACAAACGCACCTGTCAGACCACAGCCAACTTCTTCTGTACATGAAATCTACAGAGAAACCATCCACTCAGAACCCACAGCAGAGCGGCCTCTGCACCCGGCCTCCATCCTATAAATGGTCCAAAATGTCGGCACTAAAATATAAAGAAGCTTCCAGCAGACCTGAAATACAGCGGATGCTCCACCACTTCTACAACCTCGAGTACATGCCAAACCCAGAGGGAGTGAGCCAAGCAGCAAAGGACCTCAACAATATATTCTACGCAATGGCCAGACTGTCCGACCTTAAAAAAGTCGACTACAAGAGACCAAAAGAAACACAGATCAATGGCTGGTTTGACAGAGAATGTAAAGTTGTACGGAAGACCCTGAGAACAGCCTCCAACAAGAAACACAGAGACCCCAACCACCTGGGTTTGAGGGAAGCCTATGACTCCATACAAAAGCAGTACAAAACCATCCTCAGGAGGAAGAAGCAGAGTTACATCTCTACCAAGCTCAATCAACTCCAAGACGCCCTCCAAGACAACTCCTTCTGGGAACTATGGAACCACATGGGCACCAAAGACAAGAAAAACAACAACCATATCCAAAATGGCAACCTCTGGCTCCAATACTTCAGAGACCTCTATAAAGACATTCCAAAGGAAGGACTAAGCCAAGAACAGGAAAACATAATGGTGAAACTAAAAGCAATGGAGGAAAAAATCAAAAACTTCCAAAACCCGGTGGATACACCTATAACACTACAGGAAGTAACCGAGAGACTCTCCTCCATAAGATGTAGAAAAGCCGGTGGCCTGGATGGAATCCTACCAGAAATGCTGAAGTACAGCCCACCAGAAATACAGGCTGCAATGGTTAAACTCTTCAATATTGTACTGAGTGCCGGCTACTTCCCTCGTACCTGGAACCAAGGCCTAATCACACCCATCCACAAGAGTGGGGACAGGTATGACCCAGCCAACTACAGAGGCATATGCGTCAGCAGCAATCAGGGAAAACTGTTCAACAGTATCCTGAACAAGAGGATCCTCACCTTCCTCACCGAGCACAACATCCTCAGCAAGAGCCAAGCAGGGTTCATGCCGAACCACCGCACCACTGACCACATCTATACTCTGCACAGCCTCATTCAGAGACACGTCTACAATACAAAGAATGGGAAGATATACGCCTGCTTTGTGGACTTTAAAAAGGCCTTTGATTCAGTGTGGCACCCGGGCTTATTCCTGAAACTGCTGGAGAGTGGAGTAGGAGGAAAGACCTACGATGTCATCAAAAGCTCCTACACCGAGAACCGCTGCAGTGTGAGTGTGAACGGCAAAAGAACGGCTTATTTCCAGCAGAGCCGCGGAGTCAGACAAGGCTGCAGCCTAAGTCCAACGCTCTTCAATATCTACATCAACGAGCTGGCTACCGCCCTGGAATCCTCCTCAGCACCAGGTCTCACCCTCCACGACGCCCAGGTGAAATTCCTGCTGTACGCAGATGACCTGCTGCTGCTGTTACCAACCGAGAAAGGCCTCCAGGACAACCTGAAAATCCTAGAGAAATTCAGCTCCACCTGGGCTCTACCGTTCAACCTAAAGAAAACCAACACCATGGTGTTCCAGAGGAGAAAGAGAAGATCAGACCAACACCCATCATTTATCCTCAACAACTGCGACCTCACAGGAACGGACAAATATACCTACCTGGGCCTAGAGATTCACCGGTCAGGGAGCTTCAAACAAGCCATAGAGACCCTGAAAGACAAGGCCTGCAAAACCTTCTATGCCATCCGATGGACACTCTACCATCTGAAGCCACTAGTGAGGGTCTGGCTAAAAATCTTCGACTCCATCATCGCCCCAATCCTCCTGTATGGCAGCGAAGTCTGGGGTCCTCACACCTACCCAGACTGGTCAAAGTGGGATTCCAGTCCAACAGAAATATTCCACCTGGAATTCTGCAAGCACCTTCTCCAGGTCCATCGGAGCACCTCCAACAGTGCTTGTCGGGCCGAGCTGGGCAGATTCCCTCTACACCTAACAGTTCTAAAGAGGGCGCTGTCATTCTGGGCTCACCTGCATAGGAGCAATCCAAGCTCCCATCACCATAAAGCCCTGATACATGTAGGTGAAACAGAAAAACCAGAACCCTCGGAACAGCCCAGCCAAACCCAACCGGACCAGAACACCAATCACAACAACATGACAAAAGCCGGAATTAGGAAGATGGCAGACGAAGGCCAGGAGAGGTATGTCAGTGACTGGAAGAATGATATTATCAGCTCACAGAAACTGACCATGTACCGGAGCCTACAGAGAGACTACAGACTGGCCCCATATCTGGAGAAACTACCGGACCCCAGAGACCGCCAGATCCTGAGCCGATATAGACTCAGTGCCCACAGTCTGGCCATCGAATGTGGCCGACACAGGCAGAGCTACAAGCCCAGGGAGGAAAGACTGTGCCAACACTGTGACCAGGAGGCTATAGAGGACGAAACCCACTTCCTGCTACACTGCTCCAAATACTCAGCAGTGAGGGACACTCACTTCAGGAGACTCTCACATCTCTTCCCAGACTTCATCACCATGAAGGAGGAAGAGAAAACATATATCCTGCTGGGAGAAGAAGAGAGAGCAGTGGAGATAGCAGCGCGGTATGTGAGCGAATGTCATAGACTGCGAGAAAGAGAACTATGATGCCATGGACTATAGCCCCCACAATGGATCTGCCCCCATCCACCTCCCTTATGCCATGGACTATAGCCCCCACCCTGGATCTGCCCCCATCCACCTCCTCTATGCCATGGACTATAGCCCCCACCCTGGATCTGCCCCCATCCACCTCCCCTATGCCATGGACTATAGCCCCCACAATGGATCTGCCCCATCCACCTCCCCTATGCCATGGACTATAACCCCCACAATGGATCTGCCCCCATCCACCTTCCCTACAGCTCCTACCCAACATCCCCACAGTTATATATATATATATATATATATATATATATATATATATATATATATATATATATATATATATATATATATATATATTATAGTCTAAGGGTCACTTCCGTCTTTCTCTCTGTCACGGTTATTCGTTCGCTGATTGGTCTCGGCAGCTGCCTGTCATGGCTGCTGGCTGCCGCGACCAATCAGCGACGGGCACAGTCCGATTAGTCCCTCCCCTACTCCCCTCCACTCACTGCCCGGCGCCTGCTCTGTAATCCCCTCCACTCACCGCTCACACAGGGTTAATGGCAGCGGTACCGGCACGCGGTGTAACGCACTCCGTTACCGCTGCTATTAACCCTGTGTGTCCCCAACTATTTACTATTGATGCTGCCTATGCAGCATCAATAGTAAAAATAGGTCATGTTAAAAATAATTAAAAAAAACAAAAAACCTGCTATACTCACCCTCCGCCGCCTTTCCCGGTCCTCACCGAGACCGCTCCATTGCAAGCGGCAACTTCCGGTCCCAGGGCTGGTGTGCGGCAAGGACCTGCCGTGACGTCACGGTCATGTGACCGCGACGTCCTCATAGGTCCTGCTCACACCAGCCCTGGGACCGGAAGCTGCCGCTTGCAATGGAGCGGTCCCGGGAGCGTGGCGAGGAGCGGCAAAGGCGGCGGATGGTAAGTATAGCAGGACTTCAACGGCCCTTCGGAAGGTGAGTATATGTATGTTTTTTTGTTTTTTTTTTTAGTCTCTATACTACGTGGCTCTGTGCTGGGCAATATACTACGTGGCTGGGCAATATACTACGTGGCTCTGCTATATACTATGTGGCTGGGCAATATACTGTACTGCGTGGCTCTGCTATATACTACGTGGCTGGGCAATATACTACGTGGACATGTATATTCTAGAATACCCGATGCGTTAGAATCCGGCCACCATCTAGTGTATATGTGTATATACATTATGGCGGCATTATACGCGATCCATATGGTATTGTGCTGCTCTAGGGAGGTCACAGAGATGTATGGTGGAAGGAGCAGGGTGACAGGAGCACAGAGTATTTCAGGATAGCAGTGTATTGGTCTATGGGGGGGGGGGGGGGGAGTGTGCTCACACTCAAACAACTGTATACTTGGCCTTTACTGGCTATTAAAATGGGGGAACACCCCCCCCCCCCCCCCCCCCCCCCCAAAAAAAAAGACGTGGGGGCCCCCTATAATTAACAACCAGCAAATGAAATGCAGACAGCTGCGGGCTGACATTAATAGCGCAGGAAGGGGCCATGGATATTGTCATTCACCCCCCCGGGCTATAAACAAGCTCTCAGCCGCCTTTTACATGTGCCTTTTCTGGCGCTTTGCCTGGCAATTTCCACTTGCCCTGTTGCGGTAGCAAGTGGGGTTCATATTTGTGTCACCTTCATATTGTCCGGTGACATCAAGCCCACGGCTTAGTAATGGAGAGGCGTCTATAAGGCACCCATCCATTACTAATCCTATAGTTGTATTGTAAATAAAGACTCGGCCAGAATAAAGTCCTTTATTAATCTTTTTTAAACCATACTTACCGAACGCATAATCCTTGACCCCCTCGTCTCCTACAACAAAAAATAATAAACCACAATGGGGAAAGACATGCAGGGAGGAGAGGAGTACATAGGAGAGGAGTGCATAGGAGAGGATTAGATACCGACTGCTGAGCCGTGTATCTAATCCTGTCCTGTGTTATACTGTACACAGGACTGGATTAGCTACACCGGACTGGATTAGCTACACCGGACTGGATTAGCTACACCGGACTGGATTAGCTACACCGGACTGGATTAGCTACACCGGACTGGATTAGCTACACCGGACTGGATTAGCTACACCGGACTGGATTAGCTACACCGGACTGGATTAGCTACACCGGACTGGATTAGCTACACCGGACTGGATTAGCTACACCGGACTGGATTAGCTACACCGGACTGGATTAGCTACACCGGACTGGATTAGCTACACCGGACTGGATTAGCTACACCGGACTGGATTAGCTACACCGGACTGGATTAGCTACACCGGACTGGATTAGCTACACCGGACTGGATTAGCAGTGGTAAGTGGTATATAGGGGCAGGTAGCAGTGGTAGATGCATAAGAAAAAAAAAAAAAACCCTGTACTTGCCTTCCGTCCTCTCCCAGGAAGTGCTGAATCCTGTTCAGGGCAGAGCAGTGTGAGATCTCCCTGCTCTGCTCAGAACAGGTCGGCAGTGAGCAGTGATTGCAGTCTGTACTGTAATACTAAGTACAGGCTGCAATCACAGCTCCTCGCTGCAGATACTTACCTCGGACCCTCGCTTCCCAGCAGCAGCTCCTGCCTGGCAGCAAAATGGCCGCAAACTCCTCCCCCAGCTGTGACCTAGCAGCCCAGTGGGCGTGCCCAAGTCACAGCTAAGAAGCAGGAGGAGCGGCCTCAATGAAAGAGATGCGGTCGGAGTCCGACCCTTATCTCCTATGCCCATGGCTGCCGTAAGTGAGGTGTGCAAGTGTCGTGCCCAGATACTTACACTAATGAAAATGGCAGCCTCCAGTGGCAAAAGTGAATGAATAAAAAAGTATGAAAGTAGTACATTTACTTTTGTATTAAAAATAATTGATTTATATAATCAATAACTATTAATACAAAAACAAAATCACGGCACCTTCCCTTTAATGGTCCTGGGAGTCTTACAGTACACTTTTTTTTTTTTTTTCTTTTTTTTTTTGATCCGGACAGACTTTGCTATCAGGGAAGGTTTCCTCTTTTTTTTGTTTTTCTCTGCGATCTCGTCATCCTGACGAGGCTTCGGAGCTAGCCGCTCTGTTCTTCAGACTTTTTTTTTCTTATTACCATCAAGGCAAGGTTGTCCTCAGGTCATCCCCGTCCCTTGTTAACAGTCCACAAAAAGGGGGATGGGTTCTCCATATTCTGGACAAAGTAAGTGCTCTGAGTAGGTACGTATCGAGCTGGGCGTCCTTCTGAAGGTTGTACACCTTATTTGGGTTTCCTGACAGTCAGGGGAATGCTTCCTGATGGTTACAGGAAGGGTTTAGCCATTTCATCGGTCATATTAGCCTGGTGGATTCGTTACACCATCCAGGAGTCCTTTTGGATTAGACATCAGCCTAACTCCACTCCACTCTGTCGATCAAGGTTTCTTGGGTTCTAGGAACCAGGCGTCAATAAAGCACGCCTGCAAGCTCGCGGGTTCGTCCAGTCCGCATGCAGTCATGCAGCACTATAATTCTCAGACTTCTACTGTTGAGTCTGGGCAGGCGGACTCTACAGGCCGCGGTGGCGCTATTGTAAGTAGCAGTTACACAGGGCCTGATCTGATGTTGTCTCCGCACAGGGACTGCTTTGGGACGTCCCACGGTCTGTTTCCCCCCAATGAGGCGAAGGAGAAATAGGGATTTTTGTGTACTCACCGGAAACTCCTTTTCTTCGAGGCATTCATTGGGGGACACAGCTCCAACTCTATTAGCTTCTCCTTGTTTTGTAAATTGACCATGTTATACTCTCATATATAATTTGACATGCTATACTCTCATATGTTGTTGTTGATCTCCTACTGCTTTTGCACCGAACTGGTTAGCTGAGAGCCAGCAGAAAGGTGTATACTGCTGGGAAGGAGCTAACTTTTTTTGTATCACTTAGTGTCGGCCTCCTATTGGCAGCAGCATACACCCACGGTCTGTGTCCCCCAATGAATGCTTGGAGAAAAGGATTTTATGGTGAGTACACAAAAATCCCTATTTCATCCCCGCTAAAGATTCCTACGCTTCACGGTTTGTGGGGAACACTTCCAGTTTGTAGCCTTGCCCTTCTGCCTCGCCACCACCCCCAGAGTCATCACCAAGCTCATGGCGGCTGTCATGGCCATTCTTCATGCTTTGGGTGTGGTGGTGCTTCCGTATCTAGACGATCTGCTCATCAAAGGACCATCTTTTCGGGCCTGCGAGGAGTGCGTGAGTATCACGGTGAATACACTTTCTCACATGGGTTGGAAGATAAACTTAGTCTTCTCCAGTACCTGCTCAGCAGATTTCCTTCTTGGGGATGATCCTGGACACTTCTCGCGAGTTAATTCTCCCTCCAGAAAAGGTCTTAGCTTTACAACAGGGAACACGTATGCTCTCCTGCTCTTTCCCTCACTCCATACGATTTAGTATGGGGATTCTCGGCAAGATGGTGGCAGCGATAGAGGCGGGTTCATTTGCGCAGCTACACCTCTGCCCTTTGCAACATGCACTTCTGAGTTCTGACGGCTTGGGACAGGAATCAGTTCTCTCGGCCGTCGGTTCCGTCTGTCTCCGCATGTCAGGCAGACCCTCAGGTGGTGGATGCTGAAGTCTTCCCTGGATCAGGGGAAGTCCTTCCTTCCAGTACGTTGGCTGGTGGTGACCACAGACGCCAGTCTTGGCTGGGGTGCAGTTTTACGCCATCATACGGAACAGGGATGTTGGTCCAATCGAGTGTGGCGTCTCCCGATCAACATCCTGGAGATACGAGCAAAAGTTAGCCCTTCTGCATTTTCATCATCTCCTGGCAGGTCGTCCCATCAGGATCCAATCCGACAATGCCAAGGCTGTGTCGTACACCAACGGTCTGGGGGGCACCCGCATCAGGACAGCCATGCACGAAGTAGGTCACATTCTTCGTTGGGCCGAGCAGAACGGCTCAGCCATATCGGCGGTTCACATCCTGGGCGTAGAGAATTGGGCGGCTGAATTCCTCAGCTGCCAGGACCTCGCCCCGGGAGAGTGGTCTCTTCATCCGGAGGTCTTTCAGCAGATTTGTCATCGCTGGGGGACTTCGGATGTGGATCTGATGGCCTCAAGGCTAAACACAAAGGTTCCCGAGTTCATAGCTCGGTCCCACAAGCCAGTAGCCATCGGAGCGGATGCACTGGTTCTTCCGTGGCATCACTTTCGGCTTCCATATGTATTTCCCGCCGCTCCTCTTCCAAAGGTCATCAAAAAGATCAGGGCGGAGGGGGTACCAGTGATCCTGGTCGTGCCGGACTGGCTGCGCTGGGCGTGGTACGCGGAGCTAGTTCAACTCATCGCAGACGTTCCCTGGCGACTGCCGGATCGCCCAGATCTGCTATCCCTGGGCCCTATTTACCACCAGAACTCCGGGGCCCTGTGTTTAATGGCGTGGCCGTTGAATCCTGGATTCTAGCTTAAGCAGGAATCTCTCATCAGGTGATCTCAAACATGATTAGTGGTAGGAAACCCGTGTCTATGTGCATTTATCATTGCACCTGGAAGACCCTCTTCTCATGGTGCAAAGACCGTGGACACTCTCCTCTTGAGTTTTCCATTCCTTCCATCTTGGAATTTCTGCAGACTGGATTGGAGTCAGGTCTCGTGCTTAGCTCTCTCAAGGGACAGATTTCAGCTTTATCCATTTTGTTCCAATGCAGGATTGGCACCAGATTACAGGTGAAGACATTCATTCAGGGAGTTTCCCATGTGGTGCCTGCCTATAAAATGCCATTGGAACATGAGATCTTAATTTGGTCTTCTGGGTTTTACAGGAGGTCCCTTTCGAACCGCTACAGGAGGTATCACTAACCTTCCTTTCTTGGAAAGTAGCTTTCATAGTCGTGGTCACGTCAATCAGGCGAGTTTTGGAGTTGGCGGCACTGTCCTGCCGAGCTCTGTTCCTGATTTTCCTTAAAGATAAGGTGGTTCTGAGAACGTCCCCATCTTTTCTGCTGAAAGTTGTCTTTTCTTTCCATCTCAACGAGGATATTGTTTTGCCCTAATTCTGTCTGGCACCAGTACATCGTATCAAGAAGGCTCTTCACACTCTGGATCTAGTGAGAGCTCTTAGGAGGTATGTCTCGCGGACGGCGTCTTTCTGCAAGTTGGATGCCCTATTCGTGCTTCCGGAGGGGCATAGGAAGGGCCTAGCCGCTTCAAAGGCCACAATAGCCAATTGGATTCGCTCGGCTATTCAGGAGTCCTACCGTGTCAGGGTCAAACCTGTCCCAGCAGGGATTAAGGCACATTCCAGTCGGTCAGTGGGCGCTTCTTGGGCCATCCAGCACCAGGCGTCAGCAGAACAAGTCCGAAGAGCTGTGACCTGGTCCAACTTGCATACTTTCACAAAGCATTACATGATTCATTCTCAGGCCTCTGCAGATGCTTCCCTCGGCAGGCGAATTCTGCAGTTGACAAGTAACACATCTGTAATTGTTGGTATTTGGGCTAATAGCAGTTGTGTTGTTCCCCACCCAGGGACTGCTTTAGGACGTCCCATTGTCCTGTGTCCCCCAATGAGGCGTAGGAGAAATAGGGATTTTTGTGTACTCGCCATAAAATCCTTTTCTCAGAGTCAATCATTGAGGGACACAGCCCCCACCCTGTTAGTCTAATGACTTGTGTTTGTTCCTTACTTTTTACAGTTTATTCTTGTTAACGGTTATAAGCTCCTACTGCTTTGTCACCAAACTGGTTCAAATTAGAGCCAGCAGGAGGGTGTATACTGCAGAAGAGGAGTTAATCTTTTTACACTACCGTTCAAAAGTTTAGGGTCACTTAGAAATGTCCTTATTATTGAAAGAAAAGCACAGTTTTTCGAATGAAGCTAACATTGAATGATTCAGAAATACACTCTATACATTGTTAATTGTGTTAAATAAATCTAGTTTCAAACGTCTAGTTTGTAATAGGTGTATAGAGGCCCCTTTCCAACAACCATCACTCCAGTGTTCTTATGGTACTTTGTGGCTGCTAACTGTGTAAAAAGGCTAATGGATGGTTAGAATACCCTTGAAAACCCTTGTGTAAGTATGTTAGCACAGCTGAAAACAGTTTGGCTGATTAGAGAACCTACAAACCTGACCTTTCTTTGAGCTAGTTGAGAATCTGGAGCTTTACATTTGTTGGTTCAATTAAACTCTCAAAATGGCCAGAAAAAAAGAACTTTCATGTGAAACTCGACAGTCTATTCTTGTTCTTAGAAATGAAGGCTATTCCCTGTGAGAAATTGCCCAGAAACCTGAAGATTTCCTACAACGGTGTGTACTACTCCCTTCAGAGGAGAGCACAAACAGGCTCTAACCAGAGTAGAAAGAGAAGTGGGAGGCCCCGCTGCACAACTGAGCAACAAGACAAGTACATTAGAGTCTGTAATTTGAGAAATTCGACTCCTCACAGGTTCTCAGCCGTCTTATTCATTAAATAGTACTCGCAAAACGCCAGTGTCAATGTCTAAAGTGAAGAGGCCAGGATGCTGGCCTTCAGAGCAGAGTGGCAAAGAAAAGGCCATATCTGAGACTGGCTAATAAGAGGAAAATATTAATTTGGGCAAAAGAACAGAGACATGGGACAGAGGAAGATTGGAAAAAAGTGTTATGGACAGACGAATCCAAGTTTGAGGTGTTTGGATCACACAGAAGAACATTTGTGAGACTCAGAAACAACTGAAAAGATGCTGGAAGAGTGCCTGATGCCATCTGTCAAGCATAGTGGAGGTAACATGATGGTGTGGGGTGGTGCATGTAAAGTGGGAGATTTGTACAAGGTAAAAGGGATATTGAATAAGGAAGGCCATCACTCCATTTTGCAACGCTGTGCCATACCCTGTGGACAGCGCTTGATTGGAGCAATTTCATCATACAAAGGACAATGACCCAAAGCACACCTTTATGCAAGATCTATTTAGGGAAGAAGAAGGCAGCTGGTATTCTATCTGTAATGGAGTGGCCAGCGCAGTCACCAGATCTCAACCCCATTGAGCTGTTGTGGGAGCAGCTTGACCGTATGGTACACAAAAAGTGCCCATCAAGCCAAACCAACTTGTGGAGGGGCTTCTGGAAGCATGGGGTGAAATTTCTCCAGATTACCTCAGCAAATTAACTGCTAGAATGCCAAAAGTCTGCAATGCTGTAATTGCTGCAAAGGGAGCATTCTTTAACAAAACAAAGTTTGAAGTATAAAATTATTATTTCAAAGAAAAATATTTTTTTTAGAACCTTGTCAATGTCTGAACTAGATTTTTAATTCATTTGACAACTTGTCTGATTAATAAGTATGAGTTTTCATGGAAAACACAAAATTGTCTGGGTGACCCTAAACTTTTGAACGGTAGTGTAAGTTCACTTAGTGTCCTCTTAGTGGCAGCAGCGTAACACCCTTGGTCCTGTGTTCCCCAATGATTAGCTTGGAGAAAAGGATTTTACGGTGCATACACAAAAATCCCTATATTTAAATGAGCATTTTATCTAGCTGAATTCAGTCTCCTCTCACCCCTCAGCTTCTAGCACTGCCCCTAAATCAATTGTCATCACAGGGCGGCACTTCCGTCACTCACTGCTTCTATCACCACCCCTTGCTGACAACTCATTTGAAGATGGTACTAGAAACTGTGGAGCAGGACTGGTGTCATTCAAAGCTTTTGTCTTCTACCCTTCCCGATGATGTTATCTTTCAGTGAACCTGCAGCACAGACAGAAGCAGAGTGCCAGCGCTGCACTCAAATCTTTCACAATTCCCATAATCCTGGACATTTTCAGGTTGGGGCAGCAATTCAACAATCGATTGAGTAAATGAGGTGCCATCCCTGTGACGTCCTGTTCTGTTCCAGGAGGGGCGATGGAATGTACAGGAAGCACAGTAAACGTCACAGGAAGTACAGTAAAAAAAAAAAAAAAAAAAAAACAGGCCACATTTTAGAGATTTAGATAGATGGCGAGAAGTGTAGGGTATTGTGTAGGAAAGGAAATTACAAAAGTGGGTAGAGTGTAAGGACAAATCGTTAGAAAATATATTATAGGTGCCAGACAACTCCTTTTAAGTACCTACAAATTTATAAAAAGTGTTTGATCACTTAGTAATTTGGTAAGTCATTCCCCCACCCCAATCCTTTGGTTAAAAACAAAATTGTCCCCTATTCTCCCATCAACTTTCCAGGTAATCACTGGCACCACCCTCTCTACATGCTCCCATCATACATCGCCAGGAGCTGCTTATTCCCACTACAGGGTAGCACATGAAGACTTTATTGCATACAAGCTGTTTCTTTTCATGCAGCAGCTTTACAGACTGTCGCCCACTGTGGCTGACAGCAGAGAAGTGTGTTATTCCTTGGGTTGTTGACCTTCCGTCAGTGCCGTGAAGTGTTGGCTACAGACAGTTGTCTTAACAAGGTCAATTACCTCTCCATTTTCTGCTTCTTTGTCCCTTCTGTTAGAAGTGGCTTTAAGTCTCTCATCATTTATCTGTAGCCTTTATCTTCACAGTCGTTTTTAGAAAAATTCAGAGTACTTATTTCTAGATAAAGACCATGAGTGATCGGAGTTCCACATAAATCACAGTTACTGAACAAATTACCACAATGATAACTTTCCTCATGATTTCAGCATTATCATTATTTAATAAAACCATTGCCACTCTCCACTTTCTGGTATCACAGTTGACATCTATAAAGATGTGTGTATGAAGGCAGAAAGCACATCATCAGATTGTATAATGACACTTATTACTCCACAGTGTTGCCAATAAATCTAGACTGAGTATAGGGCCTGATCGCTAGTAATATCTATATATAATGTGCACTGTAGAGAATTGGCTATAAATTAGTGTCGGCAGGCTCCAGAACACCTTCAGGATTCATCAGATCCACATGAACTTGCTGTGTTGCCAAAGATAAGAGGGGGGTGCGGCATAGTTATAGGAAGTCTCAGTGCAAAATGCATTTAAAACCAAACGCAGGCACTTTTATGCACCCTTGGGGTGACTAAGCAGTTCAGCGCATCATACCACCTACTTTTCTTTCCCTCTGTCTGTCTAAGTTCTGTAAAGTTAGAACTGTCAATCAAGGACGTGGGGGGCGAATAGATGGGAAACAAGTATGTGGGGAAGGGAAGACATGGAAACAACCTAAAAATAAGCCTCACCTTACTGCTGTTCTTACAACACCACAAAAAGGGGATTGCTCAGTGGTCGTCACAGACTTCTGTGCTCAATCCAGACCAAGCTGCCGGCTTTCTGCTAAATTTAAGAATATTTTTAAGCCTCTGTCTTTCTGACATAAATATGTTGAGCCAACATATTGAATGTCCTAGTCAGGGCTGTTGAGTCGGTATAAAATGGATCGACTCCTAATATACATAATGATGTCATAATGGTTGCCATTGATTGATGATTCCAGAATTCGCGGCAGACTGTGCCCGTCGCTGATTGGTCGACGCAACCTTTATGACATCATCGTCGCCATGGCAACCATTATGACATCTACGTCGATACTGTGCCCGTCGCTGAATCAGAAACGTGAGATGTCTACGTCCTTTGTGACATCATCGTCGCTGTGCCTGTTGCTGATTGGTCGAGGCCTGGGGGCCTCGACCAATCAGAGACGCGGGATTTCTACGTCAATGCTGTGCCGGTCTCTGATTGGTCGAGGCCGCCAGGCCCGCCAGAGAGCCGGGATTTCCAGGACAGACAGAAAGACAGACACACACACGATGGTGGCCCGATTCTAACGCATCGGGTATTCTATAATATGCATGTCCACGTGGTATATTGCCCAGCCACATAGTATATAGCAGAGCCACGTAGTATATTGCCCAGTCACGTAGTATATTGCCCAGCACAGAGCTACGTAGTATAGAGACTTAAAAAAAAAAAAGTAAACATATACTCACCTTCCGAAGGCCCGTTGAAGAACTGCTATACTCACCATCCGCCGCCTTTCCCGCTCCTCGCGACGCTCCCGGGACCACTTCATTGCAAGCGGCAGCTTCCGGTCCCGGGGCTGGTGTGAGAAGGACCTATGATGACGTTGCGGTTACATGACCGTAACGTCACGGCAGGTCCTTGTCGCACACCAGCCCTGGGTCCGGAAGCTATATATATATAGAAAAAGAATCAGCCTGCAAGATTAACAAAAAGGGGCCATCGTCTCACGTGGGCACGTCTTTGACCCATGTTATTATACATCTGAAAATGTTATCAAATTCATGTGTCAGTTGTTTTGTCGCCCTTGCCCACACTTTCTTCACTATCTGTATGTGAATGCTTTCTAGGAACTTAAAAAAATCATATGATTTACAATACATTTTCCCTGTTACCAACAATATGTAATTTCTGATTTTATTTTTTTCCCTAGCTTTTTCATTCCAGAAATATCCATCAAACATTTCAGTTAATATTCAACATTCTTGTAAATGGGGATGGCACTTTAACCAGGAAATACTCAGTGGACCTCCTTATGGACTTGTTAAAGAACCCAAAAGTTGCCGATTATTTATCAAGGTAGGACTTGCACACAGTACACACCTATAGTACCCACACATATACAGTACATATGCAAAGTGAGTCTAAGCTATGTGCGAGCGAGATACTGAGAAGTCAAAACCATATTTTTATGACACTCTACCATCTTCTGGAAAAACATTCTTGTATCTTTTTGCCTGTATTGCCCAATAACTTTCCATTTAACAAGACCAAATTCCCTTTTTACCTTAGATATGAACACTTTAATTCATGTCTTATTCAAGTGCTGGGCCTTCTGCATGGTAAAGATCCAGATTCTGCTTTGAAGGTATCTTCCATCGTAATATGAAAAGTAACATAATGATAGGTTTATATATTTAAAGAGCATTTTTTAATACTATGCACTACAGTGATCATCTTAAATGTCACCTGAATTTGATGAATATTCATTAGGGGTAATCTATTTTCTTTTTTCCCAGAACTTTTGAATTGACAATGTCTCCATTTTCTGTATATATTCAAAGCCTTGTAAACTTGTGTTCATGTGTAACAGAATTTTTTTCTACAGCGCCTTCACTATAGTTCCATATTTTAGTCGAATAAACTCTTTAAGGCCCCCAAACACATTAGATGAAGCTTGGCCAAATCCACAGATTATCTAGTGTGTATGAGGGCATCCCATCATGTCTCCTACAGATAAGCACAAGTGAGAAAAGGATCTGGCTATTATATTTTGTTTTCAGGGTAGATAAGCCATTGTGAAAGGCATCCAACAGCAGCGCTCCCCACATTGAAATTGCACATACCCTTGGTCGAGCCTAGTGTATGTGTATAGCGGAATTGAGTGATTGCTGAGTGCCAAATTAACTATTCCTGTTCCTCCAACAGATATTTTATGTGGCCAGCCTTAAGGTACCTTCACACTAAGCGACGCTGCAGCGATACCGACAACGATGTCGATCGCTGCAGCGTCGCTGTTTGGTCGCTGGAGAGCTGTCACACAGACAGCTCTCCAGCGACCAACGATGCCGGTAACCAGGGTAAACATCGGGTTACTAAGCGCAGGGCCGCGCTTAGTAAGCCGATGTTTACCCTGGTTACCATCGTAAAAGTAAAAAAAACAAACACTACATACTTCAGCTGTCTGTCCCCGGCGCTCTGCTTCTCTGCACTCCTCCTGCACTGACTGTGAGCACAGTGGCCGGAAAGCAGAGCGGTGACGTCACCGCTGTGCTTTCCGGCCGGCGCTCACAGCCAGTGCAGGAGGAGTGCAGAGAAGCAGAGCGCCAGGGACAGACAGCGGAAGGTAAGTATGTAGTGTTTGTTTTTTTAACTTTTACGATGGTAACCAGGGTAAACATCGGGTTACTAAGCGCGGCCCTGCGCTTAGTAACCCAATGTTTACCCTGCTTAGCAGTGAAGACATCGCTGAATCGGCGTCACACACGCCGATTCAGCGATGTCTGCAGGGAGTCCAGCGACGAAATAAAGTTCTGGACTTTCTGCAGCGGCCAACGACATCACAGCAGGATCCTGATCGCTGCTGCGTGTCAAACTGAACGATATCGCTAGCGAGGACGCTGCAACGTCACGGATCGCTAACGATATCGTTCAGTGTGAAGGTACCTTTAGACTAACTTATATTTAACCCCTTCAAGAAGCAGCCCTTTTTCTTTTTTCGCTCCCCTCCTTCCCAGAGCCATAACATTTTTATTTTTCCATCAATATGGCCATGTAAGGGCTTATTTTTTGCGGGACGAGTTGTACTTTTGAACAACACCATTGGTTTTACCATGTCTTGTACTTGAAAACGAGAAAAAAGTTCCAAGTGAGGTGACATTGCAAAAAAAGTGCAATCCCACACTTGTTTTTGTTTGGCTTTTTTGCTAGGTTCACTAAATGCTACAACATGTCTAGGTTATTTTTTTATCTAAGTGGTGAAAAAAAAATTCCAAACTTTGCTATAAAAAAAAAAAAAAAAATTGCTCCATTTTCCAATACCCGTAGCGTCTCCATTTTTTGTGATCTGGGGTCAGGTGAGGGCTTATTTCTTGCGTGCCGAGCTGGTGTTTTTAATGATACCACTTTTGTGCAGATACGTTCTTTTGATCGTCTGTTATTGCATTTTAATGCAATGTCGCGGCAACAAAAAAAAAAAACGTAATTCTGGCGTTTTCAATTTTTTTCTCGCTACGCCGTTTCGTGATCAGGTTAATCCTTTTTTTTAATTGATCGGGCGATTTTTGAACACTGCAATACCAAATATGTGTATGTTTGATTTTTTTTTTATTATAATTTTGAATGGGGCGAAAGGGGAGAGATTTAAACTTTTTATATTTTTTTTTTTTTTCATAATTATTAGAACTTATTTTTTACTTTTGCCATGCTTCAATAGCCTCCATGGGAGGCTAGAAGCTGACATAGCCTGATCGACTCTGCTACATAGGAGCGATGCTCAGATCGCTCCTAAGTAGCTGAATTATAGCATTGCTATGAGCATCGACCACAGGGTGGCGCTCACAGCAATCTGACATCAGCAACCATAGAGGTCTCAAGGAGACCTCAAGTTGTCATGCCAACGCATCGCTGACCCCCGATCATGTGACGGGGGTCGGCGATGCACGCATTTCCGGCTCAATGGCCGGAAGCGGTAGCTAAATGCCGCTGTCAGCGTTTGACAGCGGCATTTAACTAGTTAATAACTGCAGGTGGATCGCAATTCCACCTGCCCCTCAGCGCCGGACCCCACATCAAAGGCGGAGACACGACATGCGCAGTACTAGCACGGCGCATGTCGTGAAGGAGTCAAGGTTTTAAATTTTCAGAAAAATTTCCGACAATTAATGTGCAAATTGCCTCTTCAGAGATGAAGAGGACTTGAACTCTAACGCCACCTGTTTGAAGCAGCAATCCTACAAGTCACTATCAATCTTTTAACGAGCCTTGAAATAAAAACCAAATCAGATTCTCAATTTGTAGATATGGTGTTTTGGTTTATTGCCCCTCGTCCATGCAAAGTATGAGAACTGATTTGGCTGGGTAAGAGGCTCTGTATTGAGGTCTAAGAGGTAATATTTCTCCTTGCGTAGAGTGATATACCTTCTCTGGTATGCCATGGTAAGGGTGCTTATTCACTGTGCAATGCTCCTCTGGGAAATTTAATATGCAAATTGACTATTCAAAGGGTAAGAGGGCTAGGATTGCTGCTTCAACAGGTGGCGCTATAGGGTTAAAGATCTCTTTTTCACTGAAGAGGCAATTTGCATATTACATTTCCCAGAGGAGTATTGCACAGCGAATAAGCGTCCTTATCTTGGCATGCCAAAGTCTGTAGGTCACTCTCGGCAAGGAGAAACGTTGCTCCTTAGACCTCAGTCAGAGACACTGTCATTTGCATGTGAAAGCACCACTCCATTATGTTTTTTTTTTTTTTATGGCACTGCTGGAGTGGTGGTGTAAAATGTAATTCCCACGTCTCCTAGTCACCTGCTGCCACCTTCATCCTTTTCCAGCGTCGCTCCTTTGGTCTTGAGCAAAAAGTCATTTGCCGGCAGCTCCAGTGTTTCATGGAACTGCGCGGAGGACACTTTTCTGTACACGTCCATGAGAGGCTCGTTCTGGCTCTCATAGACTTAAAGGGAACCTGTCACCTACTTTTTTGTATATAAGCTTCGGCCACCGCCATCAGGGGCTTATCTACAGCATCCTGTAAGGCTGTAGATAAGCCCCCGATGTAACCTGAAAGATGAGAAAAACAAGTTAGATTATACTCACCTGGGGGAACGGTCCGATGCGGGAAAGCTCAGAGAGGCCCGGCGCCTGCGCACTGCAGTACTTCGTTCTGCCCTCAACAGGAAGCAAGGAAGAGGACGTCCTTGCATGAAGATGGGAGGCTCTGGACTGGTACCGCCCCTTGGTGAGTATAATCTAACTTGTTTTTCTTATCTTTCAGGTTACATCGGGGGCTTATCTGCAGCATTACAAAATGTTGTAGATAAGCCCCTGATGGCGGTGGCCGCAGCTTATATACGAAACAGTAAGGCTACTTTCACACTAGCGTCGTACGACGCACATCGCAATGCGTCGTTTTGCAGAAAAAACGCATCCTGCAAAGTTGTCTGCAGAATGCGTTTTTTCTCCATAGGCTTGTATTAGCGACGCATTGCCACACGTCGCAACTGTCGTGCGACGGTTGCGTCGTGTTGTGACGGACCGTTGGCACCAAAACGTTTCATGTAACGTTTTTTGGTGCGTTGTGTCCTCCATTTCCGACCGCGCATGCGCGGCCGGAACTCAGCTTCCTCATCCCCGGAGCTCACAATGGGGCAGCGGATGCGTTGTAAAACTGCATTTGCTGCTCCCGTTGTGATGCGCTTTCACAGCATGCGTCGGTACGACGCATTGCATCGTGCGTCGTACGACGCTGGTGTTTAAGTAGCCTTAGTGACAGATTCCCTTTAACCCCCTAAGGACCGCCGATACGCCTTTTAACGGCGGCAGTTAAGGGTACTTAAACCACAGCGCCATTAATTACCTGCGCTGTGGAAAAAGTGAATAGCGCCCACCAGAGTAGGATTTTCTCTGGGGTCTCCGTTCCCGGGGGTAGGCGAGACCCCAGAGAACATGATTCGGGGGTTTTTTACCGACCCCCGGGTGGGTCATTCCATATCAAGTGATCCAAATATGAATATTTTTTTTTTACCTGACGTCTTTAGATTTTTTTATTTTTTGTTTTTATGAAGTACAACTGTAGTTAACCCCTTTCTGACCTCAGACGGGATAGTACGTCCGAGGTCAGAAGCCCCGCTTTGATGCGGGCTCCGGTGGTGAGCCCGCATCAAAGCCGGGACATGTCAGCTGTTTTGAACAGCTGACATGTGCCCGTAACAGGCGTGGGCAGAATCACGATGTGCCCACGCCTATTAACTAGTTAAATGTCGCTGTCAAACGCAGACAGCGGCATTTAACTACCGCTTCCGGCCGGGCGGCCAGAAATCATCGCGTCGCCGACCCCCGTCACATGATCGAAGGTCGGCGATGCTTCTGAATAGTAACCATAGAGGTCCTTGAGACCTCTATGGTTACTGATCGCCGGTAGCTGTGAGCGCCACCCTGTGGTCGGCGCTCACAGCACACCTGATTTTCTGCTACATAGCAGCGAACATAAGATCGCTGCTATGTAGCAGAGGCAATCGCGTTGTGCCTGCTTCTAGCCTCCTATGGAGGCTATTGAAGCATGGCAAAAGTAAAAAAAAATGTGAAAAAAAGAAAAAAAAATATAAAAGTTTAAATCACCCCCCATTCAAAATAAATCAATAAAAAAAAAAAAATCAAACCTACACATATTTGGTATCCGCGTTCAGGATCACCCAATCTATCAATAAAAAAAGCATTAACCTGATCGCTAAACGGAGTAGCGAGAAAAAAATTCAAAACACCAGAATTACGGTTTTTTTGGTCACCGCGATATTGAATTAAAATGCAATAACGGGCGATCAAAAAAACTTATCTGCACCAAAATGCTATCATTAACCCCTTCATGACCCAGCCTATTTTGACCTTAAAGACCTTGCCGTTTTTTGCAATTCTGACCAGTGTCCCTTTATGAGGTAATAACTCAGGAACGCTTCAATGGATCCTAGCGGTTCTGAGATTGTTTTTTCGTGACATATTGGGCTTCATGTTAGTGGTAAATTTAGGTCAATAAATTCTGTGTTTATTTGTGATAAAAACGGAAATTTGGCGAAAATTTTGAAAATTTCGCAATTTTCACATTTTGAATTTTTATTCTGTTAAACCAGAGAGTTATGTGACACAAAATAGTTAATAAATAACATTTCCCACATGTCTACTTTACATCAGCACAATTTTGGAAACAAAATTTTTTTTTGCTAGGAAGTTATAAGGGTTAAAATTTGACCAGCGATTTCTCATTTTTACAACGAAATTTACAAAACCATTTTTTTTAGGGACCACCTCACATTTGAAGTCAGTTTGAGGGGTCTATATGGCTGAAAATACCCAAAAGTGACACCATTCTAAAAACTGCATCCCTCAAGGTGCACAAAACCACATTCAAGAAGTTTATTAACCCTTCAGGTGCTTCACAGCAGCAGAAGCAAAATGGAAGGAAAAAATGAACATTTAACTTTTTAGTCACAAAAATGATTTTTCAGCAACAATTTTTTTTATTTTCCCAATGGTAAAAGGAGAAACTGAACCACGAAAGTTGTTGTCCAATTTGTCCTGAGTACGCTGATACCTCATATGTGGGGGTAAACCACTGTTTGGGCGCAGGGCTTGCAAGGGAAGGAGCGCCATTTGACTTTTTGAATGAAAAATTGGCTGCACTCTTTAGCGGACACCATGTCACGTTTGGAGAGCCCCCGTGTGCCTAAAAATTGGAGCTCCCCCACAAGTGACCCCATTTTGGAAACTAGACGCCCCAAGGAACTTATCTACATGCATAGTGAGCCCTTTAAAGCCCCAGGTGCTTCACAAATTGATCCGTAAAAATGAAAAAGTACTTTTTTTTCACAAAAAAATTCTTTTACCCTCAATTTTTTCATTTTCACATGGACAACAGGATAAAATGGATCCTAAAATTTGTTGGGCAATTTCTCCTGAGTACATTGATACCTCATATGTGGGGGTAAACCACTGTTTGGGCACACGGCAGGGCTCGGAAGGGAAGGCGCGCCTTTTGACTTTTTGAATGGAAAATTAGCTCCAATTGTTAGCGGACACCATGTCGCGTTTGGAGAGCCCCTGTGTGCCTATGCATTGGAGCTCCCCCACAAGTGACCCCATTTTGGAAACTAGACCGCCCAAGGAACTTATCTAGATGCATACTGAGCACTTTAAACCCCCAGGTGCTTCACAGAAGTTTATAATGCAGAGCCATGAAAATAAAAAATAATTTTTCTTTTCTCAAAAATGATTTTTTAGCCTGGAATTTCCTATTTTGCCAATGGTAATAGGAGAAATTGGACCACAAATGTTGTTGTCCAGTTTGTCCTGAGTACGCAGATACGCCATATGTGGGGGTAAACCACTGTTTGGGCGCACGGCAGGGCTCAGAAGGGAAGGCACGCCATTTGGCTTTTTAAATGGAAAATTAGCTCCAATCATTAGCGGACACCATGTCGCGTTTGGAGAGCCCCTGTGTGCCTAAACATTGGAGATCCCCCACAAATTACCCCATTTTGGAAACTAGACCCCCAAAGGAACTAATCTAGATGTGTGGTGAGCACTTTGAACCCTCAAGTGCTTCACAGAAGTTTATAACGCAGAGCCATGAAAATTTAAAAAAAAAATTCTTTTCTCAAAAATGATTTTTTAGCCCGCTATTTTTTATTTTCCCAAGGGTAACAGGAGAAATTTGACCCCAAAAGTTGTTGTCCAGTTTCTCCTGAGTACGCTGATACCCCATATGTGGGGGTAAACCACTGTTTAGGCACATGCTGGGGCTCGGAAGTGATGTAGTGACGTTTTGAAATGCAGACTTTGATGGAATGCTCTGCGGGCGTCACGTTGCGTTTGCAGAGCCCCTGATGTGGCTAAACAGTAGAAATCCCCCACAAGTGACCCCATTTTGGAAACTAGACCCCGAAAGGAACTTATCTAGATGTGAGGTGAGCACTTTGAACCCCCAAGTGCTTTACAGAAGTTCATAACACAGAGCAGTGAAAATAATAAATACGTTTTCTTTCCTCAAAAATTATGTTTTAGCAAGCATTTTTTTATTTTCACAAGGGTAACAGGAGAAATTGGACCCCAGTAATTGTTGCGCAGTTTGTCCTGAGTATGCTGGTACCCCATATGTGGGGGTAAACCACTGTTTGGGCGCACGTCGGGGCTCGGAATTGAGGGAGCACCATTTGACTTTATGAATACAAGATTGGCTGGAATCAATGGTGGCGCCATGTTGCGTTTGGAGACCCCTAATGTGCCTAAACAGTGGAAACCCCTCAATTCTAACTCCAACACTAACCCCAACACACCCCTAACCCTAATCCCAACTGTAGCCATAACCCTAATCACACCCCTAACCACAACCCTAATTCCAACCCTAACCCTAAGGCTATGTGCCCACGTTGCGGATTCGTGTGAGATTTTTCAGCATCATTTTTGAAAAATCCGCGGGTAAAGGGCACTGCGTTTTACCTGCGGATTTACCGTGGATTTCCAGTGTTTTTTGTGCTGATTTCACCTGTGGATTCCTATTGAGGAACAGGTGTAAAACGCTGCGGAATCCGCACAAAGAATTGACATGCTGCGGAAAATACAACGCAGCATTTCTGCGTGGTATTTTCCGCACCATGGGCACAGCGGATTTGGTTTTCCATATGTTTACATGGAACTGCAAACCTGATGGAACACTGCTGCGAATCCGCAGCGGCCAATCCGCTGCAGATCCGCAGCAAAATCCGCACCGTGTGCACATAGCCTAATTCTAAAGGTATGTGCACACGCTGCGGAAAACGCTGCAGATCCGCAGCAGTTTCCCATGAGTTTACAGTTCAATGTAAACCTATGGGAAACAAAAATCGCTGTACACATGCTGCGGAAAAACTGCACGGAAACGCAGCGGTTTACATTCCATAGCATGTCACTTCTTTCTGCGGATTCCGCAGCGGTTTTACAACTGCTCCAATAGAAAATCGCAGTTGTAAAACCGCAGTGAAATGCGCAGAAAAACCGCGGTAAATCCGCGATAAATCCACAGCGGTTTAGCACTGCGGATTTATCAAATCCGCAGCGGAAAAATCCGCAGAGGAACAGAATACGTGTGCACATACCGAAACCCGAGCCCTACCCCTAGCCCTAACCCTAGCCCTAACCCTAACCCTATTCTAACCTTAGTGTAAAAAAAAAAAAAAAAATTCTTTATTTTTTTATTGTCCCTACCTATGGGGGTGACAAGGGGGGGGGGGTGGGGTCATTTACTATTTTTTTTTATTTTGATCACTGAGATAGGTTATATCTCAGTGATCAAAACTCACTTTGGAACGAATCTGCCGGCCGGCAGATTCGGCGGGCGCACTGCATATGCGCCCGCCATTTTGGAAGATGGCGGCGCCCAGGAAAGAAGACGGACGGATCCCGGGAGGTAAGTATAAGGGGGGGGGGGAGATCAGGGCACGGGGGGAGCGTCGGAGCACGGGGGGGGGGGGGGGGGTGGATCGGAGCATGGGGGGGGGGTGGATCGGAGCATGGGGGGGGGGTGGATCGGAGCATGGGGTGGGGGGTGGATCGGAGCATGGGGGGGGTGGATCGGAGCATGGGGGGGGGTGGATCGGAGCATGGGGGGGTGGATCGGAGCACGGGGGTGGATCGGAGCACGGGGGTGGATCGGAGCACGGGGGGCGGATCGCTGTGCGGGGGGGTGATCTGAGTGCGGGGGGGGTTTGATTGGAGCACGGGGGTGTGATTGGAGCACGGGGGAGCGGACAGGAGGACGGGGGAGCGGAGCACAGGACGGAGGGGAGCGGACCACAGATCGGGGGGGGGGGGGGGCACATTAGTATTTCCAGCCATGGCCGATGATATTGCAGCATCGGCCATGGCTGGATTGTAATATTTCACCATTTTTTTAGGTGAAATATTACAAATCGCTCTGATTGGCAGTTTCACTTTCAACAGCCAATCAGAGCGATCGTAGCCACGGGGGGGTGAAGCCACCCCCCCTGGGCTAAACTACCACTCCCCCTGTCCCTGCAGATCGGGTGAAATGGGAGTTAACCCTTTCACCCGGCCTGCAGGGACGCGATCTTTCTGTGACACAGCATATGCGTCACAGGTCGGATTGGCACCGACTTTCATGACGCATACGCTGTCACAGGTCAGGAAGGGGTTAAAAACGCCAGCTTGGCACGCAAAAAATAAGCCCTCACCCAACCCCAGATCATGAAAAATAGAGATGCTACGAGTATCGGAAAATGGCACTTTTTTTTTTTTAGCAAAGTTTGGAATTTTTTTTCACCACTTAGGTAAAAAATAAACTAGTCATGTTAGATATCTAGGAACTCGTAATGACCTGGAGAATCATAATGTCAGGTCAGTTTTAGCATTTAGTGAACCTAGCAAAAAGGCCAAACAAAAAACAAGTGTGGGATTGCACTTTTTTTTGCAATTTCACCGCACTTGGAATTTTTTTCCCGTTTTCTAGTACACAACATGGTAAAACCAATGATGTCGTTCAAAAGTACAACTCGTCCCGCAAAAAATAAGCCCTCACATGGCCAAATTGACGGAAAAATAAGAAAGTTATGGCTCTGGTAAGGTGGGGAGCGAAAAACGAACACGGAAAATCCCAAGGTCATGAAGGGGTTAATTACAAATTAACCCCTTCATGACCCAGCCTATTTTGACCTTAAAGACCTTGCCGTTTTTTGCAATTCTGACCAGTGTCCCTTTATGAGGTAATAACTCGCAATTTTCACATTTTGAATTTTTATTCTGTTAAACCAGAGAGTTATGTGACACAAAATAGTTAATAAATAACATTTCCCACACGTCTACTTTACATCAGCACAATTTTGGAAACAAAATTTTTTTTTGCTAGGAAGTTATAAGGGTTAAAATTTGACCAGCGATTTCTCATTTTTACAACGAAATTTACAAAACCATTTTTTTTAGGGACCACCTCACATTTGAAGTCAGTTTGAGGGGTCTATATGGCTGAAAATACCCAAAAGTGACACCATTCTAAAAACTGCACCCCTCAAGGTGCACAAAACCACATTCAAGAAGTTTATTAACCCTTCAGGTGCTTCACAGCAGCAGAAGCAACATGGAAGGAAAAAATGAACATTTAACTTTTTAGTCACAAAAATGATTTTTCAGCAACAATTTTTTTATTTTCCCAATGGTAAAAGGAGAAACTGAACCACATAAGTTGTTGTCCAATTTGTCCTGAGTACGCTGATACCTCATATGTGGGGGTAAACCACTGTTTGGACGCACGACAGGGCTTGGAAGGGAAGGAGCGCCATTTGACTTTTTGAATGACAAATTGGCTGCACTCTTTAGCGGACACCATGTCACATTTGGAGAGCCCCCGTGTGCCTAAAAATTGGAGCTCCCCCACAAGTGACCCCATTTTGGAAACTAGACGCCCCAAGGAACTTATCTAGATGCATAGTGAGCCCTTTAAACCCCCAGGTGCTTCACAAATTGATCCGTAAAAATGAAAAAGTACTTTTTTTTCACAAAAAAAGTTTTTTAGCCTCAATTTTTTCATTTTCAAATGGACAACAGGATAAAATGGATCCTAAAATTTGTTTGGCAATTTCTCCTGAGTACACCGATACTTCACATGTGGGGGTAAACCACTGTTTGGGCACATGGTAAGGCTCGGAAGGGAAGGAGCGCCATTTGACTTTTTGAATGAAAAATTATCTCCATCGTTAGCGGACACCATGTCGCGTTTGGAGAGACCCTGTGTGCTTAAACATTGGAGCTCCCCCACAAGTGACCCCATTTTGGAAACTAGACGCCCCAAGGAACTTATCTAGATGCCTACTGAGCACTTTAAACCCTCAGGTGCTTCAAAAATTGATCCGTAAAAATGAAAAAGTACTTTTTTTTCACAAAAAATTTATTTTCGCCTCAATTTTTTCATTTTCACATGGGCAACAGGATAAAATGGATCCTAAAATTTGTTGAGCAATTTCTCCCGAGTACGCCGATACCTCATATGTGGGGGTAAACCACTGTATGGGCACACGGCAGGGCTCGGAAGGGAAGGCGCGCCTTTTAACTTTTTGAATGGAAAATTAGCTCCAATTGTTAGCGGACACCATGTCGCATTTGGAGAGCCCCTGTGTGCCTAAACATTGGAGATCCCCCACAAATTACCCCATTTTGGAAACTAGACCCCCAAAGGAACTAATCTAGATGTGTAGTGAGGACTTTGAACCCCCAAGTGCTTCACAGAAGTTTATAACGCAGAGCCATGAAAATAAAAAAAAAAAAAAATTATTTTCTCAAAAATGAATTTTAGCCCGCAATTTTTTTATTTTCCCAAGGGTAACAGGAGAAATTTGACCCCAAAAGTTGTTGTCCAGTTTCTCCTGAGTACGCTGATACCCCATATGTGGGGGTAAACCACTGTTTAGGCACATGCTGGGGCTCGGAAGTGAAGTAGTGACGTTTTGAAATGCAGACTTTGATGGAATGCTCTGTGGGCGTCACGTTGCGTTGGCAGAGCCCCTGATGTGGCTAAACAGTAGAAACCCCCCACAAGTGTCCCCATTTTGGAAACTAGACCCCGAAAGGAACTTATCTAGATGTGAGGTGAGCACTTTGAACCCCCAAGTGCTTCACAGAAGTTCATAACACAGAGCAGTGAAAATAATAAATACGTTTTCTTTCCTCAAAAATAATTTTTTAGCCCAGAATTTTTTATTTTCCCAAGGGTTACAGGAGAAATTGGACCACAAAAGTTGTTGTCCAGTTTCTCCTGAGTACGCTGATACCCCATGTGTGGGGATAAACCACTGTTTGGGCACACGTCGGGGCTCAGAAGGGAAGTAGTGACTTTTGAAATGCAGACTTTGATGGAATGGTCTGCGGGCGTCACGTTGCGTTTGCAGAGCCCCTGGTGTGCCTAAACAGTAGAAACCCCCCACAAGTGACCCCATTTTGGAAACTAGACCCCCAAAGGAACTTATCTAGATGTGTGGTGAGCACTTTCAACCCCCAAGTGCTTTACAGAAGTTTATAACGCAGAGCCGTGAAAATAATAAATACGTTTTCTTTCCTCAAAAATAATTTTTTAGCCCAGAATTTTTTATTTTCCCAAGGGTTACAGGAGAAATTGGACCACAAAAGTTGTTGTCCAGTTTCTCCTGAGTACGCTGATGCCCCATGTGTGGGGGTAAACCACTGTTTGGGCACACGTGGGGGCTCAGAAGGGAAGTAGTGACTTTTGAAATGCAGACTTTGATGGAATGGTCTGCGGGCGTCACGTTGCGTTTGCAGAGTCCCTGGTGTGCCTAAACAGTAGAAACCCCCCACAAGTGACCCCATTTTGGAAACTAGACCCCCCCCAAGGAACTTATCTAGATATGTGGTGAGCACTTTGAACCCTCAAGTGCTTCACAGACGTTTACAACGCAGAGCCGTGAAAATAAAAAATCATTTTTCTTTCCTCAAAAATGATGTTTTAGCAAGCAATTTTTTATTTTCTCAAGGGTAACAGGAGAAATTGGACCCCAGTAATTGTTGTGCAGTTTGTCCTGAGTATGCTGGTACCCCATATGTGGGGGTAAACCACTGTTTGGGCACACGTCGGGGTTCGGAAGTGAGGGAGCACCATTTGAATTTTTGAATACAAGATTGGCTGGAATCAATGGTGGCGCCATGTTGCGTTTGGAGACCCCCTGAAGTGCCTAAACAGTGGAAACCCCTCAATTCTACCTCCAACACTAACCCCAACACACCCCTAACCCTAATCCCAACTGTAGCCATAACCCTAATCACAACCCTAACCCCAACACAACCCTAACCCCAACACACCCCTAACCCTAACCACAACCCTAATTCCAACCCAACCCTAAGGCTATGTGCCAACGTTGCGGATTCGTATGAGATTTTTCAGCACCATTTTTGAAAAATCCGCGGGTAAAAGGCACTACGTTTTACCTGCGGATTTTCCGCGGATTTCCAGTGTTTTTTTGTGCGGATTTCACATGCGGATTCCTATTGAGGAACAGGTGTAAAACGCTGCGGAATCCGCACAAAGAATTGGCATGCTGCGGAAAATACAACGCAGCGTTCCCGCGCGGTATTTTCCGCACCATGGGCACAGCGGATTTGGTTTTCCATATGTTTACATGGTACTGTAAACCTGATGGAACACTGCTGCGAATCCGCAGCCAAATCCGCACCGTGTGTACATGGACTAATTCTAAAGGTATGTGCACACGCTGCAGAAACTGCTGCGGATCCGCAGCAGTTTCTCATGAGTTTACAGTTCAATGCAAACCTATGGGAACCAAAAATCGCTGTACACATGCTGCGGAAAAACTGCACAGAAATGCAGCGGTTTACATTCCGCAGCATGTCACTTCTTTCTGCGGATTCCGCAGCGGTTTTACAACTGCTCCAATAGAAAATCGCAGTTGTAAAACCGCAGTGAAATGCGCAGAAAAACCGCGGTAAATCCGCCATAAATCGGCAGCGGTTTAGCACTGTGGATTTTTCAAATCCGCTGCGGAAAAATCCGCATAGGACCAGAATATGTGTGCACATACCGAAACCCTACCCCTAACCCTAACCCTACCCCTAACCCTAACCCTAGTTCTTACCCCAACGTTAGTGGAAAAAAAAAAAAATTCTTTATTTTTTTTATTGTCCCTATCTATGGGGGTGACAAAGGGGGGGGTCATTTACTATTTTTTTTATTTTGATCACTGAGATAGGTTATATCTCAGTGATCAAAATTCACTCTGGAACGAATCTGCCGGCCGGCAGATTCGGCGGGCGCACTGCACATGCGCCCGCCATTTTGGAAGATGGCGGCGCCCAGGAAAGAAGACGGACGGACCTCGGGCGGCTAGGTAAGTATAAGGGGGGGGGGCGTCGGAGCACGGGGGGGGTGGATCGGAGCATGGGGGGGTGGATCGGAACACGGGAGGGAGGATTGGAGCACGGGGGGGTGGATTGGAGCACGGGGTGGGGGATCGCTGTGCGGGGGGGGGGTGGATCGGAGCACGGGGGGGTCGCTGTGTGCGGGGGGGTGGATCGGAGTGCGGGGGGGTTTGATTGGAGCGCGGGGGGTGTGATTGGTGCACGGGGGAAGCGGACAGGAGGACGGGGGAGCGGAGCACAGGACGGAGGGGAGCGGACCACAGATCGGGGGGCTGGGGGGGCGATCGGAGGGGTGGGGTTGGGTGCACATTAGTGTGTCCAGCCATGGCCGATGATATTGCAGCATCGGCCATGGCTGGATTGTAATATTTCACCAGTTTTTTAGGTGAAATATTACAAATCGCTCTGATTGGCAGTTTCACTTTCAACAGCCAATCAGAGCGATCGTAGCCACGAGGGGGTGAAGCCACCCCCCCTGGGCTAAACTACCACTCCCCCTGTCCCTGCAGATCGGGTGAAATGGGAGTTAACCCTTTCACCCGGACTGCAGGGACGCGATCTTTCCATGACGCATATGCTGCGTCATGGGTCGGAATGGCACCGACTTTCATGACGCAGCGTATGCGTCAAAGGTCGGGAAGGGGTTAAAAGTTTAAAAAAAAAATTTTCTTCATCAGTTAATTTTTTACAGATTTTTAAAGTTTTGAAAAAGTGCAGATTTTGGCCTGGTATGGCTTTACATTTTTTATCATATTTCGGGCTAGAATTAAGATAAAGAGGGTAGGAGAGGCATCATTTTTCTCAGAATGGTACCGGCTTTCATTTGATATGTCACAAAACTATGTTTCTTGATATTTTGTTTTGGAGAAATCAAATTCAAAATTTTGATGCGCAATTGTGAAAAAAAACACGTTAGTTTTAAAATTGTGAGAACATGCATGTGTGTTACTTGTGTTCTTGTTTATATTTGTACAAGGATTTAAATTGAGACCTGTCAATTTTTTTTTTATTTTTTTTTTAAGCCTTGAATCATCTGATTTTGTTTGTGTGAGTTTCTTCCCTTTTTCTTTTCAAATTACAACTTATTGAATTCAACATTTATATGCAACAATAAAGAAATACAAAAAACAAATACCGAGGTGCCAGAATAAATACATATTAATCATCATAACACAACTTGCTCAGCATTTTCAACCTGAATTCATTGAACAAGCCAAAAGAAAAAAGGTGATCATATCCTCAAGTGTGATTTTTCCAAATAGTCTCATCCGAATTATATGTTAAAAACAAGATTAAAAGAACCAATATTTTTACCACCTATACATATATAGGTACCGACGTTGCGGACGCGACGTACAAAAAAAATGTTACATTGAACTTCTTTTGTGACGACGGTCCGCAAAAACACAACAGATCCAGTGCACAACGGACGCGACGTGTGGCCATCCGTCACAATCCGTCGGCAATACAAGTCTATGGGCAAAAAACTCATCCTGCGGGCACATTTGCAGGATCCGTTTTTTGTCCAAAACGACGGATGCCAAACGACGCAAGTGTGAAAGTAGCCTTAGGGTTGGGGCTAAATTTAGGGTTAGGGTTGGGGCTAAATTTAGGGTTGGGGCTAGGGTTGCGGCTAAAGTTAGGGTTTCGATTAGGGTTGGCATTAGTGTTACGTTAAGGTTAGGGTTGGGATTAGGGTTAGGGGTGTATTGGGATTAGGGTTGAGATTAGGATTAGGGGTGTGTTGGATTTAGGGTTTTGATTAGGGT
This sequence comes from Ranitomeya imitator, assembly GCF_032444005.1. Taxonomy (NCBI): domain Eukaryota; kingdom Metazoa; phylum Chordata; class Amphibia; order Anura; family Dendrobatidae; genus Ranitomeya; species Ranitomeya imitator. The sequence continues at coordinate 524,614,901 of NC_091284.1, forward strand.
TAGGGTTGACATTAGGGTTGTTTTGGGGTAAGGGTTGTGATTATCGTTAGGGTTAGTGATTAGGATTATGGATCGGGTTGGGATTAGGGTTAGGGGTGTGTTGGGGTTAGGGTTTTGATTAGGGTTATGGTTAGGGTTGAGATTAGGGTTGTTTTGGGGTTAGGGTTGTGATTATCGTTAGGATTATGATTATGGATCGGGTTGGGGTTAGGGGTGTGTTGGGGTTAGGGTTGGAGCTAGAATTGGGGGGGTTTCCACTGTTTAGTTACATCAGGGGGTCTCCAAACACGACAGCCAATTTTGCGCTCAAAAACTCAAATGGTGCTCCCTCATTTCTGAGCTCTGCCGTGCGCCCAAACAGTGGTTTACCCCACATATGGGGCATCAGCGTACTCGGGATAAATTGGACAACAACTTTTGGGGTCCAATTTCTCCTGTTACCCTTGTGAAAATAAAAACTTGGGGGCTAAAAAAATCTCTTTTGTGGAAAAAAAATATTTTTTATTTTCACGACTCTGCATTATAAACTTCTGTGAAGCACTTGGGCATTCAAAGTTCTCACCACACATCTATATAAGTTCCTTGGGGGGTCTAGTTTCCAAAATGGGGTCACTTGTGGGGGTTACTACTGTTTAGGTACATCAGGGGCTCTGCAAACGCAACATAACGCCCGCAGACCATTCTATCTAAGTCTGCATTCCAAAACGGCGCTCCTTCCCTTCCGAGCTCTGCCGTGCGCCCAAACAGTGATCCCCCACACATGGGGTACCAGCATACTCGTGACAAATTGGACAACAACTTTTGGGGTCCAACTTCTCTTGCTACCCTTGTGAAAATAAAAACTTGGGGGCTAAAAAATATTTTTTGTGGGAAAATTTTTTTTTTATTTTCACGACTCTGCATTATAAACCATTCTATCAAAGTCTGCATTCCAAGCGGCGCTCCTTCCCTTCCGAGCCCCAATGGGTGCCCACACAGTGACCCCCCCCCCCACCTACGGGGTATTGGCATACTCAGGACAAACTGGTCAACAGATTTTGGGGTCCAATGTCTCCTGTTACCCTTGAGAAAATAAAAAATTGCAGGCTAAAAAAAATCATTTTTGAGGGGGGGGGGGGGGGGGGGGGGAAAGGATTTTTTATTTTCTCGGCTCTACGTTATAAACTTCCGTCAAGCACCTGGGGGTTTAAAGTAAGGGGTCTAGTTTCCAAAATGGTGTCACTTGTGGGGGGTTTCCACTGTTTAGGCACATCAGGGGCTCTCCAAACGTGACATGGCATCCGATCTCAATTCCAGCCAATTCTACATTGAAAAAGTAAAACGGCGCTCCTTCACTTCCAAGCTCTGCGGGGCGCCAAAACAGTGGTTTACCCTCACATATGGGGTATCGACGTACTCAGGAGAAATTGCACAACAAAATTTATGGTTATATTTCTGTTTTTACACTTGTGAAAATTAAAAAAAAAAATGGTTCTGAATTAAAATGTTTGCAAAAAAAAGTTAAATGTTCATTTTTTTCCTTCCACATTGTTTCAGTTCCTGTGAAGCACGTAAAGGGTTAATAAACTTCTTGAATGTGGTTTTGAGAACCTTGAGGGGTGCAGTTTTTAGAATGGTGTCACACTTGGGTATTTTCTACCATGTAGACCCCTCAAAATGACTTCAAATGTGATGTGGTCCCTAAAAAAAATGGTGTTGTAAAAATGAGAAATTGCTGGTCAACTTTTAACCCTTATAACTCCCTAACAAAAAAAAAATTTTGTTTCCAAAATTGTGCTGATGTAAAGTAGACATGTGGGAAATGTTATTTATTAACTATTTTTTGTGACATATCTCTCTGATTTAAGGGCATAAAAATTCAAAGTTTGAAAATTGCAAAATTTTAAAAATTATCGCCATATTTCCGATTTTTTCATAAATAATCGCAAGTAATATCGAAGAAATGTTACCACTAACATGAAGTACAATATGTCACGAAAAAACAATCTCAGAATCAGCGGGATCCGTTGAAGCGTTCCAGAGTTATAACCTTATAAAGTGACAGTGGTCAGAATTGGAAAAATTGGCTTGGTCATTAAGTACCAAATTGGCTCTGTCACTAAGGGGTTAAAGTGCCACTCCAACTCTGAAAAACAAACAAACGCCGGAGTGGTGCTTTTAATTTTATAAATGAGCTTCCAGACACCACATATATACAGCTCTGGCAAAAATTGAGACCACTGCAAAATGTTCAGTTTGTCTGATTTTTCTCTTTATAGGTATATTTTTGAGTAAAATGTAAATTGTTCTTTTAGTCTATAAGCTTATGACAACATGTCTCCTAATTTCCAAGCAATAAATTTTGTAATTTTTTTTCTGACAAAGAAAAATGGTCAAAATAAAAAACAAACTGCTTTCTGACCTCAAACAATCCAAAGAAAACAAGTTCATAATCATTTAGAAACAACAATACTAATGTTTTAACTCAGGAAGAGTTCAGAAATCAGTATTTTGTGGAATAACCATGATTTTTAATCACCGCTTTCCTGCATCTTGGCATGCTTTCCATCAGTCTTTCACACTGCTTCTGATGCAAAAATGTAAGCAGTTCTTCTTTGTTTGATGGCTTGTGACTATCCATCATCCTCTTGATTATATTCCAGAGGTTTTCAATGGGGTTCAGGTCTGGAGATTGAGCTGCCCATAACAGGGATTTCATGTGGTGGTCTCTTGATTTTTGCCAAGAGCTGTATGTATAATTACACCTTTGATTTACATTGCTTATATAATAGATCTGTATCTGGCTGTTAGTAGATACTCACCCCATAATACTATACAGTACTGGAGCAGGGCTCATTTTTACAATGTAGCTGCTTTTTTTGGATGTATGTGTCTCTTAAGTCTCCATTTTTCATTCATGTAAGTTCTGTATTTTTCAGGTGTTAGAGTTGTTGCTGGCCTTTTGCTCGGTCACTAGCTTACGTCATATGCTGCGACAGACTATTCTAGAACAATCCAGCATTCCTGCAGCTGGGAGTGGCAGACTTGGGTCGCGTGCAAAATCTCCTGAGCCGGCTGTTGCTCTTGTTCATTGGTCAAGCCAAGCCCTGGAAGCCCCTCAGAACTGTGCAATATTGGCATTGGAGCTCTTCAAGGAAGTTTTTGCAGTAAATTTCTACCTTCTTGTTTCCTTTGAATTTTCTGACATGGGCCTCATTCACACATGCTTTTTTAACGTACTTGTGCCATTTGTGTTCTTCAGGGATAGACAATGACCCGTTCTAGTCTATGGGGCTGTTGATATATACATGTTTTTTTGTATGCAATAAGATGTTTTTTTTTTTTTTTTGACTAAATAAAGGAGTACTGTTTAATTGAAATGTACTTTTTTCTAATGTATAATAGTAATTAAAACAAAAAACTAACGCATTGTTTTTTAGCTGCTCAGATAATTTTGCTGCCTTTTGCTATTAAAATTTATCGCACTACAATGATCTAAGAAATATAAAAAAGGGGGTTTTGCATAATTATTAAAGTCAACAGTTTTGACTGTTCAATTTACAAGGGTTTCCTGCCACTTTAACATTAGGATAGTCCTTTGTTGTTTGTGCAACTTTTTTATGTGAGCATGACATACACTTTTATTCACACGGGCGCAGTCGCTTAACCAGCCCCTTCAGTGGTAACGTTACATTGCAGAGTGCGTTTTAAATGTTTCTCTTATAAGGACTTTTTTTTCCTTCCTGCTTTGTTTAGGATGCTATTGACACTGGCACCATTCAGTCTGCAGAAAGGTTTGTAGACCTTCTATTGCCAGTTATTCTTGAGCAACTTCATGTCCCTGACCATCCGTTGGATGAACAATTAACAAAAAAAAGATGTGAAAGAATGGTTAAATCTTTGGATGTCTTAATCAATATCCTTTTTAATCAAGCTTGTTGTTGAAGTGGGAGAAAAAATCTTATACATTATTACACATATCACTGTGCATAAGTTTGTCAGGTGTGGTAGAATGATTTTTTATTAACAAATGCAAAGTGAATAAGTAAGGGAAATCTTTGACAAGTCAAATCAATATTTGGTGTAGCCACCGTTTGCCTTCAATACAGCATAAATTCTTCATTACAGAATGCTGTAGATAATCCCCTGATGCCGGTGGGCTTAGCTCATCTTCCATTTTGGGGGTGACAGGTTCCCTTTAACTGTTGCCTGCAAACACTCATTACTGTAGCTGGCTCCAGTCCTTTAGCAAATAAACTGCTTTCTGTTACTGATTTACTGACAAATATTTCACTCCTCTGTCCTGAGCAGTTACTCTCATTTTTCTGCACCCCAGTTCCTATGTTTTAGTCTATAGTTGAGTTGCTAGCCTTGTTTTCATGATGAACGGGGGCACAGTTCTAACATGAAGACCACCTCTGGCCAGACTTCTGAACAGAAGTAGATGGGTGTAGCTGGGTTCCACTGCTTGCTACCAATTGTGAGCTGATGGAACATCTTTGTAACGGAGTTTCGGTCATCCAGTCTTAAGCCTCCTACACAGCTGTTTTTGTTTCTGTTAATAAATGCGTTTCAACCTTATCTTGAAAATTATGATAATTTTCACCTGTTTGGTATAATTGGTTGCTCGTACACATGATTATGAATCCTAGAAAATGCCTGACTTTGTACAAATGTACGTAGAAGAACTGATGCTTTTTTGGAGGAAATGGGTGGTCACGCCACATATTGAGTTTATTTAGATTTCTCTTTTGCTCATTCCCTTAGTTTGTTTTTATAAATTAGCAAAAAACAATTAACACGTCTATATTTTCAATGTATTCTTACTGTGCAGCATTTGTGGTCTGAATGTAATGCCTGATCAGAGTACATGTCCATCTAAAAGTTTCTGTTATTCAGTTTGTGTTTAGCATACACTCCTAGATTTGGCTTAAAAAAAAAAAGATATAAAATGTTGATCAAACTGCAGGGGTAAATAGGGCTGTTGTTAGTAACAGTCAGCCACAAATCCTTTTCCGGCTGTTCTCCTTACCTTTTGCTCACCGCTCTGTGCTGATGACACCTTAAAATCCCACATTGCTGTGAAGCTCGCTGTCAACAAATGTGTCGCTCTTGTCGATTATCAGTTTGCCTTCAGTGGTGCAGATGACAGCTTCCGAACCAAAATGGTGGATTCAGACCTCTCGTAAGTTTAGTTTTTTATCTGTATACTAAGTTCATGAAAATGTGATTTCACACAATGATAACCTGCTCAGATGTTAAACCAAGGGGGATACTAATGGGAAAAACCCATATTACAAATTGTTTTCTTGCAAAACAATGGGGAGACAAAGAGCGCAATAGGGTCTTATCCACGTTACACAGAGGAGAATATACACCAAATTTGCTCACCTGGTTAGAATGAGATTAGAGCATATAGATAGCGGCTGCTGCAGATCCACAGGTCTTCACCGACCAGAGAAAATAATGTCTTCAAAGGGAGATTTGTAGTTAAAGTTCTGCGCTGCCGCTAAGATGATTTTCAGGAGAGTATAGTTGATTCACAGTGGTTTTATTCTACGTGTTTCAGGGGTCTCATGCCCCCTTCATCAGGATTTCCACCGGTGGTATTTCCTGATGAAGGGGGCATGAGACCCCTGAAATGCGTAGAATAAAACCACTGTGAATCAACTATACTCTCCTGAAATTCATCTAAGGCTCCTTTCACACTAGCGTCGGAATCTCCCCGTCGCAATGCGTCGGGGAGAGATTCCGACGCTAGCGTTTGCTGCATTGCACAATGGGTGCAGCGGATGCATTTTTCCGGCGCATCCGCTGCCCCATTGTAAGGTGCGGGGAGGTGGGGGCGGAGTTCCGGCCGCACATGTGCGGTCGGAAAAAGCGGTCCGTCAGGAGAAAAAAACATTACATGTAGCGTTTTTTCTCCCGACGGTCCGCAAAAGCACGACTCATCCGTCGCTCGACGGATGCGACGTGTGGCAATCCGTCGCAAATGCGTCGTCAATGCAAGTCTATGGGGAAAAAACGCATCCTGCAAGCACTTTTGCAGGATGCGTTTTTTCTGCAAAACGACGCATTGTGACGGATTGCAGAAAACGCTAGTGTGAAAGTAGCCTTAGTGGCAGCGCAGAACTTTAACTACAAATCTCCCTTTGAAGACAAATTGTTTTCTTTAGTATGACCTTATTTAGCTCTTTGTATCTTTAGTTAACACTTACATTCCATCATATTGGGGCATGTGCTGGATATTTGTGGTGATGAAACTACTGCCGATCATTTTATATTGGAAAAGTTCCATAAAAACTTCATAGCGTTATATATACTTATATACTGTAGGTAATAATGCCCAAATTGGAGGTGGCAACTCTAAAAAGTATGGAGGAATGGAGAACAGAGTCCATGCTACTTGATCCTAACAATTTTTATTGAACAATTATTAAAAACAGATATAAGGCATAACATAACAATCATTAGTGAAGAATAGAACCCAGTAGTTGGGCTAGCCGTTCTTCCTATCAACCATAAAGAAATGGAAAAATGGTGAACTACACTGGTGGGAAATATATAGCCCCCTTTGTACTCGTGCTCTTGGCAAATGGTATGCTTTGCTGACAACTTGTTCGCAGAACAAAGCTGTCAGTTTAACCCTCCGTCAGGAGCAATATTTGCACTAACTCATAATGGAACAATGTGCCTGTCAAGTGCAGGCTAGAAAAATGCCTAGAATATCTAATTTTCTCAATTTCAGTGATCTAAAAGTGCTCATAGACCTTCATAGGGATGTAATAAAAGAGACTACACATTATCAGGTGCAAAACAAACCCATTTACTCAACATAAGAGTAATAACTTTGATATACACAAATTTCAAAACTCCCACCAAATAGCAATTCATTTGTAAGAAAATCTGCCTTATTTATATGAAATATCCACAAACCTTTCTCTATCCATTCATAAAACAAGCTAAATAAACAATATTAATGACTAAAAACATTACATACCAACCTTATAAAGTGTGATGTGTTCGGGACCAATGAGCCTGAGAAGCCAGCACAGCTATATCTTCCTTCCTGAAGCTCTGCAGACCAACTATGGTATCAGGTTTCACACAGCAGCTAGAGCCAGGAGACTATCTAGAGGGATGGGGTTTCCTGAAAATCTGGTGAGAAGGGAGAAATGAAAGTAGAAGTGCTGCGCCTGTCAGATCCATTGTTCCTGACGGAGGGTTAGGCTTCTTTCATACTAGCGTCGGGCTCGGCCCGTCGCAGTGCGTCGGCCGAGGTTACCGACGCTAGCATTGTAAGCGCCGCACAACGGGTGCAGCGGATGCAGATTTTCATCGCATCCGCTGCCCCATTGTGAGGTGCGGGGAGGTAGGGGAGGAGTTCCGGCCGCGCATGTGCGGTTGGAAAAAGCGGTCCGTCGGCAGCAAAAAACGTTACATGTAGCATTTTTTTGTGCCGACGGTCCGCCAAAGCACGACTCATCCGTCGCACGACGGATGCGACGTGTGGCAATCCGTCGCAATGCGTCGCCAATACAAGTCTCTGGGGAAAAAACGCATCCTGCAAGCACTTTTGCAGTATGCGGTTTTTCGGCAAAACGACGCATTGTGACGGATTGCAGTTAACGCTAGTGTGAAAGTAGCCTTAAATACTGTATACCAATAGTCAGGAAAAAATGAACAACCGATAAAATCTAAATCATATGATCTAAAATATAGATTAACTCTTAGGGTTACCTAACATCCTAATATAACTCGTGCGTATAAACTATGGCATGTGCACCACCATCAAGAACACAAATGAGTAACACATGTGCTGCTTAATACCATACAAGCATTGGAGAAATCTTACTGGAAAAATGACAGGGTTCAATGAGGGAAGGAAAGATATATTAATTACGGTACCCATTTTATTGCATCGGCAGAACACCAGCCCAGACTCCCCAAATGTGCGTTTTCACAGTAGTTGCTTTCTCAGGAAGGAACTACTGCATATATGAGCGTTTGGTGAGTCTGGGCTGGTGTACTGCCGATGCAATATTGTTATTATCAAGTAGCATGGACAATGGTATTTTGCATTCCTCCCTTCAAATCATTTTATCAGATTTTTTTTTCTGCTTTTCCTTGATTATGCTTATTGTATGCCTTTCCCCAAATGTAAATGTCAACATAGATGTTCTTAGATTCTTTTTTTAACAATGTTTGCTTTTGCACCAAGCAACGTTTCATCAGATGTTATACTTAAGACTTTGGATGTGATGAGCAGAATAAAACAATTGGTCACAAATATGGAAGCTGCCTTCTATAAGATTCTCCAGGTATGGTTTGATTGCTTTTGAATATGCAGCTTACATGCAGTTCACTCTTTGTAGCAACAATCCTTTCCAAGCAGGGGTGGATTAAGGGTAGCCAGGGCCCTGGGCTGTTCAGACACTGTGGCCTCCCCCCCGGTCATATGATGGGGGTCATGATATACCCGAACCAGATTATTCCAGAAAAATGGCCGGGCCCTACTCTACTGTAACGTATTAAATATTTGTTAAAATCTGCAATACAATTTAGGTATATTTTGACCAATAATATCACATACAAGGAACAAATACCACCGCACCATGACCAGACCACAAATTACAACCACAGTGATCAAATAATATCACATACAAGGAACAAATACCACCGCACCATGTCAAGACCACATATTACCACCACTTAGTGACCAAATAGCACATACCAGGGACAAATACCACAACACCATTTCCAGACCACATATTACCACCACATAGTGACTGAATACTACAATACTGATCAGTAATAAAAAAAAAAAAAAAAAAAACAATACTATCACCATAAGGAGATCTGTACTTAGTATGCAGTGTCTGTGTAGAGGTAATACAGAGATCACTGGTGGTATTATACACAGGAGCTCTGTTTATAATGTATAGGTAATACAGTGATCACTGGTGACATTGTACACAGGACCTCTGTATATAGTATACAGTGTATAGTGTCAGTGTATAGGCAACACTGACTCACCAGTGACGTCTCTAGGTGAAGTCCTTCATCTTTCATCCAGCACAGACCGCCATCATTTCTTCCAGCCAGGACTCGTTTCTGCAGGAAATAAATTATCTCGAGCTCCGCTTGCAGAACACATTACTTAATTTTTCACAACTTCTACATTACACCACATGAAGAAAAAAAGGCGATATAGTGTCACTCTGCACAGTAACAGGACCGCCCCCCATTTAAAACAGTATACTCAAAAAATAAAATAAATACATCACTGCAGTAATAATATCCCTTAATTAGCCCCTATGGTAATAATATTCCCCACCCTGGCCCTGTGTGTCTCATTCCTGGCTCCAGCCATATGTTCTCCCATCCTGCACTCATGAGTATCCATTCTACACCATATGATCTCCCCAACCTGCCCCATCTGTCTCCATCGTATTCATCCTGCCCCATGTCTTTCATTCTGCCCCGTGTCTCCAATCATGCCCCGTGTCTACATTCTGCCCATGCCTCCAGTCCTGCCCCCAGTGTGTCCAGTAATCTGCCCCAGTGTGTCCAGCATTGCCCCCAGACAGTGTCTCCAGCAATCTGTCCCAGTGTCTGACTCCAGCATATTGCCCCCAGTGTGTCCAGCAATCTGCCCCAGTGTGTCCAGCATATTACCACCGGTGTGTCCAGCAATCTGGCCCAGTGTCTCCAGCATTGCCCCAGTGTCTCCAGCATTGCCCCAGTGTCTCCAGAATTGCCCCAGTGTCTCCAGAATTGCCCCAGTGTCTCCAGAATTGCCCCAGTGTCTCCAGAATTGCCCCAGTGTCTCCAGAATTGCCCCAGTGTCTCCAGAATTGCCCCAGTGTCTCCAGAATTGCCCCAGTGTCTCCAGCATTGCCCCAGTGTCTCCAGCATTGCCCCAGTGTGTCCAGCAGTCTGCCCCAGTTTCTCCAGCATTGCCCCAGTGTCTCCAGCAATCTGCCCCTGTGTGTCCTCCAGCAATCTGCCCCAGTGTGTCCTCCAGCATTGCCCCAGTGTGTCCTCCAGCATTGCCCCATTGTCTTCCAGCATTGCCCCAGTGTGTCCTCCAGCATTGCCCCAGTGTGTCCTCCAGCATTGCCCCAGTGTGTCGTCCAGCATTGCCCCAGTGTGTCCTCCAGCATTGCCCCAGTGTGTCCTCCAGCAATCTGCCCCAGTGTGTCCTCCAGCAATCTGCCCCAGTGTGTCCTCCAGCAATCTGCCCCAGTGTGTCCTCCAGCAATCTGCCCCAGTGTGTCCTCCAGCAATCTGCCCCAGTGTGTCCTCCAGCAATCTGCCCCAGTGTGTCCTCCAGCAATCTGCCCCAGTGTGTCCTCCAGCAATCTGCCCCAGTGTGTCCTCCAGCAATCTGCCCCAGTGTGTCCTCCAGCAATCTGCCCCAGTGTGTCCTCCAGCAATCTGCCCCAGTGTGTCCTCCAGCAATCTGCCCCAGTGTGTCCTCCAGCAATCTGCCCCAGTGTGTCCTCCAGCAATCTGCCCCAGTGTGTCCTCCAGCAATCTGCCCCAGTGTGTCCTCCAGCAATCTGCCCCAGTGTGTCCTCCAGCAATCTGCCCCAGTGTGTCCTCCAGCAATCTGCCCCAGTGTGTCCTCCAGCAATCTGCCCCAGTGTGTCCTCCAGCAATCTGCCCCAGTGTGTCCTCCAGCAATCTGCCCCAGTGTGTCCTCCAGCAATCTGCCCCAGTGTGTCCTCCAGCAATCTGCCCCAGTGTGTCCTCCAGCAATCTGCCCCAGTGTGTCCTCCAGCAATCTGCCCCAGTGTGTCCTCCAGCAATCTGCCCCAGTGTGTCCTCCAGCAATCTGCCCCAGTGTGTCCTCCAGCAATCTGCCCCAGTGTGTCCTCCAGCAATCTGCCCCAGTGTGTCCTCCAGCAATCTGCCCCAGTGTGTCCTCCAGCAATCTGCCCCAGTGTGTCCTCCAGCAATCTGCCCCAGTGTCTCCAGCATTGCCCCCAGTGTGTCCTCCAGCATTGCCCCCAGTGTGTCCACCATTAGCTTATCAAAAAACACAAAAAAACAGTCTCCTCACCTGTCCGCGCTCCAGGCGGCGAGCTCCCTCCAGTAGCGCACACTCGCCGGCGACTGACAATGACGTCAGACGCCGGCGACGTGTACGCTGCGGCCGACTTCAGCTGCCAGCCTCCAATTGGCTGGCGGCTGTTAACTATTGACGTGCGGGCGCGTTCCCGCACGTCAATAGGAAACCGCTGCAGCGCCGGAAGGGGCCCGGTGAGCAGATGAGTAGGGGCCCAATGCGGGCCCCCTCTCTCTGCCCACCGGGTCCGGGGGCACATAAATGCCGGCGGGCATTCACAGACGATTAGCGGAGGGTCAATCTGTGCGGTAGCCCAGGGCCCCCCCAGACCACTGGGCCCTGGGCTACCGCCCATATTGACCCTCTGCTAATCCGCCCCTGTTTCTAAGCACTGACACTTAACACTTTTTGGGGGAATACAGCCCAAGGTAATGAAACAGATGTTTGCTGCTTTATATTTCTCTTAAAACTAGACCATATAAGTTAAAATTGACTCACTTTATTTTCTTCAGGAGCAAAGATTGATCCCATCGCTATCTTTTGCATTAACCTCGGATAACAGAGAAAGAGTTCAAGCTGGACTTCGAATTTTATTTGAAGCGGCACCATTGCCGGATTTCCCAGCATTTGTGTAAGTAAATGGAGTGCAAAAAAATTAAAGCCTTACAGGGGGCACATAAGGTATTGAAAAATCTGTCCATTAACAGCAATATTGCTAGAAAAAAAGGAAGATATACTCACCTATTGCATCCTTTTAGTTCCAGCTCTGTGACCCAAATTCTCCCATCTGCCATCACAGACTGTATACCCAACCTGTGGGGCTAAGAACTTGCCAGCAGGTATTTGCTAACTATTTGCCTTTTATATCTTGTGACGGTCTTCTCTGGCTAGAGCGGGCATGTACCGCTCCTGCTTGCACTTCTCCTTCTTCCGTCAACAGAGCAGTTTCTTTCAGTCTCTGCTCTGTCAACTGAGCATCATTGCAGACGTCATGTTGATTGACAGCCAGCTCCCCGCAGTTAAGCAGTGTGGAGCCAGCACTCTTTCAATATACGATCAACAGTGACGCCCCATCGACCACAGACTGGAGGAGAAAGGGCTGCTATGTTGATGCGCAGTCAAATGAAGGAGAATTGCCACGTGAACCAGAAGAGATCGTCGCACAGCACAACGGGTGGGTAATTGGCAACTGCCTGTCGGTCAGTTCAAAGCCCCTTAAGAAAAAGATCACAGATTATCTAAGGAAAACAATTGCAAAAAAGCATCACACTGCTAATATTATATTTAAACATATCAATATTTTGGATGGAAATTACAGAACTTATTTCCTTAGTTTCTGATCAGCGCTGTTTTGTTGGTGCCCCTTTTGATGAGTTTTGTTTTTGAATGTCTTGTTTATACTTGACAATATTTTATTTTATGGCTACATTAACGTAATTTTACCTTTTTAGACTTGGGGAAAGTATTGCTGCTAATAATGCTTACACAAATCAAGAAAAGGGTCAACCATCAAAAAGATTTGGGTTGCATGTTGTTGCAAACAATTGTAAACCACCACAGAGCGCTAAATTGCACAGCCCGGAAATATCATCCACAAATATTCAGGATCTAATTCAGAAGCTACAGTCAGGGATGGAGGTAAGGTAAACCTTTACTTTGTTGCATGAGTACTCCAAACAATGAGCTACAAATATAAAATACAACTTTACTGCGTCTGCGATATTTAGTGTAAAATACACAATAGTCTTGTCGTCACACTTCCATTTTTGGTTTATTTCATCCAATGATGTTACTATCAGCCCTGCTAAAATCAGATATTGTACAAGTGATCACAGCCAACAATTCTGCAAAAGACTTTGTCATCACGGTCGCTGTCATAACCATTATAGCCATGCAGCGTTGGGCTCCTAGGTTCGAATCCACCAAGGAAAACATCTGCAAGCTTATGTTCTCCTTGTTTTTGCTCTGTGTACTCTGGTTTCCTCCCACGCTGTTGCTGATAAGTACATTGTAAGCCCCAATGAGGACAGTGATGGTGTTGATGATTTCTGTAAAGCTCTGTGGAAATTTAATGATGCTATATAAATTAAATACATTGGTTAAAAACTAGAGGGGTTAACTCGAACAGTAAAGTTTGGCATTTGTATAGAACTCCTACTGTTCAGGCACGGACACTAAACACTGACTTCACCAAGAAGTCCGTGTTACTGTTTGGGTTCTGCCCTCCGAGCACCAGGTGCTTGTTGTTCCGTCATGTGCATAACAGCGTGGCAAACACTTCTTCTGATCGTCAGTAAAATCATTACCACTGGTCAGACGGTCGTGGTTCACAGCGAGAGCAGGTGGCAGCTGATGGCAGTATTCATCAGCCTGAGCTCTAAATAACATTTTCTTTCTCGCTTCGTTAGGGGACCAGCATACACCCATGGTTACCTGTGTCCCCCAATGAAGGCTCCAAGAAAGAGATTTTACGGTAAGAACCAAAAATCCCTCTTTCTCTATCGCCTCATTGGGGGACACAGGAACCATGGGTGTATGCTGCTGCCACTAGGAGGCTGACACTATGCAAATAAAAAAAAGTTAGCTCCTCCTCTGCAGTGTACACACCACTGACAGGAAGTAGGATATTCAGTTTAGCTTAGTGTCAGTAGGAGGTGGACATGGGTCTTTAATTTGACCCCTATCTACCTGAGTGTGCGTCGTTCCTTTTCAGGTACCACGGAGGGATACAGGGTGGTCAGTCACACCTGTAGTCCCACAAAGAGACTATGAGTACGGCGTGTACTGCCACCCCGTATCCTCATATGTCTAGTCGGCAGGACCCCAGCCCCTAACACTGAAGCGTGTTGAGGTGCTTCAGACCCGGGCCTGCCTCCGTCTCCCACCCACTCGCCCACCAGAGCCTGTCGGTTCGAGGAGACACGGACGTCCCACTATGCTGGATTATCGGACGTCCGATCTTGGATGGGGAGGTACTCTCTCTCTCTCTCCCCCCAGGTACAGAGATAAGATCACAGAAGAAAGAAGATCGGGAAAAAAAAAAAAAATTCCTTTATTTTAATAGTGGGCCCCTTAATTCAGGTTACCTTTGCAGCAGTTTTAGGGCTTTCCTCAACACTTCCCCCGTGCTCCGGTGGTCATGTGATGTAATCTAGGTCCTGGCCTCTTCCAGGCCTAGCTGCAGAGTGGGGCATCGGGGGTCTTTTCCCCCTTTAATTTTGCGGGTATTTGGGGCTGCAGGCATTGTTTTGCAGCGTTTTTCAATCCTCCGAGCCGCTCCCCCATCCTCCGGCGGTCACCAGCTCTAATTTAGGTCCCGGCTTCACTCGGGCCTAGCTGCAGGGCTGGCTCCGCCCCTCTTCTTCCTGCTTTTCGGGCGGGCTTTTTTCCCACCTAGCTCTTAGTCAGCTCCTTCCTGCCGGGACTTGGCTCCGCCCCCTGGTCCTGCGGTTTAGCTCCGCCCCTTTTTCTTGTCTCAGAGCAGGCTTTTCAGCATGTGTCCCTGCAGTGTGCGCTTTTTCACTCCTGGTCCTGGATACCCTCTTGTGACTGCCATTTTTTCTATTGATCCAGATTGTACTTGTTTCCTGTGGAGCCTTCTCTTCCTGGCACAGCAGCCCTACAGTCTGGAGCTGAATACAGGATGACTGCACCTACTGTGAGTAGCTGCTCTGCAGCCCGACACTCTCCTCGGCTCTCCTATCCCCTAATGTTCTGGCATCAGTTAATGGGTCTGCTCATCATGAACCCACCGCCCAGGAGTTCCTACCCCGGGTGAGACCGAGGCCCCTATCCCTGGGTGGGCTTTCCTTCTGTCTCGGTCTGTGGCGGACCTCACCAGGATGTCACGTCCCTGGTGTCCGTGCTTGACAGATTGTCCCTCCCAGCACCCTGCAGTTGCCAGTGGGTCACAGGATTCTCCATCCGGCCTTTTCAACACAGGTCACAAGAGATCCAGACAGGAGCGAAATTCTGTCCTTTTCCCGATCCATCTCGCCCTCCGGTCTGGCACGGTGAGATCCCTCTTCCAGATCCTCCTCTCCCGAGTCAGACGGGCGTCCTCGGTCATGTTTTCAAAGGAAGATTCAGACTTTGTTTCACTACAGGCCTCTAGCATGAGTGATAGGGTGCAAAGCCTTATTGTTGCAGTCAACCAGACCTTAGGCATCATGGATACCTCTACGGAACCCGCAGAAAAGGCGGTTTCGTTTAGACGGTCAAAACCAACTTCCAAGGTCTTTGCTCCACACACTGAATTTGTTGTGGTACTTGCCAGGGGAAAGGTGAACCATACCAGATGCTTTCAGACAAGGAAGCGTCTCGGCATCCTATTTCCCTTCTCCCCTGAGCTCATCGCTAACTGGACTGATGCCTCGGCAGCGGACTAGTCAGTCCCCAGACTGTCCGCCAACATGGTCTAATGCAGCATCCCTCATGTATTCCAAGGATACAATTATAGAATCACTGGAAAAATCAGCCTTTTGAAGTGGCTGCTTCTGCTTTGTGCCTCGGCCATTGCCTCTACCTGGGTCTCAAGGACCACAGCTAGATGGACCAAACAGCCTTGTAAGGGTTCCACGGCTGGACCTCTTCCGGGGGAGCTGGCCGACTTGACGGACCAGATTTCCTATGCAGGGAAATATTTGGTAGCTGTCTCCCTAGATGCGTGTCTTGTGCAGCTCAGGTATCCAGCAATATGGTGACCATCTGGCGGAATATTTGGCTCAAGACATGGCAGGTGGACTTGTTTTCAAATAAGTCCCTTACCAGCCTCCCTTTCCAGGGCCCCCGTCTTTGACTACATGCTGGAACAAATTATTAAGGACGCCACGGGAGGCACGAGCGTCGCTGGCCTCCACTGATATGGCAGTTCAGCTCCCTTTTTGTCCTTTCGCTGGTTCGTGGCGTCAGAATATTCCTCTGGCTAGCACAGACCGCAGTCTCGCCTGGCTAGAGAAAAGGCTTCCTTCAAGCCTACCCCTTCCTGGCGTTCCCTCAATTCCCATGGTAGGTCCACCAGGCCCAGACATGGCAGATCTTCCTTGGCATAACTCGTGCTAAGGGCCCAGCGTTCCTCCCAGTTTGGGCGGGCGTCTTTTTTTGGAGGGACGTTTGGCTTGCCTCAGTCGAGGTCAGGGAGGTGGTATCCACTGGATACAAGATGGGGTTCGCTTCGCGGACCCGGAATCGCTTCTTCGAATCCCACCCTCTAAAAGATCCTAATCTGATCCCAGGTTTCTTTGCGTCCATTGCCTTCTTTGTTCAGAGGTTATCGTTTCCATCTCAGAGTAGGAACGCTTCACAGGTTTCTATTCAAACCTGCTTGTAGTGCCGAAGAAGAACGGCGCAGTTCGACCCATCTGGTTCCTAAGTTAGTAAACGAAAGGTTCCGCCTGCGGCATTTCAGGATTGAGTCCCTCTGTTCAGTATTGGCTTGCATGGAACCACAGGAATTCCTGTGCTCCATAGATATCCAGAAGCCTATCTCGATGTTCTGATTTTCCCAGCACACCTGTGTCTCCTGCGTTTCGTGGCGCAGAAGAGTCATTTCCATTTCATCGCCCTGCCACTCGGTCTTGCGACCGCACCCAGTGTCTTCATAAAGATCATGGCTACATTTATGGCCATTTTGAGGATCAGGGGCCTAGTGCTCATTCTGTACCTCGAAGACATCAAAGCTCCGCCCCCCTCTCAGGCCCAGGAGAGTGACAATCGTCTTCGACTCCCTGTCCCGTTTCTGGTGGCTGGTCAGCAGAACAAAGTCTTGTCTTGTTCCAAGTCAGTGCCTCGTCTTCTAAGGCATGCTGTTCGACACCTGTCAGTCGAGGGTTTTTTATTTTTTCTTCTCAAGGAGAAACGGGCAATTCTCCAGGACGGAGTTCTCTGCAAGGCCCTCGGCTGCGTTCCTTCCGTTCAGCAATGAAGGTCCTGGGACGAATGGTGGCAGCATCGGAAGCGTTCCCTTTTTGCGCTGTTCCACTTCAGCAGGCCATCCTTTCTCAGTGGGACAGGTCTGTGCTGTCTCTGGATCGTCCGATTCAGCCTTCCGTCCGATTCTAATGGTCTCTCAGCTGGTGGCTGTCATCCCCTCTCATTCCCCAGGTCCGGTCCTTCCTTCTCGCCCATGGCAGGTGGTGACGACGGTCGCTAGCCTTCCCGGCTGGGGCGCGGTTTCCCCGCAATCCGTCAGTTAAAGGGGCGTTGGTCGGAGCAAGATTCTCCTCTGCCGATCGACATCCTTGAGATAGAGGCCATTCTTCTGTCCCTGAGTCACTGGGAAAAGGTTCTCAGAGGTCTGCCAGTCAGAATCCAGACGTCCAATACCACGGCTGTGGCATATGTCAAACACCAGGGAGGGAATCAGTCTCTTGGAAATGGCGGAGGTATCCAAGATCCTCTTCTGGGCAGAGGCGATGGTTACGTCACTATCTGCAGTGCATATTCCCGGCGTTGGCAACTAGGCCGTGGTGTTTTTCTCTGCCACGAGGGCCATGCGGCAGGAGAGTGGTCCCTCCATCGGGAGGTCTTCCTTCAAATTTGCCTTTGATGGGGAACTCCGGACGCGGATCTCTTGGCGTAGCGACTGCTTAGGAAGGTTCCACCGTTTGTTTCCAGGTCCGCGATCCTCTTGTAGTGGAGACCGATGCTTTGGCCATTCCTGGGTCGCATTTTGTATTTCCCTATCTGTTTTCTCCCCTTCCCTTCTTCCCATGCTGTTGAAGATCATTGCGGAGGGGGTGCCGGTCTTTCTGATCGCACCAGATTGGCCCAGAAGGTTCTGGTTCGCTGAGATCGTCAATCTCCTCGCGGACTTCCACTGGAGGCCCCAGACAGGCCAGATCTTCTGTCCCAAGGACCGATCTGCCACCAGAGTTCTTGGTTGCTCAATTTAACATCTTGGCTGTTGAATCCTTCCATTTGGCCTTTTCTCAAGGCGGGACTTGATGCTGGCCTTGCCCTTAGTCCTCTAAAGCAGAGGTCCCCAACTCCAGTCCTCAAGGCCCACCAACAGGTCATGTTTTCAGGATTTCCTTTGCATTGCACAGGTGATGCAATTATTACCTGGGCAAGACTAAGGAAATCCTGAAAACATGACATGTTGGTGGGCCTTGAGGACTGGAGTTGGGGACCTCTGCTCTAAAGGGTCAGGTAGCAACAATTTCCATTCTCTTTCTGAAGTCCCATTTCAGAAGTCCTTGACTTCCTGTTCTCAGGTCAGATATTTAGATCTGAGAGACCTCGGTGGTTGATACCTCTTAATAGCTAACTGAAAAGATGGTAGCAAATTGCAAACCTTCGAGACTTCTCAGGCCTCTTCATCAGGCATAGACTAATTCAATTCCAAATATTTGTCTATCTACTGGCTATCACGGTACAAGGATATATATCCGTCCCGTTCTCAGGTCAGAACTTTTCTTCAAGGAGTGGTGCATGCAGCTCTCTTGTACCGGACTCTCGTGGATCCCAAGGACCTTAATCTTGTTCTGGAGGCTCAGTGGGGTTCCCCCCCTTGAACCTCCCCATGAGGCCTCACTGTCTGTTCTGTCCTGCAAGGTGTCGTTTCTGGTGGCCATCACCTCCATTAGGCGCGTCTCGGAGTTGGTGGCTCTCTCCTGTCGCCCCATTTCTTGGTTCTTCACCAAGATAAGGTAGTTTTACGGCCATCGTCGCCTTTTCTTCCCAGGGTGGTGTGCTCCTTGTTACTTCAATAAGATCGTCCTTCCCTCCTTTTTGTTCTGCTCCGACCTATTCTCTGGAGCGTTCGCTGAACAGGCCAGACCTGGTCAGGGCGGTGAGGATCTATTTGTCTAGGACCACCTTCTTTAGGAAGACGGACCGTCTATTTGTCATTCCAGACGGTGCACCAAGAGGCCTGCCAGCCTCCAAGGTTATGATTGTTCTCTGGATCAGACCTGCTATTCTGGAGGCTTACCGGGTCAGGAACAGAGTGACACCTCCAGGGATTAAGACTCACTCTGCCCCGGGCAGTGGGCGCCTCCTGGGCGGTACACCATGGGGCATCCGCCCTACAACTTTGCAAGGCAACCTGGTGTTCCATTCACTCATTTGCCAAATGTTATAAGCTCCATACCTACGCTTCGGCAGTTGCCAGCCTAGGCGGAAGGATCTTGCAGGCGGCAGTGGTAAGTTCTCCGACCTGAATGGAGTTTTTTTCTGCTGTTCCCACCCCAGGGACTGCTTTGGGACGTCCCATGGTTCCTGTTTCCCCCAATGAGGCGATAGAGAAAACAACAGGATTTTTGGTTGCTTACCGTAAAATCTGTTTCTCAGAGCCTTCATTGGGGGACACAGCACCCTCCCAAGTTGAACAGCTCTGTTTTATTGTGTTATATTGTCACAGTTTGACTTTCTATCTTTAACATGTTGCTTCTCCTACTGCTTTCTCACTAACTGAATATCCTACATCCTGTCAGTGGGGTGTACACTGCAGAGGAGGAGCTAACTTTTTTTATTTGCATAGTGTCAGCCTCCTAGTGGCAGCAGCATACACCCATGGTTCCTGTGTCCCCCAATGAAGGCTCCGAGAAACAGATTTTACGGTAAGCAACCAAAAATCCTGTTTTCTCCTACGCCTCATTGGGGCACACAGGACCATGGGTGTTATGCTGCTTGCCACTAGGAGGACACGAAGTAAACCAAAGTTAACTCCTCCTCTGCAGTATACACCCCTTGACTGGCCGGAAACGACTCAGTTCGGTAGAAGAAAAAACAAGACAAGTAAACTCTGTCAAAAACTAAGGAACAAACCACCAACAAAAAACAGCCATAGGCTAACAGGGTGGGTGCTGTGTCCCCCAATGATTGGCTCAGAGAAAAAGATTTTACGGTGAGTACACAAAAATCTCCTTTTCTCCTACGCCTCATTGGGGGACACAGGACCATGGGATGTCCTAAAGCAGTCCCTGGGTGGGGAGAAATTGCACTGCTAAAATCCCAAGTACCACTGACTCACTGAGGTACCGCTGTCTGCAGAATGCGCCTGCCAAGGGCAGCATCTGCCGAAGCCTGGGTATGGATGTGATAGTGCTTCGTGAAGGTATGCAGACTGGACCAAGTCACAGCTTTACAAAGCTGTTGTGTGGAAGCCTGGTGCCGAATGGCCCAAGAAGCACCGACCGACCGAGTCGAGTGCGACTTAATCCCTGCTGGGACAGGGATGTTCCTGACGCGGTAGGATTCCTGAATAGTGGAGCGAATCCACTTGGCTAGAGTGGCCTTTGAGGCAGGTAGACCCTTCCTATGTCCCTCTGGAAGCACAAACAGGACATCTGACTTACGGAAGGGAGCCGTGCGAGATATGTACCGCCGAAGAGCTCTAACCACATCCAGAGTATGGAGAGCTTTCTCGATAAGATGGGTTGGTGCCGGACAGAATGACGGCATGACAATGTCCTCATTTAGATGAAAGGAGGAGACTACTTTAGGCAGGAAAGAGGGAGAGGTTCTCAAAACTACCTTGTCTGGGTGAAAAATCAGGAAGGGGGGGGGTCGGCAAGAGAGCCGCCAACTCAGAAACTCTCCTGATTGACGTAATCGCCACGAGAAAGACCACCTTCCATGAAAGGAGGGTGAGAGAGATGGCCTGCTGAAGAACTCTGAGAACCAAGTTAAGATCCCATGACGCCAAAGGCATTCTATAGGGAGGGACCACCCAAGAGACTCCTTGGATTAACGTCTTAACCGGCAGTCTGGAAGCGATCTTTCGTTGGAATGGAACAGACCATGCAGACACTTGTCCCTTGAGCGAGCTTAGGGCAAGGCCTGACTCTAAGCCTGATTGGAAAAACTCCAGAATGGACGGAATGGAAAAAACCAAAGGAGAACGTCCATGGGTATTGCACCATGAAAAGAAGATGTGCCAGGTGCGATGATAAATGCGCATGGATACAGGTTTCCTAGTGCGCATCATGGTAGAAGAAACCCCTGGAGAGAATCCGGCTTGGACTAAAATCCAGGTTGGTTATCAAGAATAGAGCGGTGAGGCCGCTAAGTGATCTGGGTAATTTCACAATGCATCCTGGGAACGCAAGATGGCGGCAGCCGCGCACGCATCGCTAGAGTTTTACTGGATCCCGCCGGCGGGTGAGTATAGAACTATTTTTTATTTTAATTATTTTTTCTAACAGGGATATGGTGCACACACTGCTAAATACTATGTGGGCTGTGTTAGATACCGCGTGGCTGCTATATACTACCTGGCCAGTGTTAGATACTATGTGGGCTTCGTTATATACTGTATGGGCTGCGTTATATACTACATGGCTGCTATATACTACGTGAGCAGTGTTATATACTACGTGGCTGTGTTCTATACTGCGTGCTATATACTACGTGGCCACTGTTAGATACTATGTGGGCTGTGCTATATATTACGTGGCCAGTGTTACATACTGCGTGGGCTGTGTTATATACTGCGTGGCTGCTATATACTGCGTGACTGCTATATACTGTGTGGGCTGTGTTATATACTACGTGGGCTGTGTTATTTATGGCGTGGCCTATATTAACGCATTGGATATTCTACAATATGTATGTATGTATATAGCAGCCACATGGTATATACCACAGGCCACGTAGTACTCCTATATGTGAATGGGGTTTGGGTACCGTTCTGCTATTCAAACCCAACCTTTTTTTTTTTTTATTATATTATTGTTCGGCCGGACCCAGAGATCCGGAGGTCTGCCCGTCTCTGTTAAAAACCCATAATAAATATATAAAAAGTAGTTCACAAGAGAGTAAGTGAATACATCTGCTGGACCCCACCCAGCAGCCAAGTCTGTATTTTGTGACTGCAGGACGGGAGTCCTGCAAACCGCCTCCTAACTGCCAGCATCCCCTACTCCTGTCTTTAATTTTTATCACTTGGCACATCATATGGCGTGAAGCACTTATGTCATTGCACTAGGCCAGCTTTTCAAAAGTGGAGCCGAGTGTGACCACAGAGGTAGTTCACAGGACTCACATCTGGTGGCCATGGAATACTGGAGTGGGGTCCTGCATATCGATTAGCTGATCTTTACTCTGCACACCAACTTTAATCAAACCCTTGGTTTCACCTGTGCTTCATTCTGAGGCAAGCTACGCATTCTTACAGGTCACATAATTATGTCACCCTAAAAGGTTAATACCACTTATTAATTCATATAAATACATATACATGAGTATAACCATGATAAAAGATCTGCAAGATCCCCATAAACTTTCAAATATACAATCTTATTTTAGACAGTGAAACAAAAGTGCATACATAAATCCTTAAACAGCTATCATCTAACATATAAAGCTAAGTGGTTGTATGTATCCACCATGCCCACTCCACATAGCCCCGCACACTCTGCAACCAACCACTAAGCCTCTTTCATTTCGCCAGAGCTGTTTAACCCCTTTATCCCATATGACATACTATCCCATCGAGATGACCTGGGACTTAATTCCCAGTGATGGGATAGTATGTCATAGTGGATCGGCCGCGCTCACTGGGGGAGTGCGGCCGGATGTCAGCTGACATCCGGCACTATGTGCCAGGAACGGTCACGGACCGCTCCTGGCACATTAACCCCCGACACACTGCGATCAAAGATGATCACAGTGTTACGGCAGTATAAGGAAGCAACGCGCAGGTAGGGGCTTCCTGCGTGCTTTCCTGAGACCCTCGGAGCAATTGTTCCAATAAATACATTTCTTTATCTAAATAAAAAAAAAAAAACAATGAAAGTACACATATTTGGTATCGCCGCGTCCGTAACGACCCGACCTATAAAACTGCCCCGCTAGTTAACACCGTAAAAAAAGAGGCAAAAACGACGCTTTATTATCATACCGCCAAACAAAAAGTGGAATAACACGCGATCAAAAAGACGGATATAAATAACCATGGTACCGCTGAAAACGTCATCTTGTCCTGCAAAATAGTTATAGTCCTTAGAATAAAGCGATGCAAAAATAATTTATTTTTTATAAAATAGTTTTTATCGTGTAAAAGCGCCAAAACAAAAAAAGATATAAATTTGGTATCGCTGTAATCGTTCTGACTTGAAGAATAAAACTGCTTTACCAATATTATCAAATGTAAAAACGGTATAAGCACCCCCCCCCATCCCCCCAAAAGAAATTCATGAATAGCTGGTTTTTGTTCATTCTACCTCACAAAAATCGGAATAAAAAGCGATAAAAAAATGTCACGTGCCTGAAAATGGTACAATTAAAAACGTCAACTTGTCCCGCAAAAAACAAGACCTCACATGACTCTGGACCAAAATATGGAAAAATTATAGCTCTCAAAATGTGGAGACGCAAAAACTATTTTTTGCACTAAAAAGCGTCTTTTTGTGTGTGACGGCTGCCAATCATAAAAAATCAGCTAAAAAACCCGCTATAAAAGTAAATCAAACCCCCCCTTCATCACCCCCTTAGTTAGGGAAAAATAAGTTAGGGTTAGGGGTGCTAAAGTTAGGGTTAGGTTTGGGGCTGAAGTTAGGGTTGGGGATAATGTTAAAGGGACTCTGTCACCTGAATTTGGAGTGAACAATCTTCGGCCATAGGGGCGGGGTTTTCGGGTGTTTGATTCACCCTTTCCTTACCCGCTGGCTGCAATATTGGATTGAAGTTCATTCTCTGTCCTCCGTAGTACATGCCTGCACAAGGCAATCTTGTTCTTATCATTTCTATGGTGTTATCATCCTTCTGTAAAGCTGGAAATAACGCAATTTATTACTGTGCCGACACAGACCACCCTCTGCCACAGACTGCAGGGGCAGCCCAGAATGAGGAACTTCTTTGTCTGACATGAAGCATCTCATTAGCTTAAAAATTAAAACACAGATTAAAAAAAGAAACACACGACGGATTTCTCCAATCCACGTATCATTTTAATCGGTGTAACAGCGCCAACCAACCTGACAATGTTGGCTCTGACGGGATAATGTGGGATATTAGGGGTAGTAGTCCGGTGGCTCTGGCTGGATGATGTGTCAAATCAATTCTAAAGCAATATACGCCTATACAGACAAGTTGGTAAACAATGCCAGATTAATACTGGATTAAAAAGTGTGTAACCAGATCGATAATAGTTTAGAAGACAATATGTATCCAAATGACCAGATCAATACTAGATGAGAAATTTGTGTATATGCAGATGGAGCGCCCCCAGACACAGGGCCACGAGTTCTCGGTACCGGGCCTCTCTGGTTCGGTTCTGAGGCTGTCACGGTGGCTAGACCCGGTCCGCGACCCTGCTAAGGGGCGTCCAATAAAGGTGGTGCAGTCTGTCAGGGGTTCGTGACACCACCTGTGGTGTTCGGTCAGGGTGACCGACGCTGCTGTGGGGTCCGCTGGGGTGATGGAATGGCAGCTGGATGGTATACCTTCCCATAGGTGAAGTATGTCCCCAGGGCTTCCCAGTAAGGTAGATGGTGATGGTGTGAGGTGCAGGCAATAACGAGGACACAAGGTTGCAGTCTCTTTACCTCTTTACTGTAGTCTTCAGGATCCTCAATCCAGAGCACGTTTAACAGGGCTATCAGAGACCAGCCAGTCCGATGGGCACATCCAGAGTTTCCTTCGCAGATGGAAATCGTTGCCTACCACTAGCGCCTGTTTGTGTTGTAGTCCTACCCTGCTGAGCATTCGGAATAGTCCTCACAACTGCTGTTCTCGTTCGTTCGTTCTCTACAGCTCTCTCGTTGTTTGGTTCCGGATGTTACTAGTTTCAACGTCCCCCAGGTATGTTATGGCTAGGACGCCACCCGTATGACGGGAAGGCCTGGAGGTCTTCTGGGACCCTAGAGACGCCCCTCTCCCACTGTTGCCCCCTATGTCTTCGTAGGTGTAGTAAGGTAGACAGCCAACCTATAATTAACTGTCCTGCGGAGTTCGAAGTAAGGCCTAGAGTCAGTTACTCCCGCGGTGTTCCGGCTACGCGCCTCAGTAAGATGTTGCCTCTGTCTCACGGCACGACTCCTACTGGCTCTCCTTTGTGCTTGATCTCGTTTACACTGTTCCACAATATCCTTCCCTTCGTGTCTCTCTCTTGGATACCGCCGCGGGGTGTGCAGGCGAGGTTCCGTTACGTTCTGCTCTGTTCGCTAGGCACCTGCCAGGTTCCCACGCCTGACAGGGACCCCCCTGTGATTCTCCCTGCAACACCCCCTGCCACGGGATGTTGCCTGAATCCAACCCAGTCAGCTTCTAACTAACTTCCTCCCCGACCCCTAGTTTACCAGCGTGAGGAGTGGCCCAATAAATAAAGCCCTTTGCTCCCCCTAGTGGCCGGAGTGTGAAGTGTAATGTGTTCTGGTGATACCTGGTCAGGAGAATTCCTTCAGTGCCATCGGACGTACCATCACTCCCCTTAGTGGCAGAGCGCCATACTGCAACGACCAGATCTCTGGGGCGCTGCACAGACATGTCACTCCAAGAGATCAGACTAAGGCCATGTGCACACGTTCAGTATTTTTCGCGTTTTTTTCGCTATAAAAATGCGAAAAAAACGCTTACATATGCCTCCTATTATTTAAAGTGTATTCCGCATTTCTTGTGCAAATGTTGCTTTTTTTTCCGCGAAAAAATCGCATTGCGGAAAAAAAGCAACATGTTCATTAAATTTGCGGAATTGCGGGGATTCCGCACACCTAGGAATGCATTGATCTGCTTACTTTCCGCATGGGGCTGTGCACACCATGCGGGAAGTAAGCAGATTATGTGCGGTTGGTACCCAGGGTGGAGGAGAGGAGACTCTCCTCCACGGACTGGGCACCATATAATTGGTAAAAAAAGAATTAAAATAAAAAAGTGATATACTCACCCTCTGATGGCCCCGGAGTCCTCCCGCCTCTCATCGGTGCATGCTCTCTCTTCCATTCCTATAGATGCTGTGTGTGAAGGACCTGCGATGACGTTGCCGTCTTGTGATTGGTCGCGTGACCGCGACGTCATCGAAGGTCCTGCACACACACACCATCTATAGGAACGGACGCCGCTGAGGAGATCGGCTGTCTGCAGGTAAGTATAACCATTTTTTTTATTATTTTTAAACATTCTATCTTTTACTATTGATGCTGCATAGGCAGCATCTATAGTAAAAAGTTGGTCACACTTGTCAAACACTATGTTTGACAAGTGTGACCAACCTGTCAGCCAGTTTTCCAAGCGATGCTACAGATCGCTTGGAAAACTTTAGCATTCTGCAAGCTAATTACGCTTGCAAAATGCTAAAAAAAAACTCGAAAAAAAAACGGGGAAAAAACGCAAAAAATAAAATGCGGATTTCTTGCAGAAAATTTCTGGTTTTCTTCAGGAAATTTCTGCAAGAAATCCTGACGTCTGCGCATACCCGAATACTGGATTAGAAAGTTGTATACATGTTAAGATGATATTGATAAGATACCGTATGTGTATATATACAGTGGATAAACTAAGGAGCCAGATCAGTACTGGATTAGAGACATATACTTATACAGACTGTATTAAATACCGTAATAACACATATGCACAAATTAGTTAGTTTGCAGAACCAGATCGACACTGGATTAGAGAGTTATATATAATAATAATAATCTTTATTTTTATATAGCGCTAACATATTCCGCAGCGCTTTACAGTTTGCACACACATTATCATCGCTGTCCCTGATGGGGCTCACAATCTAAATTTCCTATCAGTATGTCTTTGGAAATGTGGGAGGAAACCGGAGTGCCCGGAGGAAACCCACGCAAACACGGAGAGAACATACAAACTCTTTGCAGATGTTGTCCTGGGTGGGATTAGAACCCAGGACTCCAGCGCTGCAAGGCTGTAGTGCTAACCACTGCGCCACCGTGCTGCCCATAATAAAACCATGCACATACATAATAAAACCATGCACATATGTACAGTAATCAAAAAGACAGATCAATACTGGATCAGAGACCATTAAATGTATAAATGATAACCTAAATACAGACAGTAATTGATCTGCAGAACCAGATAGATACCAGTCTATAATGTTGTACATATAGATTATATTGACCCCAGGTGATACCACATGGCCCATGTATCCCTGAGATGCCCTTATATCACTCTGTCAGGCTCCTCTCCCACCCACTGACTGGAACGCAAGCCGGTGCGAGGTCGCGTGTGCGAAGGAGACAGAACACCCCTGGATGTAGATGCGATACACAAAGCAGAAGTGCTTGCCCTCCAACTTGGAACGGTCTGAACACGGGTTATGGATGCCTCAGCATCCATACACAGCAGCGTTGGCTAGATGTCATAAACCCACAATGGGGAAGTCACATAAGGTGATCCATGTCTGTATTCTAAGGGGCCATAGGAATAGTCCCTAGGTAGGAGGGGGCATAAAACCCATGAAGTTGTAGAAAACAACTGTAAAGGATTGGTTCATTGAGCCCCTTGGGACCCCCATACATAACAAAAGCATTCTTCAATATAGCATAAATGAAAACTGCATTATTCATGCCATGTGTAAAGAATACCCTATATTTTTACAGTCAGTTATTCACTCAAATTAAAAATATTAAAACCATGTTCTTTAGATTGCATGTACAAGAATTCCTATTGCCTATCATTTATCCAATCTTCCTTTTCTATTATAAAAAGCAGAAAATTATTTTTTTTTTTCATTGGTACTTTTGTATCATGTGAAATTCCAAGAGCCTTAATTGGACACTGATCTATTTGCAAGTATTAGCAGATGGTCTGGTCATTCATTATTTCTCAATCATATGGTGACCTTGTAATGGAGACAGTGTCTGGTTAAATATACTGATATAAAGGAGCTAAACATGTTCTTGTCATAATAAAGTTTTTATGATTTGAATCATTGCTCTTATATAAAAACCAGTATACAGTTTAATGGAGCTGGGAAATGTCAGAGCCAGCGCAGTATCCTCACCACCCCTGCTCCTCATATGTCCATGGTCAAAACATCACAATGGTGAGATCTTTTCCAGGTAACTGTTTTTATTGCTTTGTTTTATTTTTGCAGTTGAAAGAACAAGTGAATGATGTTAGGATTTCTGATATCATGGATGTTTATGAACAAAAGCTGTGTGCACTAGCCGTAAGTACTAAGCCTCTAACTAGGTTTTAGGGGGGTTTATATTCGAGAAAACAACTAGTTTATCTGCCCTTTGTGTTTTTGCAGTCTAAAGAAAGTCGTCTGCAGGATCTTTTGGAAGCAAAAACTTTAGCCCTTGCTCAGGCAGATCGACTTATCTCACAATACCGATGTCAAAGAGCACAAGCCGAAGCAGAGGTCAGTCGAATACTTTTGAGAGGTTTTTCACAGCTTTAAGCCTAAGCTGAGTAATGAAGTTCCTCTTTAAGGAGTAATCCAGCTCTGCTCATCTCTGCATCAGGAAGTGAGTGGGACAAGTGCCGTCCCATCAACCTAAAACTGCCAGCTCACATGCAATGCTTGCCGTTCATGCACGTATGCTAACAGATATGTGGGCTTTGACACTTGTCCCACTCACCTCCTCATTTGGAAGTGAGCACAGCCTGATAACCAAGTCACTCAGTATACTTTCTATACTTGCTGAATATACCTATCCTGCCACAGTATAACACTGATGTCATTTTTTCCCCACAGCATCCTAGTTTGGTTAAAATACTTTGCAACTTTTAACTGTACGGACATTTATTTAAAAATGTAGTTTGTTGGCACTAGCTTTATTTTTTTTTTAAATTTCCAGGCAAGAAAGCTGGCTACATTACTTAAGGAGGCTGAAAGGAAAAATGAGGAACTGAGCTTAGTTCTAAAGTCTCAGCAGCTTGAGTCTGAACGAGCAAAGAGTGACATTGAGCAGTTATTCCAACACAGCAAGAAGCTACAAGTTGTCGCTGAAGAGCATGAAAAACTAAAAGTCTCCTTTGCTGATCATATAATTAAGTAAACATTCTCCTACGTATTTGCTGCAGATTTTGGTGTCTATTTAAAGGGTTGTCCAGTTTTGTGATAAAAGTCTGCAGTTATTCTATGTAACTACAGACTTTTGAATCCTGACATTGTGCTGTGTGCATGCTGTCAGGATGCAGATATTGCCGGTGAGTGTGTGGGCACGTTTCCCGCAAGAATTTGATTTGCATACATGCAATCACGTGCCAACTAGATGTGTTCTTCCTATCTCAATTCAATTTTGTTGAGAGAGGCCGATCATGTGTAGTCATAATTCAGATGTCTGCAATGACAGAGTAACTTACAATCCTGGATAACTACTTTTAAGATGATATGCACTCAAGATGTACAGTTAGGTCCAGGAATATTTGGACAGAGACACATGTTTTAAAATGCGGTTTTCCAAAGTGTATTCAAGATAGTTATATAATCGATATGAACTCAGCTTTAATTTGAGGGCATGAACAGCGTAATTTGAAGTAAGGCTTTAGGAATTACAGCTCTTTAATATGTTGCCTCTTTTTAAAGTGACCAAAAGTAATTGGACAGTTATCTCAAAAAATCTTTAATGGGGTGCAATGGTATTGTTAAACCTTCATCACTTGAGCAGGTAAAAGGTCTGGAGATAATTCCATGTGTGGCATTTGCATCTGGAAGCTATTGCTGTGAACCCACAACATGTGGTCAAAGGA
Source organism: Ranitomeya imitator (assembly GCF_032444005.1). Taxonomy (NCBI): domain Eukaryota; kingdom Metazoa; phylum Chordata; class Amphibia; order Anura; family Dendrobatidae; genus Ranitomeya; species Ranitomeya imitator. The sequence continues at coordinate 524,644,566 of NC_091284.1, forward strand.
ACTCTTAATTGAAGAGAAACCGACCATCATTAGGCTGAAAATAAGAAATCCATCAGACAGATAGCAGAAATGTTAGGAGAGGCCAAAAAAGCACACTGGTGCTCTTGGTCAACTTAGAAAGGCCAGCAATTCTATGGAGGACAACAGTGAATCATTTCCATGGCTTATAAAACCCCCTTTGCAACATCCACCCAACTGAAAAACACTCTCCTTGAAGTAAGTGTTTCGCTATGAGTTTACAATAAAGAGGTGACTTCACGAGCGCAAATACAGAGGGTTTGTCACCATGTACAAACCATTAATTACCCGTAAAAATAGAAAGGCCAGATTAGACTGTAAAAGAAAAAATGTAAAGAAGCCAGCCCAGTTCTGGAAAAATATTCTTTGGACAGATGAAACTAAGATCGACCTGTACCAGAATTATGAGAAGAAGAAATTATAGTTAGGGCTTGGAATGGCTCATGATGCAAAGCACACCACATCCTCTGTAAAGCATGGTGGAGGCAGTGTAATGATATGCGCATGCATGGCTTCCTATGGCATTGGGTCATTGGTGTTTTATAGATGTGACTGAAGACAGAAGCAGCTGGATTAATTCTGCAGTTTATAGGGTGATACTTTTTGCTCGGATTCAATCAAATGCTGCAAGGTTGATTTGATGGTGCTTCTCTGTACAGATGGACAGCGATCCAAAAATACTGCAAAAGCAACTCAGGAGGTTTGTTTTTTGTTGTTGTTTTTTTAAGGCAAAGAAGTTTAATAATCTACAATGGCCAAGTGAATCGCCAGATATGAACCCCATCAAGTATGCATTTCACATGCTTAAGACAAAACTTAAGGCAGAAAGACCCACAAACAAGCAACAGCTGAAGTTGGCTGCAGTAAAGGCCTAGTAAAACATCACAAAAGAGGGGAACCAGCATTTGGAGACATCCATGGCTTCTAGATTTCAGACAGTCATTGCCTGCAAAGGATTCTCTACAAAGTATTGAAAATTAAAATTGTATTTATGGTAAACATAATTTGTCCAGTTACTTTTGAACCCCTGAAATGAGGAGGTTTTCGTTGAAAATTTGTTGCAATTCCTAAACATTTCATAGATTATTTTTGTTCAACCCCTTTAATTAAACCAGAATGTTTCCACTTTAAAATGAAACCCCTGAGACGCAAAGAAATCAAAAATCGATTCGGTCACTGTCCAAATACTACTGGACTTAAATAAAATCGCCCACGTCACAAAAATCTGATGTCAAAATTTCATAATTGTGTTATGCACATAGATTTTAGCGTTGTTGCAGTGACCCTTTTTTGCAAAATGAAGTGCTGCTATATAAATATATATTCTTCCAGAGTGGTGGTCTGTTCTTGCTTGAGGGTTGTGTTTGGAGCCCCCCTTCCTCTGTGAGGTCCATATGCTCTTATCAGACACATGGGCAAATGTTGTGTTCAAAAACAACTTATTAAAAGTTTTGTATTACTACAGAATTGTGTTCACTATGAAAACTAAGTTCTGGATCATCTTTTATTTTAAACTTCTCTATTGTACCATTCCTCATATTTTCCTGGAAATTAGTGGATAAGGGAAATGTAACACCAATTTAATAATGGTCTTTGTCCTACACTGTTTTCAGATTGGCCAAACACTGCAGACAGTTTAAGGTCAGCTTCACACGTCCAACATTTCATGCTTTTCATATAGATCACCACTTTTTCATTTGGTAGACACAGACCATGAACATCAGTTTTGTATCATGACCTATCTGTGTGGGACTCCTACTGAAAAGGAAAGTGGTAAAAACTAGTTGTCCATACACTGATTTTCCAGAGACCTAATAGGAACAGTACAACACAAAGGCTCCGATTCATCAAAGGGATTACGCTGGAATTTTAGTGTGAATCATTTTAAAAACCTTTGGTATAACACTTTTGGATAGCACCAAAGCATACTCGGATGACTGGCGCCACTTTTCAAATGTGCCTGATTCATTAAGAGACTTGTGGCTTGAACAACGCTGGTCTTGAGGAATCCAGGCCACAGTTCTAAGGAAATATGCTCCACAATAGCAAGTGTTTTTTTTTTTTTTGTTCCTTGCAGATTAAGTACTGGCTCTATATTTTTTTTGCTGTGTAATTAAATTGGATGTCATGTTTTCTAGATATGAACTCTGTGAAAAGCAGTACAAGGAGCTGCAAGGATCCTATTCTGTATTATGTAAGCAAGCGGAAACCATGAAAAAACTGAATGACTCCCTCAAACTACAGAATGAAAAGTAAGGTTTACATTTATGATTGATATATTCATGTGATTGCTAGTCCTTTGCTACCTGTATGTTTAGTAATAAAAACGTCTTTCACTAGAATGTGTGTATACATAGATTTTTTTTTTTCATTTCTTCTGCAAAGGTTTATACAATACAGAGCAATATAGTATGTTATGCTTTAAAAATTATCTGTATCTCCAACTTAAAGATGCCTTAGAAAATGTGTAAAATTTTCCCATTTATATATTTTTTGTATACACTTCCTAGACCTCATTTTCTTGTTGACTGGTCAGTACTTCTATTTTTTAGTGATAGATTAGTCTAATCATGGGATAAGTTTACTGGGTCCATATACATACAAGTTAATTATAATACTTTCTTCGCATTATGGCGGTTTATTAGTAAATGTTATTGGTATGTTTTAGAACGCTGGCACAGTTAGAAGACATTGAAAACCAAAGAAAAGAACTGTCCAAACAGCTGCAAGATAGGGAGAGCATAATAACAAGTAAGTAATGCCATTTTAATCATTTATCTTTAAAAGTAATTTTATCTCTAATTATTTGATTGACTTTTGAAAAAGGAATAAATTATACATGTAAATCCTCAAAAATCTTCAAGGGAACATAAACATTTTAGAAATTCCTGAACCAAAATAAAGTAACGGCAGCTGTAGATATGGACTCATTTTTTTTACCGTGCCATTCATATAACAGTATGGATCAGTCTGTGTTCTTATTCAACTATCACATCAGAGAAATGGAAGCATGAGACCCAAAGAAGCAGGAGGATGAGGATGCAGTCAGACTCAGCACCCATACCTGTGAAGAACCGTTGCCAGACTCTCACGCAGGACAACTATGAAGATGTACTTCAAAAAGGTGCTTTGCCCACAAAGAACACTCCATTAAGTAATCGGAAGCCTGGGGGGCGTGTCCTAGCTGGCCATGTGAGTGGAAGCAGGGAAGAGTGCTCCTGCTGCCAGAAGGACAAAAATCCTGCTTTGACCCCGATTTTCGGGTAAACTCACCTAAATCCGGCTGGCTGAAGGTCCGGAGAGTGCAGCGGTGCGGAGCGGCGGGTCCAGAGTCGGCAGCGATGACCAGGAGGCGGCAGAAAGACGCTGGCACCAGCGATGCAGGAGCCGGCCAAGATGGTGCCGATGCTAGGGAGGACGCCGAGAAGGAGAACGCCGCATGTCAGCGGCGCATGGAGGTGGCCGCAAAGCTGCAGCAGTATGCCAGAGTGGAGGCTGCTGAGGAGGCAGAACCAGGATCTGGAGCTGACCAGGAGGAGGAGGAAGCAAGCAAGGCTGAGCAGCATGAGGTACAGAGGGGGAAGGAGAGAGGCAGCATGGCTGGGGCTAGTGGGGGACCTGAAGCCATATCACAGGGAGAGGAGCCGACTCTTAAGGCCCCGTCACACATAGCGACGCTTAAGCGATCCCGACAACGATACGACCTGTCAGGGATCGTTGCTGCGTCGCTATGTGGTCGCTGGTGAGATGTCACACAGTGAGATCTCCCCAACGACGCAGCAGCGATGCGGCGACCTGTACAACGATGCTATTTCATGACGATTCAATGGGACGTCCTGTCAACGAGGTCGTTGGTAAGGTGTCAAACACAGCGATGTGTGCTACCCAGCGGGACCTCAACGATCAAAAAACGGTCCAAGCCATTCCGACACGACCAGTGATCTCACAGCAGGGGCCTGGTCGCTGCTACGTGTCTCACATAGCGAGATCGCTACTGAGGTCGCTGTTGCGTCACAAAACTTGTGACTCAGCAGCGATCTCACTAGCGATCTCGCTATGTGTGACGGGGGCTTTAGAGATGTTATCACACTGATCTCTTCATGTCAGCAATCCCTGAACTCCTTGGCCCAGCAGATGCAGGAAGTTAAAGGGGACACGGCACAGATTAATGCGGCTCTGCAGAAAATGGACAAACGTATAGGAGTGGTGGAGGAGAGGGTGAGCAATTACAAAAAGCTGAAAAGAAGTTTGCCCAAGCAATAGCCGAGCTCGCTGCCAAAAATGAGGATCTGGAAAATGGATCCAGAAGAAATAATATACGTATAGAGGGGCTGCCTGAAAAGACTGAGGGGAGAAATCCCACAGAATTTGTTGAAAATTGGCTGCTGGAGAAGATTGGGAGCACAGTGTTAACAAAAGTTTTTGCTGTTGAACGTGCTCATAGGGTCCCGCCGCAGCCCCCTGCCCCAGGAGCAAATCCCCGTACCATGCTTGCTAAAATACTGAACTACAGGGACAGAGACATTATCCTTAGAAAGGCTAGAGAGATGGAGGATCTGACAGCTGGAGGTCAGAAAATCGCCATTTATCCGGATTATTCCGCTGCGGTTCAGAAGCAGCGGATGAAGTTTACTGGAGTCAAGCGGCGACTGAGGGAGCTAGGAGTGCAGTATTCAGTGATGTTTCCCACCAAGCTGAGACTGGTGGCTTTTAATAAGACCCACTTTTTCTTGACACCGGAGGACGCTACCCAGTGGCTTGATACTCATGAGAAAAAACTTAAGGGAATGGGCGACTGACATTTCGGCGAGATCCAGTTGGGATTTGTTTTCTCTGTCGATAGAGGAGAGTTCTGCGCTCGTTAGCAATGGTTAAAGAGTTGAGCAACTGTTGGGGGTTTTGCTGGGCCATATTGAAGGAATGGCTGGAGGGGACAGTACCAACTACTAAGTACGGGGGAGGAGGGTTATGCTGGGTACTGTGAACTGGTTTGGTACTTTTTCTATATGTTAATATAAGTTGAAATGTTAAGATACAATAAAGTGAAAGTTGGGGGGGAAATTGTGATTGCAATGGCAGCGGGATGCGAATGGAGAGGGTTAAGTAAGGGAGAGTGTTCGCAGTGGGCAGTGGTGCCCCACTCTTGATGAGAGGAAGAATGCGTTACAATGGGGGGGTTAGGGGGGCAAGTTGGGAGGGGGAAGGGGGGGTGGGAGGGTTGGGGCAGCTCATACTTGGGAAATTGGATACTTTAAGAAATGATGAGCCACATGATGGGAGATTGTAGAAAATCTGCAGAAAATGGACAAACGTATAGGAGTGGTGGAGGAGAGGGTGAGCAATTACAAAAAGCTGAAAAGAAGTTTGCCCAAGCAATAGCCGAGCTCGCTGCCAAAAATGAGGATCTGGAAAATGGATCCAGAAGAAATAATATACGTATAGAGGGGCTGCCTGAAAAGACTGAGGGGAGAAATCCCACAGAATTTGTTGAAAATTGGCTGCTGGAGAAGATTGGGAGCACAGTGTTAACAAAAGTTTTTGCTGTTGAACGTGCTCATAGGGTCCCGCCGCAGCCCCCTGCCCCAGGAGCAAATCCCCGTACCATGCTTGCTAAAATACTGAACTACAGGGACAGAGACATTATCCTTAGAAAGGCTAGAGAGATGGAGGATCTGACAGCTGGAGGTCAGAAAATCGCCATTTATCCGGATTATTCCGCTGCGGTTCAGAAGCAGCGGATGAAGTTTACTGGAGTCAAGCGGCGACTGAGGGAGCTAGGAGTGCAGTATTCAGTGATGTTTCCCACCAAGCTGAGACTGGTGGCTTTTAATAAGACCCACTTTTTCTTGACACCGGAGGACGCTACCCAGTGGCTTGATACTCATGAGAAAAAACTTAAGGGAATGGGCGACTGACATTTCGGCGAGATCCAGTTGGGATTTGTTTTCTCTGTCGATAGAGGAGAGTTCTGCGCTCGTTAGCAATGGTTAAAGAGTTGAGCAACTGTTGGGGGTTTTGCTGGGCCATATTGAAGGAATGGCTGGAGGGGACAGTACCAACTACTAAGTACGGGGGAGGAGGGTTATGCTGGGTACTGTGAACTGGTTTGGTACTTTTTCTATATGTTAATATAAGTTGAAATGTTAAGATACAATAAAGTGAAAGTTGGGGGGGAAATTGTGATTGCAATGGCAGCGGGATGCGAATGGAGAGGGTTAAGTAAGGGAGAGTGTTCGCAGTGGGCAGTGGTGCCCCACTCTTGATGAGAGGAAGAATGTGTTATAAGGGGGGGTTAGGGGGGCAAGTTGGGAGGGGGGAAGGGGGGGTGGGAGGGTTGGGGCAGCTCATACTTGGGAAATTGGATACTTTAAGAAATGATGAGCCACATGATGGGAGATTGTATTAAAATATTGAGTAGGAATGTGAGAGGTCTGGCGGATAAAACACGGCGGGCGGCAAGTCTGCAGTATGTCCGAGAGCAGAAGGTCTCAATGATATGCCTGCTGGAGACGCATTTAGTGCGGGAGAGGGTGAACGTATTGAATAGGCGCTGGATACAGAGAGCGTATCATTCTACTTTCTCGACGTACTCTAGGGGTGTGTCTGTGTTAATACCTGCGGGGGTGCAGTATGAGGAGGTAATGGTAAAAGAGGATGTGGATGGTCAGTATGTGGTGGTGAAATGTAAAATAAATGGAGTGTTGATGTGTATAGCAGCAATGTATATTCCGCCCCCATACTCAAGTAAGAAGATAAGAGAGGTGCTGGAGAGGGTAGAGCGTTGTGGACAGTTACCATCTCTAATTATTGGCGATCTTAATAATATCTGTGATGACTTTTGGGACAAAAACAAAAATCCCCAGAATAGAACAGGGGGACATATCACTACGTTTGGGACCTATGTCCGGGAAGTAGGTATGATTGATTTATGGAGAGTTAGACATATTGGGGAAAGGACGTACTCATGCTACTCGCCAGCTCATGGTACTTTGTCTAGGATTGACTTGGCGCTGGGTAACTGTTTACTGGACACGATGGTAGGGGAGGTGAGATATTTGCCTAGGGCTCTTTCAGACCATAGTCCAGTTGAGGTGGAATTTCGGCCGGTGGGGACACGGATCGGGAGCAGGAAGGAGTGGAAGATTCACCCTAATTGGCTACACATTATGGACTTGGAAAAGATAAAGAAGGAGTTGGTGGAATTTTTTGACATCAACGAGGGAAGTGTAGATGTTCTTACTGTGTGGGAAGCCATGAAAGCGTACTTGAGGGGACTGCTGTTCAGGGATATTAGCAGGTGTAAGAGGAAATCGAGAGAGACAGAGAGGTTGGCGGTTGAAGGGCTGAGGATAGCCGAGGATGAGATGGTAATAGCGGGTACTCCAGAAGCTGGGAGGAGGCTAAAGGCAGCTCAGTCAGTTGGAGGAGGTATTGCTCGGTAAGGCTGAAAGGAAGAGGGAATTCATGAATCTGGCTTTTTACCAGGAGGGCGAATCTGTGGGTCATTTGCTATCGATGGTGGCTTCTGCCTAGAGAAACACTTCCTTTGTTCATTCTTTGGTATCGGGGAGCGGTGTGGCTGTCTCTGAGACTTCAGAGATTTTGGACATTTTTGCGGATTTTTATGCGGACCTATATTCCTCTCAGGTAGATGGGTCGGTGGAGGACACGGTGGCGTTCCTTGAGGAATTGGAGCTCCCAAGGCTGAGTGACATAGATAGAGAAGATTTGGAAGCTCCCATCACGGAGGAGGAGTTGGGTCGGGCACTGCAGTCTATGGCTAATGGGAAGGCACCTGGCGTAGATGGATTTCCTGCTGAAATTTATAAAAACTTTGGGGAAGTGCTGATCCCTAATTTAAGGGTACTTCTGGAGGAGGCTAGGAGTGGCGGTCGTCTACCGGCATCTATGCGGGAGGCCATAATAGTGGTGATTCCTAAGGAGGGGAAGGACCCGACACAGCCGGATTCATATCGGCCAATCTCCTTGCTTACTACAGACGTTAAACTTCTGGCTAAGGTGTTGGCGATGAGGGTGACAAGTGTTATTTCCGGCCTGGTGCACTCAGACCAGTACGGCTTTATGCCTGATCGGTCCACTGCGATCAACTTACGAAGGCTGTATATGAATTTGCAACTCAGATCCGACAACTGTGGCCAGAGAGTTATTGCATCTTTAGACGCTCATAAGGCGTTCGATAGTGTGGAGTGGGGATATCTCTGGCAGGTGCTCCGGAGTATGGGGTTTGGACCGCAGTTCATATCCTGGATTCGACTGATGTACTCGATGCCGATAACTAGGGTTAGGGTAAATGGGGAGTTATCACGGACCATACAACTGGCTAGAGGGACGAGACCGGGGTGTTCGCTCTCTCCTCTTTTGTTTGCTCTAGCTGTGGAACCACTGGCTGCTAAGCTTCGACGGTCTGATGAGGTGACTGGGTTTAAATATGGGATGATTGAAGAAAGGGTGGCGTTGTATGCGGATGACATTCTGCTCTTTCTGGCTGACCCAGGTACGTCCTTGGAGGGAGCCATTGGGATTATTGAGCGTTTCGGATCGGTGTCGGGACTTAGGATAAACTGGAGTAAGTCTGTCTTGTTTAAGGTGGATGATGATGGTGGGGAGCCACTGGAGGATGGGCGGCTGGAGGTGACTAGCCAATTTAAGTACCTTGGAATATGGGTATCTATGCCTGTTACTGACTATATACATAGAAATCTGACTCCAATCTTAGGTGTTCTTAAAGCGAAAGCGGATGCTTGGCTTAAACTGCATTTATCTGTGGTAGGTAGGGTGAATCTTATTAAAATGATTTTGATGCCAAAAATACTGTATATTCTTCATAATGCGCCAGTTTGGATACCACGCGGGAGATTTAGACAGATTAACTCTCTGTTCAGGAATTTGATATGGGGGAGACAGCATTCGCGTATCAAACTGGAGACCCTTCAGCGACCCAAGGAAGATGGGGGATTGGCATTACCTAACCCTGAAATATATTTTCTTGCAGCCCAGAGTCAGCATTTAAAAGGCTGGGCGCATGAAGGGTCATCTGGGGCGGTACAGCGGCTGATGGAAGTGGTGACGAAAAGAAGGCCAGTGGTACAATGTTTGTAGGATGGATCCCTGGGGGCTCTGGGGAAATTATACACGACTGTGTTGTTGATACGCAGGCTGTGGGGTAGGCTGAGACATATACGGGGGGTCACGGATTTGACTAGATTCTCACCGCTATGGCATAACAGCAACTTACAGGAGTTTGAGGCACTGGGGGTACTGACAGAATGGCAAGTCAAAGGGATTCAATACGTGTATCAAATAATTGAGCGAGGTGAATTGAAATCATTTTCCCAATTACAGGCGGAATTTGGTCTTGGGACTGTGGGGGAATTTCAGTATTTGCGGATGAGGAATGCTTTTGGAGCTCAGAGTAGAAACGGAGGTATTGGAATTCAGAGGGATATAGTACTGGAGTATGTGTGTAATGAAGGGACTACTGGGGGAGTCATATCTACTTTGTATAAAGATCTGTTGCACACTTCCCTATTGGGGTTTCCAATAATGGCGAGAGCTAAGTGGGAGAGGGATCTGGGTCCAATGGAGAATGAGACTTGGGAGTCGGTGCTAGAATGGGTCCCACGATTGTCACTGAGCAAACCGTATAGAATGTCACAGCTCTATGTGATACACAGGGTTTATAAGTCACCGATGGTGATATATAAGGCTGGTTTGCGTGATAATTCTGAATGCCCGAGGTGTAAAACTGTAGATGCTGATATACTCCATATGATGTGGACGTGTCCGAGACTGGCTGCTTTTTGGGTGGTAGTTTTGAGTCGTATGGAAGGTGCGTATGGATGTAAGGTGCCAAGGGATCCTATAGTGTGCTTGTTGGGATGTGTGGATGAGATTGGAGTGGATAACAACCTAAAGATAGCTATTGCCAGATTGTTATACATGGCTAGGAAGGTAATAGCTCGAAATTGGATTAGGGAAGAACCGCCGTCAAGAGGAGAGTTCCTCCAGTATGTGAAACAGGGCCTGACACTGGAAAAGGGGTTTTATAAAAAAAGAGGGAAAATCGAAATGTTCAATAAAATGTGGTCTCCGTGGATTGCTGTGGGATAGGGGTATTATAGAGGGAGAGTTAATTAAGGTTCCTAATTAATGGTAATGTTAAATGTGGCTTATATTATTGGCCGAGGGATTAGATAGTATATTGGTCTAATGATGGAAGTGCTAACTAAGGTGAGCTGCTTTGTTGGGTGGGGTTGGGGGGTGGTGGGATTGAAGGGTAATGTTTGAAGGGGGGGGGAAAGCTTTGTATTGAAAATGAGAATGTAACATGTCATTTATCTTGTTATTCTTAATAAAAATTTATTTGAATCAAAAAAAAAAAGTAATCGGAAGCCTCTTGAAGGGAGGAAAAGTGCTGTGGTGAAGAAGAAAAGGTAGAGTGGTGGTCATGAGGGATTCCCTACTGAGAGGAGCAGGCGCCTCTATCTGCCGGCCAGATATTACCTCATGAGGAGTTTCTGATAGGGTACCAAGACCCTTCAGTGCTACAGACAACTACCCAACACCACTAATACACATAGGATCAAATGATACAGCAAAAAAGAACCTGGAAACTATATGCAGAGACTTTAAGGACCTAGGCCACAAAGTGAAGGAACTGGGAGCACAGGTAGTCTTCTCATCCTTCCTCCAAGTGGATGCACATGACCAGTGAGATTGAAAAGGATTCTACATGTGAATTGGCTACGTCGATGATGCCGTGAGCAACATTTTGGATTTCTTGACAATGGATGATGTATGTATGCCTGTATGATGAACTCATTGGTAGAGATGGGTTGCATCTTATGAAAAGAGGAAAACACATATTTGGTAGACTCATTGCTACACATCAGGAAAGCTTAAAACTAGAGCAATGTGGGATGGGAAATATACGGCCAGGAAGTAATATGCAGCTAATGAAGTCTTTTGAGAATCTGTTGTTAGAAGTGGAAATAAAGAGCAAAAACAAAACAAACAAATTCTGGATGAAAATAGGGGAGCAAGAGAAATACACCAAACTCAAATGTGTCTATACAAATGCACAGAGCATGGGAAACAAACAACGAATATTGGAACTTTTAACACAGGAAGTGAGATATGCTGTCATAGGCATCACTGAAACTAGGTGGGATGACGCACATGATTGGAATAGAAACGTTGAAGTCTACAATTTATTTATTAGAAACCAGATTAACAAGAGGGGAGAAGGTGTCACATTTTATGTTAGGAAAGTGTATATCTTTGAGATCTAAGCTTCAGAGAATGGTAGCTCTTCAGAAACTGTTTGGATAAGACTAAAAGAAGAGAAGAACAGAACGTACACTTTTGTAGGTGTTTACTATAGGCCACCTGGACATACTGAAGATATGGATGAACTCTTTTTACATCAGCTGACTTTGTTCTCAAAAAAAGTACAACAGTAATCATGGGAGATTTTAACTATCCGGATTTTGTTGGAAATCTCTATCGGGCAAAAGTAATGAGTCCAGAAAATTCTTATCTTTTGCTGACAACTTTGTTTTTCAAAAGGTAGAAGAGAGAACAAGAGGATCTGCCATCTTGGACCTAATTTTTACCAGCAGGGAGGAAATGGTTAAGGAATTAAAGTTTGCTGAGAATTTAGGAGGCAGAGATCATGCTGTCCACGAGTGTTGGATTATAAGAGGAGGAAGACTAGCGAGAACTCTGACGTTAGGTTTGTTCTTTAGTAAGGCAGATTTTAATGGACTCCTAAAGAGGGTAGGAAAGGTCCCATGGCTGTATAATCTAAAGGACAGAAATGTCCAGGAAGGATGGGAGAGTTTGCTAAATGAAATTCTCACTGCACTATCAGTAACAATCCCAAAAAGAAGGAAGAATTGTAATCATTTAAAGAGAACACAGAACTTAAAAACTTGTTAAAAAGGGAAAAAATAAATGTATATTAAATGTAAGGAGTGGGGCATGTCTAAAGAAATATAATGCTGTCTGAAGGAAATGCAGGACAAGCGTTAGAAGAGATAAAGTCAATAATGAAGTGTGGCTTGCAAGGGAGACCAAAAGCCGTAAAAAAAAATATTTGGGGGTACGTAAAACGCGAAAGAAAAGTCAAAGATGTTAAAGGATTTTTACAGGATGAAAAGGGTGAAGTGGTCAAAAGGATGTTGAGAACGCCGAACTTTGTTCTTTAAGAAAGCAAATGTAACATTAACTGATATTAATGGTGTTATCGAAGGAATAAAATAATGCACACTATCAACAAACAGATGGTGAGGGAACACCAATTTAAATGAATTTATAACTCCTGTCCAGATGAATAGCATCCTAGGGTACTGAAAGAGATGGCAGAGGAAATTGCAGAACCACTAGCTAGAAACTTTGAAAATCCTGGAAAACCGAAGAAGTCCCTGAAGATTGGAGAAGGGCAAATGTTGTCTCTATCTTCAAATAAAGGAATGAAGTTCGAACCAGGAAATTACAGGCCAGTGAGCCTTACTTCTATACCAGGAACGATCTTTCAACAAATTATTAAACAGCACGTACTTGGATAATAAAGTAATTAACCAGAACCAACATGGTTTGGTAGCAAACAAGTCATGCCAGACTAATCTAATACCGTGTCCTATTCTGGGTACCACATTTTAAAAAAGACATTAAAAAAACCGGAGGACGTTCAGAAAAGAGCTCCCAGGACGATGAGCGAACTGCAAAGTATGTCCTACGAGGAACGGTTAAAGGATCGTGGAATTTTTAGCTTGCCAAAAAGAAGGCTATAGGGAGGCTTAACAGCTGTCTACAAATATCTGAAAGGATGTCACGTTGTTGAGGGATCATCCTTATTCTCATTTGCACATGGATACAAGAGAAGCAATGGAATGAAACTGAAAAGGAGAAGGTACAAATTAGATATTAGAAAAAAAAATTCACAAGGTGATCAATGAGTGGAACAGGCTTTGAAGAGAAGTGGCGAGTTCTCCTTCAATGGAAGTCTTCAAATAGAGGCTGGACAAACATTTGTGAGATGGTTTAATGGTTTAGTGAATCCTGCATTGACCAGGGGGTTGAACACAATGACCCTGGAGGTCCCTTCCAACGCTTAACATTCTATGATCATATAGCCATACTCCACACTCTAGCCCTATCAGTAGTTGGAATCCTGACCAATCTAACATTTATCACCTGTTCAGTAATATCGGACAATGGCTGTCGTCCTCCTGCCTTGATTGATGTGGATGACTCATCCTATGTCATACACAGCCTCAAATCTTGAACCTGCGTAGTTAAAGCGCTGGCACCTGCGTTGTTAAAGCGCTGGCGTTCTATACTCTACCCTACTACGTCCAGAGCAAAGTCCCATACTGTGTATACATTGGCAACGGCTTCACTTCCAGGTTAAGTGCTGACGCATTATAGGGTTTTACCCTGCCCTTGTGCAAGCCTGCTCTTCATCTGCACAAGTACAAGATCTGCAATGATCTGTGGAATGACATAGGAGATATCCATCAAGCCAGGAGTATGGCAGCTGCACGGATTGTGGTGGTGCTGAGAAAAGAAAAAAGATGGCCATTGTACCAGACCTCACAGTATTCCAGAAGTCTAATGGGTATTTTGGCCATATGCAGGGAGAGTTAGGGGCTTAGATACAAGTCCATGGACCGTGGTAATAGAGCAGTTAATCCCAGTGGCTTTAGTTTAAATCTGGAAAGCCTGATGACAGGTTTACCAATGGCAAATAATAAGATATTAATATTCTCATTCTGTGAGTTAGTAACCGGTCTGACCCTTGTGAAAAAGGTTCTCTCTAAGCCTATCAGGATCTCCTCAGTCACTAAACTAAGAACATTGCTGAGTAGGAAGTAAAAGACTTATCTTGCCTGCTGAGAAAGTCAACTTAAAATTTATGTAAATAAGCTTGCAAGTAAAGGGAGGGTTGTCAGATCCTTAACCCCTTCCCGACCTTTGATGCCACGTAGGCGTCATGAAAGTCTGTGCCAATCCGACCTATGATACCTATGTGGCGTCATGTAAAGATCGCATCCCTGCAGATCGGGTGATAGGGTTAACTCCAATTTCACCCGATCTGCAGGGACAGGGGGAGTGGTACTTCAGCCCAGGGGGGGTGGCTTCAACACCCCCCAACCCATCCCCTCCCCCCCCCCCAGTCCAGCCATGGCCGATGCAGCAATATTATCGGCCATGGCTGGAAACTCTGATGTACCACCACCGCCACCGATCTCCCCTGTCCTCCGTCCGGTGCTCCGCTCCCCTCCATCATCCTGTCTGCTCCCCCCGTCCTCCTGCCCGCTCCCCCGTGCTCTGATGCCACCCCCCGTCCTCCGATCCACCCCCCATGCTCAGATCTCTCTCCCCCCCCCCCCCCCCCCCCATTCTTACCGGGCCTCCCGGTGTCCGTCCGTCTTCTCCCTGGGCGCCGCCATCTTCCAAAATGCGCAGTGCGCCCGTCGAATATGCCGGCCAGGTATATTTTGATCACTGTGATAGGTTATATCACAGTGATCAAAATAAAAAAAAAATAGTAGATGACCCCCTCCCCCTTTATCACCCCCATAGGTAGGGACCATAATAAAAAAAGAAAAAATTTTTTTTTCTTTTTCCACTAGGGTTAGGGTTAGAACTAGGGTTAGGGTATGTGCACACAGTGCGGATTTGGCTGCGGATCCGCAGCGGATTGGCCGCTGTGAATTCGTAGCAGTTTTCCATCAGGTTTACAGTACCATGTAAACCTATGGAAAACCAAATCCGCTGTGCCCATGGTGCGGAAAATACCGTGCGGAAACGCTGCGTTGTATTTTCCGCAGCATGTCAATTTTGTGCGGATTCCGCAGCGTTTTTACACCTGTTCCTCAATAGGAATCCGCAGGTGAAATCCGCACAAAAAAACACTGGAAATCCGCTGTAAATCCGCAGGTAAAACGCAGTGCCTTTTACCTGCGGATTTTTCAAAAATCGTGCGGAAAAACCTCACACGAATCCGCAACGTGGGCACATAGCCTTAGGGTTGGAATTAGGGCTAGGGTTGGAAATAGGGTTAAGATTAGGCTTGTGGTTAGGGTTATGGATAGGGTTAGGGGTGTGTTGGGGTTAAAGTTGTGGTTAGGGTTGGAATTAGGGTTACGGGTGTGTTGGGGTTAGGGTTGTGGTTAGGGGTGTGTTGGGGTTGGGGTTGTGATTAGGGTTATGGCTAGAGTTGAGATTAGGGATGTGTTGGGGTTAGTGTTGGAGTTAGAATTGAGGGGTTTTCACTGTTTAGGCACATCAGGGTTCTCCAAACGCAACATGGCGCCACCATTGATTCCAGCCAATCTTGCGTTCAAAAAGTCAAATGGTGCTCCTTCCCTTCCGAGCCCGGATGTGCGCCCAAACAGTGGTTTACCCCCACATATGGGGTACCAGCGTACTCAGGACAAACTGGGCAACAACTATTGGGGTCCAATTTCTCCTGTTACCCTTGCAAAAATAAAAAATTGCTTGCTAAAACATAATTTTTGAGGAAAGAAAAATTATTTTTTATTTTCACAGCTCTGCGTTATAAACTTCTGTGAAGCACTTGGGGGTTGAAAGTGCTCACCACACATCTAGATAAGTTCCTTTGGGGGGGGTCTAGTTTCCAAAATGGGGTCACTTGTGGGGGGTTTCTACTGTTTAGGCACATCAGGGGCTCTGCAAATGCAACGTGATGCCCTCAGACCATTCCGTCAAAGTCTGCATTTCAAAAGTCATTACTTCCCTTCCGAGCCCCGACGTGTGCCCAAACAGTGGTTTACCCCCACATATGGGGCATCAGCATACTCAGGACAAACTGGACAACAACTTTTGGGGTCCAATTTCTCCTGTTACTCTTGTGAAAATAAAAAATTGCAGGCTAAAAAATAATTTGAGGAAAGAAAAATGATTTTTTATTTTCACGGCTCTGCGTTATAAACTTCTATGAAGCACTTGGGGGATTAAAGTGGTCACCGCACACGTAGATTAGTTCCATGGGAGGTTTAGTTTCCAAAATGGGGTCACATGTGGGGGAGCTCCAATGTTTAGGCACACAGGGGCTCTCCAAACGCGATATGGTGTCCGCTAACGATTGGAGCTAATTTTTCATTCAAAAAGTCAGATGGCACTCCTTCCCTTCCGAGCCCTGCCGCGTGCCCAAACAGTGGTTTACCCCCACATGTGAGATATTAGTGTACTCAGGAGAAAATTGCCCAATAAATTTTAGGATCCATTTTATCCTGTTGCCCATGTGGAAATGAACAAATTGAGGCTAAGGCCGGCTTCACACTCAGCGTATGAAAATACGGTCCGTATATTACGGCCGTAATACGCTGAAAAGTTCTGAAAATAGTGGTCCGTAGCTCCTCCGTAGGCAGGGCGTTTCAGCGTTTTTTGCGCATGGCATCCTCCGTATGTCATCCGTATGTCATCCGTACTGCGTGTTTTTATCGCAGGCTTGCAAAACCGACATACGGATATACAAGGGATCCATGTGTTAAAAAAAAAATATATATATATATATATATATATATATATATATATATATATATATATATATATATATATGTCAGTAGACACACATGTCCTTACTCAGAGAGATCACATAACTGTTTCAAAGCGGTACATGATCCATGTAGACCTGGACATTTGTTTATCTGATCACTACATTTGTGTCCTGTTGTCTCAACTGAGTTAGATTGATTGCTAACGAGCTTTAACACAAAAAAAAAAAAAAAAAAAAAAAAAGGGAGATCTAAGGGCTAGCCTTCTATAAATGTAGACTTAGCTTGGGGATGCATTCGTGCACTAGTATTCGTGTATTTTTATTCAAACTACTTTTTTTCTAAGTACTCGGCAGTTATAACATGGCAGTTAGACAGGGCAGGAGACAGGTAAGACAATCTAAATCTAATCCATATTCACTTGAAACAGCACAAATACTCACCATATTTATTTGTATAATCTATATTCTGGCTGCTGCATTCACTCACATTCACCGCCCTTGCATTAACTCTCTATACTCCATCCATATCGGCCCCTCTGTCCTTGCCTCTACTATGTATAGCACTCATGCTCTGTTCACATTGCTTAACAGCACAGATCCATTCAGTCCCACCATCCAACACAAGAGACACTCTCACAAATCACTTAACCATCTGCTCACTCTTTCGATCCTCCTTCTCCTAGTCGCTGGAGACATCTCTCCAAACCCCGGCCCCCCATGTTATAGCCAGTCAAACCTCCCAATTGCTACACCCAGAAACCCCTCTAACCTTATTAATATTACCTGCATGCCTTCTGTCTCTTTGAATTGTGCCCTTTGGAATTCTCGCTCTGTGTGTAATAAACTCTCCTTCATTCATGACTTCTTCCTTTCTAATTCTCTTAATCTCCTGGCTCTTACTGAAACCTGGATAAAGCAGTCAGACACCACCGCTGCTGCTCTTTCATATGGTGGACTACATTTTTCTCATACCCCAAGATCGGACAACAGAGCAGGTGGAGGCGTTGGTCTGCTCCTTTCACCCAAATGTACTTTCCAAGTTATCCCCCAAGTACCCTCACTTGTCTTCCCTTCCTTTGAGGTCCATGTGGTCCGACTCTACGTCCCCTTCTCCATGCGAGTGGCGGTGGTGTATCGTCCTCCCGGCCCCTCTCATCAGTTCCTGGATCACTTTGCCACCTGGCTTCCACACTTTCTCTCCTGTGACACCCTCACCCTTATCATGGGTGATTTCAACATCCCCATTGCCTCTCCCCTCTCCCCATCTGCTTCTCACCTTTTATCTCTATCCTCCTCTTTCGGCCTCTCGCAGCATACTAACTCTCCAACACATGAAGATGGAAACTCCCTTGACTTGGTCTTCTCCCGGCTTTGCTCAGTGGATGATTTCACAAACTCCCCTCTCCCACTCTCTGACCACAACCTTCTTTCATTCTCTATCAAGAACTGCCATCCCGCTCAGGTCACCCCCACTTTCCACACTTATAGAAACATACAGGCCATTAACACCCAGAAACTTATGAAGAACTTGCAGTCCTCATTGGCCCCAATCTTCTCCATCTCATGTCCTGATTCTGCTCTGAAGCATTACAATGAAACCCTGCAAAGTGCTCTGGATGAAGCTGCTCCTCCTATACATAAAACAACTCGGCACAGACGGCAACAACCGTGGCACACGCTGCAAACACGTTTCCTGCAGCGGTGCTCCAGGTGCGCAGAACGTCTGTGGAGAAAATCTAATCTACCCGAAGATTTCATCCATTATAAGTTCATGCTAAAGACATACAATTCTGCCCTTCACCTCTCCAAACAAACCTACTTCAACACCCTCATCACCTCCCTGTCCAATAACCCTAAACGTCTCTTTGACACGTTCCAGTCCCTACTCAACCCAAGAGAGCAGGCCCCAACCACGGATCTCCGTGCTGACGATCTGGCCAATTACTTCAAAGAAAAAATTGACCACATTCGACAGGAAATCATCTCCCAATCTCTTCATACCATGCACTGTCCTCCCTCCCCCACTGCATCTAGTTCACTCTCTGACTTTGAAGCAGTTACAGAAGAAGAAGTAAGCAGGCTCCTTGCATCTTCTCGCCCGACCACTTGCACCAGTGACCCCATTCCATCACATCTCATCCAGTCCCTTTCCCCGGCTGTCACATCTCACCTAACAAAAATATTCAACCTTTCCCTCACTTTCGGTATTTTTCCCTCCTCATTTAAGCATGCCATCATACATCCATTACTTAAAAAACCATCCCTCGATCAAAACTGTGCCGCTAATTATAGACCTGTCTCTAATCTTCCCTTCATCTCTAAACTCCTCGAACGCCTGGTCCACTCCCGTCTTACCCGCTATCTCTCAGATAACTCTCTTCTCGACCCTCTTCAATCTGGCTTCCGCTCTTTACACTCTACTGAAACTGCCCTCACTAAAGTCTCTAATGACCTACTAACAGCTAAATCTAATGGTCACTACTCCATGCTAATTCTCTTGGATCTCTCTGCAGCATTCGATACTGTGGATCATCAGCTCCTCCTCACTATGCTCCGCTCCATCGGCCTCAAGGACACCGTTCTCTCCTGGTTCTCCTCCTATCTCTCTGACCGATCCTTCACTGTATGTTTTGCTGGTTCCTCCTCCTCTCACCTTCCCCTTACTGTTGGGGTTTCTCAAGGATCAGTCCTAGGCCCCCTCCTCTTCTCGTTGTATACGGCCCCTATTTGACAAACAATCAGTAGATTTGGTTTCCAGTACCATCTCTATGCTGACGACACCCAATTATACACCTCTTCTCCTGTTGTCACGCCGACCTTTTTAGAAAACACCAGTGATTGTCTTACCGCTGTCTCTAACATCATGTCCTCCCTCTATCTGAAACTAAACCTGTCAAAAACTGAACTCCTCGTGTTCTCTCCCTCTACTAACCTACCTTTGCCTGACATTGCCATCTCCGTGCGCGGTTCCACCATTACTCTAAAGCAGCATGCCCGCTGCCTTGGGGTCATCCTTGATTCTGACCTTTCATTCACCCCCCACATCCGATCACTGGCTCGCTCTTCTTACCTGCATCTCAAAAACATTTCTAGAATTCGCCCTTTTCTTACTTTCGACTCTGCAAAAACTCTTACTGTTTCACTCATTCATTCTCGTCTGGACTATTGTAACTCTCTACTAATCGGCCTCCCTCTTACCAAACTTTCCCCGCTCCAATCTGTCCTGAATGCTGCTGCCAGGATCATATTCCTCACCAACCGTTACACCGATGCCTCTACCTTGTGCCAGTCATTACACTGGCTACCCATCCACTCCAGAATCCAGTACAAAACTACTACCCTCATCCACAAAGCACTCCATGGCTCAGCGCCACCATACATCTTCTCTCTGGTCTCAGTCTACCACCCTACCCGTGCCCTCCGCTCCGCTAATGACCTCAGGTTAGCATCCTCAATAATCAGAACCGCACACTCCCGTCTCCAAGACTTTACACGTGCTGCGCCGATTCTTTGGAATGCACTACCTAGGTTAATACGATTAATCCCCAATCCCCACAGTTTTAAGCGTACCCTAAAAACTCATTTGTTCAGACTGGCCTACCGCTTCAATGCATTAACCTAACGATCCCTGTGTGGCCTATTTAAAAAAAAAAAAAAAAAAAAAAAAAACAATCAGGTTCCTCGCATCATGTTCTCATTCACTTTATGCAGTTAATAGCCCTCTGTGTCTGTACTGCTACATACTTAGGCAGTTAACTTGTTCATGCAGCTTTACATGAACACCCGAGCCTTACACTATGGCCGGTCCGAATAACTAAAGCAATTGTTACCATCCACCTCTCGTGTCTCCCCTTTTCGTCATAGTTTGTAAGCTTGCGAGCAGGGCCCTCATTCCTCCTGGTATCTGTTTTGAACTGTATTTCTGTTATGCTGTAATGTCTATTGTCTGTACAAGTCCCCTCTATAATTTGTAAAGCGCTGCGGAATATGTTGGCGCTATATAAATAAAAATTATTATATTATATATGTATATATATTAATATTTCATCCAGCGCGATATAGCAGAAAGCCGGTAATTCAATTGCCGGCTTTTGCTTTCTCCTTCCTAAACCCGACATGATATGAGACATGGTTTACATACAGTAAACCATCTCATATCACCATTTTTTTTTGCATATTCCACACTACTAATGTCAGTAGTGTGTCTATGCAAAAGCCGTATAATACTGATCAGTAAAATACGGCAGATAGGAGCAGGGGCATAGAGAATAATTGTGCCGTATGTTTGCGAGTTTTACGGACGTAGTTTCTGCGCTCTTACGTCCGTAAAACTCGCAAGTGTGAAGCCGGCCTAAATGAAATTTTTTGTGAAAAAAAAGTACTTTTTCATTTTTTCGGATCAATTTGTGAAGCACCTGGGGGTTCAACGTGCTCACTATGCATCTAGATAAGTTCCTCGGGGGGTCTAGTTTCGAAAATGGGGTCACTTGTGGGGAAGCTCCAATGTTTAGGCACACAGGGGCTTTCCAAACGCGACATGGTGTCCGCTAACGATTGGAGCTAATTTTTCATTCAAAAGTCAAATGGCGCTCCTTCCTTTCCGAGCCTTGCCGTGTGCACAAACAGTAGTTCCCTCCCACATATGGGGTATCGGCGTACTCAGGACAAATTGTACAATAACGTTTGGGGTCCAGTTTCTCTTTTTACCCTTGGGAAAATAAAAAAAATTGTTGCTAAAACATCATTTTTGTGACTAAAAAGTTAAATGTTCATTTTTTCCTTCCATGTTGCTTCTGCTGCAGTGAAGTACCTGAAGGGTTAATAAACTTCTTAAATGTGGTTTTGAGTACCTTGAGGGGTGCAGTTTTTAGAATGGTGTCACTTTTGGGTATTTTCAGCCATACAGACAACTCAAACGGACTTCAAATGTGAGGTGGTCCCTAAAAAAAATGGTTTTGTAAATTTCGTTGTAAAATGAGAAATCGCTGGTCAAATTTTAACCCTTATAACTTCCTAGCAAAAAAAAAAATTTTGTTCCAAAATTGTGCTGATGTAAAGTAGACATGTGGGAAATGTTATTTATTAACTATTTTGTGCCACATAACTCTCTGGTTTAACAGAATAAAAATTCAAAATTTGAAAATTGTGAAATTTCCATTTTTTTCACAAATAAACGCAAAAATTATTGACCTAAATTTACCACTAACATGAAGCCCAATATGTCACGAAAAAACAATCTCAGAACCGTTAGGATCCGTTGAAGCGTTCCCAAGTTATTACCTCATAAAGGGACACTGGTCAGAATTGCAAAAAACGGCCAGGTTATTAAGTTCAAAATAGTCTGGGTCATGAAGGGGTTAAAGGAGTATTTCCATCTCCAAGATCCTCCTCCCAATATATAGTGTGTGTAATAATATTATTAGCAAATACCTCCAATTAGAAATGTAGTATAGTTTTTCTGTTTCGCTATGTCTCTTTCCTCACGTGCAGGCATTGCAGGACCTTAGGTATCCATGGTTACGACCATTGATATAGTGAGTAGGTTAGCTAGTTGCTATTGGTCATAGCCATGGATACCTATGGTCCTGAAAAAATAAAATGATTCAGCTCACCCTTATGATGGTATTCTCAAAGCCCATGAGAAATTTGATCCGAGCACAGAAACATCTCTGCTTGATTTCAGGTAATTGTGCATGAAAATGAATGTACCCAGCTCAGGAAAAAAAATCAAGTCTTTATTTGGACAAATTTAAAAAGTAAGCTGCTTGACAAACCAGTGCATGCTGGAGGAAGGAATGTCTTGAATAACTGGACACGTTTCGAACACGTATAGTGCTCTTAGTCCTCAGTTTCACAATGAGCAGTCTTGCCAAAAGTTAAAATACGCCCAAAACAGGTGGGGAACAGAGTGAAAATGATTGCTGAGACCCTGATTATAGCAATGTATCACTGGGCTGCATACTATCAGTCTTTTCTTTGCTGCAGATCTACTAGTCCTCTAAATGTTGAGCGTTGTATACCCCCGCCCACAGCACTGATTGACCACTTTCTGTGTATACTGTGCATTGACAGAAAGCTGCTAATCAGTGATGTTTTGACTTTACATTGAACAGTTAACTGGGAGGCACGAGATGCTTAACCCCTTAGTGACAGAGCCAATTTGGTACTTAATGACCGAGCCAATTTTTGCAATTCTGACCACTGTCACTTTATGAGGTTATAACTCTGGAACGCTTCAACGGATCCCGCTGATTCTGAGATTGTTTTTTCGTGACATATTGTACTTCATGTTAGTGGTAACATTTCTTCGATATTACTTGCGATTATTTATGAAAAAAACGGAAATATGGCGAAAATTTTTAAAATTTTGCAATTTTCAAACTTTGTATTTTTATGCCCTTAAATCAGAGAGATATGTCACGAAAAATAGTTAATAAATAACATTTCCCACATGTCTACTTTACATCAGCACAATTTTGGAAACAAAATTTTTTTTTGTTAGGGAGTTATAAGGGTTAAAAGTTGACCAGCAATTTCTCATTTTTACAACACCATTTTTTATTAGGGACCACATCACATTTGAAGTCATTTTGAGGGGTCTATATGATAGAAAATAATGAAGTGTGACATGATTCTAAAAACTACACCCCTCAAGGTTCTCAAAACCACATTCAAGAAGTTTATTAACCCTTTACGTGCTTCACAGGAACTGAAACAATGTGGAAGGAAAAAATGAACATTTAACTTTTTTTTGCAAACATCTTAATTCAGAACCATTTTTTTTATTTTCACAAGTGTAAAAACAGAAATGTAACCATAAATTTTGTTATGCAATTTCTCCTGAATACGCCAATACCCCATATGTGGGGGTAAACCACTGTTAGGGCGCACCGCAGAACTTAGAAGTGAAGGAGCGCCGTTTTACTTTTTCAATGTTGAATTGGCTGGAATTGAGATTGGATGCCATGTCGCGTTTGGAGAGCCCCTGATGTGCCTAAACAGTGGAAACCCCCCACAAGTGACACCATTTTGGAAACTAGACCCCTTAAGGAACTTATCTAGATGTGTGGTGAGCACTTTGAACCCCCAAGTGCTTCACAGAAGTTTATAACGTAGAGCCGTGAAAATAAAAAAATCGCTTTTGTTTACACAAAAATGATCTTTTTGCCCACAAATTCTTATTTTCACAAGGGTAACAGGAGAAATTAGACCACAAAAGTTGTTGTGCGATTTCTCCTGAATACGTCGATACCCCATATGTGAGGGTAAACCACTGTTTGGGCGCACCGCAGAGCTTGGAAGTGAAGGAGCGCCGTTTTACTTTTTCAATGTAGAATTGGCTGGAATTGAGATTGGACGCCATGTCGCGTTTGGAGAGCCCCTGATGTGCCTAAACAGTGGAAACCCCCCACAAGTGACACCATTTTGGAAACTAGACCCCTTAAGGAACTTATCTAGATGTGTGGCGAGCACTTTGAACCCCCATGTGCTTCACAGAAGTTTATAATGCAGAGCCGTGAAAATAAAAAATATTTTTTTTTTCCACAAAAAAGATATTGTAGCCCCCAAGTTTTTATTTTTACAAGGGTAACAAGAGAAATTGGAACCCAAAAGTTGTTGTCCAATTTGTCTTGAGTATGCTGGTACCCCATATGTGGGGGTAAACCACTGTTTGGGCGCACGGCAGAGCTCGGAAGGAAGGAGCGCCGTTTTGGAATGCAGACTTTGATAGAATGGTCTGCGGGTATTATGTTGCATTTGCAGAGCCCCTGATGTACCTAACCAGTAGAAACCCTCCACAAGTGACCCCATTTTGGAAACTAGACCCCCCAAGGAACTTATCTAGATGTGTGGTGAGAACTTTGAATGCCCAAGTGCTTCACAGAAGTTTAGAATGCAGAGTCGTGAAAATAAAAAATATTTTTTTTTTTTCACAAAAAAGATTTTGTAGCCCCCAAGTTTTTATTTTCACAAGGGTAACAGTAGAAATTGGACTGCAATAGTTGTTGTCCAATTTATCCCGAGTACGCTGATGTGCCATATGTGGGGGTAAACCACTGTTTGGGCGCACGGCAGAGCTCGGAAGGGAAGGAGCGCCTTTTTGGAATGCAGACTTTGATAGAATGGTCTGTGGGTATTATGTTGCGATTGCAGAGCCCCTGATATACCTAAACTGTAGTAACCCCCCACAAGTGACCCCATTTTGGAAACTAGACCCCCCAAGGAACTTATCTAGATGTGTGGTGAGAACTTTGAATGCCCAAGTGCTTCACAGAAGTTTAGAATGCAGAGTCGTGAAAATAAAAAATATTTTTTTTTTTCACAAAAAAGATTTTGTAGCCCCCAAGTTTTTATTTTCACAAGGGTAACAAGAGAAATTGGACCCCAGAAGTTGTTGTCCAATTTATCCCGAGTACGCTGATGCCCCATATGTGGGGGTAACCCACTGTTTGGGCGCACGGCAGAGCTCAGAAGGGAGGGAGCACCATTTGACTTTTTGAGCGCAAAATTGGCTGTCGTGTTTGGAGACCCCCTGATGTACCTAAACAGTGGAAACCCCCCAATTCTAGCTCCAACCCCTAACCCTAATCCCAACCTGATCCATAATCCTAATCACTAACCCTAACCATAATCACAACCCTTACCCCAAAACAACCCTAATGTCAACCCTAACCATAACCCTAATCAAAACCCTAAATCCAACACACCCCTAATCCTAATCTCAACCCTAACCTCAAACCTAACCCTAATCCCAATACACCCCTAATCACAACCCTAACCTTAACCCTAATCCCAAGCGTAACCCTAATCCCAAGCGTAACCCTAATGCCAACCCTAACCCTAATACCAACCCTAATCCAAACCCTAAACCTAATCCCAGCTCTAACCCTAACTTTAGCCCCAACCCTAGCCCTAACTTTAGCCCAAACCCTAACCCTAGCCCTAAGGCTACTTTCACACTTGCGTTGTTTGGCATTCCGTCGCAATCCGTCGTTTTGGACAAGAAACGGATCCTGCAAATGTGCCCGCAAGATGCGTTTTTTGCCCATAGTATTGCCGACGGATCGTGACGGATGGCCACACGTCGCGTCCGTCGTGCACTGGATCAGTTGTGTTTTGGCTGAGCGTCGGCACAAAAAAACGTTCAATGAAACGTTTTTTTGTACGTCGCATCCGCCATTTCTGACCGCGCATGCGTGGCCGTAACTCCGCCCCCTCCTCCCCAGGACATAGATTGGGCAGCGGATGCGTTGAAAAACTACAGCTGCTGCCCACGTTGTGCACAATTTTCACAACGTGCATCGGTATGTCGGGCCGACGCATTGCGACGGCCCCGTACCGACGTAAGTGTGAAAGAAGCCTAACCCTAAATTTAGCCCCAACCCTAACCCTAAATTTAGCCCCAACCCTAACCCTAAATTTAGCCCCAACCCTAGCCCTAACCCTAGCCCTAACCCTAGCCCTACCCCTAACCCTAACCTAACCCTACCCCTAACCTAACCCTACCCCTAACCCTAACCCTAACCTAACCCTAGCCGTAACCCTACCCCTAACCTAACCCTACCCCTAACCTAACCCTAGCCGTAACCCTACACCTAACCCTACCCTACCCCTAACCCTACCCCTAACCCTAACCCTAATTTTAGCCCTAACCGCTGTTCTCCTGCCGGCCGGCAGATGGAGACAGATGGCGGGCGCACTGGGCATGCGTCCGCCATGTTCTTCTGCCGGCGGCCAGGAGGAGCAGCAAGAGGATCCAGGGACCTAGGTGAGTATGCTAGGGTCCCCGAATCCCCCTATTTCTCTGTCCTCTGATGTGCGATCACATCAGAGGACAGAGAATTACACTTTACTTTTTTTTTTTTTTTTTTTTTTTTTTTTTGCGATCGCCGGTAAACAGTTAATTACCAGCGATCGCAAAACAGGGGTCGGTAAAACCGACCCCGATCATGCTCTTTGGGGTCTCGGCTGCCAAAGATTCTCCCGGTGCCGGCCGGCGGGCGCACTGCGCATGCGCCCGCCATTTTGAAGATGGCGGCGCCCACCGGGAGACACGAGGAGCATCGGGGGAGCTAGGTGAGTATTGGGGGGCCACCTGGGACCCCTTTTCTCTGTCCTCCGATG
Organism: Ranitomeya imitator; assembly: GCF_032444005.1. Lineage (NCBI taxonomy): Eukaryota > Metazoa > Chordata > Amphibia > Anura > Dendrobatidae > Ranitomeya > Ranitomeya imitator. The sequence goes on from NC_091284.1 coordinate 524,671,258, forward strand.
TGCGATCACATCGGAGGACAGAGAAATTAAAAAGAGATCGCTTTTTTTTTTTTTTTTTTTTTTTTTTTTTTTTTGCGATCGCCGGTAAACGGTTAATTACCGGCGATCGCAAATGCGGGGAGGGTTAAAAACCCCCCGAATCATGTTCTCTGGGGTCTCGGCTACCCTCGGCAGCCGAGACCCCGGAGAAAATCGGCCTGTGGGGGGCGCTATACACTTTTTCCACAGCGCCGTTAATTAACGGCGCTGTGGTTTAAGTACCCTTAGCGGCCGCCGTTAAAAGGCGTATCGGCGGTCGCTAAGGGGTTAAGGTACCTTCAACTGAGCAACTTTAGAACGATAATGATAGCGATCTGTGACGTTGCAGCGTCCTGGATAGCGATATCGTTGTGTTTGACACGCAGCAGCGATCAGGATCCTGCTGTGACATCGCTGGTCGGAGCTGAAAGTCTGGAACTTTATTTCGTTGCTGGATCACCCGCTGACATCGCTGAATCGGTGTGTGTGACGCCGATCCAGCGATGTGTTCACTTGTAACCAGGGTAAACATCGGGTTACTAAGCGCAGGGCCGCGCTTAGTAACCAATATTTACCCTGGTTACCATTGTAAATGTAAAAAAAAAAACACTACATACTTACATTCCGGTGTCTGTCGCGTCCCCCGGCGTCGGCTTCCCTGCACTGTGTCAGCGCCGGCCGTAAAGCAGAGCACAGCGGTGACGTCACCGCTCTGCGTTACGGCCGGTGCTTACACAGTGCACGGAAGCTGACGCCGGGGGACTTGACAGACACCGGAATGTAAGTACGTAGTGTTTTTTTTTTTTTTTTTTACATTTACAATGGTAACCAGGGTAAACATCGGGTTACTAAGCGCGGCCCTGCGCTTAGTAACCCGATGTTTACCCTGGTTACCCGGGGACTTCGGCATCGTTGGTCGCTGGAGAGCTGTCTGTGTGACAGCTCCCCAGCGACCACACAACGACTAAACAGCGACGCTGCAGCGATCGGCATCGTTGTCTACATCGCTGCAGCGTCGCTTAATGTGACGGTACCTTTAGTCCTGTGGTGATAATGTGCTGATAAAACTTATGTGACACATCACTGGAAGCAGACCCTATCCCTACATCATGCTGCTCTTGGATTACCTAGCAGAAATCTTCTGACAGATTCCCTTTAACACCGCAAAAAAGGTGCAAAATACTGATGAGACAACCACTCACAACCTACCAATACATGAATGGGGTGATTGCTTAATATTAAATTGCACAGAGGCAGATTGTATAGGGCGCTGGTCACACACAGTAAATGCGCAGTGTCTGGCTTACAGTCTATTAGTGCCGCCCATACTATTAGATTAGTCGGGCTGCCCAGCATGTATAGCATTTTTCTGCTTGGGAAGCAGTGATTATTCATTCTTTAAAAGCTTACTAACGTGATTGCCCAGCTACTGCAGGCTAACATAGCCCCTCCCACCTCTCGGCGCTGGCTTCAGTGCAGCAGTCGGCTCCTGCCTCTTGTGTCTTTCTTGTCCGCCTCTGCTGCTCCACCACTCTCTCCCAACCACAGCCGGTACATCCAGACTATAAGACATACCCCATTTTCCTAAAAATTTTGGGAGGAAAAAACGTGCATCTTATAGCCTGAAAAATACGATATTTATGAAAAATTTGCATTTACAACTTTTAATTTTTATGCCCCTAAAACAGTCTTGCTTCTAAAAATAAGTAATAGATAAGATTTCCCACATTAAAAAAAAACAAAAAACACACAAAGAAAAACCCGAAACAAAGTCCGATGTAAAGTATATATGACAAAATTTATTTGAATTTATGGTGATGTGGTAGAGTGGGAAAAGAATACCAGAAATAGGCAGTACACCAGGGACATAAAAATGGCAATCATAAATAATTAATATAGCCACAGTGGAAATTCAACATATACCGGTATATGCATATCTATGTATATATGCCATAAAAGTGTTATTAGCAGAAATACTGGAAACTGTATGATTAATAAAGTGCACGTGCATAATTAATAAGGTGGCAAGAAAACCGATAACAAAGACCGATGCTAAACAAGTTAAAATTTCCCACAGGTCTACTTTACATCAGCATCATTTTTTTAAAGATCTATGTATTTTATTTTTTTTATCAGCAATTTCTCCTTCGCCTCATTGGGGGACACAGACCGTGGGTGTATGCTGCTGCCACCAGGAGGCTGACACTAAGTGATACAAAAAAGTGATCTCCTTCCCTGCAGTATACACCCTCCTGCTGGCTCTCAGCTCCTCCCCTGCAGTATACACCCTCCTGCTGGCTCTCAGCTCCTCCCCTGCAGTATACACCCTCCTGCTGGCTCTCAGCTCCTCCCCTGCAGTATACACCCTCCTGCTGGCTCTCAGCTCCTCCCCTGCAGTATACACCCTCCTGCTGGCTCTCAGCTCCTCCCCTGCAGTATACACCCTCCTGCTGGCTCTCAGCTCCTCCCCTGCAGTGTACATCCTCCTGCTGGCTCTCAGCTAACCAGTTCTTGCTTAGTGTCTGTAGGAGGCACATGGGTCTGTTTCAGACCCCAACGTTTTTATTTTATTGTTTACTTTTCTGTAAATTTTTATTTTTTAATTAACGAAGTGAAGGGGGCGACGGTTCCTTTCAAGGTTCTGATCTCCCCCGAACCATCAACAGGCGAGCACGGCGAGTATACCTCCCCGTACCCTCTCATGCCTGAGCTCTCTTCAGGGGCGACTGTTCCTTTCATGGTCCCGATCTCCCCACACCAGCAGCAGGCGACCACATGGAGTGTCGCCTCCATGTATCCTCTCCTGGAGGCAGGCCTAATGCCGGACAACTGGCCCTGTCCACCCGGACTGAACTCCGTGGCTGTACAGAGGCCCCTCTCTATGGCGTCCGAGCAGCCCCCACTGTCCCACCACTGTTAAAGCGGATGGTACAAGGAGGCGGACGGGTCCTCTCCACCTCCCTAACAAACGGTGCATGACCAGTATTCCCTGGTCTTAAAGGTGCATGACCAGTATTCCCTGGTCTTAAAGGTGCATGACCAGTATTCCCTGGTCTTAAAGGTGCATGACCAGTATTCTCTGGTCTTAAAGGCGCTTGATCAGTCGAGGAGCCCTCCGCCGCCGACCCCAGCTTTATCCTCTAGTTCCCCTCAGTGGACTTCTTCACTGACCAATCCATGGTTCTCTGACCAAGAGATTGAATCCCTCTGTGTACCCTCTGTGTTTGGAGTGCTCGCAGGACCAATATACATAGTCCCTATCCTACATGGAAGCCGTCGGCTAGCAGGGGCCGCAAGTATTCTAGAAACGTGCAGGCGTCTAGAAACATACAGGCATCTAGAAAACGGAAGTTTTTCGTTTCCTGCACCCTCACCAATGATTTGATGACAACAAGGCTCTGAATATGGATTGGATATTGCCTGAGCTTGCCAGAGCTTCAGAGACTAAACTCCCTCGAGAGCATTTGCCATTCAGTTCGGATAAGCGATTCACTGGACAGAAGCCTCTACGTGGGATGCCATGCCTGGCCTGTTTTTTAAGGGCGACGGGTCCTTAAAAGGGCACCGATCTCCCCACACCATCAACAGACGAGCACACGGAGTGTCGTCTCCATGTTTCCTCTTCTGCATCCAGGCCTAACGTCAGACAACCTGTCCTGTCCACCTGGAGACCTGAACTCTGTGGACATATAGAGGCACCCTTTTTTGGCGTACGAGCTCCCCCCTCTGCATCACCACTATTTAGTGGAGGATGCAAGAAGGCGGACAATTCCTCTCCACTTCCCTGTTAAGAGGTTGATGGATCGAGGGTTCCTAATTTTTATCTCTGCACCGTGAAAAGAGGAGATGACAAGAGACTATGACCTGCTGGATGCAGCCGCACATTCTGCCATGGGGCAGATTAACCGGGTAGAATCTCCTGTGGTATACCTACCAGTATCCCTACCTGATGGGTCATCAATTAAAAATACCACGGACTGTCGGATAGCAAATCTGGTTCGTTCTGTCTTGCGGCTTCGGGTCCAGCGCTCTATCCTCCCTAGCGGCCGCATGGATTGCTAGAGCAATGGTCTCATGGCTGGAGACCTTAACTACCTTGATTCACACCAGCAACAACTGGCCAATCAAATCCTTTGAGCGGGAGACTGACAAAGGATTGTATAAGGATTGTCCAGCACAGTCTAGATCTAAGGGATCTTGGTTCCAAACAGGGGAACGAAAAGTAAGATCGACCCTGGACCTCAAACTTCTAACAACCTTTGACATGGTCCTACTTCTTTGGATGGAGTTCCTCCGCTCAGCCATTACTTCAACAGAAAAAGGTGCAGTTTCCGGCATCCATCGACATCGGGTTGCAAAAATTCCTTCACCTTTCCATTCGTCAGCAGCATTTTCAAGTCACAACCTTGTCCTTCGGCCTTGCTTCCGCACCCAGAGTGTTCGCTCGGGTCATGGCGGATGTCATGTTTCTCTTGCACTCTAGAGGCGTGCTCGTCCTGCCCTGTTTGGTCTGTCTAGCCGCCCTTCCAGGACTACGCTGAGTTGTCTATATCTCTTGCGATACCTTCTCTCCTGGGCTGGCAGCTACACTTAGACAAGTTCTCCTCATTTCCAGCCCAGCAGATATCCTTTTTGAGGATGATCCTGCACACGTCTAGAAGGATGGTAATTCTTCCTCGAGACAAGGTCATGGCCCTTCAACAGGGAGCTCGCGCAAGGAGAGTTCTGAGGACTTGATTACTCACCCCCTCATTTCATTCGATTTGCTAAGAGAGTTCTGAGGAAAAATGGTGACGACAATGGAAGCTGTTTCCTTCGCTCCGCTCGTTTTCAGCAAGTCAAACAGACTTTCAGACAATAGTCTCTGAGCTCCTTCTTCATCCAGGGCCTTTCTCCCGGTTCAATGGTTATTCGTAACTACCAATGCCAGTCTTCTTCTCCCCATCATTGTTCTGGAGATCCGAACGGTAGTCTTACAGCAGGTCCACTGCCTTCTGGCGGGTCTCCCTATCCGAATTCAATTGGATAATGCCACGGCGGTGCCTTACGTCAGTCATCTAGCAGGTACCCACGGTCAGGCGCCATGACCGAGGTACCTCACTTTCTCTGATGGGCCGAAGTCTATTATTCGGTGATCTCTGCAGTATATATCCCAGAAGTAGAACTCTGAACGGCAAACAAATTCAGCCGTCAGGGTTCCGCCTCAAGTCAGTGGGAACTTCACCCCGAAGTCTTCCATCAGATCTGTCCTTACTGGAGCTCTCCAGTTGTAGGTGGGATGACATCCAGACTGAAGGCCAATGTATTCGAGTTCGTGGTTCGGCCTCGAGATCCAAGAGTCATCGCTCTCCATGCTCTGGTTCTGCCGTGGTACCAGTTTCTATAACTCCCCTTCCACTGCTTCCGAAAGCGTTTCGGAAACAGAAAGGGGCCCCAGTGATCCTCAGAGATCCGCACTGACCACGTCCGTTTTTTTTTTTTTTTGCGGAGCTAGTATCTTCTCGCCTTATCGCAGCACAACTGCAAGTAGGGACTTTCTCACAGGGAGTTTTCACACGTAGTTCTTCCCTATCGCATACCGTTAGATCATTGGGACGTTATTATTCCTAGGAGCCTTACAGTAGGCTCCTTTTTCATCCGGGCAGACTTTACTATCAGGGAAAGTCGTCCCGTTCTCCTCTGCGATATTCTCACTCTGACGAGTCTTCGGAGCTAGCTTCTCTGCTCTTTCAGACTTTTTTCCCTTATTACCTTCAAGGCAAGGTTGTCCTCAGGCCATCTCCATCCCTTGTTACCAAGGTGGTACTGTATTACCACTGTTATGAGGGCATAGTTCTTCCCTCATCTCTTTTGGCTCCAGTCCACAAAATTGAATAAGATCCCCCATATTCTGGACGAAGTGAGTGCTCTGAGTAGGTACGTCTTGAGGACGGCGTCCTTCTGAAGGTTGGACGTTTTATTTGGGCTTCCTGACGGTAGAGGAAGGCTTCCTGACATTTTCAGGAAGGGTTTAGCCGTTTCATCGACCATGATAACATGGTGAATTCTTTTCACCATCCAGGAGTCCTTCCGTGCTAGATGTCAGCCTATCTCCCTGTCTATCAAGGGTTCTAGGCACCAGGCGTCAGCAAGGCACGCCTGCAAGCTTGTGGATTCATCCAGTCCGCATGCATTCTTGAAGCGCTATAATTCCCACACTTCCACAGATGTGAGTCTGGGCAGGCGGACTCTGCAGGCCGCGGTGGCGCACTTGTAAGTAGCGGTTACACAGGGCCTGATCTATTGTTGTCCCCACCCAGGGACTACTTTGGGACGTCCCACGGTCTGTGTCCCCCAATGAGGCGAAGGAGAAATAGGGATTTTTGTGTACTCACCGTAAAATCCTTTTCTCCGAGCCATTCATTGGGGGACACAGCTCTCACCCTGTTATTAGCTTATGCTTGTTTTTTAGAATATGACATGCTATACGCTCATATATTGTTATTGATCTCCTACTGCTTTTGCACCGAACTGGTTAGCTGAGAGCCAGCAGGAGGGTGTATACTGCAGGGGAGGAGCTAACTTTTTTTTTTTTTGTATCACTTAGTGTCAGCCTCCTATTGGCAGCAGCATACACCACGGTCTGTGTCCCCCAATGAATGGCTCGGAGAAAAGGATTTTACGGAGAGTACACAAAAATCCCTAGTTTCCATTTTTCCAACAAAATTTACAAAACCTATTTTATTAGGAATCTTTTCACATTTTAAAGTGACTATTAGGGGTCTATATTTCAAAAACATCCAAAAGTGACCGCATTTTAAAAACTGCACCTTTCAAGATAGTCAAAACTACATTTAGAAAGGTTAACCTTTCAGATACTTCACAGAAATTAAAACAGAGTGGAAACAATAAATGAAAAATTAGTTATTGTCCACAAAAATGTTTCTTTAGCCACACATTTTTTATTTTCTCAAGGATAACAGGAGAAAACGGGTCATGCAATTTCTTGTGCAGTTTCATCTAAGCATGACAATACCCCATTTGAGGTTAGAAACTGTTTGGATGCATGCAGAACTCTAAAATGAAGGAGCGCTATTTGACTTTTGGAGCACAGTTTTGTGGTGAGCATCTAGGTACCACAGCTGGTTCAAAGAATTTTATAACATTGGGGCGTGAAAATAAAAAAAAAAATTCCACAATGTTACTGTAGCCCCCAAATTTTCATATTCTCAAGAGTAACCCGGAGAAAGTGGAGCACACAGTTCCTTAGTATAACGATTCCCGTAATGTGGACTGAAACTACTGTTTGGGCACATGATTCAGATTGGAAGGAGTGCCATTTGAATTCTGGAGCTCAACCTTGGCTGGAATAGATTGGGGACACCATGTTGCATTTGAAGAGTCACTGCCATGCCTAAATAGCAGTAACCCCCCACACAGGTGAGCCCATTTTGCAAACCTCACTAGAGATGGGCGAACACCTGTATATTCGATACCCGGACCCCATTCTCTTGAATGGGGGGCCTGAACATCCAGTGTTTGCCAGGCTGTCATGTGCATGACAGCGCGGCAATCACTGCTTCTGATCCGCAGTAAAATCATCACTGCCGGTTAGTCAGCCACAGTTCCCACGCTGTCAAAAGACCGCGTGAGCGCGCAGCTGTGAACAGAGGTATAATGTTTACCTCTGGTCACTGCTGCGGGCTGATGGTATTTTTTCATCAGCTGTAAATGAATAATTTAAAAAGAAAACTGCATGAGTTCCCCTGTATTTCTGATAACCAGCCAGGCAAAACACGGGGGCTGCAACCCTTAGCTGTCCGCCTCATCAAGGTTGGTTATCAAGAATAGAGGGGTCCCCACTCCAATTTTTTTTGTATAAATCAGGTTTATTGAAGCAAATAAACAATACAAACAATGTTACAGTGCTGAAACAATTGTTAAACTCAACGGGGTACAACCCATAGATCGTACAAAAAGAGAAAGTCTCAGCAAGTATTACAGTCCAATTTTTTTAATTGTTTAAATAAATATATTTTTTTAATAAAATGGCGTGGGGTCCCCTCCATTTTTTGACAACCAGCCTTGCTAAAGCAGACGTCTGGGGCCTTGTATTTTCAGGCTGGTAAGGGGCCATGGATATTGGCCCCCAGCCTAAAAATAGCAGCACCAATTAGATGCGTCAATTCTGTCACTTTTCCGGCTCTTCCCACTTGCACTGTAGTGGTGGCAAGTGGGGTTCTTATTTTTGGGGTTGATGTCACCTTTGTATTGTTCGGTGACATCAAGCCCACAGCTTAGTATTGAAGAGGCATCTATAAACTCTCCTTCATCCATGACTTCTTCCCTTCTGATTCTCTTAACCTTCTGGCTCTTACTGAAACCAGGATCCAGCAGTCAGACACCACCACCGCTGCTGCTGCTCTCTCATATGGCGAACTACATTTCTCTCATACCCCAAGATCGGACAACAGACCAGGAGGAGACGTTGGTCTGCTCTTAACACCCAAATGTACCTTTCAGGCTATCCACCCAAGTACCCTCACTTATCTTCCCTTCTTTTGAGGTACACACTGTCAGACTCTACATCCCCTTCTCTATGCAACACTTTTCATTCTCTACTCAATCCCAGAGTGCAGGACACAACCACGGATCTCCGCGCTGACAATCTGGCCAATTATTTCAAAGAAAAAATTTAACCATATCCGACAGGAAATTTTCTCCCAATCCCCTCATACTATGCACTGTCCTCCATCCCCACTACATCTAGCTCACTCTCTGTCTTTGAACCAGTCACGGAAAAAGAAGTGATCAGACTCCTTGCGCCAGTGACCCTATTCCCTCACATCTCCAGTCCCTTTCAACTGCTGTCACCACTCTCCTAACAAAAATATTCAACCTATCTCTCTCTTCCGGTAACTTTCCCTCCTCAGTTAAACATGCCATCGTACATCCATTACTTAAAAAAATATCCCTTGACCAAAACTGCTGCTAACTATAGACCTGTCTCTAATCTGCCCTTCATCTCTAAACTCTTGGAACACTTGGTCCACTCCTGTCTAAACCACTATCTCTCAGATCACGCTCTTTTTGACCCTCTTCAATTCGGTTTCCGCTCTTTACACGCTACTGAATCTGCCCTCACTAAAGTCTCTAATGATCTACTAACAGCTAAATCTAATGGTCACTACTTCATGCTAATTCTCTTGGATCTCTCCGCAGTATTTGACACTGTGGATCATCAGCTCTTCCTCACTATGCTCCGCTCCATCGGCCTCAATTACACCTTTCTCTCTTAGTCCTCCTACCTCTCTGACCGCTCCTTCACTATATCTTTTGCTGGCTCCTCCTCCTCTCATCTTCCCCTTACTGTTGGGGTTCCTCAAGGATCAGTCCTAGGCCCCCTCTTCTTCTCCTTGTATACTGCCCCTATTGGACAATCAGTAGATTTGATTTCCAGTACCATCTCTATGCTGATGACACCCAATTATACACCTCTACTCCTGACATCACATCTACATTATTACAAAAAACAGTGATTGTCTTACCACTGTCTTCAGCATCATGTCCTCACTCTACCTGAAGCTGAACCTGTCAAAAACAGAACTCCTTGTGTTTCCTCCCTCCACTAACCTACCTATGCCCGACATTGCCATTTCCGTGTGTGGTTCTACCATTATTCCCCAGCAACATGCCCGCTGTCTTGGGTGTCATACTTGATTCCAAGCTTTCATTCACCCCCCACGTCAATGGCTCGCTCTTATCTGCACCTCAAAAACATTTCTAAAGGTACCGTCACACTTTAGCGACGCTGCAGCGATACCGACAACGATCCGAGTCGCTGTTTGGTCGCTGGAGAGCTGTCACACAGACAGCTCTCCAGCGACCAACGATCCCGAGGTCCCCGGTAACCAGGGTAAACATCGGGTTACTAAGCGCAGGGCCGCGCTTAGTAACCTGATGTTTACCCTGGTTACCATCGTTAAAGTAAAAAAAACAACCGCTACATACTTAACTACCGCTGTCTGTCCCCGGCGCTCTTCTTCTCTGGTCCGGCGATCGCAAAAAAAAACGCAATCTCTTTTTAATTTCTCTGTCCTCCGATGTGATCGCACATCGGAGGACAGAGAAAAGGGGTCCCAGGTGGCCCCCCAATACTCACCTAGCTCCCCCGATGCTCCTCGTGTCTCCCGGTGGGCGCCGCCATCTTCAAAATGGCGGGCGCATGCGCAGTGCGCCCGCCGGCCGGCATCGAGAGAATCTTTGGCAGCCGAGACCCCAAAGAGCATGATCGGGGTCGGTTTTACCGACCCCTGTTTTGCGATCGCTGGTAATTAACTGTTTACCGGCGATCGCAAAAAAAAAAAGTAAAGTGTAATTCTCTGTCCTCTGATGTGATCGCACATCAGAGGACAGAGAAATAGGGGGATTCGGGGACCCTACAATACTCACCTGTGTCCCTGGATCCTCTTGCTGCTCCTCCTGGCCGCCAGCAGAAGAACATGGCGGACGCATGCCCAGTGCGCCCGCCATCTGTCTCCATCTGCCGGCCGGCAGGAGAACAGCAGTTGGGGCTAAAATTAGGGGTAGGGTTAGGGCTAGGGTTAGGTTAGGGCTAGGGTTGGGGCTAAATTTAGAGTTAGGGTTGGCGCTAAATTTAGGGTTAGGCTTCTTTCACACTTACGTCGGTACGGGGCCGTCGCAATGCGTCGGCCCGACATACCAACGCACGTTGTGAAAATTGTGCACAACGTGGGCAGCAGCTGTAGTTTTTCAACGCATCCGCTGCCCAATCTATGTCCTGGGGAGGAGGGGGCGGAGTTACGGCCACGCATGCGCGGTCAGAAATGGCGGATGCGACGTACAAAAAAACGTTTCATTGAACTTTTTTTGTGCTGACGGTCCGCCAAAACACAACTGATCCAGTGCACGACGGACGCGACGTGTGGCCATCCGTCACGATCCGTCGGCAATACAAGTCTATGGGCAAAAAACTCATCCTGCGGGCACATTTGCAGGATCCGTTTCTTGTCCAAAACGACGGATTGCGACGGAATGCCAAACGACGCAAGTGTGAAAGTAGCCTTAGGGTTAGGGTTGGGGCTAAAGTTAGGGTAAGAGCTGGGATTAGGGTTAGGGTTTGGATTAGGGTTGGTATTAGGGTTAGGGTTGGCATTAGGGTTACGCTTGGGATTAGGGTTAGGTTTGGGATTAGGGTTAAGGTTAGGGTTGGGATTAGGGTTAGGGGTGTATTGGGATTAGGGTTAGGTTTGAGGTTAGGGTTGAGATTAGGATTAGGGGTGTGTTGGATTTAGGGTTTTGATTAGGGTTATGGTTAGGGTTGACATTAGGGTTGTTTTGGGGTAAGGGTTGTGATTATGGTTAGGGTTAGTGATTAGGATTATGGATCATGTTGGGATTAGGGTTAGGGGTGTGTTGGGGTTAGGGTTGGAGCTAGAATTGGGGGGTTTCCACTGTTTAGGTACATCAGGGGCTCTGCAATCGCAACATAATGCCCACAGACCATTCTATCAAAGTCTGCATTCCAAAAAGGCGCTCCTTCCCTTCCGAGCTCTGCCGTGCGCCCAAACAGTGGTTTACCCCCACATATGGCGCATCAGCGTACTCGGGATAAATTGGACAACAACTATTGCAGTCCAATTTCTCCTGTTACCCTTGTGAAAATAAAAACTTGGGGGCTACAATATCTTTTTTGTGGAAAAAAAAAATATTTTTTATTTTCACGGCTCTGCATTATAAACTTCTGTGAAGCACTTGGGCATTCAAGGTTCTCACCACACATCTAGATAAGTTCCTTAAGGTGTCTAGTTTCCAAAATGGTGTCACTTGTGGGGGGTTTCCACTGTTTAGGCACATCAGGGGCTCTCCAAACGCGACATGGCGTCCAATCTCAATTCCAGCCAATTCTACATTGAAAAAGTAAAACGGCACTCCTTCTCTTCCAAGCTCTGCGGTGCGCCCTAACAGTGGTTTACCCCCACATATTGGGTATCGGCGTACTCAGGAGAAATTGCACAACAACTTTTGTGGTCTAATTTCTCCTGTTACCCTTGTGAAAATAAGAATTTGTGGGCGAAAAGATCATTTTTGTGTAAACAAAAGCGATTTTTTATTTTCACGGCTCTACGTTATAAACTTCTGTGAAGCACTTGGGGGTTCAAAGTGCTCACCACACATCTAGATAAGTTCCTTAAGGGGTCTAGTTTCCAAAATGGTGTCACTTGTGGGGAGTTTCCACTGTTTAGGCACATCAGGGGCTCTCTAAACGTGACATGGCGTCCGATCTCAATTCCAGCCAATTCTGCATTGAAAAAGTCAAACGGCGCTCCTTCACTTCTAAGTTCTGCGGTGCGCCCAAAAAGTGGTTTACCCCCACATATGGGGTATTGGCGTATTCAGGAGAAATTGCATAACAAAATTTATGGTTACATTTCTGTTTTTACACTTGTGAAAATAAAAAAAATGGTTCTGAATTAAGATGTTTGCAAAAAAAAGTTAAATGTTCATTTTTTCCTTCCACATTGTGAAGCACGTAAAGGGTTAATAAACTTCTTGAATGTGGTTTTGAGAACCTTGAGGGGTGTAGTTTTTAGAATGGTGTCACACTTCATTATTTTCTATCATATAGACCCCTCAAAATGACTTCAAATGTGATGTGGTCCCTAAAAAAAAATGGTGTTGTAAAAATGAGAAATTGCTGGTCAACTTTTAACCCTTATAACTCCCTAACAAAAAAAAATTTTGTTTCCAAAATTGTGCTGATGTAAAGTAGACATGTGGGAAATGTTGTTTATTAACTATTTTTGTGACATATCTCTCTGATTTAAGGGCATAAAAATACAAAGTTTGAAAATTGCAAAATTTTAAAAATTTTCGCCATATTTCCGTTTTTTTCATAAATAATCGCAAGTAATATCGAAGAAATGTTACCACTAACATGAAGTACAATATGTCACGAAAAAACAATCTCAGAATCAGCGGGATCCCTTGAAGCATTCCAGAGTTATAACCTCATAAAGTGACAGTGGTCAGAATTGCAAAAATTGGCCTGGTCATTAAGTACCAAATTGGCTCTGTCACTAAGGGGTTAAACATAACAAACACAGTTCTGCTCGCCTAACACCCATTCCACTGAAGCCCTCGTCTTCTGTAATAAAACAGAAATGAAAAACAACAATATGCCTCAGCTGTCCATCTTTCTGTCCCACGCCGTAATGCATGTCTGGGGAACAAATGGTTTTCAACCTGGACAGTGCCAAGATGCGACCATCCAGGCTGAGAAGCACTGGGAAATGAGCTGTTGCAAGCGCAGCATTAGTGACCAGCAGTAACATCGTCGAAGTTACTGCCGGTCACTGAGGCGGTGTTCTCAGCCGAGCCAATGAACTGTTGTGACCTCCCTTCAGTGAGATCACTGCTAGCACAGTGAGAAAGTCTCATGGTGCAGAGGTGAGTTCACCGGGAGAATTTCACTGCTGTGAATTTGAACTGCGGTTAATTCGCTCTGCACTGTGAGACTCTGGCCTCTTTTCAGCGGTATCTGTCTTTTTAGAGGTGCACAAAACTGGTTAATTGGGCTTTTATGCACTCTTAAAACGACGGACACCACCAGATCACAGGCCACACGACGTCCACATTGCCTCCATCTGCCTCATTATAGGAAATCTTCCATCTGAATCCGGTGTAAGCGCTCAATGGTAGAGCGCAGTATAAACGTGAGCCGAGCCTTACTGCGATCTTTGACAGGCAGAATAACTAAATCAAAAGTAGGTTTGGAATTGGTTTTAATTATCTTTTACGCCGTTCCTTGTTGGGTATAAGTGATTAGATGATTTTCTATCACAAACTAAGCTTTTCTCTGTAAAAAAAAAGAAAAAATTTATATATATATATATATATATATATATATATATATATATTTATTAGTATAGTGGAGGGAGCATCCTCCCTCCCCTAACCTTGTACTTTTTGATGGATAAACAGCCAGCTGTAGTGTTCACACTGCCCCTGGCTAAGGCAGCCAGAGCTCGGCTATAACTTAAAGGGACACTGCCACCTGAATTTGGAGGGAACAATCTTCAGCCATGGAGGCGGGGTTTTGGGGTTTTTGATTCACCCTTTCCTTACCCGCTGGCTGCAATATTGGATTGAAGTTCATTCTCTGTCCTCCGTAGTACATGCCTGTACAAGGCAATCTTGCCTTGCGCAGGCGTGTACTATGGAGGACAGAGAATTAACTTCAATCCAATATTGCAGCCAGCGGGTAAGGAAAGGGTGAATCAAAAACCCCGCCTCCATGGCTGAAGATTGTTCCCTCCAAATTCAGGTGACAGTGTCCCTTTAAGTGAAGCTCCTGGTGTTGATCATGCAGGCACAGCTTATGTTCCTGCAAAATCAGCATATCGTACAGTTACGGTACATTATATGTTGGCAAGTGACTGCAAAATACGGTGTAATGTGCCCAATACATCATATGTTTGGAAGGGGTTGAAGGAGTTGTCCACCGCTGGGGACAGCAGCTTAATGGTGCTACTATCTCTAATTGGTTACTATCCACTGTTTTGCCCTTGAATGCAGGCAAAATGGCGTGCTAGCACATTAGTAGTAGCGGCTGCTTTAGGCAACCCCTGATGATACTATTAAAGTATTTCACTTACAAATATGCAAGCTACAGCTCCCACAATAATCCAAGTGTCCATATGTAATATTCATTATCTCATTGTTACAGATTTGCAAAAGAAAGTGAAGGGCTTAGAGGAAAAAGTTAAAGTGAAACAAAAGGAAAAAGAAGATATGGAGGAAACTATTGATATTCTTCGCAAAGAACTAAGTAAAACTGAACAAGCAAGAAAAGAATTGAGTATTAAGGTGAGATGTTTATTTTTGTGATGACTAAGAAAATATACCTTTGTATAGCAAGGGGTTTTTCCATTGCTAAAGTTCAATGCCAGTGTTCTTCTCCAGAATTATAATCCTAAGTAACAGTGACTTTTCCTAACGAGATTATTGATTCGTAATGACTGATTGGGGTAACACTTTATAGTAAAGATCTCCACACATTGAATGAAAGTCACCCGAACCCATCAATTTTTTCCAAGAACAGCTGACCATCTGATGTTGTATAGGAGCCTCCCTACTCTCCAAAAATGCAAAGGGATTCAATTTAGCACTGGATATCAATTGTGTGTACACCGGGATCTCCTGATCCCTGTAATAGAGCAATATTATCGTGTAAATTGTCAAAGCATGTTTTCTGTTCTTGTACATAAGACACTTTACTGAAATGTATGAGTTCATAATGAAGTATCTTATGCCTTTGTCACAGGTAACCTATTTTCACCACAGTTTTGGAGGTAGTAATGACCTAAGTCTAAAATTCCGAACCTTCTCACTTTATTATCATTATTATTATTATTGTTATTATACATTTTATAGCGCCACTTATTCCATGGCGCTTTACATGTGAAAAGGGGGCAAATATAGACAAATACATTAAACATGAGCAAAAAACAAGGCACACAGGTACATAAGGAAGGAGGACCCTGCCCATGAGGGCTCAGTCTGCAGGGGATGGGTGAGGATACACTAGGAGAGGGTAGAGCTGGTTGTGCGGCGGTTCAGTAGGTTGAGGATCACTGCAGATTGTAGGTTTGTCGGAAGAGGTGAGTCTTCAGGTTCTTTTTAAAGATTTCTATGGTAGGTGGAAAGTCTGATGTGTTGGGGTTGAGAGTTCCAGAGTATGGGGGAAGCACGGGAGAAGTCTTGGATGCGGTTGTGGGAAGAAGAGATGAGGGGAGTAAAGGAGATCTTGAGAGGATCGGAGGTTGCATGTAGGTAAGTACCGGTAGACCATGTCACAGATGTATGGAGGAGACAGGTAGTGGATGGCTTTGTATGTCATTGCAAGGGTTTTAAACTGGAGTCTCTGGGTGATAGGAAGCCAGCGAAGGGCTTGGCATAGGGGAGAGGCTGGGGAATAGCGGGGACAGGTAGATTAGTCGGGCAGCAGAATGTAGGATGGATTGGAGTGGTGCCAGAGTGCTAGAGGGGAGGCCAGAGAGTAGGAGGTTGCAGCAGTCAAGGCAGGAGATAAGGGCATGCACTAGTGTTTTTGTGGTGTCGCGGTCAATGCGCGGATCCAGGAAATATTTTTGAGTTTAAGACTGCAGGAGGAGGCAAGGGCTTAAATATGTGGCTTGAAAGAGAGGGCAGAGTCGAGGATCACCACGAGGCACCGGGTGTGTGGGACTGGGGAAAGTGAGCAGCCGTTAAGATTGATGGATAGGTCTGGTGGAGGGGTAGAGTGAGATGGGGGAAAGATGATGAATTCTGTTTTGTCCATGTTCAGTTTTAGAAAGCGAGCAGAAAAGAAGGCTGAGACAGCAGACAGACAGTGTGGGATTTTAGTAAGTAAGAAGGTGAGGTCAGGTCCAGATAGGTAGATCTGCGTGTAGTCGGTGCAGAGATGGTACTGCATACCATGGGATTCTATGAGCTGTCCCAGGCCAAAGGTGTAGATGAAGAGTAGGGGTCCTAGAACAGAGCCTTGAGGAACACCAACAGACAAGGGGCGAAGTGAGGAGGTGGTGTGGGATGGGAGACACTGAATGTTCGGTCTGTCAGATATGACGAGATCCAGGATAGGGCCAAGTCTGTGAAGCCAAGAGATGAGAGGATCTGTAGCAGAAGGGAGTGGTCCACAGTGTCAAAGGCAGAAGACAGGTCTAAGAGAAGGAGGACAGTAGTGTTGCTTGCTCTTGGCAGTTAGTAGGTCATTGGTGACTTTTTAGTTAGGGCACTTTCAGTTGAGTGATGGGGTCGGAAACTAGATTGTAACCGGTCAAAGAGGGAGCAGGAGGAGAGGTGGGAGGACAGTTCAAGATGGAAGTGTTGTTCCAGTAATTTGGAGGCGTAAGGGAGAAAAGATATTGGGTGATGGCGAGACACAGAGGATGGGTCGAGGGAGGGCTTTTTGAGGGTGGGTGTGATCTTGGCATGCTTGAAGGATGAGGGGAAGACACCTGTTGTGAGTGAGAGGTTGAAGAGGTGCATTAGGGTTGGGATGAAGACCGTGGCAAGGTTAGGGATGAGGTGGGACGGTAGCGGGTCAAACATGCAAGTGGTGAGGTATGATCTTGACGGGAGGGCGGAGAGCTGATCTTCTGTGATTGTGGAGAAGCTGGTTTTGAGGGAACAGGGTTGAGCAGCTAAGAGGGGCATTGGCGCTGTGGGCCGAAGCTTTCTCTGATCGTATCGATCTTCTGTTTTAGGGTATGTGTCCACTTTCAGGATGGCTGGCGGTATCGTCGGAGCGGCTTTGCCGCTCTGCGCTAAGCCCCGCCCCCTTCTGGGACGCGATGATGCCGGATGTGTTCACAGCACACATCCGGCATCATCGCACCCATCGCATAGGGCCCTGTGCTATATCTTGCGGCGACGCAGCGTCGCTGCAAGATATACGGACATGCTGCGATCTGAAAAGACGCGCAGCATGTCCGGAGTCGCAGGGCCGCCGCGTGCGTGTTACCACGCATAGTGGAGACAGGATTTCATTAAATCCCCTCCACTATGCTGTAACATCTGGACGCTGCGTGTCTGACGCTGCGGCTCTATGCAGCATCAGACGCAGCGTTTCCTGCACGTGGAAACATACCCTTAAGAAAGAGGCAAAGTCTTCAGCAGAAATGAGAGGGGAGGGAGGAGGTGCTGGGGGACAGAGTAGAGAATTGAAAGTGTTGAAAAGCTATTTAGGGTTGTGAAACAGAGAGGATGTGAGAGATGAGAAGTAAGTTTGTTTTGCGGCAGTGAGCGTGGACTTGAAGCTGGCGAGGGACTGCTTGTATGCAGTGAAGTGGTCGGCAGAGTGGGATCGCTTCCATCTCCGCTCAGCGATCCTGGAGGCCCGTCTCAGTTCTTTGGTCAGGCTGGTCAGCCAGCGCTGTCTCTTGATTGTACGAGTTTTGCTATGCATGAGGTGGGCGGCCGAATCGAGTGTTGCTGTTATTGTGGTGTTATAAAAAGTGGGAGCAGCATCTGTGTCATGAAGGGATGCTATGTATGTAAGAGGGAGAAGGTACTCAGAGAGTGATTGTAAGTTGAGGTGTTTGAGATTTCTGAGAGGGTGAGTGAGTTTGTGGAGTGGGGGTTGCACACTAGGAGAGGAGAGGGAAGAGAATGTCAGTAGTTTGTGGTCAGACAGGGGGAGGGGAGAGTTAGTGAGATTAGTAAGGGAACAGAGGTGGGTGAAGATGAGGTCCAGCGTGTGGCCATCTTTGTGAGTGGCCTCCGAGGACCATTGAGTGAGGCCAAATGAGGCAGTGGGTGATAAAAGTTTAGAGGCAGCTGAGGTGGAAGTGTCAATGGGGATGTTGAAGTCAACCATGATGATTGTGGGGATGTCAGCAGAGAGGAAATGAAGTAGCCAGGTGGTGAAGTGGTCGAGAAAGGTGGAGATGGCTAGTTCATTAGCACTCGCAAGAAGCAGTGGTATCATCACACAGGATCTGATACATTCTGTGGTCCGGCCACTTTCTCAAGCAGATGATGTCGGGGGAATGTAGGATTGGTGTGTTGCAATTTCGGTGCTCTATCCTTTTCTTATCAGGAGAGTGAAGCTGCTAACAGTCATCATCACAGCTTCTCTACTTCGGCCATTGAAAGCATATGAACTCTTAGTATAATACATCACATATTCAGCATAACTAATTCAGGGGTAGTTATACTCATACAAACAATACTGGTCACTGTTGGATTTAGTGTTCTCAAAATACAAAGTACAGAAAAATAGGAAGGGGACATAGGGCCCATTGAAGTGGGACAATGGAGTGAGATTTGAGGGTTCCCCTCTTCTCACTGAATAGGCTATGTGATAGATTGTGACATCTGTACTTCCCTGGGTATATAGATCACCTGAGTTTATGATCTAGGGATTAGGGGTGACTCGCCTTATACTGGCTGCAAATCGTAATCTATGGGTCTGCTCCACATGTTGTGAACGTGTCCGTACCTGGAACGGATAGGAGTAATAGACAAAATTAATGTCTATTTTGTAAATGGTTCCCTGACGACTCTGGAGTGTATTCTGGGTTATGTTGAGGTCCTTGAGACTGACAAGCCTGGAACAAATGAAGTCCCAAGAATGCTTTATATGGCAAAGATGCTGTTAGCACAACACTGATTAGATAAAAAGGGTCTGACTGAATGAGAATTTATTGGTAAGATAAACTGGCTGTTGTGGAAAAGGGATTGTATGCAAAACAAGGTGGCATTGCAAAATTCAAGAAATTGTGGACATTCTAGATTGATACACCGGGAATAGCTTACAAAGACTTAGGGTACCGTCACACAGTGGCATTTTGATCGCTACGACTACACGATCCGTGACGCTCCAGCATTGTAACAATATCGCTCCAGCGTCGTAGACTGCTGTCACACTTTGCAATGTACGACGCTGGAGCGATAATTTCGTGACGTATGTGCGATGTAGAAGCTGTTGGTTACTATGCGCACATCGTATACAATATCGTGCACACCTTTGTTACACCATGCGATCATGCCGCCACAGCGGGACACTAGACGACGAAAGAAAGTTTCAAACGATCTGCTACGACGTACGATTCTCAGCGGGGTCCCTGATCGCAGGAGCGTGTCAGACACTGCGAGATCGCTGGAACATCACGGATATATCGCTGGAACGTCACGAATCGTGCCGTTGTAGCGATCAAAATGCCACTGTGTGACGGTACCCTTAGTTAATCGGGGGAATAAATGTTTGCCTCGTGTGTGCATGAGGGGAGAGGAATAAACGTGTGGGGAGGGGGAGCAAGGAATGAACGTTTGCTGTGTGTGATGTTGGGGAATGAACGTTTGACCCGTGTGTGAGGAAGAATGAACATTTGCCGTGTGTGTGTGAGTGCCTCTTGTGTGGGGAGGAGTGAACGTTTGCCGTATGTGTGTAGGAGGGGGAGAGAACATTTGCCTCATGTAAGAAAACGGAACTAACATTCTTATGTGAGGGGGGTATGAACTTTTACCTTGTGCGTGGAAAGGGAAATGGAGAAATGAACGTTTGCCTCATATGTGTGTGGGGAATGAACGTTTGTCCCGTGTGTGTATGTACAGGTCCTTCTCAACAAATTAGCATATAGTGTTAAATTTCATTATTTACCATAATGTAATGATTACAATTAAACTTTCATATATTATAGATTCATTATCCACCAACTGAAATTTGTCAGGTCTTTTATTGTTTTAATACTGATGATTTTGGCATACAACTCCTGATAACCCAAAAAACCTGTCTCAATAAATTAGCATATTTTACCCATCCAATCAAATAAAAGTGTTTTTTAATAACAAACAAAAAAACCATCAAATAATAATGTTCAGTTATGCACTCAATACTTGGTCGGGAATCCTTTGGCAGAAATGACTGCTTCAATGCGGCGTGGCATGGAGGCAATCAGCCTGTGACACTGCTGAGATGTTATGGAGGCCCAGGATGCTTCAATAGCGGCCTTAAGCTCATCCAGAGTGTTGGGTCTTGCGTCTCTCAACTTTCTCTTCACAATATCCCACAGATTCTCTATGGGGTTCAGGTCAGGAGAGTTGGCAGGCCAATTGAGCACAGTAATACCATGGTCAGTAAACCATTTACCAGTGGTTTTGGCACTGTGAGCAGGTGCCAGGTCGTGCTGAAAAATGAAATCTTCATCTCCATAAAGCATTTCAGCCGATGGAAGCATGAAGTGCTCCAAAATCTCCTGATAGCTAGCTGCATTGACCCTGCCCTTGATGAAACACAGTGGACCAACACCAGCAGCTGACATGGCACCCCACACCATCACTGACTGTGGGTACTTGACACTGGACTTCAGGCATTTTGGCATTTCCTTCTCCCCAGTCTTCCTCCAGACTCTGGCACCTTGATTTCCGAATGACATGCAAAATTTGCTTTCATCAGAAAAAAGTACTTGGGACCACTTAGCAACAGTCCAGTGCTGCTTCTCTGTAGCCCAGGTCAGGCGCCTCTGCCGCTGTTTATGGTTCAAAAGTGGCTTTACCTGGGGAATGCGGCACCTGTAGCCCATTTCCTGCACACGCCTGTGCACGGTGGCTCTGGATGTTTCCACACCAGACTCAGTCCACTGCTTCCTCAGGTTCCCCAAGGTCTGGAATCGGTCCTTCTCCACAATCTTCCTCAGGGTCCGGTCTCCTCTTCTCATTGTACAGCGTTTTCTGCCACATTGTTTCCTTCCAACAGACTTACCATTGAGGTGTCTTGATACAGCACTCTGGGAACAGCCTATTTGTTGAGAAATTTCTTTCTGGGTCTTACCCTCTTGCTTGAAGGTGTCAATGATGGCCTTCTTGACATCTGTCAGGTCGCTAGTCTTACCCATGATGGGGGTTTTGAGTAATGAACCAGGCAGGGAGTTTATAAAAGACTCAGGTATCTTTTGCATGTGGTTAGAGTTAATTAGTTGATTCAGAAGATTAGGGTAATAGGTCGTTTAGAGAACCTTTTCTTGATATGCTAATTTATTGAGACAGGTTTTTTGGGTTATCAGGAGTTGTATGCCAAAATCATCAGTATTAAAACAATAAAAGACCTGACAAATTTCAGTTGGTGATAATGAATCTATAATATATGAAAGTTTAATTGTAATCATTACATTATGGTAAATAATGAAATTTAACACTATATGCTAATTTTTTGAGAAGGACCTGTATGTATGAGTGTTAGCCTATTGTGGGGAGGGAACTTTTTCCTCGTGTGTATAGGGAGATAAGGGACTTTCTAAAAAAAAGTGCACGGCAGAGCGCAAGTTCACTCTGCCTCATTAGAGTACAGGCTCGGTCCCCATCAGCTATGAAAAGTGTTTTCCTCTGAAATGCTGCATTGTTGCAGAGTTAAACTTCGCCGGCTGAGATAATACATCCAGTGTCTATTACATGCTGCCCACGGATTGGGCATAATGCATTAGCTTCACTTTTAAAAGCTGCCAGGACCGAGCTGCACAGGTGGTCAGTCTGAAAGGCCAGTTCCTGGTGCCCTCTTCCCGCCTGCTTCCTTGGAGTAGCAGGTTTTTCCTTGCATGCATGTATATAGAGGGACGTGTCAGTCATTAGCAACAGACAGGGAGAGGTCACCAGGGACTGGCCTTTTTGGCTCTGTGCACACGATGTGGATTTTGCTGCGGATCCGCAGCTGCGGGTCCGCAGCAGTTTCCCATGAGTTTATATTACAATGTAAACCTATGGGAAACCGAAAACGCTGTGCCCATGCTGCAGAAAAAAATGCGTTGAAACGCAGCGGTTTACATTCCGCAGCATGTCACTTCTTTGTGCGTAATCCGCAGCTGTTTAACACCTCCATAATAGAAAACCGCAGGTGAAAAACTGCGATAAATCCGCAGGAAAAACGCAGTGTTTTTGCCCTACGTGTCCACATACCCGTTGACTATTCACCTGTGCAGCTTGCTCACCAACCGGCTTATAAAGTGTGTTTACATGACTGAAATCATACCGCCTTTATCAGATGCCATCTGTTGATCGGGCAGTACGTATCAGCTGTCAGGTTCTCTTTAATGCTTTTTGTCAGCACAGCCTAAGGCCATGTTCACACGATCCTTTTTTTCATGCGGAATTGCCGCGATTTTCCCGCTGCGGGTCCGCAGCTGTTTTCCATGCAGGGTACATTACATTGTACCCTATGGAAAACAGGAACTGCTGTGCCCACAATGCGGAAAATAAAATAAAAAAGCCGCGCTGAATAGCTGCGGGAAAAAAGAAGTACCATGTCACTTCTTTTTTCGGAGCCGCAGCGGTTCTGCACCCATTGACCACCATTGTGAGGTCAAACCCGCAGTAAAACCCGCAGATGAAAAAAATATCTGCGGGTTTTACTGCGGTTTGTGGTGCAGAACCGCTGCAGCAGGAAGTGCGGGGAAGCGGGCGGAAGTGCGTGGGCGGAGTGTGGCTGCCCCCCCGTGCTCCGATCCCGCCCCCCCGTGCTCCAATCCCACCACCCCGTGCTCCGATGCCCCCCCCCCCCCCAGTGCTCCGATGCCCCCCCGTGCCCTAATCTCCCCCCCCTTATACTTACCCGGTGTCCGTCCGGCCGTCTTCTCCCTGGGCGCCGCCATCTTGCAAAATGGCGGGCGCATGCGCAGTGCGCCCGCCGAATCTGCCGGCCGGCAGATTCGTTCCAAAGTGCATTTTGATCACTGAGATAGATTATATCTCAGTGATCAAAATAAGAAAAAATAGTAAATGACACCCCCCCCCCCCCCCTTTGTCACTCCCATAGGTAGGGACAATAAAGAAAAATTAAGAATTTTTTTTTTTTTTCCACTAAGGTTAGAATAGGGTTAGGGGTAGGGGTAGGGTTAGGGTATTTTCAGCCATTTTAACCCTAAAAAACTTCCTAGAAAACACACAGACTCTGCATAGAAAACTGCATAAAAAAAAGGATAAAAAAACGCATCAAAAAAGGACCTGCGTTTTCTGCAAAGAGCTGCAGTTTTTTAAAAAACAGTCCTGAAAAAAAAAGGATGGAAATCAGGAACGTGTGAACATACCCTAACAGTTTAATGTATTATATTTTTTTCTTATTATAAAGAGGTCAACTCTTTTAATTTATTATGCAACTGGCTTAAAATATTACGGAAAGAGCATTTTTTGTTAATACTTTTTTCTTATAAATGGCGCTATAATAAAAAAAATTATATAATCTTTTAACTTTGTATGTTGCGTATTGTCATTACAATACAGGCATCTTCACTAGAAGTTCAGAAGACTCAGCTAGAAACCCGTTTGGAGGAAAAAGAAGCAATTCTGAAATCTCAACAAGAAGAGCTGAGCAAACATTCCCACATGATTGCCATGATACACAGCCTGAGCAGCGGCAAACTCAACACCGAGACTGTGAACCTCAGCCTTTAGTGACATTGCTGTATCTTACCATCTCTATGAAGAGCAAGTCCATAACATCACAGGGAAGGATAGTCATGCCAAACTGTAACTTTTTTTTTTTTTAATTAAATCCTAATAATGAAATCTGTACTTCTTAATGGTTTTATGATACAGTACAAAGTTTACTAAGTAATCTATAATTTATATAAATCCTTTAAAAGTTATAGTGGTATGGCTTTGGTAATGCTTCTGGTGTAGAATTGTATTATAAAGGGGTCCTCTGTCCTCATTAGGCCCCCCCATACACCTTAGATTAACATCTAATATTAACGGGTTTTGACCGACACTCTGTGACAGGATACAGTCAGAGGAGCTAAGGATCCAGTATTTTTGGATTGTAGATCCATTTGTTCTCGAAGAACTAAGCCGCCTCCAGGGATATCTGACAGCGGCGCTCTCATAGAGGATAAAGCAAGCCTGTGTATGGGAGGATCTGGGGAAATAGCTGCCAGCTGATCCATCGGCCAAACCAAGTTATCCAACATGTATGGGGGCTTTTCTCTCTATTTTATTTCTTCACCATTTTTTGATTGACTTGGCTTACAGTGAAGTTGTGGAAATACTCATTAACATAGAAACTTTTTAGTCTTTGTATCTATTGGATATTTTCAGTCTTTGAATAATGAATATAAATGTTTCCACGCACTGAGCGGAAGCAGAGATCATAAAAATGGTAAGAAATTGAAAAGCCAATTTATTAGAAAGCTGCATAACTATTTATTTTACAGTGATTAATACTTTCTTCACATAAATGTTGGAGCTTCCAGCATGTCATTAAAATGACTATTGTTTTCCCGTTACCCCTTAGTAAATGCTAAGTGAGAGATTGGATTCTACTGGGACATGTGAATTTTTAGTTTCAAGGTTCAAATAAGTAATGAATTTTTGCTCTTCCTTCATATCAGTCCTCAGTGCACTTTTAGCATAAAGAATATGAATTACATTTTAGTATATTTATTTTAGCTAAAGTATGAAATCTTTTGTAATGAGCATACAACCTATTCCAATTTCACCATGAACTCACTAATCGGCACTACAGATGTCACATTGGCTGTTTTACGAATACCTGCAAAGTACATAAATTGGTGCATTTGCTTTTTTAAATGAATTGTCTAACATGAGCTCAACTATTGTCTTTTGTATGTGTCTGAAAATATTAAAAGGCTAAATATGTACTGCATGTCTTCTGATTTTTTTTTTTTTTTTCCTTTTTATTTCTCCAATGTAATAACTAAGCTATACTGAAGATATATTTTTTAATCAAATCTTTAATTTATTTAAGAGGAAGGTGCAATAAAAAATTGTAAACAATTGAAAAAATTTTTTTTAAAATATTTGTATTTAGTGAACTTAATTCTGAAAAATAATTTTAAAAGGTTTGGTCTTTCCACTTTTAAACACTAAGGACAGACTGCAGCTGTTGAAATTTGCATGGATGTAGACGTAAGGACATAAAGTAATTGGGCCATTAAAATAATTTTAACAAGATTTCCTCTACCGATAATGGGAGTCTAGACCAGGTGTTTGCTTTTATTCTGAATCGATTCAATAAAGGCCTATATTGAGTGCAATATATTTTTTGGCCTAGTGCTAATTGACACCCAACTCTCTGTATTTGGAACTGCCTTAATATTTGAGAAGCGAGCAAAGAATCCATTGGCATTAAAACAGATTTATCCCAATTGATCGACTAGCCTGACCATGGACCAAAGTACACTAGTTTGTCCATTACTGGACCTATTGAGGTCATCACATTAGCTATTATTATTATTATTATTATTTATTATTATAGCGCCATTTATTCCATGGCGCTTTACATGTGAGGAGGGGTATACATAATAAAACAAGTACAATAATCTTGAAAAATACAAGTCACAACTGGTACAGGAGGAGAGAGGACCCTGCCCGCGAGGGCTCACAATCTACAAGGGATGGGTGAGGATACAGTAGGTGAGGGTAGAGCTGGCCGTGCAGCGGTTTGGTCAATCGGTGGTTACTGCAGGTTGTAGGCTTGTAGCTATAAAAAGCAACATGTTGCAGATGTACAGGCTTACCCGTTCCTCTATTCTACATATTCAAGTCCCTTAAAGCCCTTGATTCCCTCAGTTAGCATGCCAACGATTCAGTCTCCAAGTCAAAGAGGAGGGGTGATAGAGGGCAACCCTACCTAGTGCCTCTCTCCAGTTTAAACATTCCCAAAAGTTGGCAATTAACTCTGTGTAGCGGATGGAGAGGTATAGAGTAAGCAAATTAAAGCAATATAGGTAGGGCCAAATTCCAGCTTCAACACTACTCATAAATGGTTACATTCTATACTGTCAAAGGCTATGGTTGCATTAAGAGATTGCCCTATTACCACCCCCCATGAGAACTCCTTTGGAACCTTAAGTTCACTGCAGTGGACGTGTTTGGCATGAAGCCAGATTGATCTCTATCAACCAATTCTTTGATAACCTTAAGATACCTTCACACTGAGCAACTTTAGAACGAGAACGACAGCGATCCGTGACGTTGCAGCGTCCTGGATAGCGATCTCGTTGTGTTTGACACGCAGCAGCGATCAGGATCCCGCTGTGACATCGCTGGTCGTAGCTAGAAGTCCGGAACTTTATTTGGTCGTCAGGTCGGCATGATTCGCCATGTTTGACAGCAAAAGCAACGATGCCTGCAATGTTTTTTCATGGAGCTAACAACCAGCGAGAACGATAAGTACGTCACTGGATCGCTCCTGCATCGTTCTGCTGTTGCCGTGTTTGACGTCTCCTAGCGACCTAAACAGCGACGCTGCAGCGATCGGCTCATTGTCTATATCGCTGCAGCGTCGCTTAATGTAACGGTACCTTTAGTCTATTGGCCAAAGCTTCAGCTATTAATCTAACATACATTGGGAGTAAGGATATCGGCCCATGAGTCAGGTTGGGACAAATCCTTTCTCTGTTTAATAAGACAATTAAGGCTTCTTTCATAGAATCTGGTAATGAACCTGTCTCTTGTGCCTCCTCAAGCACCTCTTTTGAAAAACTCGGAAGCCCATTGGTCCCTGACTACTTTTCAATTTGCAACGATTGAAGTGCATTCTCCAACTTTTCCAAAGTCAAGGATTGGTCAAGTGTTTCCCTAGAAGCTTCAGAAACTTTGGGGATGGTAACTTATAGTATGAGCTCAAAATATCCAAAAATTCCTCAGTTTCTGTAATCGCCCTCCCATCCTTTACTACCAGTCTGTTTGTGCAAGACTCCTGTTCGAGCTTTAACTATGGATGTTAGTAGATGACCAACATTTTCTCCATCTAAAAAGTATTTTTAACAAATAGTTGTCTTTGGGCCACGACTGACATTAAGTATTTAGACATTTTTTTTTAACATTCCCCCACTCCGATTTATTTTCCTCTGTGGGATCATTCATATATTTTGGCTCTCCCACTCATACATCTTGTTGCTAATTTTGAGTGTGTTCCTTTTGGCTTGGATTTTTTTTTTACTAATCTCCCCAATATAGACTAACCTCACCAATGCCTTCATATCATCTCATACATATATTCTAGATGTTGATCCACCATTAAAACCAAAGTATTATACGAGTCTACCTCTAAGGCCGGGGTCAGACTTGCGAGTGCAATGTGAGAAACTTGCGCGAGTCTCTCGCATCAATACCCTGCACTGCTGTCAACACTCGGGACCGGAGCGTTCAGCTGCATAGAAATACATGCAGCCACACGCTTCGGTCCCGAGTGTTGGGGCAGTGCCAGATTTTGATGCAAGAGACTCGCACGAGTTTCTTGCATTGCACTCGCAAGTTTGACCCCGGCCCAAGAGTAGTACCCATCAGCTGTAACCAGAAAGGGTTTAGACGCCACAATGATTTTCCTAAACGCTCACTGTTTCCCAACTGCAACTGTGGCTGTATTGGTAAGTGATCTGAGACACTCCTTTTTAATCTATTATTTACAGATGAATAGCAAGAATATTGCCTAACTTCAGTGTGTCTTATTCTCAAGAGTTCTGACAAACCTGTTTCTTTTAATAGGTTGAATAAGGAGGTGTATTGTGCATTTTAGGAGAAGTTACCTATATGAAATCTATCCCAGAAGTCATAGAAATAAGTATTAAAATCTCATATCAAGACTGGTGTCTCTGGAAGAGAGTGTATGAAATATACAATTTTTTTTTTAAGATTACAGCCAAGTAAGCCGTGGTATGTACAAGGCAACAACAGTAAAATTAATATTATTTAAAGGGAATGTCACCCCAAAATTCACCTATAAGCTATGGGCACCGGCATCAGGGGCTTATTCTGTAATGTAGATAAGCCCCCGATGTAAACTGAAAAATAAGAAAAACAAGTTGGATTATACTCTCCCAGGGGCGGTCCCGGTGTGGTGCGGTCCGATGGGCGTCACGGGCCAGGTCCAGCACCTCCCATCTTCATACGATGACGTCCGCTTCCTGCTCCGGCTCCTGCGCAGGCGTATTGATTTTCTCTGTTGAGGGCAGAGCAAAGTACTGCAGTACTGCTCTGACATTTCCCACAGCCTGCGCACTGCAGTACTTTATTCTGCCCTCAACAGGGCAGACAAAGTACGCCTGTGCAGGAGCCGCGTCAGGAAGCAAAGAGGAGGACGTCATCGTATGAAGATGGAAGGTGCTGGACCCGGACTGTGACGCCCATCGGCCCGGACCGCATTGGGACCACCCCTGGGTGAGTATAATCTAACTTGTTTTTCTTATCTTTTAGGTTACATCGGGGCGCTTATCTACAGCATTACAGAATGCTGTAGATAAGCCCCTGATGCCGGTGGCCTTAGCTTATAGGCGAATTTTGGGGTGACAGATTCCCTTTAAGGTATAGGTAAGGCACAAAAATCTTGCATCAACATCTATTTTTGAGGCCAAGCATGAGAAAGGATCAATTTATGCACCAACACTCTTGCCCCTCTTCCAAATGACTGAATGATATTCCAACCCACCCAAGGCATTTTTTACTGTCACTGGTCAACTGCAATTCAGAAAGACAAATGATCCCTGGTTGAAATTGACGGAGTCATTAGAACACAGTCACCCTACTCTGTCTCCCCCAACCTCTCAACCTTACACATGTAACATTAGTTATGTGCGTCATAATAAAAGGAGTGCATTATCAAAACCGACTATCACCTGGTTGAGTATAAAACATGTTTGCTCTAGATACTCGCTCTTTACAAGTACTCCACTATATAGTATAGAAGGTTTCTCTGGATAACACCCCAATTTTAACTCCAACACATTCAATCATTTCTCTCACAATAAGAAAAGAAGGGCTACTCCACAGTCTGAATGGGCTAAAAAGTAGGAATGTAAATATGTGCATCAGTATAAAGAACATCATTTCAACTGCAAATTTTACCGCTCAACAATAAGAGTGAAAAAAGAACGGCTATTTGCCAGATCAGTCAGGTAAAAAAAAAGTCTTTTCATCCACCACCATCAGAGAAGGAAAGTCTCTTGAACCAGCTCCCTTATGAAGAGAACTGTTGTAGCTCTAGGGGTGAGGTCTCTGTAGATGTTTATCACAGGAGAGGTGTTTAGTATGTAATCAGGACTGCATCTTTGATCATCTATCTACACCAGGATGTGTTGAGCAGCTGTCCCTAATTTATAACTAACCAGCTCCCATAATCCCGCTGTCCTCTCCCTGCACTGGGGGTCTATAAATTTAGATTCATTCTTAGGGGTGCACGCATGTGTGGGGTCGCACGCATTCAGCAAAGCATCGCATTAGACAAGCATCAAATTAAAGGGCAGTTATTCCATGGCAGTTAGTCGGCAGGAGTCAGGTAACCCACACTCTGCTCTCCCTTCTATCCATGTGCTTTATTCCTATCCTCTTATGTTCCCTTGCAATCCACATCCACCGCCCAATCCCCCCTCCATCACCACTCATATACATCAGCTCCTCTTTCCTTCCCTCTCCCATGTACAGCTCCCATGCACTTCTCACCTTTCTGAAAAACCTCATCCCATCTTGCCCAAACACACTGCACAGAAAAACTTCTTACAATTCCAAAAACTTCTTGCTTTTTATCTTCCTAATCCTACTGATTTCGGGAGACATCTCCCCCAACCCTGGTCCACCATCCCACAACCTCAACCGCTACCCTACCTCACATCAAAACCATTCTAACCTTATTAATATTACTTGCACTCCCTCATCTCCTTCTAATTGTGCCCTTTGGAATCCACGGTCTGTATGTAGCAAGCTTCCTTTCCTGCACAACTACTTTCTGAACAACTCTCTAAATCTTTTCGCCCTCACTGAAACCTGGATCCAGGACTCTGACACTGTCTCCCTCACTGCAATTTCTCTTGGTGGTTTACAATTCTCCCATTCCCGGAGACCCACAAACAGACCTGGTGGTGGAGTCGGCATACTCCTGTCCCCACAATGCACCTTCCAGATCATCCCCCCAGTTCTGTCACTCTCATTCCCTTCTTTTGAGGTCCACACCATCAGGCTCTTCCATCCCCTCTCCCTCAGAGTAGCGGTCATATACCGGCCCCCAGGCTCACCCACCCACTTCCTGGACCATTTCTCTGCCTGGCTGCCGCACTTCATGTCCTCAGAACTCCCAACCCTTATCCTGGGAGACTTCAACATCCCCATAAACAGCCCCACTTCTACACATGCATCCCAGCTTCTATCACTAACCGCTTCTCTAGGCCTCTCACAGCTCTCAACCTCTGAAACACATAGACAGTAACACCCTGGACCTGGTCTTTGTCCGGCTCTGTTCAATCTACCTACATAACTCACCGCTTTGCCTCTCTGACCACAACATTCTCTCCTTTACACTAACAAATCCTCACCCACCCCAGCACACTCCTACCTACCCTTCAGTCAAATCTACAAGCCATTAACCCTCATACACTTTCAGACTCCTTACACTCATCACTGTCCCCAATCTCTTTTTCCTGTCCTGATCTGGCTGTACATCACTACAATGACACTCTTAGAAGCACCCTGGACCAAGTAGCTCCACTCACCATCAGAACCTCCAAACACAGAGTGAAACAGCCCTGGTTCACTCTTCACATTTGATCCCATCACAGAAGTCGTCTCCAGGCTCCTTTCTTCTCGTCCAACTACATGCACTACCGACCCCATTCCCTCTCATCTCCTCCAGTCGTCACTACTCACCTAACGACAATCTTTAATCTCACTCTCAGGCATTTTCCCATCCTACTTCACTTTATCATTATTCCGTTACTAAAAAAAAACTCGCCCTCGACGCATCCTGCACAAATAACTACAGACCGGTCTCCAACCTCCCCTTTATCTCTAAAATCTTGGAGCGCCTAGTCTACTCCCGCCTTACCCGTTACCTCTCCATTCACTCCCTCCTAGACTCTTCACAGTCCAGCTTCCGCCCCCTACACTCGACAGAAACTGCACTCCTCAAAGTGACCAACAGCCTTCTGACAGCAAAATGTAACGGTGACCACTCTCCGCTCATTCTTCTCGATCTTTCTGCAGCTTTTGACACTATTGACCACCCTCTCCTACTCTCTAGGCTCTAGTCACCAGGCATTAAGGACACTGCTCTCTCCTGGTTCTCCTATCTTTCTGACCGCTCCTTCAGGGTTCTGTTCTCTGGCTCCACTTTGTTTCCTCTTCCTCTCACTGTCTGGGTACCTCAAGGCTCAGTCCTTGGCCCCCTTCTCTCTCTACATGGCCCCAATTGGACAGACCATCAGCAGATTTGGCTTTCAGTACCATCTTTATGCTGACGACACACAACTATACACGTCATCCCCTGACCTTACTCCCGCTGTACTACAGAACACCAGTGACTGTCCGCAGTCTCCGACATCATGTCCGCTCTCTATCTGAAACAACCGCTCAAAAACTGAACTTCTTCAGCTCCCATCATCTACTAACGTCCCTAAAGCTGATGTTTCCCTCCGTGGGTGGCACCATAATAACACCCCGGTAGCAGGCGCACTGTCTGGGTGTTACATTTGACTCCGATCTCTCCTTCACATTTCATATACAATCTCTTTCCCGCTCATGCCCGCTTACATCTAAAGAACATCTCTAGAATCCGCCCTTTTCTCACTATGGAAACAACAACCTCACTGTCGCCCTGATCCTCTCCCGCCTAGACTACTGCAACGCTCTATTAATTGGCCTCCCCCTTACTCGACTTTCCCCTCTCCAGTCTATTCTTAACCCCTTTACCCCCAAGGGTGGTTTGCACGTTAATGACCAAGCCAATTTTTACAATTCTGACCACTTTTCATTTATGAGGTTATAACTCTAAAACGCTTCAACGGATGCCATTGATTCTGACATTGTTTTCTCGTGACATATTGTACTTCATGATAGTGGTAAAAATTTCTTTGATATTACCTGCGTTTATTTGTGAAAAAAACGGAAATTTGGCGAAAATTTTTAACATTTTGCAATTTTCCAACTTTGAATTTTTATGCAATTAAATCACAGAGATATGTCACACAAAATACTTAATAAGTAACATTTCCCACATGTCTACTTTACATCAGCACAATTTTGGAACCAAAATTTTTTTTTGTTAGGGAGTTATAAGGGTTACTAGCAATTTCCCATTTTTACAATACAATTTTTTGTGGGACCACATCTCATTTGAAGTCATTTTGAGGGGTCTATATGATAGAAAATACCCAAGTGTGACACCATTCTAAGAACTGCACCCCTCAAGGTGCTCAAAACCACATTCAAGAAGTTTATTAACCCTTCAGGTGTTTCACAGGAATTTTTGGAATGTTTAAATAAAAATGAACATTTAACGTTTTTTCACAAAAAATTTACTTCAGCTCCAATTTGTTTTATTTTACCAAGGGTAACAGGAGAAAATGGACCCCAAAAGTTGTTGAAGTTGTTGTACAATTTGTCCTGAGTACGCCGATACCCCATATGTGGGGGTAAACCACTGTTTGGGCGCATGGGAGAGCTCGGAAGAGAAGGAGCGCCATTTGACTTTTCAATGCAAAATTGACACGAATTGAGATGGGACACCATGTTGCGTTTGAAGAGCTACTGATGTGCCTAAACATTGAAACCCCCCACAAGTGACACCATTTTGGAAAGTAGACCCCCTAAGGAACTTATCTAGATGTGTGGTGAGCACTTTGACACACCAAGGGCTTCACAGAAGATTATAATGCAGAGCCGTAAAAATAAAACAAACATTTTTTCCCACAAAAATTATTTTTTAGCCCCCAGTTTTGTATTTTCCCGAGGGTAACAGGAGAACTTGGACCCGAAAAGTTGTTGTCCAATTTGTCCTGAGTACGCTGATACCCGATATGTGGGGGGGAACCACCGTTTGAGCGCATGGCAGAGCTCAGAAGGGAAGGAGCATCATTTGGAATGCAGACTTAGATGGATTGGTCTGTAGGCCCCTAATGTACCTAAACAGTAGAAACTCCCCACAAGTGACCATATATTAGAAACTAGACCCCCAGTTTTGTATTTTGCCAAGGGTAACAGGAGAAATTGGACCCCAAATGTTGTCCAATATGTCCTGAGTACGCTGATACCCCATATGTTGGGGTAAACCCCTGTTTGGGCACACGGGAGAGCTCGGAAGGGAAGGAGCACTTTTACTTTTTCAACGCAGAATTGGCTGGCATTGAGATCGGATGCCATGTCCCGCTTGGAGAGCCCCTGATGTGCCTAAACAGTGGAAACCCCCGAATTATAACTGAAACCCTAATCCAAACACACCCCTAACCACACCCCTAACCCAGACACACCCCTAACCCTAATCCCAACATAGTAACATAGTAAGGCCGAAAAAAGACATTTGTCCATCCAGTTCAGCCTATATTCCATCATAATAAATCCCCAGATTTACGTCCTTCTACAGAACCTAATAATTGTATGATACAATATTGTTCTGCTCCAGGAAGACATCCAGGCCTCTCTTGAACCCCTTGACTGAGTTCGCCATCACCACCTCCTCAGGCAAGCAATTCCAGATTCTCACTGCCCTAACAGTAAAGAATCCTCGTTTATGTTGGTGGAAAAACCTTCTCTCCTCCAGACGCAAAGAATGCCCTCTTGTGCCCGTCACCTTCCTTGGTATAAACAGATCCCCAGCGAGATATTTGTATTGTCCCCTTATATACTTATACATGGTTATTAGATCGCCCCTCAGTCGTCTTTTTTTCTAGACTAAATAATCCTAATTTCGCTAATCTATCTGGGTATTGTAGTTCTCCCATCCCCTTTATTAATTTTGTTGCCCTCCTTTGTACTCTCTCTAGTTCCATTATATCCTTCCTGAGCACCGGTGCCCAAACCTGGACACAGTACTCCATGTGCGGTCTAACTAGGGATTTGTACAGAGGCAGTATAATGCTCTCATCATGTGTATCCAGACCTCTTTTAATGCACCCCATGATCCTGTTTGCCTTGGCAGCTGCTGCCTGGCACTGGCTGCTCCAGATAATTTTATCATTAACTAGGATCCCCAAGTCCTTCTCCCTGTCAGATTTACCCAGTGGTTTCCCGTTCAGTGTGTAATGGTGATGTTGATTCCTTCTTCCCATGTGTATAACTTTACATTTATCATTGTTAAACCTCATCTGCCACCTTTCAGCCCAAGTTTCCAACTTATCCAGATCCATCTGTAGCAGAATACTATCTTCTCTTGTATTAACTGCTTTACATAGTTTTGTATCATCTGCAAATATCGATATTTTACTGTGTAAACCTTCTACCAGATCATTAATGAATATGTTGAAGAGAACAGGTCCCAATACCGACCCCTGCGGTACCCCACTGGTCACAGCGACCCAGTTAGAGACTATACCGTTTATAACCACCCTCTGCTTTCTATCACTAAGCCAGTTACTAACCCATTTACACACATTTTCCCCCAGACCAAGCATTCTCATTTTGTGTACCAACCTCTTGTGCGGCACGGTATCAAACACTTTGGAAAAATCGAGATATACCACGTCCAATGACTCACCGTTGTCCAGCCTATAGCTTACCTCTTCATAAAAACTGATTAGATTGGTTTGACAGGAGCGATTTCTCATAAACCCATGCTGATATGGAGTTAAACAGTTATTCTCATTGAGAGAATCCTTTATAACATCCCTCAGAAACCCTTCAAATATTTTACCAACAATAGAGGTTAGACTTACTGGCCTATAATTTCCAGGTTCACTTTTAGAGCCCTTTTTGAATATTGGCACCACATTTGCTATGCGCCAGTCCTGCGGAACAGACCCCGTCGCTATAGAGTCCCTAAAAATAAGAAATAATGGTTTATCTATTACATTACTTAGTTCTCTTAGTACTCGTGGGTGTATGCCATCCGGACCCGGAGATTTATCTATTTTAATCTTATTTAGCCGGTTTCGCACCTCTTCTTGGGTTAGCTTGGTGACCCTTAATATAGGGTTTTCATTGTTTCTTGGGATTTCACCTAGCATTTCATTTTCCGCCGTGAATACCGTGGAGAAGAAGGTGTTTAATATGTTAGCTTTTTCCTCGTCATCTACAACCATTCTTTCCTCACTATTTTTTAAGGGGCCTACATTTTCAGTTTTTATTCTTTTACTATTGATATAGTTGAAGAACAGTTTGGGATTAGTTTTACTCTCCTTAGCAATGTGCTTCTCTGTTTCCTTTTTGGCAGCTTTAATTAGTTTTTTAGATAAAGTATTTTTCTCCCTATAGTTTTTAACCCCTTAGTGACAGAGCCAATTTGGTACTTAATGACCAGGCCAATTTTTGCAATTCTGACCACTGTCACTTTATGAGGTTATAACTCTGGAATGCTTCAACGGATCCCGCTGATTCTGAGATTGTTTTTTCGTGACATATTGTACTTCATGTTAGTGGTAACATTTCTTCACTTCCGGTATTTTTCCCTCCTCATTTAAGCATGCCATCATACATCCATTACTTAAAAAACCATCCCTCGATCAAAACTGTGCCGCTAATTATAGACCTGTCTCTAATCTTCCCTTCATCTCTAAACTCCTCGAACGCCTGGTCCACTCCCGTCTTACCCGCTATCTCTCAGATAACTCTCTTCTCGACCCTCTTCAATCTGGCTTCCGCTCTTTACACTCTACTGAAACTGCCCTCATTAAAGTCTCTAATGACCTACTAACAGCTAAATCTAATGGTCACTACTCCATGCTAATTCTCTTGGATCTCTCTGCAGCATTTGACACTGTGGATCATCAGCTCCTCCTCACTATGCTCCGCTCCATCGGCCTCAAGGACACCGTTCTCTCCTGGTTCTCCTCCTATCTCTCTGACCGATCCTTCACTGTATGTTTTGCTGGTTCTTCCTCCTCTCACCTTCCCCTTACTGTTGGGGTTCCTCAAGGATCAGTCCTAGGCCCCCTACTCTTCTCGTTGTATACTGCCCCTATTGGACAAACAATCAGTAGATTTGGTTTCCAGTACCATCTCTATGCTGACGACACCCAATTATACACTTCTGCTCCCGATATCACACCGACCTTTTTAGAAAACACCAGTGATTGTCTTACCGCTGTCTCTAACATCATGTCCTCCCTCTATCTGAAACTAAACCTGTCAAAAACTGAACTCCTCGTGTTCTCTCCCTCTACTAACCTACCTTTGCCTGACATTGCCATCTCCGTGTGCGGTTCCACCATTACTCCAAAGCAACATGCCCGCTGCCTTGGGGTCATCCTTGATTCTGACCTTTCATTCACCCCCTACATCCGATCACTGGCTCGCTCTTCTTACCTGCATCTCAAAAACATTTCTAGAATTCGCCCTTTTCTTAATTTCGACTCTGCAAAAACTCTGACTGTTTCACTTATTCATTCTCGTCTGGACTATTGTAACTCTCTACTAATCGGTCTCCCTCTTGCAAAACTCTCCCCGCTCCAATCTGTCCTGAATGCTGCAGCCAGGATCATATTCCTCACCAACCGTTACACCGATGCCTCTACCCTGTGCCAGTCATTACACTGGCTACCCATCCACTCCAGAATCCAGTACAAAACTACTACCCTGATCCACAAAGCACTCCATGGCTCAGCACCACCCTACATCTCCTCCCTGGTATCAGTCTACCACCCTACCCGTGCCCTCCGCTCCGCTAATGACCTCAGGTTAGCATCCTCAATAATCAGAACCTCCCACTCCCGTCTCCAAGACTTTACACGTGCTGCGCCGATTCTTTGGAATGCACTACCTAGGTTAATACGATTAATCCCCAATCCCCACAGTTTTAAGCGTGCCCTAAAAACTCATTTGTTCAGACTGGCCTACTGCCTCAATGCATTAACCTAACGATCCCTGTGTGGCCTATTTATAATAAAAAAAAAAATAAAAAAAAAAGGTTCCTCGCATCATGTTCTCCTACACTTTATGCAGTATTAGCCCTCTGTGTCTGTACTGCTACATACTTAGGCAGGTAACTGGTTCATGCAGCTTTACATGAACACCTGAGCCTTACACTATAGCTGGTCCGAATAACTAAAGCAATTGTTACCATCCACCTCTCGTGTCTCCCCTTTTCCCCATAGTTTGTAAGCTTGCGAGCAGGGCCCTCACTCCTCCTGGTATCTGTTTTGAACTGTATTTCTGTTATGCTATAATGTTTGTCTGTACAAGTCCCCTCTATAATTTGTAAAGCGCTGCGGAATATGTTGGCGCTATATAAATAAAATTATTATTATTATTATTATTATTATTCAATATTACTTGCGATTATTTATGAAAAGAACGGAAATATGGCGAAAATTTTTAAAATTTTGCAATTTTCAAACTTTGTATTTTTATGCCCTTAAATCAGAGAGATATGTCACGAAAAATAGTTAATAAATAACATTTCCCACATGTCTACTTTACATCAGCACAATTTTGGAAACAAAATTTTTTTTTGTTAGGGAGTTATAAGGGTTAAAAGTTGACCAGCAATTTCTCATTTTTACAACACCATTTTTTTTTAGGGACCACATCACATTTGAAGTCATTTTGAGGGGTCTATATGATAGAAAATAATGAAGTGTGACACCATTCTAAAAACTACACCCCTCAAGGTTCTCAAAACCACATTCAAGAAGTTTATTAACCCTTTACGTGCTTCACAGGAACTGAAACAATGTGGAAGGAAAAAATGAACATTTAACTTTTTTTTGCAAACATCTTAATTCAGAACCATTTTTTTTATTTTCACAAGTGTAAAAACAGAAATGTAACCATAAATTTTGTTATGCAATTTCTCCTGAGTACGACGATACCCAATGTGTGGGGGTAAACCACTGTTTGGGCGCACCGCAGAGCTTGGAAGAGAAAGAGTGCCGTTTTACTTTTTCAGTGTAGAATTGGCTGGAATTGAGATCGGACGCCATGTCGCGTTTGGAGAGCCCCTGATGTGCCTAAACAGTAGAAATCCCCCACAAGTGACCCCATTTTGGAAACTAGACCCCCCATGGAACTTATCTAGATGTGTGGTGAGAACCTTGAATGCCCAAGTGCTTCACAGAAGTTTATAATGCAGAGCCGTGAAAATAAAAAATATTTTTTTTTTCCACAAAAAAGATTTTTTAGCCCCCAAGTTTTTATTTTCACAAGGGTAACAAGAGAAATTGGACCCCAAAAGTTGTTGTCCAATTTGTCCTGAGTATGCTGGTACCCCATATGTGGGGGTAAACCACTGTTTGGGCGCACGGCAGAGCTCGGAAGGAAGGAGCGCCGTTTTGGAATGCAGACTTTGATAGAATGGTCTG
Source organism: Ranitomeya imitator (assembly GCF_032444005.1). Taxonomy (NCBI): domain Eukaryota; kingdom Metazoa; phylum Chordata; class Amphibia; order Anura; family Dendrobatidae; genus Ranitomeya; species Ranitomeya imitator. The sequence goes on from NC_091284.1 coordinate 524,710,005, forward strand.
CGGGCATTATGTTGCGATTGCAGAGCCCCTGATGTACCTAAACTGTAGTAACCCCCCACAAGTGACCCCATTTTGGAAACTAGACCCCCCAAGGAACTTATCTAGATGTGTGGTGAGAACTTTGAATGCCCAAGTGCTTCACAGAAGTTTAGAATGCAGAGTCGTGAAAATAAAAAATATATTTTTTTCCACAAAAAAGATATTGTAGCCCCCAAGTTTTTATTTTCACAAGGGTAACAGGAGAAATTGGACTGCAATAGTTGTCCAATTTATCCCGAGTACGCTGATGCGCCATATGTGGAGGTAAACCACTGTTTGGGCGCACGGCAGAGCTCGGAAGGGAAGGAGCGCCTTTTTGGAATGCAGACTTTGATAGAATGGTCTGTGGGCATTATGTTGCGATTGCAGAGCCCCTGATGTACCTAAACCGTAGTAACCCCCCACAAGTGACCCCATTTTGGAAACTAGACCCCCCAAGGAACTTATCTAGATGTGTGGTGAGAACTTTGAATGCCCAAGTGCTTCACAGAAGTTTAGAATGCAGAGTCGTGAAAATAAAAAATATTTTTTTTCCACAAAAAAGATATTGTAGCCCCCAAGTTTTTATTTTCACAAGGGTAACAGGAGAAATTGGACTGCAATAGTTGTTGTCCAATTTATCCCGAGTACGCTGATGCGCCATATGTGGGGGTAACCCACTGTTTGGGCGCACGGCAGAGCTCAGAAGGGAGGGAGCACCATTTGACTTTTTGAGCGCAAAATTGGCTGTCGTGTTTGGAGACCCCCTGATGTACCTAAACCGTGGAAACCCCCCAATTCTAGCTCCAACCCTAACCCCAACACACCCCTAACCCTAATCCCAACCTGATCCATAATCCTAATCACTAACCCTAACCATAATCACAACCCTTACCCCAAAACAACCCTAATGTCAACCCTAACCATAACCCTAATCAAAACCCTAAATCCAACACACCCCTAATCCTAATCTCAACCCTAACCTCAAACCTAACCCTAATCCCAATACACCCCTAATCACAACCCTAACCTTAACCCTAATCCTAACCCTAATCCCAAGCGTAACCCTAATGCCAACCCTAACCCTAATACCAACCCTAATCCAAACCCTAACCCTAATCCCAGCTCTAACCCTAACTTTAGCCCCAACCCCAGCCCTAACTTTAGCCCCAACCCTAACCCTAGCCCTAAGGCTACTTTCACACTTGCGTCGTTTGGCATTCCGTCGCAATCCGTTGTTTTGGACAAGAAACAGATCCTGCAAATGTGCCCGCAGGATGCGTTTTTTGCCCATAGACTTGTATTGCCGACGGATCGTGACGGATGGCCACACGTCGCGTCCGTCGTGCACTGGATCAGTTGTGTTTTGGCGGAGCGTCGGCACAAAAAAACGTTCAATGAAATGTTTTTTTGTACGTCGCATCCGCCATTTCTGACCGCGCATGCATGGCCGTAACTCCGCCCCCTCCTCCCCAGGACATAGATTGGGCAGCGGATGCGTTGAAAAACTACAGCTGCTGCCCACGTTGTGCACAATTTTCACAACGTGCGTCGGTATGTCGGGCCGACGCATTGCGACGGCCCCGTACCGACGTAAGTGTGAAAGAAGCCTAACCCTAAATTTAGCCCCAACCCTAACCCTAAATTTAGCCCTAACCCTAGCCCTAACCCTACCCCTAACCTAACCCTAGCCCTAACCCTACCCCTAACCTAACCCTACCCCTAACCCTACCCCTAACCCTGATTTTAGCCCCAACTGCTGTTCTCCTGCCGGCCGGCAGATGGAGACAGATGGCGGGCGCACTGGGCATGCGCCGCCATTTTCTTCTGCCGGCGGCCAGGAGGAGCAGCAAGAGGATCCAGGGACACAGGTGAGTATTGTAGGGTCCCCGAATCCCCCTATTTCTCTGTCCTCTGATGTGCGATCACATCAGAGGACAGAGAATTACACTTTACTTTTTTTTTTTTTTTTTTGCGGTCGCCGGTAAACAGTTAATTACCGGCGATCGCAAAACAGGGGTCGGTAAAACCGACCCCGATCATGCTCTTTGGGGTCTCGGCTACCCCCGGCAGCCGAGACCCCAAAGAGTCTCCCGGTGCCAGCCGGCGGGCGCACTGCGCATGCGCCCGCCATTTTGAAGATGGCGGCGCCCACCGGGAGACACGAGGAGCATCGGGGGAGCTAGGTGAGTATTGGGGGGCCACCTGGGACCCCTTTTCTCTGTCCTCCGATGTGCGATCACATCGGAGGACAGAGAAATTAAAAAGAGATCGCTTTTTTTTTTTTTTTTTTTTTTTGCGATCGCCGGTAAACGGTTAATTACCGGCGATCGCAAATGCGGGGTGGGTTAAAAAACCTCCGAATCATGTTCTCTGGGGTCTCGGCTACCCCCGGCAGCCGAGACCCCGGAGAAAATCGGCCTCTGGGGGGCGCTATGTACTTTTTCCACAGCGCCGTTAATTAACGGCGCCGTGGTTTAAGTACCCTTAGCGGCCGCCGTTAAAAGGCGTATCGGCGGTCGCTAAGGG